>NC_044984.1:43315247-43932174 GCF_008728515.1 Papio anubis
GAGATATGGAGTTCATCCCAAAGTCTCACCCTAGGATCTTCCATTTAGCTTATGGCTAGAGTCCAGGTTCTTTTCTTTCCCCACTTCAACCAAATTGGGAATTGGCTTTCCTTAAAGCATTCATAAGTACTGCGAGTCTCTCCTCTGTCCATCTCAATCGCCTCATGTCTGAGTCTGTTCAGGCTGCTAAAACAGAATACCATATTCGTTAGTTTATAATCAACAGAAATTTATTTCCCACAGTACTGGAGGCTGGGATGTCCAAGATCAAGGTGCCAGCAGATTTGGTGTCTGGTGAGGCCCTGCCTCCCAGTTCATAGACAGCCAACTTTTTCACTGTGTCCTCACATGGAGGAAGCAGTAAAGGAATTCTCTAGGTTCTCTTTCATACAGACACTAATCTCATTCATGAGGGCTCTGCCCTCATAAGTGAATTACCTCCCAAAGGCCCCACACCTTACTATCATTGCTTTGGGGATTAGGTTTCAATATATCAATTTGGAGGGGACATAGACATTCAGTCTACAGCACGTGGACAGGGATGGAAGAATCTTTTTCTCCCTTGGAATGGCTGTTGAGGGCCTGAGAACACTCTCATGCTTCAGCTAGATATGGTTCTTGTCTGTAAAGACAGCAAATACAGAAAAGGGGAACAGCTTCCCAAGGCTGGCACAGGGATAGAATGGCAGGCAGGCTAGAGTGGAATGATTATTCAGGGTGGTCAAGTTACAGTTTTCAAACGCCCAGATGCTAATTCTAGCATTTCAAGAAAATACTCAAAATACCCAGGAGCCTAGAATTATAGCACAAAAGCCATATGTGGAACTCTTTTCTTCACTCATCCAAGAAAGAACTTACAAATTGGGGCTTTTCAAACTTTTGCATATATACAGATCACCTGGGTCCCTTGTTAAAAAACAGATTCTTATTCAGTAGGTCTAAGCTAGGCTTGAATTCTGAGATCCGCGATTCTCTACCTCTAAGAGACTCCCGTATGGTGCCAAAGCTCCTGGCTCTTGAATCCCATTGATTATCAAGGATATATATGACTGAGCCCAAAGAGAGAGCCTCCAAAGTCAGAATTAAATAAGATTGAATTCAAGGATTTTTATATCCCATGGAAGGGGTGAGGAGCCTTCAGCTGTGGATACAAGAGGCAAGGAGAGGAGGAAATCTGGAGATTCTGACTACTCTTGGGGTCTCTCTGGTATTGGAACCACTCTATGCTTTTTCAGCCCCGTGGCAAAATGGAGTTCATTAAGAGTACAAATCTTCTTGGGGATCTTTAAATACAGACAGTCCCAGAGAAGACCCCTCTGATCTTTCTCCAAACCTGGTCCATCACCTCCACTCCAGAACAAGAAACTATGGCCTCCACTGTGAGATCCAGAGGCTCATGAGATAATTTCCTTGGATGCTGATCTCTAAGGTTCAAAAGGTCAAAAGGGCCAAGCTTACCTCTGCTTGGAGAATGCTCTCCTTCATCCTTGGAAGCCTGATTTCCAAACAGATCCCTGCAGGGCCCTGGGAACACCCACCTGATTACCTGGGCTGTAAAAATGTGGATTTAGGATCTAACTGTTGCTGCTGCTTTTCTGCTTCCTGAAAGATGGAGCAAGGCAGGGTGAAATCCGGGGTGAGATGAGGAGAATTCAAGTCTCATTGTATCCCTTTCCCACACAAAAAAACGGAGATAAGAAGTGAACTACCAGGGACTTGTTCCAGCAGCAGCACCCTGGGATGGAAACATTTGGCTAACTCAGCTCCCAGCCCTGGATTACAGAGCTTCAGCGGCCATGATCCGCTCTGCTTCACAGGGGGCCAGATTTCTGGTGCCACATTCTGCAACTGCCTCTCTGACGGGCTTGTTAGGTCGTCAGTGTCCCTTCAAGTCTGGCCCCTCCCACTTTGGCTATACTTCAAACCAGGGATGCGAGCTGAGCAGCTGGGGAGACACGTCCAGGCCCCTGTAACAGAATGACTCTTCTCTGTGTCCACTTCAGGGATGAGCAACTGCTCCGTGACACCCATGACATCAGCACCCAGGACTGGGTGAGTGTCCCTATTCTGACAATGTTCAAGGGAGATGGCACCCACCTGGATATGGGTGTGCTGGCCACGAACACAGCTAGCTCTGAGCCTTGAGCCTTCAGAAGCCTGTGCTTCCAAAGGGGCAAGAAGTGCCTCCCCACCCGACTTACAAATGGTGAACTACAGAGCCTGGGATTCCTCCTCCATCCTCAGCCCCATCAGAAATCCCTGAAATCTCAGGATCAGCCCTGAACCCTCAGGATCAACCCTGAACCTCACCATAAGAAAGTATCTTATTGTAAGAAAGTATCTTAATTCAACTGAGGGAATAAGGGAACATAGAAAGAACGACAGCTAGGAAAGGAAGACCACAAAGAAGGAATAAAGAATCAAGGACATAGGCTGGGCGTGGGGTGGTTCATGCCTGTAATCCCAGTACTTCTGGAGGCCAAGGCGGTTGGATTGCTTGAGCCCAGGAGTTCGACACAGTGAGACCTGTCTCCACAAAATATACAAAATTAGCCAGGTATGGTGGTGCACACCTGTAGTCCCAGCTACTCTGGAGGCTGAGGTGAGAAGATAACCTGAGCCTGGGGAGGTGAAGACTGCAGTAAGCCATGATCATGCCACTTCCCTCCAGCCTGGGCTAGAGACAGAGCAAGACCCTGTCTCATTTAAAATAAAAAAAAAAAAAAAAAGGATCCAGGACTTAGAAGAAAGTTATAAGAAAATAAGCAAAAGTTAATTTTCAAAAGAAAATTAACAAAAGTTAAAATGCCCTAATATTGAGAGATGTCGCTTTCTCTTCCATAACAAGATGAGGAGAAAAAAGATCAGGCTACTGCAACATAAATTTAAATTAGACATTGGAAGGAAAGACTTTCCAATAGTGCAACTGAGAAATAGGACTAGATAGTCAAGAAAGATAGCAGCACCGAGTTGATGGGTGCAGCACACCAACATGGCACAAGTATACATATGTAACAAACCTGCACGTTATGCACATGTACCCTAGAACTTAAAGTATAATAATAATAATAATAATAATTAAATAAATAAAATAAAATAACCTTTAAAAGCTGAAAAAAAAAAAAGAAAGACAGCAGCACCATGTACTTCAGAGGGCTTTAAAGATAAATGTTTAAAAAAAAATTAGGCCGGGTGCGGTGGCTCATGCCTGTAATTCCAGTACTTTGGGAGGCCGAGGCAGGTGGATCACCTGAGGTCAGGAATTCAAACCAGCCTGACCAACATGGAGAAACTCCATCTCTACTAAAAATACAAAATTAGCCAGGCATGGTGGTGCATGCCTGTAATCCCAGCTACTTGGGAGGCTGAGGCAGGAGAATCGCTTGAACTCAGGAAGTAGAGATTGCAGTGAGCCAAGATTGTGCCATTGCACTCCAGCCTAGGCAACAAGAGTGAAACTCTGTCTCAAAAAAAGAAAACTAATTTTGACATGTTATGGTTTTTCCCAAACCAGGAAATGGAAAAGATGAACTCCCTAGATCCCTGTTTTAACAGAATTTGTCCCTATCTCAGAAAATTGACTCTCATAAAATAAAGCCATTTGTTTTAAAGAGATGGATTGTTATGCTTTAACTTTCTCAGTGCTGAAACCATGGAAGGAATAAATGAAAAGTGATTTCATATTAACAAAATTCTCAATATAACTATTGTAAACCTTTGCATATGAGGAGCACTTTTGATTGGTCAAAATCTTTCAGATATATGATATTATTTAATTTTAATTTTATCATTCCTCTGAGTCAAGCAGTAGGAATATTCCTGATGAAAACATAGGCTGTAATAGGTTATGATGCTTCATCTCCTAAAGCCCACCCAACAAGAGCTTTTTCCTATGAGCCATGCATCCATCAGGAAATTGCAACTCCCAGAACCTGAGATGCCCATTCTTGGTGGAGTGTAATAATGGAATCCCTAAGGGTAATGGAGGCCAGGAAGGGGACTGAAAGGGTAAGATCTCTTTCCCTCATATGTCTACAACTTTCCCTTATTTGGCACAGAAGCGTAAGGCCTCCAGATTCCTCCATGACCCCAAAGTTGAGAAGATTGCAGTTCAACTCTGGAGAGAAGCCATCAGGAGGCTGTGTCCACAACCTGAAGACACAGCTCTTCAGTCAATCACCTTACTACCCTGGACCCTAACTCTATAACCAAGGAAGAAGGACATCTCTGCTTCAGCCAGGTGTTTTACCCAGGCAGTCTTTCCCCTGAGCTCCACCCTGCCCATCTGTGGTAGTCAGGAACCCAGGCCTCATAGGTCCTCATCCCAACATGGCAGGGCAGCACCCCAGGAAGCAGGTGCAGTCGTACAAGGGGCAATAGGGTGAGAGGGTGGACAAGTGAAGGCAGGGCTAGGCCAGGTTCTTTTGGGCTCTGCGATCAAGACAAAGGGCCAAACAGAGTGCATCAGGTGTGGATAGTGTTCAGGAATCAAGGACAGAAAATTGTGGGATGAAGAGATGGAAAGGTGTAAAGTTTTAAAACACATTAACAAATGTGAGGCCTATAATTCCCTCTGGAAAGTGCTCTAGAAACTTACACTACTTTGGGGGCTTAATTCAGTGTCAAGAGTCAAACACAGTCTGTCCTTTATAGACTCCCTTGTCCGGGTTTTCTTTCCTAAAGTATTTGAATATGCTTCCCCAAAGGCACTGTTTAAGTGACAGGCCATTTCCTCAACCCTTTTCACTCTCCTGCTCCATAGGCTCATCTGACACCTCAGCCACCTCACCCTGTGGCAGAGACTATACTAGCCACACCCTCTATGTGGCCTTCTCTAGGGCTCATTAGGAATTCCTTTAAAGAAAGAATCTGAGTTATAGGTGATGGAGAAGATTGGTTTCATCTGCCTGTGTCTAAGTACAGTGACTCTATGTACTTTCTTGAATAGCCCCCTTTCAAATATTTTATCCTGTTTCCCCCACAAATCATCAAAATACATAAAGTGTTTCAATATTTTAGCATTAAGATTATATTTTGCTGAATGTAATACATACACTCACAAAACCTCTGTCAAAACCCAGTTTGGGTTCAGATTGTAAAGCAGGAAGCTTCCTTCCTCTAGCACAACATGGATAGCAAGTGTAGGACAGCAATAATCCTGAAGTGGAAACTACACAGAGAGAATATGGTCGACAACTAGTGGATCTCCTCCTTAGTTCCTGTTGGATGTCTTGGGATGGGGTCGTGAGAGTAGAAGGATCACCACGAGGACAGCTTTTACTCTCAGGGTCACCTGCCTAGTAAATTGTCCAGCAGGGAGGAGAATAAATTTCTTTTATTCCCATCCATATGACTAGGACATCTACAGCACAGCTTCAGTTGCCTGAAAAGGGGAAGATATTAGCAGATATCATCACTGAACCCAAAAGAGAGGGTGGTGCCCATGAGTGGAGATGCCAGGGCCTATGGCTGAAACTGGGAACTTGGAAATCAAGTGAGACCCAAGCACATTCCAACTGCCAAAGCAAGGAAACCAGCAAACAAGCAGCTGATGAAATAAATGTGACATCAAAGACTTGCCCTCCTGGTTCTTCCTGGGCTGTGGAATGGGTAGTGATAGAATTTCCAAGTATGATAGTGCATTTGGTTCAAAGAACCACACTGTAGCATGGGAGAACCTGCACTATTATGTCATCAACTCAATCTGACTTTGTCTAAGTTCTTCTTCTTTGTGGGCCTCAGTTTCCTCTCCCATAAAGTAAGTAGCTGTTACTAGAAAATGCTGAAGATGACTTTCATTTCCAATATCCTGTGATCTGGATGGTCTCACAGTCTACCATTTAAAGATAGTTATTCCCAGCCTGTGAAAAGACCACCTAGTCCAAAAGTATTTCCTATAAGAAAAGACTATTTAGGATATTTGTCAAAGATGGTAATCTTTGCATATATAAAATAAAACATATTACATAACTGGTAAAGTAGAATTTTTATTTCTTTCCTTTTAAACAGAATCTGAACAAATGAATGTCATATATTAAATATTATATCATGTAAGATTTAACCAGAGTGAGAATTTGTCACACCACCAACAAAATAATAATCAGAACACATTATGGCAATAAGGTAACTTTATAAAAATCTTCACCTCATAGATGTTGACTCAGCATTTGTTAACATAAAAATTTTATTTTTTTAATTAACAGTTTAAAAATTAAATTACCTGATAAAGAGACACTGTAATTATTGGATCGTACTGAAAACAAAACCAGACAAGGGTGCCTTCTATTTTCATGCTAGTTCAACAATATTTAAAATGTTGTCAGTGCTTTCCATTTCTTTATTTTATTTTATTTTATTTTATTTTATTTTATTTTATTTTATTTGTTTTTGAGACAGAGTTTCGCTCTTGTCGCCCAGGCTAGAGTGCAATGGCGCAATCTCAGCTCACTGCAACATCCACCTCCCGGGTTCAAGTGATTCTCCTGCCTCAGCCTCCCAAGTAGCTGGGCTTACAGGCACTTGCCACCACACCCAACTAATTTTTGTATTTTTAGTAGAGACAGGGTTTCACCATGTTGGCCAGGCTGGTCTCGAACTCCTGACCTCAGGCGATCCACCAGTCTTGGCCTCCCAAAGTGCTGGGATTACAGGCATGAGCCACTGCACTCCACCCAGTGTTTTCCATTTCTAAAAACACTTAAATATAAAACCTCAGCAAGACATTTTATGCAAATAGGTAGCCAAATTCATCCAGAAGCATAAGACAAAATGTCCAAAAACAGGCCGGGCTCATGCATGTAATCCCAGCACGTTGGGAGGCTGAGGCAGACGGATCACCTGAGGTCGGGAGTTCGAGACCAGCCTGACCAACATGGAGAAACCCCATCTCTACTAAAACTATAAAATTAGCCAGGTGTGGTGGCACATGCCTGTAATCTCAGCTACTCAGGAAGCCTGAGGCAGGAGAATCGCTTGAACCCGGGAGGCAGAGGTTGTGGTGAACCGAGATCGCGCCATTGTACTCCAGCTGGGCAACAAGAGCGAAACTCTGTCTCAAAAAAAAAAAAAAGTCCAAAAACAAATCAACGTATTAATGGAGTTACCTTCAAATTTTTACTTCTCAAAGTTACAGCCACTGAAATTATATTGTATCATATTAAAAGGCAGAAATAATTAGTGGAATAGAAATGCAATTCGTGATCCAGAAAAGTTTCAGTCTGTGATAGCCAAAAATTCCTAATCAAGAAGGATAAGAAGCATTCATTAATAAATGATATTGAGGCCGGGTGCAGTGGATCCCAGCACTTTGGGAGGCCAAGGCAGGTGGATCACCTGAAGTCAGGAGTTCGAGACCAGCCTGGCCAACATACTGAAACCCTGTCTCTACTAAAAATACAAAACTTAGTCAGGCATGGTGGCGGATGCCTGTAATCCCCGCTACTCAGGAAGCTGAGGCAGGAGAATTGCTTGAACCCAGGAGGTGGAGGTTGCAATGAGCCAAGCTGGTGCCATTGCACTCTATACTGCATATAAATGAGACATTGGTTTCAGAAACAGGAAAACTAAAGGATATTTTAGAACCTTTGAAAAAAGGACCTGCCCTATGGCTATTTAACTTATTAGTGTAGAATCCACTAAAGCATTTTATCATCAATAGGATTTTATAAACTCAACCATGATACCAGATTTAAAAGGTAACCTTCTCCAGTTCATTGCTATTTTTTAGCAGATGCATCTAAAACTGGACAGGATGTACAGGTAATCTGTATTTGGGGTATTTGGGGTATGGGAAGCATTTTGAAGCTGAGTTTCTAGGTAAAGATTTAATTAGTAAAGATTCAGCTATCCCCCTTGGCTAGGCTTCGAACTCATCAGGAGTAGTCAGGACCAGGAAACTGATGGGGATATCATAATGAGTCTTATGGGTGACCCAAGGTCAGACTTAGGATGTAAGGCCAAAACTGGGAGTTATGAGTAAACATTCAGTGTTCAAGGAAATAGAGCATTGTAATCCAGACCTGAAGACTCATGAAATACATACTTGAGGGTCATGAGGGAGAACACATTCTGGCGACAAGGGAGAAATCTGGAATACGAAGACTGAGAACAATGTCTCAGAATGAAAGTCAGAAAGCTACTTTAAATATCTGTACAAGAGAAACATAGAGGAATGAATGTTCTACTCTGGTTTTAAACAGTCTTTGGAGTATGATCAGAGAACAGTGGGACAGGACTTCCCCCTGTAAGATAGGGATTACCAGCAGCAGGCATTTCCAGCAGAAACTAGATGCTCAGAGTCCAACTTTGCAGTCCTACATGATGAATTCCCAATTTTTTTCCTATTTTCTGAGAAAGTGGTCCAGAATCTGCAGCACTACACGGAATCCCGGCTGTTGCTACAGCCTATATACCCACTCATGTATTCCCGTCTCATGAAATCCTTTCAAGTCTTCCTCTCACTTACTTTTCCAGAGATTCCAGGCATTCCTGGAATACACATCTTCCCTAGTAATTATATCAAAGATTCCCCTAGGTGTCTACATGAGTCCCAAACAACTTCTCTCCCACTTGTCATGTCTGGAGGCTGGTAGCAATACCTATTAGGAGGAATTACACACCCTCCTTTCTGAATGACAGCATCCACAGTAACTGCAAAGTGGCTTACCTCCCCCCACCCAAAAAAAAAAAAAAAAACAGCCTCCACTCCAAAATAATTCCTCACCTCCTGTTTTTCTTCTAATTGAGTTAGTGAGCAGGAGTGGGCTTCTACCAGTAATGATTGCAATGTGATTTTCTTAATAAAGTCACAAAGTAAGAATAACAACAGCAGCATTAGCAGAAACAACTTTGATTTTTGATAGTGTTTTACCCTATAGGAGAATTTATCTGAGTTTCGTCTAGACTCACAACCTTAATAAATAATTTTAATAGTTACAAATGTCAATGAACAGTTAGGAGTAGGTAGTTTGAAGTGCTTTATATATAATCTCATATTTAATCCTCAAAACATTACATAGCACTATTATATGTATTTTATATACTAAGAAATTGAGGTACAGAGCTTTGTATATCTTGTACAAGTCATATAGCTAATTAATAGTACAGCTGGAATGTGAACGTAGTGTGACACAGGAGTCCACTTAGCCACTGATCTGTGTGGCTCAATTATACTCTAAGCATTAGCTTTTCAGAACTACCCATGTTTTACTGAACATGACTTGATCTTTTCTCAGTCCTGAGTGTTTGAACACATTCTTCATGCCAATTAATTGTCTCTTTGATATTTATTTTCCTTGGTCAATTATATGCTTTCTTTCTTTTTTTTTTTTTTTTTTTTTTTTTGGAGACCGAGTTTTGCTCTTGTTGCCGAGGTTGGAGTGCAATGGCACGATCTTGGCTCACCACAACCTCCACCTCCCGGGTTCAAGTGATTCTCCTGCCTCAGCCTCCCAAGTAGCTGGGATTACAGGCATGCACCACCACACCAGGCTAATTTTGTATTTTTAGTAGAGATGGGGTTTTTCCATGTTGGTCAGGCTGGTCTTGAACTCCTGACCTCAGGTGATCCACCTGCCTCAGTCTCCCAAAGTGCTGGGATTACAGGCATGAGCCACCACACCTGGTCAATCATATGCTTTCTTTAAAAATTTGTTCAAATTTCCTCAATGTATTATTACTGATCCGTATGTAAATCAAACTTTGAGCTCTCTTCATATTAATTACACTGTCACAATTTCTTGTTTTCACATTCCTGTTCTTCAGTGGATCATTTAAAGAGCAAAGACTACACCTCAATCATTTTTATGTTCCACATGGCTGATATGAAAAGAGAATCATGGCCGGGCACGGTGGCTCAAGCCTGTAATCCCAGCACTTTGGGAGGCCGAGGCGGGTGGATCACGAGGTCAGGAGATCGAGACCATCCGGGCTAACATGGTGAAACCCCGTCTCTACTAAAAATACAAAAAAAAACTAGCCGGGCGTGGTGGCGGGCGCCTGTAGTCCCAGCTACTCGGAGGCTGAGGCAGGAGAATGGCGTGAACCTGGGAGGCGGAGCTTGCAGTGAGCCGAGATCGCGCCACTGCACTCCAGCCTGGGTGACACAGCGCGAGACTCCGTCTCAAAAAAAAAAAAAAAAAAAAAAAAGAAAGAAAAGAGAATCAGTACCATGAGAAAACTGTCTGGAGTAGTCTTTACTTGGCTGCTATGATTTTCCATATTATTTCTAGGCCTTTGTAAATGGCCTTGGGGAACCACAGCACCATCACCAAGTTCCTCCTGCTTGGGCTGTCTGCCAACCCCCACGTCCAGGCTCTGCTCTTTGTGCTGTTCCTGGGGATTTACCTCCTGACCATAATGGGGAACCTGATGCTGCTGCTGGTGATCAGGGCTGATTCTCGTCTCCACACGCCCATGTATTTCTTGCTGAGTCACCTCTCTTTTGTTGATCTCTGCTTCTCTTCAGTCATTGTGCCCAAGATGCTGGAGAACCTCCTGTCACAAAGGAAAACCATTTCAGTAGAGGGCTGCCTGGCTCAGGTCTTCTTTGTGTTTGTCACTGCAAGGACTGAAGCCTGCCTTCTCTCAGGAATGGCCTATGACCACTATGCTGCCATCTGCCGCCCACTGCTTTATGGACAGATCATGGGTAAACAACTGTATAAGCACCTCGTGAGGGGCTCATGGGGACTGGGCTTTCTGGACGCACTCATCAATGTCCTCCCAGCTGTAAACATGGTCTTTTGTGAAGCCAAAATCATTCACCACTACAGCTGTGAGATGCCATCTCTCCTCCCTCTGTCCTGCTCTGATATCTCCAGAAACCTCATCGCTTTGCTCTGCTCCACTCTCCTGCATGGGCTGGGAACCTTCCTTTTGGTCTTCTTATCCTACACCGGTATAATCTCTACCATCCTAAGCATCAGCTCTACCTCAGGCAGAAGCGAGGCCTTCACCTGCTCTGCCCACCTCACTGCAGTGATACTTTACTATGGCTCAGCTTTGCTCCGCCATCTCATGCCAAACTCAGGTTCCCCCATAGAGTTGATCTTCTCTGTGCAGTATACTATACTCACTCCCATGCTGAATCCCCTCATCTATAGCCTGAAAAATAAGGAAGTGAAGGTAGCTCTGAAAAGAACTTTGGAAAAGTATTTGCAATACACCAGACGTTGAATTAAAAAGCAAACATTGTTGGCTTCGCACTGTGGCTCATGCCTGCAGCAGGAGGATTGCTGGAGTTCAGGAGTTTGAGATTAGCTTGGCCAACATGGCGAAACCCTGTCTCCAAAAAAAAAAAAAAAAAAATTAGCCGGGCATGGCGGTGTGTACCTGTAATTCTAGTTACTTGGAAGGCTGAGGCAGGAGGATCGCTTGAGCATGGGAGGTCGAGGCTGCAGTGAGCTGAGATTGCACCACTGCACTCCAGCCTGGGCAACAGAGCAAGACCCTGTCTTAAAAAAAAAAAAGAAAAGAAAAAAGACTGTGGAAAATTTGGATCAAGCTGCATACAACATGACACTGGGTAAGTTTACAGTAGTAAGTATTCCTGGCTACCCTCATTGTCTGATACTGCAAGCTATAAATTAGAAGTGCATGAGAGAATGGTACAAAGTTATTACCAGGAGGACAGTTAACTTTAATCCCTCCTAGTGACAAAACAAATTATTAAATTATTACTTCAATAAAGTTTTATTATGAACATATTTATTCATTTTTCTCATTCCAAAACATTCATCTTGGGCTTTGCATTTAGTAAAATCATTAGTGTCATGAATCTATCATTATTTTTAATTTACTTTGGTAAATACACTAAAAGTTATGCATTTAATAAGAACACAGTGTCATGGATCTGTGGGAGAGAAAAGTCATAGATAAGACTTGATGGGAAGAAAGAGAAAGATTTCCAACCGCGTGGCCATAGGAGACATAAACACCTAAGAGAAATTCAGAGAGGGAATCAACATATTGAGGCAGAACTCGGACTCAGATAACATTCCCAAGAACTTAACTGTGTGTGCCGCTTGGTGGCCAGATCTCCAGTGCAAAAGGTTGCAAGGAGGCTCTGCGGCTCTGGAAACTTCATTTCTCACACGGTCTTCATTCACTGTATAGGGGATTTATATTGTTTCCAATTAGCTGATCTTATCAGTGTGTCTTTTCCTTGTAGAGTGCAGGCTATGTACCCTAGACAAATAATCTTGTTTTGACCTCATCTCAAGTGAATCCCGAAACTATCTTTGTCTCATCTTTCATTGTTTAGTGGCAGGTGGTTTGCCGGTTCTAAGGCCACTGAATAACTCTCACGTAAAAAACGTTTTTTCCTACAAAACACAAATCCATTGTCACACTGCTTCTGATTTGTTTAAGCTACATTTTACGATTGTCTAATTTACTATCGTTAACTGAAAAGGTGCAAAAACTATGCACAAATTATTGAATTTATTGAATATTAACTTGCACTTTTCTCAAGCTTCTTTCACAAACTCTCTTCGTTCTAATTGTCAGTTTTAAAAGCTTTTCATGAAAAAAAATGTATCTGTTACAAGGGGGAAAGAAGCCTCCAGGACAGCAGTGATTTGCCTCAGCTGCACAAAGGCCAGGCCAGATGGAACAGACTAGCCTTCACCGAAGGCCGCAGGGAGCCCGGAGCCCCGGAATCAAGCGTTCCGGTCACGCCTCAACCCCGAGGGGCCTGCGCATGCTCCGCGCTGCACGCGGCGCCCACGGCCCTGCAGTGACCCGCAGGAGCCCCGGGATAAAGAAACCCAGATGAAAACACAAGCCCGGTGAGATGTTGGCCTCCTCCTCTGCTGCCCGCGCCGCCACCTCTACACGCACCAAGCCCTCTGTCCCGGAGAAGTCGTATTTGGTCTCCCTCGATGGGCAAGACGCGGACCATGCAGGCACCATGATCCCGGCGCTGCCTCCCGGGGACCCGCCGCTCATCCTGGAGCAGCTCAGGAGCCGGGGGCCCGTTTGGCAGCTTCCGCTGGTGCTGCGTGGCCCCCATAGACCCCAAGCCAGCTTACCAAAATCAAGGCAGAAGGCCGAGCATTCGGTGTCCGTACACCTGGACAAGCAGGAATGGAATCCTACGATGCGCAAAAACTGATTGCGAAGTGGCCTGAGGCAGAGCGTTTTTCAGGCAGGGACGTTGAAAGCTGGATTTGACAGGGTTCTTTCTCAGGTGATGGATCCAGAACTAAACCACATGCCAGGCCACCAGTGGAACGAGCAACTCACGAGATCCTGAGGGCCCAGAAGACAGCAATGGTGCCAGTGCCCCCTCCAGAGCCCAAAGACCAGGACCCTCCAGCCCTCCATATCAGGGCGCCTCCCAAGAATATGTCCCACCCTTTTCGAAAGCTCCATGTAAATTAATGGTGAAGAAGTAGCTTCGGTTACATGGTTACATAAGACTGCAACTTCAGAATGAAGATAGGCCAAGGTCTCCCTGATTTCAGTATTTCAGCCTTGACTGTGGGCAGTGTCCAGTTTGAACTGGGAGAGAGTTTGACTTTGGGGAAGTTGACTGTGTTGTCCCCTTCGTTGTGCTGCCATTTGACCAGCCTGTCCAAAGGCACAACGCTCAGTAGACACTACAGAGAGATAAAGAGACACTGCAGCAACCTGAGGTTGTCCTGAGACAAACTTTTATACTTGAACATGGAGACTGCACATGGATTTTGGGTTTGTGCTCTGGAATACACAAAACCTACAATGAAAGAACATAACCAGTCCCAAAGATAATTTCAAAGAATAATGGGAATTTAAGGGGTAGCTGGGAGTAGGGATTTGACAGTGCTTATTTGACATTATTTCTCAGAGTTGCAAACTAGAATGTACAAACCATTAGCATCAGATAGCTTGATGGTTGAAGGTTGTTATGACCTTCTTGCGCATGAATTCTTCTACCTACTTCCCTTTCCCTTGTAAGAGATGACAAAACATGGAACCCTAGAATGTGTGAGGAAGCTTGGACATCAGGTGTAAGCAAAAACATTTGCAGGCTGTCTGTCCAGGGCCTCTTCCTGTCCTGCAAGGGCTAGTGGGTCTTGGGTGTGTTTAGTTTATTCTCATGTTTGTGTTGTTTAGAAAAGTGAGTGGTCAATAAATGGCTTCAGATTTATAATAAAATCATTTGATACTAAAAAGGAAATTTCACTTGGAATTTGTCCTAAGTAAATAATCATGAATATGCACAAATGTATTTTTACAAAGATGTTTATTTCAATACTATTTATAGTGGTTAAAATTTTGTAGCAATCTCCAGGCACGGTAGCTCACATCTGTAATCCCAGCACTTTGGGAGACCAAAGTAGGCAGATCACCTGAGGTCAGGAGTTCGAGACCAGCCTGATCAACATGGAGAAACTCTGTCTCTACTAAAAATACAAGATTAGCCAGGCATACTGGTGCATGCCTGTAGTCCTAGCTATTCGGGAGGCTGAGGCAGGAGAATTGCTTGAACCCAAGAGGCGGAGGTTGTGGTGAGCCAAGATCACGCCATTGCACTCTACGCTGGGCAACAAGAGCGAAACTCCATCTCAAAAAAAAAAAAAAATTGTAGCTATCTACATGTCCAACAATGTGGTTTTTGTTACATATATTCTACTACATCCAGAGAAATATTTCACTACATGGAAACATTCATGATATACACTGTTAGGTTTTAAAAAAAGGATATCACAACTCAACATGTAAAGTACAATCCCATTTGTGTTTATATAACTATATCTATTTCTGTCTATATAACTATGTCATTGTAAATGTATCTATCTACCTATCCATGTATATATCTGTCATTATTGTGATTGCCACAGAAAAAAAATAGACACCTCCAAACATTCATTTCTTAATAATGTACAAAATAAAAAGAAATATCCTCATCTGGCCATTGATATTTCACAAATGGTGTCTCCTCTCAACTGATACTCCAGAATACCCTAAATGCACTATACCCTCCAAACACAACAATTCAAGGCCTGATTTGCTTTCTTTGACCTAAGATGAGGCATCAGTTAAAACCCCAAGGGCAAGCTTCCTATGGTGAAGGAGAGTAGAAATAACTGAACCCTGGACTTGAAGTTGGTTATAGTCAGCACACAGATGTCACAGGAGGATAGTGATTGAGAGAAAGATACCAACAGACCCACTCAAATTCCCTTTAGCATAAGTAAAAGACATTAGATCATAACTGCATGAAGACATCTCTGCAATTCTAGAGGCTCAGCAATGGTCTCCCCATTGAAGGGGCAATGCCCTTGAACTTCAATGTTCACATAACCCCACTGCTTACTATACCACCCTTCAGTAAAAAGACCCCATCTAGTCCTTAAGGAAACTCTTCTTGTCATTCTCTCAAGGGTTTTTATGTTGTGGCCTCCAGAAATATAAGGAGACCCTGGCTATATATTGACCTTCCCAAGAAGTATAAATAACTGTTGACACTCCTAGCAAATACCTGAGTGCTTATTAATGAGAAATTGAATTTACAGGGAATTTCTGAGCATCAATTTCCTTGGTACACTGCCACCTTAGGAGGCCTGAAGGCTTCTCCTATAAGACAGATGACAAAAAGGGCGCAAATACACTAGAGACAAAACCACACGAAGTAATAGTTCATGCTGAGGTTTTTCAATATTATTCTAGTTTCATTGTGTTATTTGCTGTTTTACTATTAAAGCCTTGGCAAACTGTAAATTTGTTCTGTTCTTTTATCCTTATAAAACATATCACACTTATATAAGTATGTACTAAACATGTACATTCCAGTTAAAGAATGATTACAAATGAATGTACATGTACCTACTACCCAGCTTTAAGAAGTATTCATTTTAGGCCAGGCGCGGTGGCTCATGCCTGTAATCCCAGCACTTTGGGAGGCCAAGGTGGGCAGATCACGAGGTCAGGAGATCGAGACCATCCTGAATAACACGGTGAAACTCCGTCTCTACCAAAAATACAAAAAATTAGCTGGGTGTTGTGGGGGGCACCTGTAGTCCCAGCTACTCAGGAGGCTGAGGCAGGAGGATGGCGTGAACTCGGGAGGCGGAGCTTGCAGTGAGCAGAGACCAAGCCACTGCACTCCAGCCTGGGCGACAGAGCGAGACTCTGTCTCAAAAAAAAAAGAATTATTCATTTTGCCACGTCTCTTCCACTATCCAAAACTTATCACTACCCCGGATATGTTCATCATTCCCCTTGTTTCGTCGGGGCTCAGAACATGACACCCCAAAATATGGTACCTTAGCATACTGAGTATTTTAAGCAGAAGGAAACTGAGAAAACCCCAGAATCAGGAAGATCACTCTCTGACCACCTCCCACCTTTCTTCTTTGAAGAAGGTAATTAGAAAAATTCTCTGACTATGTCCCCTGAAAGTAGGTCATAAGACGTTCACTCCAGAGGAGGCTTGCCAAGAAGAATCTGAAGCCGTTAACTACCATTAGATCACAGCCCTTTGTCCTCCAACCATTCTTCCGCCTGACTGTCCATAAAGTTTTCCCTGGGTTTTTGGGTCTTCATTTCTGAAGACTCCCATGTCACATAAAAGTTACATTAAATAAATTTGTATGCTGTTACCCTGTTAATCTGTCTTTTGTTATAGGGGGATCAGCCAGGAACCTTGTGATAGATGAGAAAAGGATATTACTTTTTCTCCCCTACAGTTTTCTTTAAATAATTTAGTTTTATCTGGTTCTGAACTTTAGATAAATAAAATTATATTGTATATATTATTGTGACTTGCTTCTTTTCATTCACAGGAAATTATCACCAGACAGGGGGCTCTGGTTTTGGCCCTTGGCTTTGACATGTCTAAAATTACTAACAGACACATCTAGAGGCTCAGCAGTGTTCTCCCCATTGGAGGAGCAATGCCCTTGACAGAAGCTGTTTGTCTCGCTGACAAATCACAAAGCCTTTGGCCTAACGTGAAAGTTTTCGTTTTAGTCCCTAACCAACAGCTTCGACACTTTTCTCAGGTTAGAAGCTTAGAGCCTTAATGCGCCTTCTAACAAGGTCAACACTGGGGTATAGTAGAAGAACTGAAATGATGGTTAATTCAGACAGTAAATTCTGAAAGCTTGGACATTTTTGGAGTCTTATAAGAATTAACTTCACTATTTTATTTTGATATTATAGTATCCAAATTCAACAGAATTTGATAAACCCAGAGATTAAAATATTTTAATATTGACTGGTTCATTGTTCTTCTCCGTTTCTGCTTACAATTTAATTGGGTTTAACTGAGGCTGAAGATTGCTATTTCAGTTACAGATGTTACTGGATATATGTAGGAATAAGAGGATGGAGCAGGTCCAATAGTTCATGCCTGTAATGCCAGCACTTTGGAAGACTGAGTTGGGAGCACTGCTTGAGGCCAAGGGTTCAATACCAGCCTGGGCAACATAGCAAGACCCCATCCCTACAAAAAAAAATTAAAAATTAGCTGGACATGGTAGCGTTCACCTACAGTCTCAGCTACTCAGGAGGCTGAGGTGAGAAGATCACTTGAGCCCAGGAGTTCAAAGTTACAATGAGCTATGATTCCACCACTGTGCTCCAGCCTAGATGACAGAGTGAGAGCTCGTCTCTACAGAAAAATTTTAAAAATTAGCTGGGCCTGGTGGCACACACCTGTAATCCTAGCTACTCAAGATGCTGAGCCAAGAAGATCATTTGAGCTCAGGAGTTCAAGGTTACAATGAGCAATGTTTGGGCCACTGCACTCCAGACCAGATGACAGAGTGAGATCTTGTCTCCAAAAAAAAAAAAAAAAAAAAAAAAAGCATGGAACATTCGATGAGTATTTGACAGGAATTATGTGAGAAAAGGAATGAAACACTGAGAAACTGCCTGGCCCACCAAGATTGAAACTTGTTATTTTGAGTCCAAAGATAACACCAAATACAGAGTTTGTGTTGTCAGCCAAAGCTGGGATTACACACAGGCCTCAGAGTTCCAATAGGTGGGTCAACATTTCTGGTTTTTTTGAGACGGAGTCTCACTGTGTTTCCCAGGCGGGAGTGCAGTGGTGAAATCTTGACTCACTGCAACCTCCACCTCCCAGGGTCAAGCGATTCTCTTACCTCAGCCTGCTGAGTAGCTGGGATTACAGGCACATGCCACCATGCCCGGCTAATTTTTGTATTTTTAGTAGACAGGGTTTCACCATGCTGGCCAGGCCGGTCTTGAACTCCTGACCTCGTGATCCACCTGCCTTGGCCTCCCAAAGTGCTCAGATTATAGGCGTAAGCCACCACACCTGGCTGGGTCAACTTATTTTTTAGAGACTCCCTGCTAATGTGAGGGCACCAAGATGGGTCCAGTTTGAATTGTAGCCATGAGACAGAATTAAATCTTAGCAGGAAGACTTGGGTGAACAGAGCTGGGCATGGATTCAACATAGAGTGCTGGTAAGAGCTAGACACTGGAGCTTTGGCTATGGCTCTGTCACTTAGTACCATGTGATCTTGAACAGGTTTTTAAACCTTCTGTATTTTTATAAAATAAAAAAAGCACATAGTATTTCTGTGAGTACTAAATGTGTTAATACTTGAAAACTACTTAGAACAGTAACTGATACATGCTAAATATAGATATTTGTTTTACATTTTTAAATTACTTATCAGTTCAACAAATGTACATCAAGCCTTTCTGACCTATGTGTTTCTTGCATGGTGTATTTGTCAATTTTGCATTGCTATAAAGGAATACCTGAGATTGGGTAATTTAATTTAAAAAATAGAGGTTTATTTAGTTCATGGTTCTGTAGGCTGTACAAGCATGGCACCAGTATCTGTTCTTCTTCTGGTACTCATGGCAGAAGGCAAAGGGGAACAGGTATGTCACGTGACAAGAGAGGGAGCAAGAGAGAGGGGAGGTGGTGCCAGGCTCTTTTAAACAACCAGCTCTTGCATGAACTAAGAGGAAGGACTCACTCATTACTATGGGAAGGGCCCCAAGCCATTCATGAGGGATCCACCCTGATGACCACCAACTAGGCCCCACCTCCAACATTGGGAATTACATATCAACATGAGATTTGGAAGGAACAAATATCCAAACAATATTACATGGTATCTTGCTGATATGGTTTGGCCATGTCCCCTCCCAAATTCCATCTCGTATTTTACTTCCCATAATCCCCATGTTGTGGGAGGGACTTGGCCAAGGTAATTGAGTTGAATCATGGAGGGCGTTTCCCCCATGCTAATCTCATGATAGTAAGTACTCACAAGATCTGATGGTTTTATAAGGGGCTTCCTCCCTTCACTTGGCTCTCCTTCTCTCTCCTCCTGCCCAGTGAAGAAATTCCTTTCACCATGATTTTAAGTTTCCTGAGGCCTCCCCAGCCATGTGGAACTGTGAGTCAATTAAGCTTCCTGAGGCCTCCCTAGCATGTAGAACTGTGAGTCAATTAAACCTCTTTCCTTTATAATTTACTCAGTCTCAGGTATTTCTTCATAGCAGGGTGATAATGGACTAACACAGTAAATTGGTACTGCAGAGAGTGGGGCACTGCTGTAAAGATACCCAAAAATGTGGAAGTAGCTTTAGAACTGGGTAACAGGCAGAAGTTGGAACAGTTTGGAGGGCTCAGAAGAAGGCAAGCAAATGTGGGAAATTTTGGAACTTCCTATAGACTTGTTGAATGGCTTTGACCAAAATGCTGAGAGTGATATGGACAATGAAGTCCAGGCTGAGGTGGTCTCAGATGGAGATGGGGAACTTGTTGGGAACTGGAGTAAATGTCACTCTTGCTATGCAAAGAGACTGGTAACATTTTGCCCCTGCCCCAGAGATCTGCAAAACTTGGAACTTGAGAGAGGTGATTTAGGGTATCTGGCAGAAGAAATTTCTAAGTGGCAAAGCTTTGAAGAGGAAGCAAAGTGAATTTTCCAAAAGTTTGGAAAATTTGCAGCCTGGTGATACAATAGAAAAGAAAACCCCATTTTCTAGGGAGAAATTCAAGCTGGCTGCAGAAATTTGCATAAGTAACAAGGAGCCAAATGTTAATCAGCAAGACAATGGGGAAAATGTCTCCAGGGCATGTCAGAGAACTTCATGGCAGCCCCTCCCATCACAGGCCTAGAAGCCTAAGAAGGAAAAATGATTTCCAGGGCAGGCTCCGGGGCCCCCCTGCTGTGTGCAGCCTCGGTACTTGGTGCCCTATGTCGCAGCCACTCCAACCATGGCTAAAAGGGGACAACATACAGCTCAAGTGGTTGCTTCGGAGGGTGCAAGCCCCAAGCCTTGGTAGCTTCCACAGGGTGTGGGGCCTGTAGGTACACAGAAGTCAAGAATTAAGGTTGGGGAACCCCTGCCTAGATTTCAGATGATGTATGGAAATGCCTGGATGGCCAGGCAGAAGGTTGCTGCAGGGGCAAAGCCCTCATGGAGAACCTCTGCTAGGGCAGGGCAGAATGGAGCCCCCACACAGAATGCCCACTGGGGCACTGCCTAATGGAGCTATGAGAAGACAGTCACCATCCTCCAGACCCCAGAATGGTAGATCCAATGACAGCTTGCACCATGTGCCTGGAAAAGCCACAGACACTCAACACTGGCCCACAAAAACAGCGGGGAGGGGGACTGTACCCTGCAAAGCCACAGGGGTGGAACTGCCCAAGGCCATGGGAGCCTAACTCTTGCATCAGCATGCCCTGGATGTGAGACGTGGAGTCAAAAGAGATCTTTTTGGAACTTTAAGGTTTAATGACTGCCCCATTGGGTTTCAGACTTGCATGGGGCCTATAGCCCCTTTGTTTTGGCCAATTTCTCCCTTTGGAAGGTGAATTTACCCAATGCCTGTACTCCCATTGTATCTAGAAAGTAACTAACTTGCCTTTGATTTTACAGGCTCATAGGCAGAAGGGATTTCCTTTGTCTCAGGTGAGACTTTGGAGTTGGGCTTTTTGGTTAATGCTGGGATGAGTTGAGACTTTGGGGAACTGTTGGAAAGGCATGATTGTGTTTTGAAATGTGAGGACATGAGATTTGGGAGGGGCAGGGGCAGAATGATATGGTTTGGTTGTGTCCCCACCCAAATCTCATCTTGAATTTTAGTTCCCATAATCCCCACTTGTTGTGGGAGGGACCCAGTGGAGGTAGCTGAATCATGGAAGCAGTTTCTCCCATGCTATTTTCATGATAGTAAGTTCTCATGAGATCTGGTGGTTTTATAAGGGGCTTCCCCCCTTCACTTGGCTCTCATTCTCTCTCCTGCCACCCTGTGAAGAGGTGCCTTCTGCCATGATTGCAAGTTTCCTGAGGCCTCCCTAGCCATGCAGAACTGTGAGTCAATTAAAGCTCTTTCCTTTATAAATTACCCAGTCTTGGGTATTTCTTCATAGCAGCATGAGAACGAACTAATACACTTGCACATCAAGAACTCAATAAACATCTGTTGAAATAATTACTAAAAGAATGGTTGGATAGTTAGATAAGGGAAGGAGGAAGTAAGGAGGGAAAAGATATATGACAATTGGCCTGGGTAATTTCTTGATGACACTGTAGCTTTTTCAACTCATATATCCAAAGCTTACTGAGTAACATGGAATAAAACCATCTGGTGCTAAACTACCAGTACGATAGCAGAGAATAAGCCTGATTCATCATAGGTTTGGAAATGATGATGAATTGAGGAAGAAATACCTTCATGGAAGAGGAAAGCCAGCCCAGTAAAATGCAAGAACCCGGCCGGGCGCGGTGGCTCAAGCCTGTAATCCCAGCACTTTGGGAGGCCGAGACGGGTGGATCACGAGGTCAGGAGATCAAGACCATCCTGGCGAACACGGTGAAACCCCGTCTCTACTAAAAAATACAAAAAACTAGCCGGGCGAGATGGCGGGCGCCTGTAGTCCCAGCTACTTGGGAGGCTGAGGCAGGAGAATGGCGTGAACCCGGGAGGCGGAGCTTGCAGTGAGCTGAGATCTGGCCACTGCACTCGAGCCTGGGCGGCAGAGCGAGACTCCGTCTCAAAAAAAAAAAAAAAAAAAAATGCAAGAACCCTGAGGTAGAAGAAGATGGTTAAGAAAGGAGGATGAGCTCATAATCTGCTTATCAATTACTATTTGGTAATGCATACAGTAAATTTCTTATAAAATTAAGTTCAAAGCAACACACTCTCAAAAATATACATACTCTACCATGTAAATTATTCATTGCAAGAAGAAAAATATAGAAAGAAAACTACCTAGTATGGCAAGACCATAGCACCAGGCCCATCTGCCCATGGACCCAGGATTTCCAAAGGACCCTGCCAACCAGCCAACCAGCAGACCCCACCAGCAGGTCCAGCCATGGTTCCCACCAGCCAGCCTACCCAGAATCTCTGACTGGGCTGACTGGTGAAGGGCTTTCTTTCCCAAAGTCAGTCTGTAAAAAACTAAAAAAATGACTTCTTTATATGCACAAACACCAACACAAGGCTACAAAGATCACAAAAACAAAAAATCAGAAAACTATGGCACCATTTAAGGAACAAAATGAAGGCCCAGTAACTGGCCCTAAAGACATAGAAAACTAGGAACTGCCTGACAAATAATTAAAAATAATCATCTTAAAGAAGCTTAATGAGCTGTAAGACAACACAGGCAACTAAATAAGATCAGGAAAACAATGCATAAACAAAATGAGTTCAACCAAGAGATAGAAACTATTAAAAAACAAAAAAATGAAAATAAATTTTGAAGCTAAAGAATATAATGACTGTGCTAAAAATTTAATAAAGAGCTTCAACAGCAACCTCCATCAAGTAGGCGAAAGAATCAGCCAAGTCAAATACAAGTCATTTAAAATTACCCAGTCAGATGAAGGAAAGAAAAAATATAAATAAGTAAAGAAAGCCTATTGGAAAAAAATAAAACTTCTTTTAAAAGCCTATAATACTATTGGCCAGGTATAGTGGCTCATGCCTGTAATCTCAGCACTTTGGGAGGCCAAGGCAGGAGGATTACTTGAACTCAGGAGTTTGAGACTAGCCTGGGGAACATGGCAAAACCCTGTCTCTAGAAAAAAATTAATTAGCTGGGCCTGGTGGCACATGCCCATAGCATCAGATACTTGGGAGGTTGAGATGGGAGGATCACTTGAACCTGGGAAGTGGAGGCTGCAATAAGCTGAGATCACACCACTACAGTCCAACCTGGGTGACAGAGTAAGGCCCTGTCTCAAAAAAAAAAAAAAAAGCCTATAGTACCATTGGGACGCCATACATTATGGTATGCCCAGAGGGAAAAGAAAAAGAGAACAGGGGAAAAGTTTATTTAAAGAAATAATGGAGCCAGGCACAGTGGCTCATACCTATAACCCCAGCACTTTGGGAGACCAAGGTGGGCAGATTGCTTGGTCTCAGGAGTTCAAGATCAGCCTGGGCAACATTGCAAAACCCCATCTCTACAAAAATACAGAAAATTAGACAGGTGTATGTAAACCTGTAGTCTCAGCTACTTGGGAGGCTGAGGTGGGAGAATCACCTGAACACAGGAAGTCAAGGCTGCAGTGAGCCATGATCATGCCACTGCATTTCTCAGCTGGTTTACACTACTCAGCCTGAGTGAAGACATGACACCCTATCTCAGATAAAACACACTATCTCAAATAAAATAAAATAAAATAAAATAAAATAAAATAATAAAATAAAATAAAGGAAAAGAAAATAGGCCAGGGGCAGTGGCTTACATCTGTAATCCTAGCATTTTCGGGGGCAAAGGTGGAAGGATTACTTTAACTCAAGAGTTCAAGACTAGCATGGATAACATAGTGAGACCTCATCTCTACAAGAAATTAAAAAATTATTCAGGTGGGTTTGTGCATTCCTGTACTCCCAGTTACTTGGGAGGCTGAGGCAGGAGGATCACATAAGCTCAGGAGGTTGAGGCTGCAATAAATTGTATCATGTCACTGCACTCCAGCCTCAGTGACAGAGAAAAGTTTTGTCTAAAGGAAGAAAAGAAATAATGGCTGAAAACTTGAAAATCTGGGGAAAGAAATGGATATCAAGATTCATGAAGCCAAATGTATTTAAAATATGTTAAACCCAAAGAAATCAACAAAGATGTACATAATTAAATTGCCAGAAGTCAAAGATAAAGAGAGAACTTTGAAAGCAGCAAGAGAAAAGCAAATTATCACATACAAAGGAACCCCAATAAGACTATCAGCAATTTCTCAGCAAAAACCTTGCAGAACAGCAAAGAGTGGGATGACATATTCAAAGTGAAAAAAAAAGGCAACCAAGAATACTATGTCTAGCAAAGCTATCCTTTAAAAATGAAAGGAACAGGCTAGGCACTATGGCTCAGGCCTGTAACTCCAGCACTTTGGGAGGCCAAGGCAGGTTGATCACCTGAGGTTGGGAGTTCAAGACCAGCCTGACCAATATGGTAAAACCCTGACTCTACTAAAAATACAAAAATTAGCCAGGCATGGTGGCACACACCTGTAGTCCCAGCTACTCAGGAGGCTGGGACAGGAGAATTGCTTGAACTCAGGAGGCAGAGGCTGCAGTGAGCCGAGATCATGCCACTGCACTCCAGCCTGGGTGACAGAGAAAGAGTACATAAAAAGAGGAAAGAAAGAAGGAAAGAAAGAGAGAGAGAGAGAGAGAGAGGGAGGGAGGGAGGGAGGGAGAAAGGAAGGAAGGAAGGAAGGAAGGAAGGAAGGAAGGAAGGAAGGAAGGAAGGAAGGAAGGAGAGAGAGAGAGAGAGAAAGAAAGAAAGAAAGAAAGAAAGAAAGAAAGAAAGAAAGAAAGAAAGAAAGAAAGAAAGAAAGAAAGAAAGAAGAAGAAGGAGGAAGGAAGGAAGGAAGGGAAGGAAGGAAGGAAGGAAGGAAGGAAGGAAGGAAGGAAGGAAGGAAGGAAGGAAGGAAGGAAGGAAGGAAGGAAGAGGGAGAGAAAGAGAAGGAGAAAGAGAAAGGAAAAGAAAAGAAAGGAAAGGAAGAAATAGTGGAAAAATCTTAAATAAATAGGAATTTTAGACTCTGTTTTAAAGGTAGTGGTAATAGAAATGGAAAGGATATGGAATAGTAGTGAAAGATAAGACGGTGGATGGAAATGGTCAACACAGGAACAGAAAACAAAACACTGCATGTTCTCATTCTTAAGTGGGAGTTGAACAATGAGAAAACATGGACACAGGGAGGGGAACATCACACACCAGGCCCTTTTTAGGGGTGAGGCACAAGGAGAGGGAGAGCATTAAGACAAATATCTAATGCATGTGGAGCTTAAAACCTAGATGATGGGCTGATAGGTGCAGCAAACCACCATGGCACATGTATACCTATGTAACAAACCTGCACGTTCTGCACATGTATCCCAGAACTTAAAGTTAAATAAATTAAAAAATTAAATAAATAAATAAATAAATAAGACTCACTGGTAAAGGTAATATACAGATATCATTCTGTAATAATAATTGTGTATAAACCACTTTTAACCCTAGCATAGAGATTAAAACATAACAGTATTAAGAATAATAATAACCACAAAAATTTGTTAATAAAAATAAATTCTGACATCAATGACATGAAAGTATGGAAGATAAAATAAAAACATAAAGTTTTCATATGCAATTGAAGTGGTTATCAGCTGAAAATAGTCTGTTAAAACTGTAAGAAGTCTTGTGCAAGCTTCATGGTAACCACAAAGAAGAAACTTATAATAGATACAAAAGAGATAAAGAGAAAATAATCAAAGTGTATCACTACAAAAATATTAAAACACAAAAGGCGACAGCAAGAGAGGAAGAGAGAAACAAATGAACTACAAAACAGACTGAAACAATTAACAAAATGACAATAGTAAGTCCTTACCTATCAACATTTGCTTTAAATGTAAACAAGAGACATTGTGTGTGCACCCTGCCATGCTACCACAACTGCTGGCTTGCGTTAGCGAGCACTATTCCTGCTGCCACTGCCCTGGCAAAATACTTTAGCCAGCACCACACGTCAGAGTGTTGTGGCCAGCAGACCAAGAACACCTCGGCCCTTCCAACACAGCAGGCCCCTGAAGAGGCCAGAGAACAAATCTGGGGACCCAGTACCAGCCCCCTAGAATTATAGCATGCAGCCCAGGAATGCTGAGCTGAGCCTTGGCCCCTTAAAACCTTCCAGAAATGAAGCCAACCAACTGAATCCACCTTATAACACAATCAAACCCCCAAGGACATCAAAGGAGATAAAAGCCAAAAAACCCATCAACAGGACAGCAACTTCAAAGATTGAAGGAACATCAGCCCACATATGTGAGAAAAAAGCAGCACAAGAGCTCTGGCAACTCAAAAAGCCAGAGTGTCTTCTTACCTCCAAATGATTGCACTAGTTTCCCAGCAATAGTTCTTAACCAGGCTGAAATGGCTGAAATGACAGATGTAGAATTCAGAATATAAACAGGAATGAAGATTATCAAGATTCAGAAGAAAGTCAAAACCCAATCCAAGGAATCTAAAAAATACAACAAAGTGATACAGGGGCTGAAAGACAAAATGGCCATTTTAATAAAGAACCAAATCAATCTGATAGAGCTGAAAAACTCACTTCAAGAATTTCATGCCGGGTGCGGTGGCTCAAGCCTGTAATCCCAGCACTTTGGGAGGCCGAGGCAGGCAGATCACGAGATCAGGAGATCGAGACCATCCTGGCTAACATGGTGAAGCCCCGTCTCTACTAAAAATACAAACAGAAATTAGCCACGCGTGGTGGCGGGGGCCTGTAGTCCCAGCTACTGTGGAGGCTGAGGCAGGAGAACGGCATGAACCCAGGAGGCAGAGCTTGCAGTGAGCTGAGATTGTGCCACTGCACTCCAGCCTGAGCGACAGAGCAAGACTCTGCCTCAAAAAAAAAAAAAAAAAAAAGAATTTCATAATATAATTGCAAGTATTAACAGCAAAATAGACCAAGCTAAAAAAACAATCTCAGAGCCTGAAGATAAATTCTCTAAGTTCAATCAGTCAAACAAAAATAAAGAAAAGAGAATTTTAAAAAATGGACTAAACCTCTGAGAAATAGGGGATTATGTAAAGAGACCAAATCTATACCTCATTGATGAAAGAGAGGGAGAGAAAGCAAGCAACTTGGAAAACATATTTGAGGATATTGTCTGTGAAAATGTCCCCAGCCTCACTAGAGAGGCCCACACTCAAATTCAGGAAATGCAGAGAACCCCTGTGAGATAATGTGCAAGAAAACCACCCCCAACACACAAAGTCATCAGATTCTCTAAGGTTGAAATGAAACAAAAAATGTTAAAGGCAGCTAAGAGAAGGGGCAGGTCACCTACAAAGGGAACCCCATCAGGAAACAGCTGACCTTTCAGCAGAAACCCTACAAAATAGAAATCAGTACTAAGAAGATTGCTCCAAAGCCATACAATTATGTGGAAATTAAACAAGCTGCTCCTGAATGACGTTTAGGTAAACAATAATAGTAAGGCAGAAATCAAGAAATTTTTTGAAACTCATGAGAACAAAGATACCACATACCAGAATCTCTGGGGCGCAGTTAAAGCCATGTTAAAAGGGAAGTTTATGGTACTAAACGCCCACATCAAAAAGTAGAAAGATCTCAAATTAAAACCTAACATCACACCTAGAGGAACTAGAGGAACAAGAGCAAACAAACAAACAAACAAACAAAAAAAAAAAAACCCAGATCAGAGCTGAACTGAAGAAAATTGAGATGAAAAAAGCACACAAAAGATTAATAAATCCAGGAGATTGTTTTTTGAAACAATAAATAAAATAGATAGACTACTAGATAAAATAATAAAGAAAAAAGACAAGATCCAATTAAACACAATCAGAAATGACAAAGGGCATGTTACCACCAACCCCACAAAAATATTTAAAAATGCTCAGACTACTATGAACACTTCTATGCATACAAGCAAAAAACCTAGAAAAAACAGATATGTTCCTGGATGCATATACCCTCCCAAGACTGAACCAGGAAGAAATTAAATCCCTGAAAAGATGAATAGCAAATTGCAAAATTGAATCAGTAATAAAAAGCCTATGAACCAGAAAAATCCCAGGACCAGGCAGATTCAAAGCTGAATTCCATCAGATGTATAAAGAAGAGCTGGCATGATTCCTACTGAAGCTAATGCAAAAAAAAATGAGGAACAGGGACTCCTCATTCTATGAGGCCAACATTATTCTGATGCCAAAACCTGGTGAAGACACAACAGTGACAAAACTTCAGGCCACTATCCTTGATGAACATAGATGCAAAAACCCTCAGCAAAATACTATCAAACCAAATCCAGCAGCACATCAAAAAGTTAATCCACCATGATCAGATAAGTTTTATCACTGTGATGCAAGGTTGGTTCAATGTATACAAATCAATAAATGTGATTCATCACATAAACAAAACTAGAAACAAAAACCACATGATCATCTCAATGGATTCAGAAAAGGCTTTTAATAAAATTCAACATCCTTTCATGCCAAAAACCCTCAACAAACTAGGCTTTGAAGGAACATACTTCAAAATAATAAGAGTCATTTATGAAAACCCATAATGAACATCATACTAAATAGGCAAAAGTTGGAAGCAAAACCAGAACAAGACAAGGATGTCTTCTCTCATCACTTCTATTCAACATAGTTCTGGAAGTCTGAGCCAGAGCAATCAGGCAACAACAAAAGGCATCCAAATATGAAGAGAAGAAATCAAATTTTCCCTGTTTGCAGATGATATGATTCTACACCTAGAAAACCCCATAGTCTCTGCCCAAAAGCTCCTTGATATGATAAACAAATTCAACAAATTTCAGGACACAAAATCAATGTACAAAAACCAGTAGCATTCCTGTACATCAACAGTATCCAAGCTGAGAGCCTAATCGAGAATGCAATCTCATTCACAATAGCCACAAAAAAAAAAAAAAAAAAAAAAAAAAAATTCCTCGGAATACAGCTAACCCGGGAGAAGAAAGATATTTGTAACAATTACAAAACACTGCTTAGAGAAATCAGAGATGATATAGACAAATGAAAAAACATTCAATGCTCATGATAGGAAGGATCAATGTTAAAGTACTCATACCACCCAAAACAATTTACAGATTCAGTACCATTCCTATCAAACTACCAATGACATTCTTCACAGAAATTGAAAAAACTATTTTAAAATTCGTGTGAAGCCAAAAAAGAGTTTGAATAGGCAAGGCAATCCTAAGCAAAAGAACAAAGCTGGAAGTATCACGTTACCCAACTGCAAACTATACTACAGAGCTACAGTAACCAAAACAGCATGGTGCAGATACAAAAACAGAGCATAGTTCAATGGACCATAATAGAGAGCCCAGAAATAATGCCACACCCCCACAACCATCTAATCTTCAACCAAGTTGACAAAGAGAAGCAACGAGGAAAGAACTCCCTACTCAATAAATGGTGCTGGGATAACTGGCTAGCTATATGTGCAAGATTGAAACTGAACTGCTTGCTTACACTATATACAAAAATCAATTCAAGATGGATTAAAGAGTTAAATGTAGAATCCAAAATTATAAACCCTCTGGAAGATAACCTAGGAAATACCATTCTGGACGCAGGCCTTGGCAAAGATTACATTACAAAGATGCCAAAAGCAATTGCAACAAAACCAAAAATTGGTAAATGGGGCCTAATTAAATGAAAGAACTTCCGCACAGCAAAAGAAACCATCAGCGAGTAAAGAGACAACCTTTGAATGGGAGAATATTTTTGCAAACTATGCATCCAACAAAGGTCTAATATCCAGAATCTATAAGGAATTTAACCCTTTTCCCACTTAGAAACAAAACATGCAACTCACTGCTGACACTCATTTAATTTTACATAAACATGCTTTTTGAGACTAAAGCAAATCTGACTGACTTTTAATGTGGAAATAAAATATAACAACTGTTCTTGGAGTTATTTATAAACAGAACTAACAGAATTGTCTGAATTATCAGAATCACCTATTTTGGAAAAATCTGTTTCATCAAATGAATCTTTGGTCAACAACTGTTTGAGAACAGTATTAACATCACACACAGGAATGCTATGTTTTCTAGGATTTTATATTTGCAGCAATTGAGAACTACTATGTTTCATAAATGGAAATACCACTAGTAAAAACAGAATGCTTTAAAAGAACAATGTCTTTGTTTCCAAAGTTGATATACTAAAGCAATGCAAAAATAATAATAAAAGCAAGATATTTCGTGGCAAAGTTATCTTGGGGTAAACACTGCAGCCACAAGCACTGCTGGTGAGTATTCTCCGGGCAAACAGGAAAAGGGTTAAACAAATTAACAAGCAAAAAACAACCCCATTAAAAAGAAGTCAAAGCACATGAATAGACAGTTTTCAAAAGAAAATAACACACGGTCAACAAGCATATGAAAAAATACTCAACATCACTAATCATTAGAGAAATGCAAATCAAAACTACAGTGAGATACCATCTCACACCAGTCACAATGGCTATTAATAAAAAGTCAAAAAATAGCAGATGCTTGTGAGGTTGCAGAGAAAAGGGAAGGCTCATACACTGCTGATGGGAATGTAAATTACTTCAGCCATTGTGGAAAAAGGTGTGGCAATTTCTCAAAGAACTTAAAGCGGAATTATCATTCAACCCCGCAATCCCATTATTGGATATATACCTAAAGGAATATAAATCATTCTACCATAAAGACACATACACGCATATGTTCCTCACAGCACTATTCACAATAGCAAACATACGGAATCAACCTGGGTGCCCATCAACAGTAGACTGTATTTTTAAAATCTGGTACATATACACCCTGGAATACTATGCAGCCACATAAAGAAATGAGATCATGTCTTTTGCAGCAACATGGATAGAACTGGAGGCCATTATCCTAAGCGAACTAATGCAGGAACAGAAAACCAAATACTGCTTGTTCTCACTTATAAGTGGGAGCTGAATGATGAGAAGCCATGGACTCAAAGAAGTGAACAACAGACACCAGGGCCTACTTGAGAGCAGAGGGAAGGAGGAGGGATAATATTGAAAAACTATTTGGTAACAAAATAATCATACACCAAACCCCTCAGGACATGCAATTTATCAATATAACAAACCTGCACATGTACCCCTGAATCTAAAATAAAAGTAAAAAACAAACAAAAAAAATAATGCACCATGATCAAGTGGGATTTATACTAGGAATGCAAGGATGGTTCAAAATATCCAAATCAATAAATGTGATAATATTATATCAACAGAATGAAGGACAAAAGCCATATGATCATTTCAATAGATGGAGAAAAACAATTTTATAAAATTAAATATCATTTCATGATAAAAACTCTCAATAAACTAGACATAGAAGAAACATACCTGAAAATAACAAAGGCCATATGTTACAAACCCACAGCCAACATCAAAGTGAATGGGGAAAAACTGAAAGACTTTCCTCTAAGAACTGGAAAAAGACAAGGATGCCCATTTTCACCACTCCTATTTGACATAGAACTGTAAGACTCCTGGCCATAGAAATCAGGCAAGAGAAAGAAGTAAAAAGCATCCATATTGGAAAACAGGAAGTCAAATTGTCAAATTGGTTCTCTTAGTTGATGATGTAATCTTTTTTTTTTTTTTTTTTGAGACGGAGTCTCGCTCTGTCGCCCAGGCTGGAGTGCAGTGGCCGGATCTCAGCTCACTGCAAGCTCCGCCTCCCGGGTTCACGCCATTCTCCAGCCTCAGCCTCCCGAGTAGCTGGGACTACAGGCGCCCGCCACCTCGCCCGGCTAGTTTTTTGTATTTCTTAATAGAGACGGGGTTTCACTGTGTTAGCCAGGATGGTCTCGATCTCCTGACCTCGTGATCCGCCCGTCTCGGCCTCCCAAAGTGCTGGGATTACAGGCTTGAGCCACCGCGCCCGGCCGATGATGTAATCTTATACCTAGAAAAACCTAAACACTCCACTAAAAAACACTTAGATTTGATAAATGAATTTGGTAAAGTTGCAGGATACAAAAACAATGTACAAAAATTAATAGCATTTCTATATGGTGATAGTAATTTAACTAGGAGAGAAATCAAGAAAGCAATTCCATTTACAATAGCTACAAAAATAAAATAAAATACCTATAGTGACAAATTTAACTGAGGAAGTGAAAGATCTCTACAAGGGAAACAACAAAACACTAATGAAAGAAATTGTAGATGACACAAGCAAATGGAAAAACATCCCATGATCACAGATCAGAATAATTAATATCCTCAAAATGACCATACTGCCCAAAGCAATCTACAGATTCAATGCAATCCCTATTGAAATACCAACATCATTCTTTACAGAATTAGAAACAGCAATTCTGAAATTCATATGGAACCAAAATAGAACCCAAACAGCCAGAGAATCCTGAGCAAAAAGAACAAAGCAGTGCACATCACATTACCTGACTTCAAAATATATTACAACGCTAGGGTAACCAAATAGCATGGTATTGGTATAAAAACAGACACACAGACCAATGGAACAGAATAGAGAACCCAGAAATAAAGCCACAAATTTATAGCCAACTGATTTTTGACAAAGCCAACTAGAACTTACACTGGGGAACGGACACCATTTTCAATAAAAAGTGCTGGAAAAATTAGCCACATGCAGAAGAATGAAACAGGACCTATATCTCTCACCATATAGAAAAATCAACTCAAAATAGATTAAAGGCTTAAATTAAAAGACTAAAACTAGGCCAGGCACAGTGGCTCTTTCCTGTAATCCCAGTACTTTGGGAGGCCGAGGCAGGAAGATCACTTGAGCTCAGGAGTTCGAGACCAGACTGGGCAACATAGGAAAATGTCATCTCTATGAAAAGTATAAAAATTGGCCAAGCATGATGGTGTATGCCCGTAATCCCAGCTATTCAGGGAGCTGAGGCAGGAGGATCACTTGAGCCCAGGTCTTCAAAGCTGAAGTGAGCTGCAATGGTGCCACTGCACTCACCCTGGGTGACAGAGCAAGATCTTGTCTCAAAAAAAAAAAAAAAAAAAGACTGAAACTATAAAAATACTAGAAGAAAACCTAGGAAAAACTCTTCTGGACATTGGTCTAGGCAAAGAATTCATGACTAAGACCTCAAAAGCACAAGCAACAATTTAAAAAAAAAGATAAATGAAATTTAATTAAACTAAAAAGGTTCTTCAAAGCAAAAGAAATAACCAACACACAAACAGACAACTTGCAGAATGGGAGAAAGTATTTGCAAAGTATGCATTCAACAGGGCATTAATATTCAGAACATACAAGGAATGCAAACAACTCAACAACAACAAAAACAAATAATCCTATTTAAAAGTGGGCAAATGGCCAGGTGCAGTGGCTCATGCCTGCAATCCCAACACATCTGGAGGTCGAAGCAGAAGGATCTCTTGAGTCAAGAGTTCAAGACCAGCCTGGGCAACATAGCAAGATCCCATCTCTATTAAAATTAAAAAGTTAGCTGGGCATGGTGGTGTGAGCCTGTGGTTCCAGCTACTGGGGAGGCTGAGGTGGGAGGATCAATTGAGCCCAGGAGGTTGAGGGTGCAGTGAGCTACGATTGCACTACTGCACTCCAGTCTGGTTGACAGAGCAAGACTCCATCTCAAAAAAAAAAGTGAAAGAAGGATGTAAGTAGATATTTTGCAAAAGAAGACATACAAATGGCCAACAAGTAAAGGAAAAGATGCTCAACATCACTAATCATCAGAAAAATGCAAATTAAAGCTGCAATAAGATATCATCTTACACCGGTTAGAATGGCTAGAATTCAAAGGACAAAAAATAACTGATGTTGGTGAGGACGCAGAGAAAAGGGAATGCTTATACACTGTTGGTGGGAATGTAAATTAGTATAACCTCTATGAAAAGCAGTATGGAGATTTAACATACTGTACTACTATAGTTAACAATGTTGTGTTGTATACTTGAAATTTGTTAAGAGGCCAAATCTTAGGTATCCTCACCACAAATAAGATAAAGAAAATGGCAACTCTGTGAAGTGATGGATATGTTAATTAGCTCCATTATGGTGATTATTTCACAATGTATACATATATAAAAACATCAGTTTGCATGTCTTAAATATATACAATTTTTATTGGTCAATTATACCTCATAAAAGCTGGGGGAAAGGACGTATTGGTGTATTTCATGAAATATTGAAAAGACATTTATTCTTTCTATTTAAGAATGAGGATATTGAATGACAAGGAGGCTTCATGCCTTCAGGTGACCCCTCAGACCGTCACTGTGCCTAGGTATCTGCATTTACATCTCAGACCCACAGGAATGACCCCACAAAAACACTGAGTCTCATTTGAAAAGGATTATAAGTGTTTGGGGTGGGGATAAGTGTCAGAAGGGAGAGGAAATAAGGCAGGCACTCACTGACTGCCTTCTGATCCAGTGATACCATACTACATGTGATACAAGTGGTTTGGGAATAGAATTCAGTAGACATTTCAGAAGGGTCAGGCTTCTCTACTTAACTCTGATTTATTAGGTTAGCCCTAGAGCTCAAGTGGTGGAATAATCAATAGTTTAAATTAAGTATCCTTTCCCTTTACACAGAAAGTATCCATCAAAGGATACTTTGGAAAGGAAAATGGTGGAAAGGCTAAATTAGCATGACTAGCAATAGTGGGAGTTCTCTTGCTGCCACCATTCTTAAGCCTTGGCCTGACCTCTGTTCCCACTCAGATTGGTCCCTAAAGAGTACATGAAAAGAGAAACGAGAAGTGGACTTGGGCAGAAAAATGAGCATAGCTAAATGAGCTAAATGGTAAGCATCATGTTTTCATACCCCAAAACATGTCCTCTGTCTTTCTTATCATCATAAGGTTAGTTGGGACCCAGAAAAATGGCAAGTCTCTTGAGAACTTCCCTAAAAAATATGGTGCAATCACTATGAACAAGAAATGGAAGAATGAATTGTACAGGTATACACGGTAAGAGATCCTTTCCTGAGTTCCCCTTAGCCTTAGAATGACAGGGAAGGCAGTGACTCTACTAGTAGGGCAAGAATGTCAGCTTACAGGCCAGGCGCGGTGGTTCACACCTGTAATCCCAGCACTTTGGGAGGCCAAGGAGGGCAGATCACAAGGTCAGGAGTTCAAAATCAGCCTGGCAAGTATGGTGAAACCCCGTCTCTACTAAGAATACAAAAATTAGCCGGGCATGGTGACGCGCATCTATAGTCCCAGCAACTCAGGAGGCTGAGGCGGAAGAATCGCTTGAACCCAGGAGGCAGAGGTTGCAGTGAGCCAAGATTGCACCACTGCACTCCAGCCTAGGCAACAGAGGGAGATTCCGTCTCAGAAAAAAAAGAATGTCAGCTTACAGTGGGAGAGTTGGCAACCCACTGTAGTATACTGTAAGAGACATATTGCAGCGGTAAGATTAATGATAACTAAGGCCCACTCAAACATCTCACAGGACCTACACTATATATCACTGATGCAACTTGTCCTGGTAATACTGTGGCCAGAGTTGGAAATCCCCAAGCCACCTTGCAACATACTGCTAAGTGACACTTAGTGTAGGCCCTGTGTGAGTTTGAGAGGGCCTTATGGTTATTGCTAATCTTGTAGCCACAGTATGTCTCTAATAGTATACTACACCCACAAAGGGTCTTATGACCAGAACAAAAGGAAATTGACTTAGCAAATATGCCATGGACAGTCTTGCCAGCAACTGGATGAGGATCATCTACGCCATGCTAGATTACCAGGAGACAGAGGGCCACACCTGAGGACCAGAGGGGAGGAGTCACATGTGGAGCAGGAAATCAGCATAGAACCAAGGCAGGCCACCAGTGAGTAGATGCCTTTGGTCACCAACACCACAGTTACTCTAGGGTCATCATAACATCAACCCCCAGTAAGAGACAAGAAGGGGGAAATCTTAATGTATAGTTATGAAACTTAAATGACTGAGAAATCACAGAATTTTTCACTGAGTTCATACTTAACATGACTGAATTAAATTTTTGCTTCAGACATAAACAGAAGCTTGAAAAATAAATTAATACAGGTTGAGGATTCCTAATCCAAAATTCTCCAAAATTCAACACTTTTTGAGCACCAGCATGAAGCTCCAAGGAAATGCTCGTTGGAGCATCTGAATTTCGGAATTTAAGATTAGGGATGCTCAACTGGCAAGTATGATGAAAATATTCCAAAATCTGAAAAACTGTGAAATCCAAAACATTTCTGCTCCCAAGCATTTTGGATGAGGGATACTCAACCTGTAGCAGTTGTTTAAAATAAAATTACATTTTGCATACCTGAGTCTGTGGGCTAAAAAATTACAATACACCACTGATAAGAAAATGCAAGTTAGACCAAGCACGGTGGCTCACACCTGTAATCCCAGCACTTTGGGAGGCCGAGGAGGGTGGATCACCTTAGATCCGAAGTTCGAGACCAACTTGGCCAACGTGGTGAAACCCCGTCTTTACTAAAAATACAAAAAACTAGCCAGGTGTGGTGGCAGGCACCTGTAATCCCAGCTACTTGGGAGGTTGAAGCACGAGAATCACTCGAACCCGGGAAGTGCAGGTTGCAGTAAGCTGAGATCACACCATTGCACTCCAGCCTGGGTGACAAGAGCAAAACTGCATCTCAGAAACAAAAAAAGAAAAAAGAAAATGCAAGTTTGTATTGACATTACCTTTACTCCCTGAGCCATCTGTGTCTTTGGACAGGAGACAAAAATGATGAACTACCTGTTGTCTTTACAGATTTTCAGAGTTCAAATTTTATCATTCTGTTGCTTGACTTCCACAATCATCAAGCTATAGATTTTGAATTTTAAAAGTGTTACGATGCAGTCCTGCAAAGACTGCAAGTCCCTTGAAAACTATAGCCTGGTCACACACGAAAACCATCGAGGTGCTAAGGCAGCTGACTAACCCTGTCTTGTATAATAGAATTCACCAGATATTGTGGGGATAAGATGGAGAAGGCCTTGCTCTTACAGTTAGCTGAGCTCATTACCCATCGCGGATTCCTGCTCTGAGGGTAAAGCAGGTCCTGGCATGGCCTAACAGAGAGAGGACAACTCGAACCAATGCCAAGTCTCTGTGGACACCTTGTGTGAGACAGCCTTTGGCTGTGACATTTATCCTTACTTGAAGTTACTGCAGGCCGGGCGCGGTGGCTCAAGCCTGTAATCCCAGCACTTTGGGAGGCCGAGGCGGGTGGATCATGAGGTCAGGAGATCGAGACCATCCTGGCTAACATGGTGAAACCCCGTCTCTACTAAAAATACAAAAAACTAGCCGGGCGTGGTGGTGGGCGCCTGTAGTCCCAGCTACTCGGAGGCTGAGGCAGGAGAATGGCGTGAACCTGGGAGGCGGAGCTTGCAGTGAGCCGAGATCGCGCCACTGCACTCCAGCCTGGGTGACACAGCGCGAGACTCCGTCTCAAAAAAAAAAAAAAAAAAAAAAAAAAAAAAAAAAAAAAAAAGAAGTTACTGCTGTGTTGTATCCTTTTCCCGAAATAACCATAGGTCAGTAAGCATCATTATTTGGGGTCCTGTCAGGGACCAGAAGTGTTTCTGGACTTTGCAATTTAAAAAAAATTAAATTAAGTGTTTTGGATTTAGCCATTACACTCTGCCTAACTGCTGCCATTAGTTCCGCCAGCCGGCATCATATGTGGGATTAGAAATCTGTCTCCCCAACTCATTTTTAGCTAAAACTATAAGTAGGCATTATTTAGATAGAAAAGGGGTGGTTCTGATAAAGAGGATGAAAATGAATCATTGACGCCATGTGGTTGCCTACTTGCCCTTAGTTTGAAGTAGCCCATGCTTTGAAATCACTTGCTGATAATAAAACTTCCCAGTGAGATCTGAAAATTATAAAACTGAAACCTCAGGAGCTAGTAAAATGAACTGGCAGGAAATTTCAATCCGGTGGCAGGTCCACTAAAATTCAGTTCCACGGTTGCTGCATTCGACCTTAGCAAATATAAAAGGAAGCTCAAAGATCTCCTTTGGCTGAGCTTCACCCTCTCTGTCCAGGAGACGGCGCTCCAACCATAGGAACCTAGGCAACCACAACGTGACACCGGACCATACCTATGAGACTAATTACTACTAAAAAGATATTTAGGGCCGGGCGCGGTGGCTCACTCCTGTAATCCCAGCACTTTGGGAGGCCGAGAGGGGCGGATCACCAGGTCAGTAGATCGAGACCATCCTGGCTAACACGGTGAAACCCTGTCTCTACTAAAAATACAAAAAATTCGCCGGTCGTGGTGGTGGGCGCCTGTAGTCCCAGCTACTCAGGAGACTGAGGCAGGAGAATGGCTTGAACCCGGCAGGCGGAGCTTGCAGTGAGCCGAGATTGCTCCACTGCACTCCAGCCTGGGCGACAGAGCCAGACTGCAGAGACTACGTCCTAAAAAAAAAAAAAAAAAGATATTTAGGTAACTTGAAATGTATTTCCATTACGTAGGTTAGAAATACAATTTTAATTTTGATGTAGTTGTTTAATTTTTCTGTAATTAATGGGCCATTGAAAATTATGTTCTCGTTAATTGTTGGAATTTTCTTATTGGCCTTACGTGACAAGTTTTGCTTATTCCTCAGCCATTATATATATATGCCACCCTTTTATGGCAAAAATTACTTTTTGGTTGTAAAGATGTTTATTCTATGTTCTTTGCTAATAAAGAGTTGTTATTGGCCAGGCACGGTGGCTCACGCCTGTAATACCAGCATTTTGGGAGGCTGAGGGGAGCAGATCACGAGGTCAAGAGATGGAGACCAACCTGGCCAACATGGTGAAACCCTGTCTCTACTAAAAATACCAAAAAAAAAAATAGCCAGACATGGTGGTGCGCGCCTGTAGTCCCAGCTACTAGGGAGGCTGAGGCAGGAGAATCACCTGAACCTGGAGGCGGAGGTTGCAGTGAGCCGAGATTGTGCCACTGCATGCCAGCCTGGTAACAGAGCAAGACTCCGTCTCAAAAAAAAAAAAAAAGACATTTCAAGTGGGACAAGCTGACTGACAATGGAAGGAGGGCAAAAAGAAACATGAAAGTAAGGGGTTGTTAAGTGAAATAATTGAGACATTTTGTAGTGTTAAAAGCAGCTTCCCTTTGAGCCCTTGTTGAAATGGCTCTTGAGAGTTTTAGATCAAGGTGCAGTGTTCCTGTCCTTGAAGAATGTTTGCCAGCTCCTAAGGGAATATTTGGGCTTACCCTGGATCTTCAGTTGTCTGCTGCCTTTGCAAGGACAGTTCATGGGGCAGCTGCTAGTTCACTAGACTGGATCAAGGGAAGGACATGTCATACATACCCAGATACGTCTGAGCTCCTGGTTCTGATGTGTTTCACATACACATTGGTGGTTTCTGATCAAGAGAGTGAGCGCATGCTAGTATGACCCTGTAGGGGGAAGAATATTGGAGCTCCCTCCAGGGCTCTCTCCAGGTCTCCTTGCTGGGAGGCAGCTTTTGGCTGTGATGCATATCCTTACTTTAATGCTGTTTCGATATTTGTATCATTTTTCCTGCAAATCATAGATTTGTAAGCGATGTCATTTTGGGTCCGTGTAGTCTTATCAGTGGAGTCCTGTCTAAGTGTCATCATTAGTACAAAAACTCCTCTCACCCTCAGGAAGTCTGCAGTTTAGTGGGAGCTGAATAGCAAGTGTGGGGTCAGCAAGGAGGCCTAGAGGGTTGGCAGGGAGGGTTTGTCATGAGCCAAGGGGAGAAATGGTAGGTTGGTCATTCAGACTGCAATGAAGTCTAAATGAGCTAGGGTTATTTTGCCCTAAGCCCATAACCAAAGCACTTACTGGGGGTTTTGAGAAAGGGGGATATAGCAGATATCTGGGTTTGAGGAAATTTTATCTGGAGGGAGAATAAATCGTAAGTACTCAAGGACTTGAATGAAATCTCATAAAACTTGGAAGTGAAAATAATAGGTTTTTCTATTAAATAATATAATTAGTATTTAATGGATTAGGCTAATGATATGCAAAATCAACTGAAGATGCAGCATGACTGACCATTAATATATCTAATATTATCTATATCTAACATGAACCTGTCCCACCATACTCTCTTATCCCAGGTCCAAGGCTTTCCTGAGCTAAGCGGCAGCTGGAGCAATCGGAAAGTGGGAGTGGTAAAGCCCCAGGTCCCATAGGAGTCCTGTCTGCAGCAGCAGCAGCAGCAGCCACAGCCACAGCATGTGCAAGCCTTTCTCTCCAGAGGCTGAACGTGGATGTTGCAGGAACATTAGCACTTGGGTGATGGACATACAGGTGAAAGGTTGGTATTGCCCCATGTAAATGCACCTCTCTAGCTGACTCCCAAGCATCTAAGGAAGAACTAAAACAGAGGAAGTTCTCCCTATCTTGAGGATGGGAAAGCATAAGACTGGAGTGCAGAGGTGGGTGCCTGGAAGTGGGACTGGCAACCTGTCTGCTGCTACACTACAGGCGGAAATTCCGGGGTGCAGATTCTCTTCTCTCATGAGACTGTTACCACTTAAAGAACTGAAATAGCCAGTATTTTGCCACAATGAGCAAACTGAAACCATAGTACGAAAAGGCAATGAGAGAGAACCATCAAGAGGAATAATCAGAACAACCCCATTAAAAAATGTTGAAGGAGATACACATGGACCAAAACAACTACCATGGAAAAAAATACAGATATATATATATATATATATATATATATATATATAGAGAGAGAGAGAGAGAGAGAGAGAGAGAGAGAGAGAGAGAGAGAGAGAGAGATGAAGTTTCACTCTTGTTGCCCAGGCTGGAGTGCAATGGCATGATCTTGGCTCACTGCAACCTCCACCTCCTGGGTTCAAGTGATTCTCCTGCCACAGCCTCCTGAGTAGCTGGGATTACAGGCACCTGCCACCATGCCCAGCTAATTTTTTGTATTGTTAGTAGAGAAGAGGTTTAACTATTTTGGCCAGGCTGGTCTCGAACTCCTGACCTCAGGCGATCCACCTGCCTAGGCTTCCCAAAGTGCTGGGATTACAGGCATGAGCCACTGCAGCCAGCTCGAAATATATATATATGAAGAGGAATTACAGAGATTCAAATACAGCACAACAAAAGGCATCCTGGAACCAAGAGCTCTGATTTTATTATTTTAAAACTCAGACTTCCAGTTTCCACTCAAAACTGCAGAGGGCTAGGCCGGGCACAGTGGCTCACACCTGTAATCCCAGCAAATTGGGAGGCCGAGGCAGGCAGATCACGTGAGGTCAAAAGTTCAAGACCAGTGTGGCCAACATGGTAAAACCCTGTCCCAACTAAAAATACAAAAATTAGCCAGGCATGGTGGCATGTACCTGTGATCCAAGCTACTCAGGAGGCTGAAGCAGGAGAATCCCTTGAGGCCAGGAGACAGAAGTTGTAGTGAGCCGAGATCGTGCCCCTGAACTCCAGGCTAGGTGACAGAGCGAGACTCTGTCTCAAAAAAAAAAAAAGCTGAACAAACTGAAAATCAGCAACTTTTCTTGGACCATAAGAGGACTGAGGTCACAGGGCAGATGGCCATACAGAAATCAATCTGGAGAGGCAGGTTCCTGCAAGGAGACACGGAACCTGAGCATTTGCTTACCTAGGACAGAAACTGCTGGGTGTTATGTAAATAAGAAAGAAGATTAAACTGGAAATTTTGACAAATTGCTGGTGACTGAGTACATGGTAGTGTGAGACTTTGAAGTTCCTCACGGTCACAATCGTAGAGAGATTCCCAAATTTTTTCCAGTCTTTTCCTCCAGGAGCCCCATGAGGCTCTCAAGAAAATCTCTCCCCATAGTTCTAGCTGGGGTAGGAGAACAGCAGCCACTGTTAAATCCTCCCAGACCCGGTTCTCTTATCTCCCCTACAGAACAAAAGGCTAAATCAGAAGCAGGAAATTCATCAAAGCCCCTACTCTGAGGGTACTGGTGCAATCCCACTGTAGCCAGGAAAACAGATTCAAAACCTTACGCTGAGGAAACTGGTGAGTATGTAAAGGCAAAGGTACTAGGGTAGCCCAAACAATTCTGGGAAAAAAAAAACAAAATTGGAAGATTCACATTATCCAGTTCTAAGAATTACTACATAGTTATGGTAATCAAGACTGTTGTACCACATATACACAATGGAGTCTATTCAGTCATTAAAAAGACTGAGATCCAGACATTTGCAACAGCATAGATAGAACTGGAGATCATTATGTAATGTGAAATAAGCCAGGCACAGAAAAACAAACATTGCATGTTCTCATTTATTTGAAGGATCTAAAAATCAAAACAATTGAACTCATGAACATAGAGAGTAGAAGGATGGCTACCAGAGGCTGCGAAGGGTAGTAGGGGGGCCAAGTGGGGAGGTGGGGATGATTAATGGGTTAACTCCAAAAAGAAAAAATGAATAAGACCTACTATTTGATATTACAACAGGGTGACTATAGTCAACAATAACTTAACCGTAAATTTTAAGATAACTTAAAGAGTGTAATTAGATTGTTTATAACTCAAAGGATAATTGTTTGAGGGGATAGATACCCCATTTTCCAGGATGTGCTTATTTCATATTGCATGCCTGTATCAACACATCTGACAAGAAAGTAAATCTAAAATATACAAGGAACTCCAAACAACAAGGGAGAAAAATCTAACAGAAAAAAAGGCAAAGGATCAGAAGCAGTATTTACAGAAGAGGAAACTCACATAACTAAAGAACATAGGAAGAGATGCTCAAACTCATTGGAAATTAAATAAATGTAAATCAAAATATCAAAGAGATGTCACTTCACATCTGATAGACTATCAAATATTGGTTAGTTGGTACTTAGTGATAGAGAAACCCAAGTATTACAGTGAAAACTCATACAACTATTGCAATGCGAAAGTACTTAATCAATATATATACACATAGAGTATGACCCAGAAATTATTTACCTTGGTAAAATTGTCATATAGCTAAAAAAAAAAAAAAGTTGTTACGTAACTTTTAAGGAAACATGTATTAAAACGTTTATTGCAATTTTATTCTTGGTGGTGGGATGTTGGAGGCAATCCTGGATGGTTAAGAAATCTGTTTTAGGAAGGTAAAGCCTAAGCTGTTATAGAAAACTTCCCCAAACACAGCGAATCAAAAAAAAAGATTATTTTTATCTTAAGCCCAGTGATAATTATGAAGTTGCAGTCATCTTAATTCCAAAACCTGGTGAGTGAAATACAGAAAAAGAAAATTACAAGTCTATTTTATTTATGAATATAGGCAAAATAATTCTAAATAAATATTAGCTAACTAATACATTATATTAAGAAAATAACACACCAGAATTATGTAGGGTTTACCTTAGGAATGTACAGAAAGCTCAACATCAAAGTAGCTATTACTGCAATTCATTCTAATAGGCTAAAAGAAATGTCATATTACTATCTCAATCCATGTCTGTCTTAGTCCATTTAGTGTTGCTATAAAGAAGACTAAGACTGGGTAAAGAAAAGAGCTTTATTTGGCTCACCATTCTGCAGACTGTACAAGATTGGATATCTACATCTCATGAGGGCCTTAGGCTGCTTCCACTTATGGTGAAAGGTGAAGGGGAGCCAGCACATGTAGAGGTCACGTGGCAAGAGAGGAAACAAGAGAGCAAGAGGGAAGGAAGGTGCCAGGCTCTTTCATCCAGAGTGAAAGTCCCCAGTTCCTTTTATATGATTGCTTTGTTACTTCCTAGAGACTTGTTCACTCAACCATCATTCAATCCTCATCCAAGGAAAGACTGGTAATTGCTCTCCCTTCTACCTTTCAGTAATAGAATTTTACCATGTTTTAGATACATGACTGCTCATGTTTTTCAGCTCCAACATGGTCAAAGCTGGGTAAGAGCCAGTGAACTGATTAACTCCATAATAAAAATTTTTACCACAATTTTTTATTTTTTTAATTTTTTTTGAGACGGAGTCTTGTTCTGTCCCCCAGGCTGGAGTGCAGTGGTGCGATCTTGGCTCACTGCAAGCTCTGCTTCCCGGGTTCACGCCATTCTCCTGCCTCAGCCTCCCGAGTAGCTGGGACTACAGGTGCTGCCACCACGCCCGGCTAATTTTTTTGTGTTTTTAGTAGAGACGGGGTTTCACCGCGTTAGCTAGGATGGTCTTGATCTCCTGACCTCGTGATCTGCCCGCCTCGGCCTCCCAAAGTGCTGGGATTACAGGCGTGAGCCACCGCGCCCAGCCTAAAATTTTTTATCCATTCAGATTTTATTTGAATTGCACTAACTAAAAGGTTAATTTTGGATGAGATAATAAATTTTTTCTTCTTCATATCATTTTCTATCATCATATTTTTATAAACATAAATATGATTTAAAACATAAAAGGAGAAGGAAAGAAGTAAGTGTAGGGACAAAGGAAATTTTCCCTCACCCCTGAAGGTCTGATAATTTGAGCCTCTGGAATAAACTTGACAGTAGACAGATTAACAGGAGAAAAGGCATACAAATTTATTACATGCATATGCACAGTAACCGCACAAAATATAAACAAAGAAGAGTCATATGGTTGAAACTTAAATAGCATTTTGAGCTACAGAAAGAAATAGAGGCTTGAAGGCTCCTGGAGGGTGGTGACAACAAGCTGGGGCAGTAACTACACTTGAACAAAGGTTTTTAACACAGATAAAGTCTATCAGGCATCAATCTGCAGAAGAATTAAGTGAAAAGTCTGTCTGGGCAAGGTATCCCAGGTGTGGAGACCTTTTGTCTCTATCGAGATGTGAGTTAATCTTCTCTGACATTCCAGGGAGGGGGCTCATGACAATCACATTTCTTCTGGAGGAACTTCCCTTAGTCAGACAAGGGAAACTTCAAAGAAAGCCTCTCCTTGTGCTTTAGGAGAGAAAGAGAAGGGAGAGACAGTGGGTGGGGGAAGGTCAGAGAGAGCTTGGTCTTGAGGCTGTTTAGTTCAAAGTACACAGTATATCAAAGCACCACACTTGGGGTATCATTTTTGGAGCCCCAACAGAAGGAAGAGAGGAAGAGAGGGAGGGAGGGAGGAAATTCCAAGCTTCAGAACTAGGAAATCTTAGAACTCTATACTTTGTATCTTTATAAATTACTTGCCACCCACTGGAGAAGGGAGGCACACGGGAAGCACACATCAACCTGGGCAGAGGGTGGGTGTCCTGTGGATCCGAAGAAGCTGATGGGATGCCCAGCTGCCATCCCTGCAGTGGAGCACTAGGTTAAAAACAACTGGCCAGGTGCAGTGGCTCACACCTATAATCCCGGCACTTTGGGAGGCTGAGGTGGGCGTATCACCTGAGTTCAGGAGTTCAAGACCAGCCTGACCAACGTGGAGAAACTCCATCTCTACTAAAAATACAAAATTAGCCAGGTGTGGTGGCACATGCCTGTAATCCCAGCTACTGGGGAGGCTGAGGCAGGAGAATCACTTGAACCCAGGAGGCAGAGGTTACTGTGAGGCTGAGATTGTGCCATTGCACTCCAGCCTGGGCAACAGGAGCGGAAAAAAAAACAAAACCCAACCCTGAAAGACTCAAGTCGCAGCAGTGCTAGTCCAAGCATCATTGATGCTGATGTGACTATTAACACGAACATGACAATCTATTTGCAGAATACATGTGAATGGAAAAGGAAGAGGAATTCAGCAGACAAACAGAAAAGGAGTTATGGGAAGAACTTATGGAATACTGTTGACATGGTGCCAATGAGTGGAGGAACACCAGGATTCTTGGTCCTCATGCTGAGTTAGATAAAAGGACACGGACACACGTGGAGTGGTTTTAAGGAGCGGAGAGTTTAATAGGCAAGAAAGAAGGGAAAAGAGAGAAAGAAGAAGCTCCCCTGTACAAAGACAGAAGGAGGGGGGTTCCAAAGGCAAGAGAGGAGACCTCAAGTGCCACAGAAACGAGCAAGGTATATGAAGAGGCTAGAGAAGGCAGTGTCTGATTTCCATAGGGCTTAGGGGATTGGTTTGACCAGGCATGTCATTCGTGTAGCCTGTGAAAAAACTGGTCCTCCCACCCTAGCCTTTTAATATGCAAATCAAGGCCCCATGATGTTCTATGCACGTGGGGATGTGTGGGGGTGGCCATGTTGCCAGGCACATGTGGGGGCAAGTGCAAGAGGACAATGGTGGGAATTGCCATGTTGGGTGGACCCAGTTTCTAATGGCTTGTATTTGCATATCAAAGGTTGCCTACCCTTCATTTGCATATCAAAGGTTGCCCGCCCGGCTCTAAGAGCTGGGGCTTTCCTGCTAGACAAGAAACATTTCTGGAGCTGCTTTAAAAGAGATCAAAACTTTCCAAGGACCCCTTTTCCTCTCTATCTGCCTAAAATGATTTCTTAATAACTTCTGCCACCTTCCCCCCGTGAAGAAGTCACCTTAACTGCTGTTAGGGGGTTTTGGGCAGTGTCTCTTTCTGGCTACTTCCTGCTGATAAGGGGCGTCGAATGGGGAACAGCAGCCAGGGCTTCTCCTGGGGTTGATTTACCCGTCCTCGGAAGAACATTGTTTCCATTCGTGGTTCAGTTTGCAGCATCATTTGGAGTTTGATTGCTTCTAGGCAAGAAGAAACAATTTGAGTTATAGTATTGAGTATACAGGGTCCAAATATTAATACAAGACATATAAGAAAGAGAGTGCTTAATAAAGGGGTTAACCAATCCCATAAAGAAAACTGGAGGATGGGCACAGTGGCTCAGCTGGGCGCAGTGGCTCATGCCTGTAATCCCAGCACTTTGGGAGGCTGAGGCAGGTGGATCACCTGAGGTCAGGAGTTCGGGACCAGCCTGGCCAACATCATGAAATCCAATCTTTACTAAAAATACAAAAATTACCTGGGCGTGGTGTATAATTCCAGTTACTGGGGAAGCTGAAGCAGGAGAATCGCTTGAACCTGGGAGGCAGAGGTTGCAGTGACCCAAGATCACACCATTGCATTCCAGCCTGGGCAATAAGAGTGAAATAAATAAATAAATAAATAATAAAAGACTGGAATTCATTAAAAGAGGGATTGTAGCCACCCAGGACTGAAGCCTGCATTTTCCCTGAGCTTGTCAATAATTTTGATTTGATCTTTAAGTACCTGTAACCCTATGGCAAATAGTAGAGTGGGTATAGCAATTCCCACAAGTGTGGTGAAGTAGATAATTTCCATCTAAAATTTTACTCACCAAGATATAGAATTTCCCTTTGGGGGTTTATGAAGCTCCTTGGTTTTATTTTCTCAAACAAGGAAACCTCCAGGTTATGGGCACCCTACTTACTTTAATTACCTGGCAGCAGAATTTGCAGGATAAGTGCCCAGAACTAGCGTACTGATCTAGATTTTTACATTACCCATCCCTTTGTTTCTTCCAAGCTGCAGGAGATCACCATTTGATTCACAGGAATAAGCAGGGTTAGTCTAAAATGCAGGCCAAAAGCTTAAAAACAATTAATGAGACTAGAACTTAATGACAAATGTATGATAAGCTTTGGAGCACAATTTTTCTCTCCAGTTCTCATTTTTGGTAAAATAAAAATAAATAAAAATAAAAAATAAAAAATAAAAACAAATTATGATAGGACTGTGTGTGCTGTTCATAGAATAAACTTTAGTTTTAGACTTGGCCTGATTATTTGCATAAAGTGGAGCAAGAATGGTTATTTTTACATAGGCCTTTTGGATTGGCTTTGATGAAACTCTATTCCACAAGGCATTTCAGATAAGACCTTTAAAACTGAGCCCAGGCATGGGTTTGTATCCTTAAATACCTGTAAGTTGGGTGATCCTCTGCTCTTGAGGTTCCAAGATAAAAACTCAGAGCTCCCAGACCTGTTAGAAAGTGACATTCTTTACTGACCAGAGGTTAGGAACTCTGTGCAGGGACTGTGTAGACAAGGTATGAGACCAGTTCTCCCCAAGGGGCTTTTATTGGCTCTGCATGTCACGCTTGATTCCTTAAAGGGAAAAACACTCTTTCAGTCAAAGCCTTGGTAAAATAACCAGTTTTTCCAACTGTGTCCTGTTGACAAAGAAAAATTGATTCTTATTGCACTGATGCAAACAACTATATTGCCATAAGTTAAGAGTACTCACAGATAGTTTTCAAATTCTAAAGTAACCAGGCAAAGAAAAACAAACATGCTCCAAATTTTGTTCACAGGAGTATACCTTACTTAATTATTAAAGGCCATAAATAGTTCAAAATAAGTTTCCTTGACTCTGAAAAACAAAACAAGGATTAGCAATATTTCAAGCAAAAGTCAAAAAAGATGCTTTAACTTTCTGAGTGCCGTCCATTTAGTTAACTCTTGTTTTGCTTTATATTTTTGAACATGTTAGTTCTTTATGAGTCCCATAACTTTTTCCTTATTTCAATGTTACAACCTTCAAAGCTGTTAAAAACCTGCATTTGAGAACATCTGTTAAAGTTCTTAATATACCTTGATTATAAACCATCTTTTGAGAAGGAACGAAGCAAGACAACAATTGTCTATGAATGACAAAATTTCCAGGATAGTTACAGTTAAAAACATGACTGACAAAGAAGTTTATTTATCTCCATGGTTTACAATAACTTTATCCTTCAACTATTATTTTTGGTGAAAAACTTGGTTAGTAAGCAATTTTAATTATGCACCAGATGTGGATCCTAGGACCCAGACAGAAGTGCAGATAAAGTCTGACTTTTCAGCATCTAGCTCCATGTATCCCAGGCCTTATCTATCTGTAAAGTATACAACCTTGGAACGTTTAGTAAACCTAGTATCTAAGTAGTGTGATTTAGACCACCTATTTGCATTTTGATGACATTTGCATTTTACCAATAATCCTTAAGACTGTTTTTATTTCTTAAAGTCATGTGAACTGAAAAGTATCTTCTTTAAGTGCTTATTTTTACTTAAGCCAATTAGAGCTGTTTCTATAGACATTACACACAACACGTATATAGACAGTGTATTTTTTACCTACTTATTACACACCAAAGCTCTCTCATAATGTGAAGTAATTTGATACCCCCAAAACTCCAAATGGTGGATAACATGATACATAACAGAACAGAGCCTTTGATTTTGAGAGGTAACTATCTGCTTTTGATTTGGGGAGTTTCATGAGGAAAACAGAGGTTTTTTTCCCAAAACAGGGTCTGTGGTGCCTCCTGTTTTTCCCAAGGAGTCCCATGTTACCAGAAGTTACCTCTCATGCATGCATTAAGAGTGGTAAGGCAAAAACTGAAGAAAAATAATTCATTCAACCAAAAAGAAAGGAGACTTTTTCTAGAAAAGCAAGATCCAAGAGGAGAAAAACATAAAGGCCTTTTAAATATACCTATAATTTGAACATCCACTTTTAATTAAGCTGAGAACTCTTTTTTTTTTTTTTTTTTTTTTAAATGAGGCAGTGTCTTGCTCTGTCACCCAGGCTGGAGTGCAGTGGCCAGATCTTGGCTCACTGCAACTCCGCCTCCCGGGCTCACGCCATTCTCCTGCCTCAGCCTCCAGAGTAGCTGGGACTACAGGCGCCCGCCACCACACCCAGCTAATTTTTTGTATTTTTAGTAGACACGAGGTTTCACTGTGTTAGCCAGGATGGTCTCGATCTCCTGACCTCGTGATCCGCCCATCTCGGCCTCCCAAAGTGCTGGGATTACAGACGTGAGCCACCGTGCCCGGCCAAGCTGAGCACTCTTTAAGAAAATCCTTTAAAAATCCCTTGTTACTCGACTTTAGCCACACAAAGCAGTTAAGATTTTCAGCTTTTGCACTTTACCAGTTTACAAAAAGTAACCTCACAGGTGAAACCAACAAGCCTTAATTAGGGTATGACTTAACCATGAGTGTACAAAGTATTTTCAAAGGGGTGATAGGCAGCTTTTGAAACTGTCATTGCAAAATTGTGACTGAGACAGGGAAAGAGATCCTGACCCAAACAGCTCCATTTTGTTTCCAGCCCCAAAGCTGTGCTTGCCCATCCCTGGGTGTGGGCTAAACCAGCTTTGGGAGGAGGCTGGTTTACAGTTGATAGTTTAAAACGAAGATAACAGCCTCTTCTTAAGATATACTTCCCTCTTGCCTGGGGTCAGACCAAGAAGCCAGCCATAAGATTAGAAACCATAGCTCAGGAGTTATGCAGCTAGAGGCTACAGTATTTTACCCTCCCTAAACTACTCTCAAGATCAGTGCTTAAGATATTTTGTAAACCCTGCCCTTGATACATCAGCTGGCACCACCTAGATTGACAAACTGACTTATCTGACTTTGTAGCCTAGCCCTTACTCAAGAGCTGACTTAACACAAGAAGACAGCCACCATTGTAAAATAACCGAGTCCAAAACAAAGTGTTATAAGAATCAGGAGAACCAGAGAGACCTCGGGGTGAATACAGGAGGATCTTTATTCAGTGCACTCAGACCCAGCAGACTTAACATCCAAAAACTGGTCCAAGAACAAAGACAGGTCTTGGCTTTTACACACACTTCAAAAAGGGGATTGGCTAGTTTGAAACAAGCTTATGGTGGTACAAAGCATAGTGGTGCAAAAGCCAGGATACAGAGGCAGAACAAAGGCAGTTAATCAAATTGTGACAGGTGCATAACCTAGAATTACACATGACATCTTGCTATGCCACCCAGATGGTTGTTGTCTACTGCCTTGCATGGGCTTATCTCATAAACTTCACTATGGCACCCAGGGGACTGTAGCTCAGGCCTGCTCAGGCATCTCATGACCTCCACTACACCACGTAGCTAGAACAGAATACTTGAAGTTACTAGTTACAGCGAACAGGAATCTATAAACTCATACCATAAGAGAAAGGAAAATTTGTTATTCTTCTCTCTGTGTTGAGGGAGTGCTGGGAGAGTCTTCAGGGCACATTCGATAGTATTATCAAGACATTTCCTGGGTCTGGGCTGTGCCTGTTGCTGCCTTGGGGGTGAGTCAGCCTAATATAGGAAACCTTATTTCTTTTTCTTTTTAATTTTATTTTCTTCTTTCTCTAATTTCTGCCTCAAAAGTATTGCCATGTGGTTACAGGTTATGTTCCCAATGACATGAAACAAGATGGAGGCCTGTACCCAAGATTGTTACTGATCGTTTTGCTGGGCTGGTTTGAACAGCAGGCTTATGCGGTCCGGGGCCTGCATACTAACCTAAGATACCCTTTTTGACAGAACCATTGAGAAAGACATGCAAAGCACACCAGATTGTCTACAGCTTAAGACCAACCTCACAAATTCTTTTTCATTAATTATAAATTTACAAGGAATATAAACAATGATTCTCTTTTTTTTTTTTTTTTTTTTGCCATTGTAGACTGGATTTATTTTTCTGTTTTTTTATTTTTTCATTTTTTTAAATTATACTTTTAAGTTCTAGGTTACATGTGCACAATGTGCAGGTTTGTTGCATATGTATACATGTGCCATGTTGGTGTACTACACCCATTAACTCATCAATTATATTGGATATTTCTCCTAATGCTATCCCTCCCGGCTCCCCCTACCCCACAACAGGCCCCGGTGTGTGATGTTCCCCTTCCTGTGTTCAAGAGTTCTCATTGTTTGATTCCCACCTATGAGTGAGAACATGCAGTGTTTGGTTTTCTGTCCTTACGATAGTTTGCTCAGAATGATGGTTTCCAGCTGCATCCATGTCCCTATAAAGGACATGAACTCATCCTTTTTTATGGTTGCATAGTATTCCATAGTGTATATGTGCCACATTTTCTTAATCCAGTCTGTCATTGATGGACATTTGGGTTGGTTCCAACTCTTTGCTATTGTGAATAGTGCCACAATAAACATACATGTGCATGTGTCTTTATAGCAGCATGATTTATAATCCTTTGGGTATATACCCAGTAATGGGATGGCTGGGTCAAATGGTATTTCTAGTTCTAGATCCTTGAGGAATCACCACACTGTCTTCCACAATGGTTGAACTAGTTTACAGTCCCACCAACAGTGTAAAAGTGTTCCTATTTCTCCACATCCTCTCCAGCACCTGTTGTTTCCTGACTTATTAAAGATTGCCATTCTAACTGGTGTGAGATGGTATCTCATTGTGGTTTTGATTTGCATTTCTCTGATGGCCAGTGATGATGAGCATTTTTTCATGTGTCTGTTGGCTGCATAAATGTCGTCTTTTGAGAAGTGTCTGTTCATATCCTTCACCCACGCTATGATGGGGTTGTTTGATTTTTTTTTTCTTGTATTATTTGTTTAAGTTCTTTGTAGATTCTGGATATTAGCCCTTTGTCAGATGGGTAGATTGTAAAAATTTTCTCCCATTCTGTAGGTTGCCTGTTCACTCTGATGGTAGTTTCTTTTGCTGTGCCGAAGCTCTTTAGTTTAATTAGATCTCATTTGTCAATATTGGCTTTTGTTGCCATTGCTTTTGGTGTTTTAGACATGAAGTCCTTGCCCATGCCTATGTGCTGAATGGTATTGCCTAGGTTTTCTTCTGGGGTTTTTATGGTGTTAGGTCTAACATTTAGTCTTTAATCCATCTTGAATTTAATCCATCTTGAATTTTTGTATAAGGTATAAGGAAGGGATCCAGTTTCAGCTTTCTACATATGGTTAGCCAGTTTTCCCAGTACCATTTATTAAATAGGGAATCCTTTCCCCATTTCTTGTTTTTGTCAGGTTTGTCAAAGATCAGATGGTTGTAGATGTGTGGTATTATTTCTGAGGGCTCTGTTCTGTTCCATTGGTCTATATCTCTGTTTTGGTACCAGTACCATGCTATTTTCATTACTGTAGCCTTGTAGTATAGTTTGAAGTCAGGTAGTGTGATGACTCCAGCTTTGTTCTTTTGGCTTAGGATTGTCTTAGCAATGTGGGCTCTTTTTTGGTTCCATATGAACTTTAAAGTAGTTTTTTCCAATTCTGTGAAGAAAGTCATTAGTAGCTTGATGGGGATAGCATTGAATCTATAAATTACCTTGGGCAGTAAGGCCATTTTCATGATATTGATTCTTCCTATCCATGAGCATGGAACGTTCTTCCATTTGTTTGTGTCCTCTTTTATTTCATTTAGCAGTGGTTTGTAGTTCTCCTTGAAGAGGTCCTTCACATCCCTTGTAAGTTGGATTCCTAGGTATTTTATTCTCTTTGAAGCAATTGTGAATGGAAGTTCATTCATGATTTGGCTCTCTGTTTGTCTGTTACTGGTGTATAACAATGCTTGTGATATTTGCACATTGATTTTGTATCCTGAGACTTTGTGGAAGTTTCTTATCAGCTTAAGGAGATTTTGGGCCGAGACAATGGGGTTTTCTAAATATACAATCATGTCATCTGCAAAGAGGGACAATTTGACTTCTTCTTTTCCTAACTGAATACCCTTGATTTCTTTCTCTTGCCTGATTGCCCTAGCCAGAACTTCCAACACTATGTTGAATAGGAGTGGTGAGAGAGGGCATCCTTGTCTTGTGCCAGTTTTCAAAGGGAATGCTTCCAGTTTTTGCCCATTCAGTATGATATTGGCTGTGGGTTTGTCATAAATAGCTCTTATGATTTTGAGATACGTTCCATCAATACCGAATTTATTGAGAGTTTTTAGCATGAAGGGCTGTTGAATTTTGTCAAAGGCCTTTTCTGCATCTATTGAGATAATCATGTGGTTTTTGTCTTTGGTTCTGTTTATATGATGGATTACATTTATTGATTTGAATATGTTGAACTAGCCTTGCATCCCAGGGATGAAGCCAGCTTGATCATGGTGGTTAAGCTTTTTGATGTGCTGCTGGATTCGGTTTGCCAGTATTTTTGCATCGATGTTCATCAGGGATATTGGTCTAAAATTCTCTTTTTTTGTTGTTGTGTCTCTGCCAGGCTTTGGTATCAGGATGATGTTGGCCTCGTGAAATGAGTTAGGGAGGATTCCCTCTTTTTCTATTGATTGGAATAGTTTCAGAAGGAATGGTACCAGCTTCTCTTTGTACCTCTGGTAGAATTGGGCTGTGCATCCATCTGGTCCTGGACTTTTTTTGGTTGGTAGGCTATTTATTATAGCCTCAATTTCAGAGCCTGTTATTGTTCTATTCAGGGATTCAACTTCCTCCTGGTTTAGTCTTGGGAGGGTGTATGTGTCCAGGAATTTATTCATTTCTTCTAGATTTTCTAGTTTATTTGCATAGACGGGTTTATAGTATTCTCTGGTGGTAGTTTGTATTTCTGTGGTGTCGGTGGCGATATCCCCTTTATCATTTTTTATTGCATCTATTTGATTCTTCTCTCTTTTCTTCATTATTAGTCTTGCTAGTAGTCTATCGATTTTGTTGATCTTTTCAAAAAGCCAGCTACAGGCCGGGCGCGGTGGCTCAAGCCTGTAATCCCAGCACTTTGGGAGGCCGAGACGGGCGGATCACGAGGTCAGGAGATCGAGACCATCCTGGCTAATACGGTGAAACCCCGTCTCTACTAAAAATACAAAAAACTAGCCGGGCGAGGTGGCGGGCGCCTGTAGTCCCAGCTACTCGGGAGGCTGAGGCAGGAGAATGGCGTAAACCCGGGAGGCAGAGCTTGCAGTGAGCTGAGATCCGGCCACTGCATTCCAGCCTGGGTAACAGAGCGAGACTCCGTCTCAAAAAAAAAAAAAAAAAAAAAAAAAAAGCCAGCTACTGGATTCATTGATTTTTGAAGGATATTTTGTGTCTCTATCTCCTTCAGTTCTGCTCTGATCTTAGTTATTTCTTGCCTTCTGCTAGCATTTGAATGTGTTTGCTCTTGCTTCTCTATTTCTTTTAATTGTGATGTTAGGGTGTCAATTTTAGATCTTTCCTGCTTTCTCTTGTGGGCATTTAGTGCTATAAATTTCCCTCTACACACTGCTTTAAATGTGTCCCAGAGATTCTGGTATGTTGTATCTTTGTTCTCACTGGTTTCAAAGAACATATTTATTTCTGCCTTCTTTTCGTTATGTACCCAGTAGTCATTCAGGAGCAGGTTGTCCAGTTCCATGTAGTTGAGCTGTTTTGAGTGAGTTTCTTAATCCTGAGTTCTAGTTTGATTGCACTGTGGTCTGAGAGTTTGTTATAATTTCTGTTCTTTTAAATTTGCTGAGGAATGCTTTACTTCCAACTATGTGGTCAATTTTGGAAAAAGTGTGATGTGGTACTGAGAAGAATGTATATTCTGTTGATTTGGGGTGGAGAGTTCTGTAGATGTCTATTAGGTCCACTTGGTGCAGAGCTGAGTTCAATTCCTGGATATCCTTGTTAACTTTCTATCTTGATCTGTCTAATGTTGACAGTGGGGTGTTAAAGTCTCCCATTATTATTGTGTGGGAGTCTAAATCTCTTTGTAGGTCTCTAAGGACTTGCTTTACGAATCTGGGTGCTCCTGTATTGGGTGCATATATATTTAGGATAGTTAGCTCTTCTTGTTGAATTGATCCCTTTACCATTATGTAATGGCCTTCTTTGTCTCTTTTGATCTTTGATGGCTTAAAGTCTGTTTTATCAGAGACTAGGATTGCAACCCCTACTTTTTTTTGTTTTCCATTTGTTTGGTAGATATTCCTCCATCCCTTTATTTTGAGCCTGTGTGTCTCTGCATGTGAGATGGGTCTCCTGAATACAACACACTGATGGGTCTTGACTCTTTGTCCAATTAGCCAGTCTGTGTCTCTTAATTGGAGCATTTAGTCCATTTACATTTAAGGTTAATATTGTTATGTGTGAATTTAATCCTGTCATTATTATGTTAGCTGGTTAGTTTGCTCATTAGTTGATGCAGTTTCTTCCTAGCATCAGTGGTCTTTACAATTTGGCATGTTTTTGCAGTGGCTGGTACCAGTTGTTCCTTTCCATGTTTAGTGCTTCCTTCAGGAGCTCTTGTAAGGCAGGCCTGGTGGTGACAAAATCTCTCAGCATTTGCCTGTCTGCAAAGGATTTTATTTGTTCTTCACTTATGAAGCTTAGTTTGGTTGGATATGAAATTCTGGGTTGAAAATTCTTTTCTTTAAGAATGTTGAATATTGGCCCCCACTCTCTTCTGGCTTGTGGAGTTTCTGCTGAGAGATCTGCTGTTAGTCTGATTAGTTTCCTTTTGTGGGTGACTCGACTTTTCTCTCTGGCTACCCTTAACATTTTTTCCTTCATTTCAACTTTGGTGAATCTGACAATTATGTGTCTTGGAATTGCTCTTCTTGAGAAGTATCTTTGTGGCATTCTCTGTATTTCCTGAATTTGAATGTTGGCCTGCCTTGCTAGATGGGGGAAGTTCTCCTGGATAATACCCTGAAGAGTGTTTTCTAACTTGGTTCTATTCTCCCTATCACTTTCAGGTACACGAATCAGACGTAGATTTGGTCTTTTCACATAGTCCCATATTTCTTGGAGGCTTTGTTCCTTTCTTTTTAGTCTTTTTTCTCTAAACTTCCCTTCTCACTTCATTTCATTCATTTGATCTTCAAGCACTGATACCCTTTCTTCCACTTGATCACATTGGCTATTGAAGCTTGTGCATGTTTCATGTAGTTCTCATGCCATGGTTTTCAGCTCCATCAGGTCATTTAACGTCTTCTCTATGCTGTTTATTCTAGTTAGCCATTCGTCTAATCTTTTTTCAAGGTTTTTAGCTTCTTTGCGATGGGTTCGAACATCCTCCTTTAGCTCAGAGAAGTTTGTTATTACTGATCGTCTGAAGCCTTCTTCTCTTAGCTCGTCAAACTCATTCTCTGTCCAGCTTTGTTCCATTGCTGGCAAGGAGCTGCATTCCTTTGGAGGAGAAGAGGCACTCTGATTTTTAGAATTTTCAGCTTTTCTGCTCTAGTTTCTCCCCATCTTTGTGGTTTTATCTACCTTTGGTCTTTGATGTTGATGACATACAGATGGGATTTTGGTGTGGATGTCCTTTCTGTTTGTTAGTTTTCCTTCTAACAGTGAGGACCCTCAGCTGCAGGTCCGTTAGAGTTTGCTGGAGGTCCCCTCCAGACCCTGTTTGCCTGGGTATCACCAACAGAGGCTGCAAAACAGCAAATATTGCAGAACGGTAAATGTTGCTGCCTGGGCCGGGTGCGGTGGCTCAAGCCTGTAATCCCAGCACTTTGGGAGGCCGAGACGGGCGGATCACAAGGTCAGGAGATCAAGAGCATCCTGGCTAATATGGTGAAACCCAGTCTCTACTGAAAAATACAAAAATCTAGCCGGGCGAGGTGGCAGGTGCCTGTAGTCCCAGCTACTCAGGAGGCTGAGGCAGGAGAATGGCGTAAACCTGGGAGGCAGAGCTTGCAGTGAACTGAGATCCGGCCACTGCACTCCAGCCTGGGTGATAGAGCGAGACTCCATCTCAAAAAAAAAAAAAAAAAAAAAAATGTTGCTGCCTGATCCTTCCTCTGGAAGCTTTGTCTCAGAGGGACACCCAGCTGTATGAGGTGTCAGTCGGCCCCTACTGTGAGGTGCCTCCTAGTTAGGCTACTGGGGTGTCAGGGACCCACTTGAGGAGGCAGTCTGTCTGTTCTCAGATCTCAAACTCCATGCTGGGAGAACCACTATTCTCTTCAAAGCTGTCAGACAGAGACGTTTAAGTCTGCAGAAGTTTCTGCTGCCTTTTGTTCAGCTATGCCCTGCCCCCAGAGATGGGGTCTACAGAGGCAGGCAGGCCTCCTTGAGCTGCAGTGGGCTACAGCCAATTCAAGCTTCCTGGCCACTTTGTTTACCTAGTCAAGCCTCAGCAATGGCAGACGCCCCTCCCCTAGCCTCGCTGCTGCGTTGCAGTTCGATCTCAGTCTGCTGTGCTAGCAGTGAGCGAGGGTCCATGGGCATGGGACCCTCTGAGCCAGGCACGGTATATAATCTCCTGGTGTGCCGTTTGCTAAGACCACTGCAAAAGCACAGTATTAGGGTGGGAGTGTCCCGATTTTCCAGGTACTGTCTGTCACAGCTTCCCTAGGCTACGAAAGGGAATTCCCTGACCCCCTTGCACTTCCCGGGTGAGGCGATGCCCCACTCTGCTTCAGCTCACACTCCATGGGCTGCGCCCACTGCCCAACAAGCCCCAGTGAGATGAACCTGGTATCTCAGTTGGAAATGCAGAAATCACCCATCTTCTGCGTCACTCACACTGGGAGCTCTAGACTGGAGCTGTTCCTATTCAGCCATCTTGGAACCTCTCCAACAATGATTCTTATTATCCCTTTTGCCATTTTGCACAGGGAGAGAGAAGACAAAAGCCTGACTGGTAGAAATTTTTACCCTTTTGTGAACATATTAGTCTTCTGGGTTCCCTTCCCCCAGCTCAACTCTAAGCCAAACATTTTTAAGGTTTGGAAAATTAACTTTTCCAGGTAGGAACATAAAAGAAGACTTTTTAAACCATGAAAGAAGGAAAAACACCATGGAGAGGAGTTCCCATTAGGGTTATCAAGAGGTATTGCCTCTTTTCCTATTTGTAATGGTGTTTCCCCTATTTCTTTGCCTTCTCTATTTTCTCTTTTCCCTTTTGGCCTATTATAGGAGACATATTGCTCATCTCCAAAATTTTCTCCTGTTGCAGAGCTTCCTGTTTTAGCTGCAGTTAGGGTTTGGCTTAGAAGCAGCATAACATTCCTCCATGAGAGGTCAAATCCCTGTGTTAAACTTTGGAAAGCTTCTATATATCTATCAGTATTATCAGAACATTGGCCTAAGATTCCTTTACTTGGCTAAGGTCCTGCAATAAGAAGGGAACGTGAAGGGGCCCCAAATAAGGGGGACACTCAGATTATTTCCCTGAAAGTTACTTTTTTAATTTGGGGGAATTATTTTACATATTGGCCTGCCCAATATGGTTGCTAAAAGAGCTGGGTTGATTTTGCAACACTTGCAAAGGTCTAGTAAAAAGGCCATGCCCTTGTGCAAAAGAAATTAAGCCACTTTTTCTTCAAAGTTTTAAGGTCAAAGAAGTCCCAGGGCTTCAAAATACACTCCAGAGGAGTGCATGTTGAAGATGATCTGTTACCCATCTAGAAAGAGAAGTGAGAAGAAAAGCATCCTTTTAGTTTCCTTCCTTTTGGTATGTGATCCAGGATAGAGGAGAAAGCAGTAGGAGGCATCCCCCCAACTATTTTCTCTCCTTGGCTCCTGAATCCCTGGCACCCATTAAATGTGCCACCCATGAGTGCAGGCATGACCCTCCATGACACCAGAGGAACTATACTTTTGGGCCTTAGTCATGCTGTCCCCAAGAGGTCTTAGTCCTCTGCCTTTTATTTCCCTTTGACCTCCTACATTTCTGTCGCCTGTGTGTCTTAAAAAAAAAAAAAAAAGGATTTCAAGAAAAACCACATAATTGGGCAAGCCCCCTTTAACGAGGGGGAAGGCTAGATTGAACTCTATATGCTATTATGGCCCATACTAAAGCACTTACCCATAGAAGAATGGTTCTGGCTAACTTCCAGACTTACAATTCCCTTGCTAATTAAGTAGTCTTAATAGGAGACACAATAGGTGCCTTAAAGGAATGTAGAAACCGAATGGCCATTTTCCTGCCAGTGGGACAATAGCAAGACTAAAATTTGGCTATGAAAGACATCTTACTCTTAACTGTTAAAAGCAGAGCTTTCCCACCCACAGAAGTAGCAGCAGAAAAGTGCAAAATAGAAAAGTTCCAAAGGTGCAGTGTAGTGCAGAGAACCAGCAATGTGTCTCATGAAGAGGATTTTTATTTCCACTAGGTGGCTTAGAAATACCACGTGCTCACCAGAGAAGTCACAGCAAGTAACCTCACCTCAGGGGAAAAGGAGAAAACGCTGTTCCTAGACTGTAAAAATCCTTGCACATTTCACACAGAGAAAGAGTAAGAGGCCACGGATAGAGAAGGAAGAAGAGTTTTACAACAGGACAGTTGAGGATTCTCTACCAACACTGGAATGGACTGTTGGAGGCTGCATTTGGTCCAGAGGCATTTGAATCACACCAGGCCCTGGCCTGGAATTCTCAGTTGCCTCAGAACTTTTCCCAGCCTCGCATGACGGCAAAGTCTCCCTGTAAAAAGAAGCTAGTTCAAACATGGCCAACATTATCAATACCTGTGGGTAATGGGGGTTCTCCATGTTCTCCCCAGAAAGCTTCATATCTGTGTCTTTAGTACGGCAACCAACGCTAAGCATATGTACTAGGCTGACAGATGCCCATTGATTTATTTGATTTATTCTAATATAGAGGCTAAGAGCGCCTCTGAATGATAGAACAGGTTTTAAGCTTGCTTTCGTACTCACCACTCCAACAAAGGCTGTACCTCAGATTCCCAGTGAATGCACCAAAATGATATGGCTCCCATGAGTAGAGAAACACCAGGGTTCTTGGTCCCCATGCCGAATTAGATAAAACAGTAGGGACACACATGGAGTGGTTTTAAGGAGTGAAGAGTTTAATAGGCAAGAAAGAAGGGATAAGAAAGAAAGAAGCAGCTCCCCTGTACTGAAACAGAGGGAGGAGGTCTCCAAAGCCAACAGAGGAGACCCCAAGTGCAGTGGAAACCAGCCAGGTATATGAAGAGGCTGCAGGAGATGGTGTCTGATTTGCATAGGGCTTAGGGGATTGGTTTGACCAGGTACATCATTCACATAGCCTGCGAAAAAAACTGACCCTCCCACTCTAGCCTTTTAATATGCAAAGGCAGGGCGCCATGATGTTCTGCACACATGGGGATATGTGGGGGCGGCCATGTTGCCAGGCACATAAGGGGACAAGGGAAAGAGGACAATGGTGGGAATCGCCATGTTTGGTGGACCCAATTTCTAAAGGTTTGTATTTGCATATCAAAGGTTGCACACCCTGCATTTGCATGTCAAAAGTTGCCAGCCTGGCTCTAAGAGCCAGGGCTTTCCTGCTAGACAAGAAACATTTCTGGAGCTGCTTTAAAAGACATCAAAACTTTCCAAGGACCCCTTTTCCTCTCTATCTGCCTAAAATAATTTCTTAATAACTCTTACCACACTGTTTCCAAGAAATGCTGAAAGGGAAGAACATGAGTAGTTTATTCCAGTTCAAGACTTCCCACAAAATGTGGACCAAATCCAAGACCTGTTGAATGACCTTATTATCAATGATGACTCCTCTCTAAAAGACCCTGTGATGCATAGCAATCAATCCAAATGCAGAGGAGTTTGCTTCTGGAGTGAAGTACTCACATATTTGAGCAGATGGGGTTCTCTTTTATTGGGGGATTTAGATTGGCTTTTTGGAAACTAAAATGGTTCCTCAGGGTTAACTAACACTTGTTAATGCCTAAACTTTTTTTAAATGCAGAAATACAAATTAAGTTCTAACTGTTAAGCAGATTTCTCAGTTCAGACTTAAATTAACATTTCTCCCCATCAAAAAGAATCTCCTCTTTCTGAGGAAGGCTGGTTAGTTAATTTGAAATAATTCATTATAGACCAGTATGTCTTTGGTTACTGAAGTTACAAGGTGGGGATCAGATAAGAACTAGTCCTGGCTTTTATGGTGTATTATGTTGAAAATGTTAAATTCTGCTCCTAATATTACATATGAGGTAGTATGTGATTTGAGAATTTCATCTTCTTCTGAGGAATCACTGCATCATAGCTATGCCTGTGTGAAGTCTAATGTTTGACCAACCCATAATCCAACTGAATGAAGAGATTGTAACATTGTGATTTGAGTGGTGCTTTTCCTCACTTTGTTAACCATTATAACAATAGCACAATTTTTTAAAAACAAAGCTAGATTAGTTTTGGCTTCTTAAACTTTATACTCGTGTAGTTAAGCTGCCATACATGCTCAATGGGAATAGTGTGTAAGTTGAAAATACCGTAAAAATTTTTTTTCAAAGATACTTTAAAAAATAACAGTAGACCTGAAAAAATGAAATTATTGGCCATCCTAGGGCCCTCTTGATGATGCAAACCACTGAAACAAGAATGATACAAGGGAGAAGTAGTTGGCCCTGGAGAGCCCATTCAGAATGAGAACAGGCCTCATGCTTAAGGACCCCTCCAGGGACTTCCCTCACTCTCCAAGGCCTAGAGCTGAGACGAAGTCCCTCCGGCCATTGTTATTTGGGAGGTAGATTTAAGGCTTCCCCCTGGACAGAAAGGCTATGGGAATATTTCCTTGCTCAGAAGTTTCACCTCTGCATTCTCTAAAGGAAGGACAAAGCCGAGGGAAGCCCACAGAGCCCTCTCCTATCTGTGGCTTTTGCTCCACTCTTGGAAAGGATGCCATACAGGGATCCTCCATTCAGGGCATCTCATTGGCCTAGGGAGCCCAGGTGAAGGTAAATTTCCTTCTCATTCAAATCAATCTTCTCCTAAAACTACCCACTCTGGGAACCCAAGAGGGTACAAGTCATGAATCCAGATCAGATTCTCATTGATAACCTTCCTGAGTTAACCATCAAGGGGAGGGGGACTAGCCACTTTACCTTCCTCTGATCTAGACTGAATCCTGTAACTGTCCATTTTGCCAGTTGTTCTTTTATCTCTCACCCCTATTTCTGGTCTTTAACTTCCCTGTGATGCACAAAAATGATCCAAGTTTGACTTGGCTTTTTTCAAATCTTTTTCCAAATATTCCAAAAAATAGCACAGTCTTTGTAGATGCCCATGTTAAGACCTGAAATTGCAGTGAAAACAGTGTACATCACACATTCACAGAAACGCTGGAATGGGAAGACCTTGAAATGACTGATGTTCACTGTCATGCACGTCCGTGTGGAGAGACCACCAAACAGGCTTTGTGTGAGCAATAAAGCTTTTTAATCACCTGGGTGCAGGCAGGCTGAGTCCGAAAAGAGAGTCAGCGAAGGGAGATAAGGGTGGGGCCATTTTATAGGATTTGGGTAGGTAAAGGAAAATTACAGTCAAAGGGGGGTTGTTCTCTGGTGGGCAGGAGTGGGGGTCACAAGGTGCTCAGTGGGGGAGCTTTTTGAGCCAGGATGAACCAGGAAAAGGACTTTCACAAGGTAATGTCATCACTTAAGGCAAGGATCAGCCATTTTCACTTCTTTTGTGGTGGAATGTCATCAGTTAAGGCGGGGCAGGGCATTTTTCACTTCTTTTGTGATTCTTCAGTTACTTCAAGCCATCTGGGCATATTCGTGCAAGTCATAGCGGATGCGATGGCTTGACTTGGGCTCAGAGGCCTGACATTCACAGTCTTCATTTCTATTCAAGGGTTTCCCCTTGCCTGGCTTCTGTGAAACCAATACACTCATGTGTCATTTCTGCTTGGATTGACACAGAAGGGGAGAAGGGGCTTCTATTTAGTACCAGAAACACCCCAGGAAGACTGTTTCCCCATCTTTTCAATTTCTAAGCTGGTAGCAGGTATAGTGACTCACCTGTAATCCCAGTACTTTGGGAGGCTGAGGAGGGTGATCACTTAAGGCCAGGAGTTTGCAACTAGCCTGGGCAATATAGTGAGACTTCATCTCTAGAAAAAAATTAAATTAAAAATTAAATTTAAAAAAATCTAAGCCGGACTGAGGCACGAGAATAGCTTCAACCTAGGAGACGGAGGCTTCAGTGAGTTGAGATTGTGCCACTGCACTCCAACCTAGGCACAAGAATAAGACTCTGTCTCAAAAAAAAAAAAAAAAATCTAATCTGGAATGAACTTTAGAAACTATCTATTTTTCCCAGACTTTTTTTTTTAGAAACTTAAGTGGCTTATGAGCTTACAGTGGCCGAGAGAGAACTTGCACCATGACCAAGTCTCATAATACTTCTATCAGACACTCAGACACTCATCATGGTCTGCCATCCAGATGGTCAGCCAAAATGTTTATTGCTTATTCACTATACCAGTTAGCCCTCCTGTGGTTTAAGCTCAGTTCCTTTTGGAAGTAGAGAATAGCACTTCTCAGTATCAACTCCCTTCACTTCCTTCTCCAGCCTGAATCATCCCTGCTCTCTTCTTCCTTTCTAGGTCTGATTCTCTGAACTTTTCCTCCCCACCTTCTCCACCATGGCAAATAAGTTACTGCCCTAAGCTGGAAAGGACTGACGCAGCCTGACATGGCAAAGCTGCCTCCACTACAGAATCTGTCCTGGGTCTGCCCTGAAGCTTTACTGCCAACGCCTCATCCCCGGGCATGCCCTGACACTGATAACCCATTGGAGCATTCTTTTCAGTTCTTGTCAGTCAAAAGGGAAACTTGAGTGCTCCATGGAAGTCAGCAACATGACCACAGTCACTGTGTTTGTTCTCCTAGGACAGTCCAACCACCCTCAGGTTCAGGCACTGCTCTTTGTTCTGTTCCTGGCAATTTATCTCTTGACTCTACTGGGGAACCTGCTGATGGTGCTGGTGATCAGTACTGATTCCCACCTCCACACCCCCATGTACTTCTTCCTGAGACACCTCTCCTTCCTGGATGCTTTCTATGCCTCAATTATTGTGCCTAAACTGCTAGAGAACCTTCTTTCTAAGGAGAAGACAATATCCTTCCTTGAGTGTTTCACCCAGATCTCCCTGGTCATATTTGCTGGAGCTACTGAGGCTTGCCTCCTCTCGGTCATGGCCTACGACCGGTTTCAGGCCGTGTGTCATCCGCTGTTGTATGTGGTGGTTATGAACAGAAGGGTGTGTGCTGGCCTGGTGGGGTCATCCTGGGCCATAGGAATCGGGACTGGCCTAATTAACACCCTCCTGCTTGCTCAGCAGCACTTCTGCGGCCCTAACGTCATCCGCAGTTTTGCCTGCGAGCTTCCTCCGGTGCTCTTATTGACCTGTTCCAACCCCTGCGCTAGCATCGCCTCCATTCTCACCACCATGTCAGTCCTGGGCCTTGGCACCCTTGTCCTTTTGCTGGGTTCCTACAGCTGTATCATCACAACAGCCCTGAGGATCAACTCAGCCACAGGTCGGAACAAGATCTTTTCCACCTGCTCTTCCCAATTCCTTATGGTCACCATCTTTTATACTTCAGGAGTTCTCAGGTATGTCATTCTATACCCCTGAATATAAATGTGGGATATTCCTTACCCTAGGTGGTCTCTGTTGGCAGAATAGAGCATTACAAAATAGCAAGACATTCAAAAGGCCTGGGCTCTAGTTCTGGCTCTACCAGGGACTAGCTATATGCATTGCAAATAATCTATTTTCAGCTGGGTACGGTGGCTCATGCCTGTAACCCCAGCACTTTGGGAGGCCGAGGTGGGTGGATCGCTTGAGCCCAGGAGTTGGAGACCAGCCTGGCCAACATAGCGAAAACCCTTCTTTACTGGAAATATAAAAATTAGCCAGGTGTGGTCGCGTGCACCTGTAGTCCTAGCTACTCGGGAGGCTGAGATAGAAGAATTGCTTGAACCTCTGAGGCAGAGGTTGCAGTGAGCGGAAATTGCCCTACTGCACTCCAGCCTGGGCAACAGAGTGAAACTAGGTCTCAAAAAAAAACAAAAAAAAAAAAACCAGAATCTATTTTCCTTCTAAGGCTTCAATTGTCCATTCTGGAAAATAAGTTTAGACCAAGATAAAGATTTTTCCACTTCATTAACCTAAGATTTGGGAGTTCTCAAAAAGAAATCAGAGAACCTTTGTTAGATTTTTATTCAGTGCTAGACAAAAAATAAAGCCTGTCTTTGAAAAGTATGCCATCTTTATTTCCTACTGGGAGATGTCGCCAAAGCTTACGTATGTTGTAGCAATTTACTAGCCATTTACTGTACACCAGCTGCTTTACATTGCCAAGTCAATTTTAGCATGCACCACACTACAAGAGAAATATTATCAACCCACTTTTAGGTAAAGAACCTGAGTTTAGGAAGTAATCAGGTAATTTCTCAGCAGTCCTAGAACAAGCTAGTAATGGAGCCACAAGTTGGACCAAGATCCGTGCCCTTCCTTACCATGCTTCTCAAACATCGACAGCTCTGGCTGCCTAGTCCTCCCTCACTAGGAGACAAAACAATCGACGCCTGTGCTTTCTACTAGTAAATTGAAGGTGGATTTGCACAAATTGTTCAATACTTTTCTCACCTGCCTGTGATTCAGAGAGAAGCCAAGGATGGAAATGGATGATAAGAATAGTCCAGTACCTGTAGTCTAGTGGCTGGGAAAGAAAAAATAATAAGTAAAAGAAAAATAAATAAATAAATAGCCCAGGAGAGCTCAACTGAGCTGTACACCAATCTCTTCGTCTCCCTTTGTCTCAGTTTCCTCATCTGCCATAAAGGATGTGACTACTTACTTCACAGAAATGTTAGAAAGAATAAGTTAAAAGACACAAATAACAGTAAAATGACTATTTTTTAAAATAACCAAACACATTGGAACACACAAGGAATATCCTTGGGATAGTCTATTCTGATAACTACGGTGCCACTGCAAAAAAATAATAATTCTAGTGCGTCTTTGGAAGATATTCCGAGTGGTACTTAGCAAAATGTACTCAAGATTTTAATCTTATAATTTGGAATCATATTATGTGCTTAACACATTTTCATCTCCCATTTTACCAGTTTTGGTTTCTCTTCCAAACCAAAGAAAAATGCAACTAAAAGGACAACTTTATACAAATAATAGGCCACTCAACTTTATATAAATAATAGGCAAGGATTCTGAGGGTAATTCCCAGGGCCATAAAAGTTGGGAATAATGACAACATTTTAAACTGAGCGTACAGTTTTACGTGAACAGTCATCACAAGGTGAGAACATTGTGTTTCTGTACTGTTGCGTATAAAGAGGAAAAAGAGAAAAATTCCTCATATAATCATCATAGCTATTAAGGAAGAATGTTTTGAAGAGTATGAAATGCTATGGAAGTGTGTGAAATTATTATTAATTCTATTTTTTTTTTTTACTTTTTATCTGTCCTAAATATTAATTCTATTAGAACCCACAGCCTTTGATATGCTGCAGAACTGCTTGTTCTTCGGGGCAGCTCCTGTAACTTTCTGTGTGAGCTCACTTACGTTTGGAAGTGTTTGAAGGCAGAAATGACTGACTTTTCACAGATCAGCCATTTCTAGATGCTGTCACCAGAGAAAGTCAGCTCTGAAGACCTCCTTTGCAGGGAGGGGAGTCTTTGCAGGGAGGGGCTGAATTGTTGCTGCCAACAGTAAGTATTGTCACCATTGTCATGAGTGGCTTTTCTGTGCAATTCCCTTCAAGGTATATGATTCCAGCATCCGGCTCAGCCCTAGAGCAAGTGCTCTCCGTGCAGTACAGTGTGATAACCCCCCTGCTGAACCCCCTCATCTACAGTCTGAAGAACCAGGAGGTAAAGGTGGCTCTGAGGAGGATGCTGGCCAGGAAGTCCAGGCTTCCCTTGTAGCCCAATGCCCCTGCCTCAGCAGGAGGAAAAGTTATGGGGAAAAAGGACGGAGGAAGAGCTATCACCACTCAGCTACCTCAGCATTCATATCTCTCCAAAACAGAGACCTTAGTTTCTCTTCCTCCAATGCCCTGCTCTCAGCCAAAGGCAATGAGGAAACTGTCACAGAGCAGGTAACACCCATCAGATGGGGCCCAGTCATTATCCAAGAAAATCCTCAGGGCATCCCTGGCCATTTCTATAGCTAATGCTTTTTCCTCTCATTTCTTGCCTTTTTTTAACCCCTCTTCTTCCTGCCTCTCCCTCTCCCTTTTACTTATGTCTATGCACAAAAGGTAAATCAACCTATCAGACCACTAGCAAATGTCCTTCTGCATTCTTGGAGAGTCCCATCTTGGCACTGTGACCCAACTCCTCTTTTGTTCTCATGCCAAAAAAGTCCTTTTAAAGATCTACATCCCATAACATCTTAGAAAGAAATCAAATAGACTGGGCGTGGTGGCTCACACCTGTGGTCCTGGCACTTTGGGAGGCTGAGGTGGGCAGATCACGAAGTCGGGAGATCAAGATCATCCTGGCCAATATGGTGAAACCCCATTTCTATTAAAAATACAAAAATTAGCCTGGTGTGGTGGTTCACGCCTGTAGTCCCAGCTACTCGGGAGGCTGAGGCAGGAGAATTGCTTGAACCCGGGAGGCAGAGGTTGCAGTGAGCTGAGATCACGCCACTGCACTCCAGCCTGACAACACAGCAACACTCTGTCTCAAAAAAAAAAAGAAAGAAAGAAAGAAAGAAATCAAATAAAATAAGAGTGTCTCCTCCTGTCTTCATCCTTAACAAGTAGCAGCTAAAGTAGAGCCTAAGCCAGGTGTGATGGCACATCCCTGTAGTCCCAGCTACCCGAGAGACTGAAGCAGGAGGATCATTTGAGCTCAGGAGTTCAAGGCTATAGTGTGCTGTGCTCACACCTGTGAATAGCCACTGCCCTCTGGACTGGGCAATGTTGTGAGACCCCATCTCTAAATAAACAAATAAATAAAATAGCACCTAGCAAACAGTGTATCCTTAATAACCATTTGGTGACAAATCAAGCAGTGAAGGAAGGAATTAATATGGATCACCTGAAGTCTTTTCTCTTGCATGATCTCAGGAAATGGGAAGAGGGGAGTATCCCCTCTAAAGTATAAGGGTCTTCAAAGCAAAACCTCTAATAGCTTCTGTATCCCCAATATCTAGTACCTCCTGTCACCTAATAGGCTCTTAATTAGTGTTCAATAAATGAAAAAAGTAAAGGATGAGAGAGAAGGAGAAGTGGGAGAAGAAACATAAAAAGAAATATTTGAGGCCAGGCACGGTGGCTCACGCCTGTAATCCCAACACTTTGGGAGGCTGAGGTGGGTGGATCTCCTGAGGCTAGGAGTTCAAGACCAACCTGGCCAACACGGTGAAACCCCATGTCTACTAAAAATACAAAAATTAACTGGGCGTGGTGGTGGGCATCTGTAATCCCAGCTACTTGGGAGGCTGAAGCAGGAGAACTGTTTGAACCAGAGAGGCAGAGGTTGCAGTGAGCTGAGATTGCACCACTACACTCTAGTCTGGGCAACAGAGAGAGACTCCATCAAAAAAAAAGACAAAAAAGAGGTCAGGCGCGGTGGAGGGCAGATCACCTGAGAGCAGGAGTTCAAGACCCGCCTGGCCAACATGGTGAAACCCCATCTCTACTAAAAATACAAAAATTAGCTGGGCGTGGCAGCGCATGCCTGTAATCCCAGCTATTCAGGAGGCTGAGGCAGGAGAATTGCTTGAACCCAGGAAGTGGAGGTTGCAGTGAACCAAGATCCTGCCACAGCACTCCAGCCTGGGCAACAGAGCAAAACTCCATCTCAAAAAGAAAGAAAAAAATATTTGATTTTATCTAATACAATTCCTGTCTTCATAACAAGATAGGTGTCAGGGAAAAGTAGCAGGGAGGAGAAAGCAGGATAAGAGGAGAGAACAAAACTCTGTATTGCTGTGAACCATTTCGAGTCTTTCTCACGCAGAGCTCAGTAAATGGTCTGCTCTCTGAGAGCCACTCCCTGGAGCCTCCCCGCTTCCACATTAGTCTGGATGACTTCAGACCTTTACTTGGCTTAGAGCTTCATTTTAGGCCTAAAGGAAAGATAAGGAGGTAGAGAAAGCAAAACAGATGCTCAGTTGCCATGCTGCCTCCTATTTGGCTCTGGAGAAAGTTCTCAGGAAGAGAACAGCAGTTTCCTGTCCTGCTTCTACCCAAATGCCAAGAAAACTGCATCTATCAAGCCTGCTTCTATGCCCAAAGAAAAAGAAAAGTTATCACGTGAGGTGATGATATGTTAATGAGCTTGATTGTGGTGATCATTTAAGTGTATACATACAACAGAACATCAAGTTGTACACCTTCAACATTTACAATTAGGAGGAGGAGAAGGTGAAGAAGACTACTGGTGTGTATGTCATGAAGCTGATCCAGCCATACCTCACTGGATAAAGGAGGCAACATCTCCTCCAAATATAGATTTATTGATTCATTTTCTCAAAAGAGTTCATAATTCAGTGGACACCATATTAGACATTGAAATTAAAAAATGTATAGGCCGGGCACTGTGGCTCACACCTGTAATCCAAGCACATTAGAAGGCCGAGGTGGGAGTTTAAGACCAGCCTGAGCAACATGGTGAAATCCCATCTCTACTAAAAATTCTAAAATTAGCTGGGCATGGTGGCAGGCACCTATGCCCAGCTACTCCAGAGGCTGAGGCAGGAGAATCGCTTGAACCCAAGAAGCGGAGGTCACAGTGAGCCAAGATCATGCCACTGCACTCCAGCCTGGGCAACAAGAGCAAAACTCCGTCTCAAAAAATATACACACATAAGCTAGTGTGGGGAAAATAAGTACAGACTAGGAACAATAGAGAGTTTGCCTGAGAATTCCAAATGCAGACCCCAAATGCCTTTTGTAGTGTTGCTTGAACCAAAGAACATGGCATTTTGTTTGTTTATTTAATACATGAATTATTTTACAACTCAACACACTACAATTAAACTGAGTAGAAACACAGAAAAACTGCTCTGCAGTACTAGTACAGAGTAGGCATCTATAAACACTTGTATCATAACCCACTGTAACCAATGAATAATTGAAAAAAAGAAAAAGATGTCTTTCATGCCAGTTCCCTGGCTTCTATCTATTCTTGATCTTCTGACCTCAGGCTGAGGTTCTCTCTACAGATAAATCTCTTACTGTCAGTTCCTTCAGCAACGGCTCCTGAAGATCATGAACTCATGTGCGGTGTACTTGCCCTCACAGGTGAACTTTCCCGTCTTCTCTGTGGGATGAAGGCCAGGGCTGTGGAGCTGAGCAACAATGCGAATGTCATTCTCAGTTCATTCAGAGTGTGACAAATTAAACTGTAGTTTGGAATGCTGGATTGTTAAAGCAGGAAGTGATCTCAGAAAACTATCTAGACCAAAATCCTCATTTTAAGATGAGGAAACTGAGGTACAGAGAATGGAGATGACCTGCCCAGGTTCAGACCATCAAAAAGTAGCAGAAACAGATTTTAGGACCCAAATGTCCTGATTCTTCTTCTTTAACATATCCCATAATTATTTAAATGAATGAAGTCCTGCAAACATTCTCCTTAACAACAAGTAAAGCACAAGAAGAAATAATGGAGTGGAGAGTTCACACCAAAAGGTCCCATGTTCTCAGATTCTTCAGCATCACTGTCAAGGCCCCTGTTCTCTCTCTGGTTTCCAGAGACAGGAAGAGTTCCTTTCACAGCTCCTCATGAAGGATAAAGAAATCCTTCAACCCCCTCAAGTCACCCATTTCAGATTCTTGGGTTCCCACCCATAGTCTTCCTTTTCCCACCCCACATCTCCACTTGTCAAAATCCCACACAGACTTTAAAACCAGCCTAAATGCTCTCCCTTTCAGGAACCCTTTCTTGATTCCTTTTTCCCAACATCCCCTCCAAATATAAATTATCTTTCCTTTTGTGAATGCCCAGTGCACATTTCTAACCTCTCTCATGATGCTTATAACTCTCTTCCTTATATTGTAACTATTTATTAATGTTTATCTTATCTCTTGCATTAGTCCTTGAGGGAAAAGGCCATTCAGCCAACTTTGTGTTTTTGTTTTTTGTTGCTGTTTTAGTTTTTTGAGATGGAGCACTCAGGCTGGAGTGCAATGACATGATCTCAACTCGTTGCAACCTCTGCCTCCCAGATTCGAACAATTCTCCTGCCTCAGCCTCCTGAGTAGCTGGAATTACAGGCACCTGCCACCACACCTGGATAATTTTTGTATTTTGGGTAGGGACAGGGTTTCGCTGTTGGCCAAGCTGGTCTCAAACTCCTGACCTCAAGCGATCTGCCCACCTCAGCCTCCCAAAGTGCTGGAATTACAGGAGGGAGCACCACACCCGGCCAGTATTCAGCCAACTTTGGATCCCTCTACAGTTCCTTGAATAGATTAGGTGATCAATAAAAGTTTGTCACATTGAGTTGGTGCAGAAAGTAACCTTCACCTTTCTATTGTAAATTCAGTCTACTTCTTCAGTAGAGACAGAAGGTGGCTATGACCTACGGCTTTGGTGTCCACCTACTCATCCTATTTCTTCCCCTTCCCTCCAGGGGGAAAAAAAATACAGCCAGTGACTTCAAATTGGGATCTTTATTCAAGACAGAGGTGAAATCTGTGCTGTAGTGAAAGCGCCATCGGGGGCACTGAGCAAGGGTCTAGAGCTCAGTGCACCACTCAGGCATCTCCGGAAAATAGTCCTCAAGAGTTCAGTGATGTCACTACAGTGCCCAAGGCTCAGAGACAGATAAGCTTTGGGGGAACAGAAAGAAGCAAACTAAGGTGGCATTAGGGAAGAGGCATTCCAGGAATGTGGAGTGGGCAGGGATGCCAAGGACAGCAGATGCTCACAACTTCTCACAAAGCCACTGTTCCAGCTTCTCAGTGCAGAGGGCTTTATGGGCCAACCTGATAATGGAGAAAGGGACAAGGTGAGTTAGCTGACTGAATCTTGGCTTGAATTTCCATCTAGATTTATTCCCAGGAAGGCTGAAGTGAAAGAGTGTGGATGAGAATTACAGAAAGACATTCTTGACCTGATGTCAAGGGACACAAGCCATCAAGTGGAATACAGTCCATAAAAAAATAATCCAAGAAAATTGTAGGGTTAAAAAAAGAGATGCAATGAGACCAACAGCTTGCTTGAGGGCATAGAACTAAGCAAGTGGAATTAGATGTCCAAATCTAAGTGAAAGGAGGCCTGGGTCTGAGCCCTCCATTAGGCAACCCCTTATTAGGAAAGTTGCTACCAAGGAGTGGAGCAAGAGAGGCTTAATAACAGAAACCTGAGTCTCTAGGTAAGTTTTGTTTCAGAGACTGTATTCTAGATTAAATGACCAAGAGATAGGGTAAGAGGAAAGGGGTGCTGGGCTAACGGGGTAAGGAGGAGGATGGGGAAATAATAGAATAAGGATTCACCAGTAGTCAATTCCTTTAATATCCAGGATCTTCTTGGCACACATTATGTCATCAGTAATGTCATCGTCCAGGAACTCTGGCAGGAGTTACAGGGAAAGGAATGAGAGAGCTGAGAAGTATTACCCAGAAATTCACTGAGTTCCCCTAACCCCTGGATCCAGTGGGTTCTCTAAACTCAAGTCTTGTGCCTGTTGTCTTTTTATATGAAAGGACCAATGTGGTAATGTCTAACCCTGGGTAGGGACTTCCTTCATTTCCCTGGGATATCTCTGGAGGAATCATCAGCTTCATCAACTGACTTACCCTGAAAATGCAGAGAATAAGATTCCAAGACTCTCAGACTGCTCAGATTGTCTACCCCCGAACCTCAGGGAACTGTCTGGGGATTTGATGACCATGAAGAATCCAAACAGCTTCTTACCCAGTACTGCCAATTCAAGTCCCACAATTTTTGTAGAGCCCAGCCAAGGCAACGAAGCCCGAGGTCTGCTTGGCACTAAAAAGGAGATTATCCCAAGGGCAGGCCTCAGAAAAACAGAGAAAGAGGGTTATAGAGGCTACTCACTGTCACAGGAGATGTCGCAGATATTCCTTGACTGAGGGACCTGGCTGCTCTTGCACCAAAGTTTATTACTGATCTGGAAGAGTCCATATTCTGTGCTTCCATTGCTTTCCACTATGGCTTGTGTGTCATAACCACTGGTGTGAAACATGGTACAGATGACTGAGGGAAAGATGAGAAAGAGATACCACAGAGATGTCCAGGATCCGCATAAAGGAGGAATTGTAATTCTAAGACATAAAAATGGTTTCCAGCCAATCTCCAAAGATGGCAAAGGAGAATTCCAAAAAAAATCAGACAGTAAGAGAAAGAAAGGATAGGAAAATAAATGGGGCCAGGTGCAATGGCTCACACCTGTAATCCCAGCACTTTGGGAGGCTGAGGCGGGTGGATCACAAGGTCAGGACTTTGAGACCAGCCTGGCCAACACGGTGAAACCCTGTCTCTACAAAAAGTACAAAATTAGCCAGGCATGGTGGTGGGTGCCTGTAATTCCAGCTACTTGGGAGGCTGAGGCAGGAGAACCGAGGAAGCAGAGGTTGCAGTGAGCCGAGATTACACCATTGCACTCCAGCCTGGGCCACGAAAGTGAAACTCCATCTCAAAAATAAATAAATACATACATACATGCATACATACATACATGAAATAAGAGTATGCAAATGAGCAGAAAAGAGGATGATTAGATAATTAAGTAAAAGCAGAGGAGCGAAGTGGAGGAAAGAGGGAATGGAGGAGAGAATCACATGAGGAATGGATGAAACAAGGAAGCAGGGAACTCACATTCAGGCAAAGCGATGCCTCCATAACCATCTATGTCTTTCAGCAGCTGGGACAGCTCACATTTTGTAAATTGCTTGGCCGGGATGGCAGGGAACAGGATGCCTACCAGGAACAGAGGGACAAACGACCTCATTTTGGCTGCCCCCAAGAACCTGAAATGGAAGCATCACTCAGTTTCATTTCTTTATATTCATGCAGAAAGCCTCAGGGGCTCTGGCACCAAGCCCTACATCTAGGAAGAGAATGAAGAGAGACTGGTCATGCCAAGACAGAAACGCTGAGCCTGCCAGCTTCCTTCCGTAATTCACCCTACTTTTCCTTTCCCTCTCCCAGTATCTAGTCCATACCAGGTATTGTTCTCTGCCCAGAAAGAGTTCAAACCTTGATCCAGCTTCCCATTTGGCTTTGTTTATCCCTTTGTTTTTTGTAGGGTTGGTTCTAGGAAGCACTGTTTCTGGTTACTTTAGGAACAAAGAAGGCCATGGGGGCAATATAAGTGAGGAATCAGAAAATACAATAAAGTTCTATGGCCAGCTTCCCCCTCCCTCCTAGAGACACACAGAATGTGGAGGGGGGTGTATGTCATTACATGCCGTAGTCCCAGGATCAAAGCTGGCACTTGTCCAACACAGCCATGTAACAAAGCCCAGAATGAGTTCTGAGCTCATGACTGAAGGCTCAGAAATAGAAATAGAAAATGGGAATGTAGACTACAACAATCAGATATAACTTGGATCCTAAGACTTCCTACTTAAGGAAAATGCATAATTGAAAAGCCTGTATGAAAGCATCTAGGCCAGGCACAATGTCTCACACTTGTAACCCCAGCACTTTGGGAGGCTGAGGTTGGTGGATCACTTGAGCCCAGGAGTTTGAGACCAGCCTGGGCAACATGGTAAAACCCCATCTCTACAAAAAAAAAAAAAAAGATAAATAAATACAAAAATTATCTGGGCATGGTGGCATGTGCCTGTAGTCCCAGCTTCTTCAGGGACTAAAGCAGGAGGAACATTTGAGCACAGGAAGTCGAGGCTGCAGTGAGCCATGTTCACTCCATTGCACTCTATCCATCCTGGGAGACAAAGTGAGACCCTGCCTTTTTTTAAAAGAAAAAAGAATCTAGCTATTATCAGATTCCCCACCCCAACCACTTCTACGATAAATAACCAAATACTACATTGGCACTGAGACATTACATAAATCTAAGACTAATAACTTGTAGACAACCTCAGAGTTGGCCACGGAAAGTGGGAAAGATGCAAGCCAGTGGAAAGATTGGACTTCAAGGCTGAACAAGCTGATGTCTGGAACCTCTATAAGGTCAGTGTCCCTAAGCAAGTAGAGCTAAGGATACTAGTTCTGAATAGTTCCTTTAATTTGCTGGCATCAAGCTTCATGTTATGGTGACAAGTAGCTGTTAGCTCCTTCATGCCACCATTCATCTTCTTTATCCTCATCTCTAAACCTGACCTGATTTTGTCTTTCTTCTTCCTTTTTTTTTTTTTTTAAGACCAAGTCTCACTCTGTCACCCAGGTTGGAATGCAGTGGCGCGGTCTTGGCTCACTGCAACCTCTGCCTCCCAGGCTCAAGTGATTCTCCTGCCTCAGCCTCCCAAGTAGCTGGGACTACAGGCATGTGTAACCATGCCCGGCTAATTTTAGTATTTTTAGTAGAGACGGAGTTTCTCCGTGTTGGCCAGGATGGTCTCGAACTTCTGAGCTCAGGCAATCTGCCTTCCTCGGCCTCCCAAAGTGCTAGGATTAAGACATGAGCCACTGCGCCCAGCAACTTGATTTCTTATGTGTCAGGGAACATTTATCTCAGTCAATCTGTTTAAGACTTACAAACTGATGGTCTTCCATATCATTATCTCCTACATGTATTCAGAGTCAGGGAAAAGTCCTCTCAGTTTAATCCTGTCTTCTATACCATGGATAACCAGTATATGAAGTGGCAGGAGTGAAGGGAAGGTGGAGGATCTTGGTGTGCCAGGAGGGATGAGCAGAAAGTCCTGATAGCAAGAGATACATGTTCAGAAACACAGCAAAAGTGGAACCACTCCATTTCTCCACATTCCACCCAGAGGCACTGCAAGGGTACACGACAGGAATGGGAATTCTATCACGCTAAGCTTTGTTGAGAATATGGCTGAGGGTGACCTTGAACCATATGGGAGAGGGACAGATAAGAAAAGCTTGTGCTGAGGACTAGTCCTTCCAATAGTGGAGTCTTGTGTAAAATGCCTCCTGCCCTAGGCTATGGACTAAGTACCTGTGACAGAGTAAAATGGTGGGCCAGGGTCTCAAGAATCACAGGGGTTTTCTACACTTTCAGCCAAGTCAAGACCTAAGGCAGCTGCCTGCTTGCCTGTAATTTGATTATACCTCAGCCCTTCGCTGTAAGCAATAAAAATCAGCATACAGGTCAAGAATCACAACTAAGTGCAGAAAAGAAAATAAACATGCCTCCGGCAAAAGGAACCATTATTTCCCTAGAAATGTTTGTAAAATAGGATACCTGGGAGTCATCTGAAAAAGAGGATAGAAAGTGTCTAATGGAAACAACTGCAAACATCCAGAGAAAGATGCAGCCTCTTGGAGATTGTCCAAAGGAGAACAATACACAATGATCACAGTACTGAAAGAGGAAGTATGTGGAAAGAAGTTAAGCACAGCTCATGGAAGAAAGCTCCCACTCAGCTCTCCCCGTCCAGGAAGAAAGCTCCTGCCAAAATCTCCCTTTCCAGAGAGGTTTACTCAGGGTGCTCTGCATGGAGGTCGAGAGCTGAATCAAGATGGTGACGAGGCATTTACAATAAACTTACCTGGGTTTTGTTAAAAATAAACTAAAAATTACGTTCGTTCTCTCAGATGCTGTGGGAAAAAACCCAGGTTTCTAAAACCAGAAATCACCTTTTTGGAGATGAACAAAATAAAAATGTTATTTCTAAAAATAAATTTCTTTATTTATAAAATAAAAATTTCAGGCCAGGCATGGTGGGGTCGCGCCTGTAATCCCAGCACTTTGAGAGGCCAAGGCAGGCGGATTACTTGAGGTCAGGAGTTCGAGACCAGCCTGACCAACATGGCAAAACCCCATCTCTACTAAAAATAACAAAAATTAGCCGAGCAAGCTGGCAGGAGTCTGTAATCCCAGCTACTCAGGAGGCTGAGGCAGGAGAATCACCTGAACCCAGGAAGTGGAGGTTGCAATGAGCCAAGACTGCGCCATTGCACTCCAGCCTGGGAAACAGAGCAAGACTCCATCTCAAATAATAACAACAACAACAATAATAATAATAATAATAATAAAAGTCTTTATTTCTAAAAATAAAGAAATTGAAAGCATGTGTTTCAAGGCACGTTTTCCATGTGAAACTGTAGTCTGTAGGTGAGTTGACATTTCTAGACAGAGCCGAGGCCTACCATTTAGAAGGAACACCCTGAGATCCACAGTAATAATGGCCATTGCATCTTACAGTTAATATCCTCACCTTGTGCCTGCAGTGGCTCATGCCTATACTGCCAACACTTTGGGAGGCTGAGGCAGGAGGATCACTTGAGGCCAGGAGTTGGAGACCAGCCTGGGCAACATAGCAAGACTCTGTCACTACAAAAATATAAAAATTAGCCAGGCATAGTGGCACGTGCCTATAGCCCTAGCTACTCAGGAGTGGCACATGCCTATACTCCTAGCTACTGAGGTGGGAGGATTGCTTGAGCCCAGGAGTTCAAGAATGCAGTGGGCTTTGATTGTGCCACTCACTCTAGCCTGGGCAACAGAGCAAGACCCTGTCTCTATTTTGAAATACATTTATATCCTCATCTTGTTCTACTTTCTCTCATAATTCAGGAAAATTATCACTAGATAGACAATGATGCTAGATCTTGAAACCCAAATTTCATGCAAATGTTTAACCAAATTAAAGAGTTAATTAAAGCAATTAAGATTTAGAGAGGGAGTGATTTTTATTGGCATTTTTCTTTTTCAGCTGCTTGTCCAAAAGTCCCTACAAAGTTACTTAGCATTATAGATTCACATTCTATATCCCACAGGAAAGGCCTGCTTGCAATTATATGGGCTTATTTTGGGTTGCTATATTTGCATTACTATTTATATCACTGCTTTTATACTTAACTGAACCATAGATTCATTTGTGTGAATTGGGGATAGTATCAACCAAAAAATGCAATCATGGAAATATAAATTATAACACAAAAATGATTTTAAAAGATACTAAATTTTACCTTTTTAACTGAATATTAGCAAAAAAAAAAAAACCAATACACATGTAATTACCAAGAAGCTAACAAAATTTCTATGCAAATTTTAATTGATTTTTCATTTTTAATTTATAAAATGTTTATTTTTAAATAAACATATATTTACATAATTTTACATCAACACCTTTGATAGAATCCTACATCGTATTTTTTGTTAACATGGTAGTTTTTCCTTTCCTTTTAGGAGTGGCTTCCCTTTCTTCCTCTTCATTTCTTCCCTACCAAACATCATCCTGGCAACTCATATTAACAATCTACCACCCCATTCCCCATAATGTGTTTATTTCACACTGCATGCCTGTATCAAAACAACTTATGTACTCCATAAATATACACTATGATGTACCCTCCAAAATTTAAAAAACAAACAAGGGAAAAAAATCTACTGTATCTTAGTCCATATTTTTATCCATTGTTGTATTTATGTAAATACATATTGTTTTGCTATTCATTTTAAATTTTTAATCCATCTGCAATTCTGTCTGGGTTTCGTCTTCTCTTCAACTTGTCATATTTGTCTATTCTGACACAAATACCTTATTGATTTCATTGCGGCAGCTTTTTGCTATGTTCTGCTGTCTGATATAACAAGTCTTCCTTGTTGTCCTCTTTTTAAGAAAAGATTAATTAAACTTTTTATTTTCAAAAGTAATTTGGGAGGCCAAGGTAGGTGGATCACCTGAGGTCAGGAGTTTGAGACCAGCCTGACAAACATGGCGAAACCCTGTGTCTACTAAAACTAGGAAAATCAGCCAGGCATGGTGGCACATGCCTGTAATCCCAGCTACTCGGGCAGGGGAATCGCTTGAACCAGGAAGCAGAGGTTGCAGTGAGGCGAGATCCTGCCATTGTACTGGGCAAAAAAGCGAGACTCCTTCTCATAAAAAAAGGGAAAAAAAAGTCATTTAAACTTACAGAAAAGTTGTAGAATATTATCATAAGCTCACATGTATCTTTCCTATCTAACCACTCACTGTCAATGTTTTGCCACATTTGTACGTTCTGTCTCATAAACCTATTCCAATTTATTCTTTCATGAAATTTTTAATATATTTTAATCAATTTTCACCAAAAGTCTGTTGAGACTTGAATTGGGATTACAACATACATAATCATACAGTCAATATACATAATAATTTTTGGAAAACTAACCTTTTATAATATTACATTTTAAATCTCAGGGTGTATGTAGTTTTCCTTTGTTCAGATTCTATTTTGTACATTTCACTAAAATTTTATAGTGTTCTTCATATGATTCAATGCCTTTTTTATTATATTGTTTTCTAAATATTTGGCACTTTCAGTTGTTAATGTGAATGAGATATTTTCCCCTTTCGACTTCTAAGTGCTTATAAATAGTACAGAGAACAGATACTTTTTGCAAATGTATCTTCTACACAGCCATCTTGCCAAAATATTATAAATTCTAGTATTTTTTCACTAGCATTTGGGGGTTTCTAGGTTTATAATCCTACAATCTAAGAAAGTGATAGGTAGGCTCTTTCTTTTCATTATTTGTCTTCGAGCAAAGGGAAGCCACCACAAAAGCTATCTGCCTCTGCCATAGCTCAGGCCAGAAAATAATTAACAACAATAATAATAGTGTAATAGTAATATTCTCCCTTAAGAGTGTAAAATCACTGGCCTGTTCTCACTCAGCCCTGAAGTTCATGCTAACATAACCACATCTCGTCAAGGAAATTCCAAGCTGAGAAAATAAACTAAATTGAGATGTGGAAGAAGCACAAGCAATCCTCCTCGGAGGTCCTTGAAATTTCCACAGATTAAGTTAACTAACTAGGAGCTCAGAAAACAATACCAAACACATCAACCAGATGCATTGACTCACGCCTGTAACCCCAGTGCTTTGGGAAGCCAAGGCAGGAGGATTGCTTGAGGCCAGTAGTTAAAGGCCAACCTGGACAACATAGTGAGACCCCATCCTTATTTCCCAAAAATTTAAAAGTTAGCCAGGCATGGTGGCACGTGCCTGCAGCCCCAGCTACTCAGGAGGTTGATATGAGAGGATCATTTGAGCCCAGGTTACAATGAGCCACGATCATGCTACAGCACTCCAGCCTGGGCAACAGAGTGAAACTCTGTCCCTAAAAAGAAAATTACCAAACACAAAATGAACCATTATGAATCCAAGTGAGGAGAACCAACTCCCATCCATTGAAAAGAGCCACCTTGCCCAAGGGGCACATTTACTTCCCAGAAGCGGTTCACATCCAGTGGCTGGTTGATGTGGGTAGAGAAACTTGGCCCCTTTACCTCAATGGAGAACAATTTTTCACAGCCATCCCAGCTCCAGAGGCTCTTATGAAATCAACTGAAGCTCTGTTATGGCTACATCACAATTCACCTTCTTCTGGCCAGTCCTGCTTTCTTCAATCCTTCACCTCACAGGTGTTGAGACCACATGCATTTCCCAGTAAACCTCCTGCACGCAAATCTCCATCTCAGAGTCTGTTATCCAGGAAATCTGACCTGAAACAGTTGGTGTTGGAAGTAGTTCCAGGCAGCAAGCTCTAAAATGGGATTTGGAAACCCTGTGGAAATGGGCTGCCATTCTCCATGACAGTACACATGACCATGGTATGGTGTTATCTCTGATACACAGAATACATGAACCTGGGGAACCCAGGGGTACACATAAAACTGCCCTGTTCACCATCACTCCTAATGACCCATTTTGGGAATCTATACTTCCTGTGCCTGTCACATTGAGCTCTATAGCTAAGAGATATTAGTTCTCAGTTCTAGGAAACGTAGTGGGTGTCCCCCACTACGTTTAAGCTACAGCTGCAGCTTCACATTTCTCATGCTAACAGACTAACAAGCATGAAAGACTCACTATCCTGGGAGGGATGACTAACCCTAATCATCAAGATTAGGGATCAAGAATATGTTTGGCATCCAGGTGATCCATTGTGGTGTCTCTTGGCACTTCCTTGCCCAAATTTTTTTTTTTTTTTTTTTTTTTTTTTAGACAGAATCTCGCTCTGTCACCCAGGCTGGAGTGCAGTGGCGTGATCTCAGCTCACTGCAACCTACTCCTTCTGGGTTCAAGCGATTCTTGTGCCTCAGTCACCCAAGAAGCTGGGATTACAGGCGAACGCCACCAAGCCCAGCTAATTTTTGTATTTTTAGTAGAATACAAAATATTCTGTATTTTCATCATGTTTGGGCCAGGCTGGTCTCGAATGTCTGACCTCAAGTGATCCACCCACCTTGGCCTCCCAAAGTGCTAAGATTACAGGCTGAGCCACTGTGCCTGGCCTCCTTGCCCAACTTTTTTTTTTTTTTTTGAGAGGTAGTCTCACTCTGTAGCCCAGGCTGGAGTGCAGTGGAGCGATCTCGGCTCACTGCAAGCTCCGCCTCCCGGGTTCACGCCATTCTCCTGCCTTAGCCTGCAGAGTAGCTGGGACTACAGGCGCCCGCCACCACCCCCCGTTAATTTTTTTGTACTTTTAGTAGAAACGGGGTTTCACTGTATTAGCCAGGATGGTCTCAATCTCCTGACCTCGTGATCCACCCGCCTCGGCCTCCCAAAGTGCTGGGATTACAGGCGTGAGCCAACGCAACCGGCCCAACTTTTATTGTAAATTACGAACTCAGCAATTACAACCTGAGAAGGGAAAGGTAACCAGGCTTTCAGAACTTTAAGAATGAAGATCTGAGTCAGACCACAAGGTAAGTCACTAGACTAGCAGCAATACTACTCTAGAATAAGAGGAACCTAGAATGAGTGGTAAGGGACAAGTGAAGCCTAGAGACCAGTTGTAGCAGTGGGAGCTGTAATTCATCCCACTGTTAAACGAAATAACAGAGAGAGACCTTCTAAAAGAAAGAGGTATTTATTTGGCAATAAGGCTTTGCAATGGGAATACATATGCCATAATAAACTATGCATATATTCAGGGAGGTAAAGGAAGACAAAAATTTTTAAAGAAAAAATGAGGAGCATTACACAATTGTTTTGAAGTTATTGGCAGGGCATGGTGGCTGATGCCTGTAATCCCAGCACTTTGAGATGCCAAGGTTCAGGCGGATTGCTTGCGCTCAGGAGTTTGAGACCAGCCTGGGCAACATAGTGAAATCCCACCTCTACCAAAATACAAAACATTATGCAGGCGTGGTGGTGCGTGCCTGTAGTCCCAGCTACTCAGGAAGCTGAGGTGGGAGAATCTCTTGAGCCCAGGAGGTGGAAGTTGCAGTGAGCCAAGATCATGCCACTGCACTCCAGCCTGGGTGACAGAGCAAGACCTTATCTCAAGCAAACAAAAACAGAAATGAGATGATTATCCTTGGCTATCAGGGTCAATAACAAGGGTGACGCCAGTTCGAGGCTGAACAGACGGTTGCTGGGCAAATGCCTTTGCAGAAGTATTTTTTGTGTAAGGTTGCAATGGACTTTGCAAGGTTGTGATTGTTGCCATCTCTTGTGATAGTTTTGTTATCAGGCATACAAACATGAGAACCTTTCTGACAACTTGCACACCAGTAAACTTCTTTTACTTTTTCCCATGAAAAGACCACCAAAATCCTGGAAGAGTTGCTCCCAGAACTTATGCAAAGCAAGTGGGTCTAAGCAGCACACAAATGGATTCCAGTGGATGCTATGGTGCACCAACCAGATTCCCTCCACCCCTTTCAGGATTAAAGCAGTGGTTCCCCCAGCTGCTGGGAGAGCTATCTGCTGATAACACTCAAATGAATCCCTCTCTGAGAATTACTCTCACAGGGAGCGCCCCTTTGCCTCAGTGAGAGACAAGTCTGCAGGACCATCTCACCTCCACAACTTCCCACAAGATCGGCTGAGCACTTTGTTGTGACTGCACCAGAGTGCAGGTTGTCCTTGTCACCAGTCCTACTTCCTTCAGCCTGCCACCACCCCACCCCACAAACACACGCAGATACTGATTCCAAAACCACTGTCTAATCAACTTGCACACCAGTCTCCATTGCAGAATGTTTCTCAGGGGAGCCTGACCTATAACAAAAGATAATCACTGCTTTGTGGAGTTAGATATTCAAAATTAAAATGATGGAAAATAGAAGCAAGTAAACTGGGGAATATTTAGTGTAAAAGTTTCCTAAGGCCTTACATTCTACAGGAAAATAGTTAAGATACTAATTAACTTCAGAGTTTATTAAAAATGCATTATTAAAATTTTCAGGTAAACTAGTAAAATAATAGAAAAACAAAGATTCCAAACCCATATAGAAACAAAATAGAATAAGAAAATAACAAATAAAAAATAGGACTAAAATATCACAAAAGAATTGAAGTAAAAAACAATAACAGAAAGAGATCTGGAAAATCCCCCCCAAATATTGTGAAGTTAAAGGACATACTTCTAAATAACTAATTGTCAAGGAGGAAACCTCAAGGGAAATTAAAAACTATTTTAAGTGGAATGAAAATGAAAATATAACATATCAAAATTTGTGGGCTGCAGCTAAAGCTGTGCTTAAAAGGAAATTTGTAACATTAAATTCCTATATGAAAGAAGAAAAGTATCAAATCAGAAATCTAAGCTTCTACCTTAGGAAACTAGAAAAAAAAGAAGAGAAAATTGAAGTCAAAGCAAGGGTTTAATCGTTCAATAATTGATAAGACAAGATCAAACCAGTCAGTATAAGATTTTAACAATATAATTAATAAACTTGACCTAATAGATGTATATACAACATTACATCAAATAGCTGCAGAATACATATTTTTTTAACACAACCAGGACATTAGAAACTGTGAACTTAGCGATGTTTCAGACTTAACATCAGTGACTCCATCTTAGGCTACTGACTCCATGTTGAACTGTTTGATGAATGTTGAGACCACAAAGGAACTATGAAAAACATTTCCTTCACAAACAACCATACTCTTAACAATATACAAGACAAGGAAACTGGTCCTTATCTTTAGGAACACTCCATGAAATCACCTTTGCTAAAATTATGACAGTGAGAGAAATCTGACATAGCTGACTCAATCCTGCTTCTAACCTCACAAGCTCTCTTTGTTCATTCCTGGTGTAGGCCAAGCTAACTATGGGAGCTAAATATATATATCCTTAAATGCAGAGGATATTTAAAAAGAAAGGCTGAAAGTTATAGTTTAACTTTAGAGACACATGCACAGAAAGAGAGAGGGTTGCTCTGTCACCCAGGTTTGAGTACTATGGCACAATCACTGCTCACTGCAGCCTTGACCTCCTGGGCTCAAGTAGTCCTCCCACTTCAGCCTCCCAAGTAGCTGGGACCACAAATGCGTGCCATCATACCTGACTAATTTTTTTTATTTTTTGTTGAGACAAAGGCTCACTATGTTACCCAAGCTGGGCTCAAACTCCTGGGCTCAAGAGATCTTCCTGCCTCTGATAGTGGATGGTTTTGTTATCAGGTATATAAACATGAGAACTCTTTCTGACAACTTTGACACCACTAAACTTCTTTTAAGTTTCCCCATGAAAAAAACAGAAACATCTCCAGGGCCGGGCATGGTGGCTCATGCCTGTAATTCCAGCACTTTGGGAGGCCGAGGTGGGCAGATCACTTGAGGTCAGAAGTTCGAGACCAGCCTGGCCAACATGGTGAAACCCCGTCTCTACTAAAAATACAAAACTTAGTCAGGCATGGTGGTGCGTACCTGTAATCCCAGCTACTTGGAAGGCTGAGGCAGGAGAATCACTTGAACCCTGGAGGCAGAGGTTGCAGTGAGCTGAGTTCACACCGCTGCACTCCAGCCTGAGTGCATTGAGTGCACAGAGCAAGACTCCACTAAAAAAATAAATAAATAAAATAAAATAAATCACCAAAATTCTAGAGGAGCTGCTCCCAGAACCTATACAAAGCAAGAGAATCCAAGCAGCACACAGATATAATCCCAAAGTGCTGAGATTACAGGTGTGAGAACCACACCTGGCCTACGGTTTACCTTTAAAGCAAAGATTATAACAATCCTTTCCCAAAACTAACCCCCTCCTTGCTTGGAGACTGAAACTACCTGTATAAAACTAACAAATTGGCCACAAGTTTAGAATTATGGTTCAGGAGTCATGTAGCTGGAGGTCACAAGATGTAACCTCCCCAATTGCTCCAATAGACAACATCAAGACTGGTGTTTGAGGTATTTTTCAGACCTTGCATTCTAATGGACCAGCTGGCACCACCCAAACTGTTACCCGTATCAAGAAACTGATTCAACTAGTCCTGTGACCTCCACCCGGGAACTAACTCAATGCAAGGAGACAGCTTAAACCCCCTGTGATTTCACCCCTGACTCAATCAATAAGCATTCTCCATTCCCTAACCCCTTGCCTACCAAACTATCCCTGAAAATCCCTCCCCTCCAAATTCTCAGGGAGGCAAATTTGAGAATTATCTTTGTCCTTCTCACTTGGCTGGCCCTGGGATTAGTAACTTCTTTGCTGTAACACCTGCTGTTCTCAGTGCATTGACTTTTCTGGGCAAAAAGAAATCATCAGGCTGTAGCATGCATATAGGTTTTTCCTAACTGATGCAAATGCACCCTTCTACTAACGGTTAAAGACTTCTTTGTTTAATCCACCAATAAAATAATTTGAACATTTATGTAATCTAAATGAATTCCTATAAATGTGAACCTCCTCACTCCTCTCAGATGATGCAGCCTCTAACTGCCACCTGGGTTGCAACCCTCATTTCTGAGTAAATGCTTATGTGCTTCTGACCTGTTGATTCCTCTTTTTTTTTTTTTTAAGGGGTAATGAAATATTCAGAATAACACAGCAGTTAAAACAGGATATATAAGAAAATATACAGCCCCAGATGCAGAGGATACTAAAAAAGAAAGTCTGAAAGTTAATGAGCTAAGCACCCATCTCAATAAATTTTTAAAAAGAAGAAAATGAACTCAAGTATGAAGACGGAGGAACTAATAAAAAGCAGAAAATAATGAGAACAGAAAACAGGTATAGATTTTTTTTCCTACAGCAGGGCGGACAAGATGGCCAACTAGATGCAGCCAAGAAGTGCTGCTCCCACAAAGAGAGACCTAATTATCAAGAAAACCATCATAATTTGGACAGATCTCTGGAGAGAAAAAGCCAAGAGTAGATGGAGAGGCAGCATTGATGCCAAGACTGAAGAGGGAGGAAGCTGGGAACCCTGCACAGGGGACCTAAATGCTAGGGCTAGTTCCACCCCTGAAAGGCTCCTGGTAAAGAGGTGAGTGAGGAACGGCTCACTCTTGCCGTGGACATCTGGGATCCTAGCTACAGGGGACCTCGCATCCCCCATGGATGTGTGAGCTGGCAGGGGGATCTCCCCAGGGAACAGGAAGAGACAGACCTTCAGATAGTGTGGAGCCTGGGAATTTTTGTGTGCTGGGCAGCTCCAGCAGAGATCAGTCATAGACACCCATCTCCTAGGGCTCCCCATCCCCCTCTAGGAGGCACTGGCTCCCACTGACTTCTAGCCTAGAGAGGATAGGGTTAGCTTCCCCATGGGAGTAAGGCAAGTCTGTTCCACAAGCCCTCCTGCCCTCCAGCCCCTCCCAGGGCCCAAGCCCAGCTGCCCCACAGGGGTGGGGCAGTGCAGCCACCACAGCCCGGCCTCAATGCATTGCTCCACCTGAGTAAATTCCTGGTAAACCAGGAGCACATCAGATCTTTCAGCGCAGCCAGAATCCAACCCCAAGCTGTGGGACATCTGGTGCTTCCAGAGCAGCTCGAGAGTACAAAGCCAAGATCTGTGGCCCACACTAGAGTGAGGTACGAGCCCCCACTCTCAGTGCACTGAGATGGGCAAGACGCGTAGGTTCCAGGGGTGGGTGGGAGCAGGGTGTACCTCCCTCCACAAGGCTGGTCCAGAAGGGGTGTAACATATCTCCCTGTCACAGGCTCTGGCAAAGGGGGCCCCCTAGACCCAAAACATCTAACAAAATAAACATGAGTGCTGCGCTGGTGATCAGAGGGAACTCCCCCACAGCCCAGGAGCAGACCTGGTGAGGGGGTCATCACTTCCTGCCGGCTACACAGAGCAGGCCTGCAAAGGTGAGGAGGTACAAAACTCATATGCCTGGTTATTAGCCTAGCTACCCGCCATTACTCTTAGGCGTCATCTACTGGTTTGCAGCCCAAACTACAACAAGAAAAATTATCCTTCCAATATCTACCTGTGAAACCAAGCCCAAGAATTCACCCACACATAAAGATCCTGTACAGAGCCCTGGCCTTCTGGAAGCATCCAGAAATGAAACCAACTAAATATACTCTATGCCACAATTAAAGGAACATCAACCCTCCTATATGAAAATAATCAGAGCAAGAACTCTAGCAATTCAAAAAGCCAGAGTACCCCCTTATCTCCAAATGAGTCCACTAACTCCCCAGCAATTGTTCTTAAGCAGTCTGAAATAACTGAATTGACAAACATAGAAACATAGAATTCAGAATCTGGATGGCAAGGAAGCTCATCAACATTCAGGAGAAAGTTGAAACCCAATCCAAGGAATCCAGTAAAGCAATCCAAGAGGTAAAAATGAAATAGCCATTTTAAGAAAGGATCAAACTGAACTTCTAGAGTTGAAAAACTCACTACAATAATTTCATAATATAATGAAAAGTAGTAACAGCAGAATAGACCAAGCTGGAGAAAGACCAATTGCTCAAAGACCAATTCCTTGAATCAACTAACACAAAAATAAAGAAAAAAGAATTAAGAAAAATGAACAAAACCTCTGAGAAATATGGGATTATGTAAAGACTCCAAATCTATGACTCATTGGCATTCCTGAGGAGAGAGAATAAGCAACTTGGAAAGTATATTTGAGGATACAGTCCATGAAAATTTACCTAATCTTGATAGAGAAGTTGACGTGCAAATCCAAGAAACACAGGGAACCCCAGATAGATACTATAAAAAATTACAATCCCCAAGGTACATAGTCATCAGATTCACCAAGGTCAACACAAAAGAAAAAATTTTAAAGGCAGCTAGAGAGCAGAGTCAAGTCACATACAAAGGGAATCCCATCAGGCTAGGAGCAGATTTCTCAGTAGAAACCTTAAATGCCTGAAGAGAAGGGGGCCTATTCTCAGCATTGTTAAAGAGAAGAAATTCAACCAAGAATTTCATATCTCACCAAACTGAGCTTCATACATGAAAGAAAAATAAAATCCTTCTCAGACAAGTAAACGCTGAGAAAATGTTTCAACTAGCTAGACTAACAAAGAAAAATAGAAGAGAAGATCCAAATAAGTATAATCAGAACTGACAAAGATGACATTTTACAACTGATGCCACAGAAACACAAAAGATCCTCAGATAATACTATGAACAACTCTATGCACACAAATTAGAAAATCTAAAGGAATGGATAAATTCCTGGAAACACACAATCTGCCAGGATTAAGTCAGGAAGAGACTGAAACCCTGAGCAGACCAGTATGAAGCTCTGAAATTGAATCAGTAATAAAAATAAACCTACCAACCAAAAAATTCCCTGGACCACATGGATTCACATACGAATTCTACCAGATATATAAAGAAGAACTGGTACCAATACTACTGAAACTATTCCTAAAAATCAAGGTGGAGGGACTTCTCTCATTCTTTGAAGCCACCCATCAGCATAATACCAAAATCTGGTAGTGACACAACAAAAAAAGAAAATGCCAGGCCAATGCCTCTGTTGAAAATAGATGCGAAAATCATCAACAAAATACTAGCAAACTGAATCCAGCCGCACATCAAAGAGTTAATTCACCGCTATGGTGAGTTTTAACTAAACCCTTGTGGTTTAGTTAAAGCCACAACCAAGTAGGCTTTATTCCTGGGATGCAAGGTTGGTTCAGCATACATAAATAAATGTTATTCATCACATAAACATAATTAAAAGCAAAAACTATATGATCAACTCAATAGACACAGAAAAAGCTTTCAGTAAAATCCAACATCACTTCATGATTTAAAAAAAAAACCCTCAGCAGACCAGGCGTCAAAGGAACATACCCCAAAATAGTAAGAGCCACCTATGACAAACCCACAGCCAACATCATGCTGAACAGGTAGAAGCTGGAACCATTCCCCTGAGAACTGGAACAGAATGAGGATGCCTACTCTCACTACTCCTATTCAACATAGTACTGTCCTAGCCAGAGCAATCAGGCGAGAGAAAGAAATAAAAGACATCCAAATTGGAGAAGAAGTCAAACTATCTCTCTTTGCTGATGACTGAGTCTATCTTTAAAAAATCCTAGAGGGGCTGGGCGTGGTGGCTCATGCCTATAATCCCAGCACTTTGGGAGGCCAAGTCTGGCAGATCACGAGGTCAGGAAACCGAGACCATCCTGGCTAACTTGGTGAAACTATCTCAAAATAAATTGCCAGGTATGGTGGCGGGCACCATGGTCAGCCTCAGGAGGCTGAGGCAGGAGAATGAAGCGTGAACAGAACAGAGCAGGTGAACCGAGATCCTGCTCAATGGCGATGAGGAAGACTCAAAAAGAAGGAAGAGGAAGGGAAGGAAGGAAGAGGAAAGAGGAAGGAAGGAAAGGAAGGAAGAAGGAAGGAAGAAGAGGAAGAAGGAGGAAGGAGGAAGGAAAGAAAGAGACAAAGAAATCGAGACAAAGGCTCCTGGAACTGACAGACAATTTTAGCAAGGTTTCAGGACACAAAATCAATGTACAAAAATCAGTAGCATCTCTGCACCCAATAATGCCCGGGCTGAGAGTAAATCAAGAACACAATCCCATTTACAATAACCACAAAGAAAATGAAATACCTAGGAATACAGCTAACCAAGGCGGTGAAAGATCTCTGCAAGAAGACTACAAAACACTGCTAGAAGGTATCAGAGACAACACAAAAAACATTCCATGATCCCAGATTGGAAGAATCCATATCGTGAAAATGACCATACTGCCCAAAGCAATTTACAGATTGAAGGCTATTTCTATCAAACTACTAACATTCAGGCCAGGTGCAGTGGCTCATGCCTGTAATCCCAGCACTTTGGGAAGCCAAGGCAGGTGGATCACCTGAGGTCAGGAATTTGAGACCAGCCTGACCAATATGGTGAAACCCTGTCTCTACTAAAAATACAAAAATTAGCTCGGTGTGGTGGCCTGTGTCTGTAGTCCCAGCTACTTGGGAGGCTGAGACAGGAGAATCACTTGAACCCAGGAGGCAGAGGTTGCAGTGAGCCAAGATCATGCCACTGCACTCCAGCCTGGGTCACAGAATGAGACGCCATCTCAAAACAAAAAAAAAACTACTAACATTCTTCACAGAATTAGAAGAAACTATTCTAAAATTCATATGGAAACCAAGAAAGAGCCCAAATAGTCAAAGCAATCCTAAGCAAAAAGAATAAAGCCAGAGACATCACTGTACCCAACTTCAGCCTATACAATAAGGCTACAGCAACCAAAATAGCACCGTACTGATACAAAACAGATACATACACAAATGGAACAGAAGAGAGAACTCAGGAATACAACTGCACACCTACAACTATCTTTTCTTCAACAAGGTTAACAAAAACAAGCCAAGGAGAAAGGAGTCACTGTTCAACAAATGGTGGTGAGATAACTGGCTAGCCATATGCAGAAGAATAAAACCAGGCCCTTATTCACAATATATAAAAATTAACAATATATAACATTTTTCACAATATATAAAAATTAACTCAAATGGATTAAAAATTTAAATGTAAGACCTTAAATTATAAAAATCCTAAAAGAAAACCTAAGAGATACCATTTGTGGCATTGGCCTTGAAAAACAATTTTTGACTGAGTTCCCAAAAGCAATTGCCACAAAACCAAAAATTGACAAGTGGAATCTAATTAAACTAAAGAGCTTCTTCAGAGCAAAAGAAACTATCAACAGATTAAACAGACAACCTACAGAATGGGAGAGAATTTTTGTAAACTATGCACCTGACAAAGGTCTAATATCCAGCATCTATAAGAAACCTAAACAAATTTACAAGAAAAAAACAACCCCATTAAAAAGTGGGCAAAGGACATGAACAGACACTTCTTGAAAGAATATATACAAGCAGCCAACAAACATGATAAAATGCTCATCATCACTAATCATTTTTGGGGGGATCCAACCCCCAGTATTTCAACATAGGTTCTTCCTATTTTCCCTAAGTGTTGGCCGGTCTGAGAAATAAAGAGAAAGAGTACAAAGAGAAGAATTTTAGAGCTGGTTCTCTGGGGGTGACATCACATATCAGTAGGACTGTGATGCCCACCTGAGCCACAAAACCAGCAGGTTTTTATTAAGGACTTCAAAAGGGGAAGAGGTGTACAAACAGGGAGTAGGTCACAAAGATCACTTGCTTCAAATGGCAAAAAGGAGAACAAAGATCACACGATTCTGAGGCCAATAAAGATCACAAGGCAAAGGGCAAAGCAAAGATCACAAGGCAAAGGGTGAAATCAAAAACTCCTGATAAGAGTCTATGTTCAGCTGTGCACATATTGTGTTGATAAACATCTTAAACAACAGAAAACAGGGTTCGAGAGCAGATAACTGGCCTGAGCTCAAATTTACCAGGGCAGGGTTTCCCAATCCTAGTAAGCCTCAGGGTACTACAGGAGACCAGGGCGTATTTCAGTCCTCATCTCAACTGCATAAGACAGACACTCCCAGAGTGGCCATTTATAGACCTCCCCCCAGGAATGCAATTCCTTTCCCAGGGTCTTAATTTTTTTTTTTTTTTTTTTTGAGAGGGAGTCTCGCGCTGTCGCCCAGGCTGGAGTGCAGTGGCCAGATCTCGGCTCACTGCAAGCTCCGCCTCCCGGGTTTGCGCCATTCTCCTGCCTCAGCCTCCCGAGTAGCTGGGACTACAGGCGCCCGCCACCTCGCCCGGCTATTTTTTTTTTGTATTTTTTAGTAGAGACGGGGTTTCACTGTGTTAGCCAGGATGGTCTTGATCTCCTGACCTCGTGATCCGCCCGTCTCGGCCTCCCAAAGTGCTGGGATTACAGGCTTGAGCCACCGGGCCCGGCCCAGGGTCTTAATTATTAATATTCCTTGGTAGGAAAAGAATTTAGTGATATCTTCCCTACTTGCATGTCCATTTATAGGCTCTCTGCAAGAAGAAAAATATGGGTATATTCTGCCCAACCCTGCAGGCAGTCAGACCTTATGGTTGTCTTCCCTTGTTTCCCTGAAAATCGCTGTTATTCTGTTCTTTTTCAAGGTGCACTGATTTCATAGTGTTCAAACACACATGTTTTACAATTTGTACAGTTTAACACAATAGTGGTCCTGAAGTGATGTACATTCTCAGTTTATGAAGATAACAGGATTAAGAGATTAAATATAGGTATAAGAAATTATAAAAGTATTAATTTTGGGAACTGATAAATGTCCATATTAAAATGAAATCTTCACAATTTATGTTCAGAGATTGCAGTAAAGACAGGCATAAGAAATTTTAAAAGTATTAATTTTGGGAACTGATATATGTCCATATTAAAATGAAATCTTCACAATTTATGTTCCTCTGCCATGGCTCCAGCCAGTCCCTCCATTCGGGGTCCCTGACTTCCCGCAACAAATCATCAAATAAATGCAAGTCAAAACCAAAATGAGATACCATCTCACACCAGTCAGAAGGGCTATTAATAAAAAGTCAAAAAAATAACAGATGCTAGTGAGGTTGCAGAGAAAAAGGAATGCTTAAACACTGTTGGGAGTGTAAATTAGTTCAACCACTGTGGAAGACAGTGTGGCGATTCCTCAAAGACCTACAGACAGAAATACCCAGCAATCCCATTCTGGGTATATTACCCAAAGGAATATAAATTGTTCTGTCATAAAGACACATGCACACGTATGTTCACTGCAGCACTATACACAACAGCAAAGACATGGAATCAACCTAAATTCCCACAGTGATAGACTGGATAAAGAAAATATGGCACATATTCACCATGGAAAACCATGCAGCCATAAAAACAAATGAAATCACGTCCTTTGCAGGTCATGGACGGAGCTGGAGGCCATTATCCTTAGCAAACTAATGCAGGAACAGAAAACAAAATACCACATGTTCTCATTTATAAGTAGATGCTAAATAATGAAAACACATGGACACACAGAGGGGAACAACACACACTGGGGCCTATGGAGGGTGAAGGGTGGACGGTGGAGGTTGGGAGGAGGTAGAGGATCAGAAAAAATAACTAATGATTACTAGGCTTAATATCTGGGTGGGGAAATAAGATGTACAACAAATTCCATGACACAAGTTTACCTATACAACAAACCTGCACATGTAGCCCTGAACTTAAAAGTTAAAAAGAAACCAGGGCCAGGCACAGTGACATGTACCTGTAATCCCAGCACTTTGGAAGACCAAGGCAGGCAGATCACCTGAGGTCAGGGGTTCGAGACCAGCCTGGCCAACATAGTGAAACCCTGTCTCTACTAAAAATACAAAAATTAGGCAGGCATTGTGGCTTGCATCTGTAATCCTAGCTACTTAGGAGACTGGGGCAGGGGAATCACTTGAACCTGGGAGGTGGAGTTTGAAGGAAGCCAAGATTGTGCCATTGCACTCCGTCCAGCCTGGGCAACAGAGCGAGACTCCATCTCAAAATAAAGAAAGAAAGAAACCAGAATAGTCTTATAAACGTTAAATAAATTCAGCTAGTAATTAAAATCCTTCTTCAAAATAAATTCCAGTAAATTCTATTATATCAAGTAATTAAGAAATGAATAGTTTTAGTATTATATAAAATATACAATAAAAAAAGAAAAAGGTTGATTTTCCAACCCTTTTTATGAGATTAGCCTAGCAATGATACCATGATCTCAGGACATTTCAAAGACTATAAGAAAAAATGGAAATCACAGGTCCATCTCATTTGTGAACATTATTACAAAAGTCCTAAATTTAAAACTAACAAACCAAATTCATCAATAAATGAAAAGAGTAACATATAATGATAACACTGGATTTGCTCCAGAAATGCAATGTTTATTAAACACGGGTGTGGTATTGTGGTAAAATAAGGAATAAATATATATTTGGTCTCAGTCTCTTATTTTATTTTTTGGTCTCAGTCTCTAGTTGCTGGCTCACAGCTCCTAAAATCTTTGGAATCTATGGAGTTATAAGTGTATCTTTTGTATGCAAACAAGGCATAATTAGAGAATTGGGACTTTCAACCCCACCCCCCAACCTCCAGGGAGGGGAGAGGAGCTGAAGATTGAGTTGATCACCAATGTTTGTACAGAGGCTTCATTAGTAGTCATGAATGATTACATCATAATATACAGTTATGCCTGTATAACAAAGATAATGAAGCCTCCATAAAACCCAAAAGGAAATATTCAGAGATTCCAGGTTGGTGAACAATGAGGACTAAGCTCTGATTTTTTATCTTGCCCAAATTTCTACCTAAGGGGTCTAGGGAATCATGTCCTACAAACCATAAATTCTCATCAGATGGGTTTTATTTGACCCTATATATTGTGACTTACTTTTCAATCTGACTCTGGCATAACATTATGAGACAAGGAACAAATATTTAACCCCAAAATATATTTCCTTGCCATACCTTGAAATTGCCCTGCAAAGTTTATTGTGAGAAAAATCCACATTCTATAGAGAATCCTCTTTCCCCTTTGTTTTTCTTCCTTCCTTTTCAGATCCAGGAGATAATCAGCTAAGAGCCAGGCACCCTTTTAAGTTCCATAAGAAACATTTTACAACCTGCTCTCTCTGAAGTCGCCTATCTGAGAGCTTCCTCTGTACAATAAAACTTGGTCTCCACAATCATTTATCTTAACCTGAACATTTCCTTTGATCCCAGGTCTTCAGATAAACTCAACCAATTGTCAATCAGAAAATGTTTAAACTTACCTATGGCCTGGAAGCCCCCTCCACCCTGCACTTTGAGTTGTCCTACTTTTCTGAACGAAACCAATGTATTTCTTAAATGTATTTGATTGATGTCTCATGTCTCCCTAAAATATATAAAACCAAGCTGTACCCTGACCACTTTGGGTACATGTTCTCAGGACTCCCTGAGGGTTGTGTCACAGGCCATGGTCACTCATATTCGGCTCAGAATAAATCTCTTAAAATATTGTACAGAGTTTGACTCTTTTTGTCAACAACAAGAACACATGCACTTGCTGAGTGAGTGGCACCCCCTAACTCCACTAGAGAGAAGCTCCTGCACTTGGGACCCTTCCATGACTCAACCTGTGTATCTCTTCATCTGGCTGTTCATTTGTATCCTTTAAAATATCCTTTGTAATAAATGGCCAAATGAAAGTAAAGTGTTTCCCTGAGTTCTGAGCTGCTCTAGCAAATTAATAAAAAACTAAGAGGGGATTGTGGGAGCCCCCAATATATGGTTGGTCATGTAACCCCAGGACCATCCAAACTGGCCCTACTTTATTGATAACAGAATGTCAAGTTGCCTTGTATGTATAACAGCCAAAACTGTGAATCATGTAGTCCGGGCATATGCAATAGAAAAGTTTTGACATCTAACAACACTCAGAACCAATGTTTCCTCCCCATGGAACCAAGAACACCAGAACATTACCAGAACTTGAATACTGGAACCCTTTCAGAAGTGAGGGGTCTGTTGGCCAGGAACATCCAGATCTAAAATCCAACTAAACATACCTTATCATAAATGGTCAAATTTGAAGCCCTCCAATTAGACCCTGCCAAGCCAACATTCCTAATACTTTCCTTTGCCCTCCAACCACTTAGGACTTGCCCCAGACCCCAAATCAAGGAGACAAATTTGAGTTGCACTTCCTATCTCTTTGCTGGTTGGCCTCGCAATAAAGCCATTCTTTTCTCAAAAGCTGTTGTTATAGTATTGGCTTCTATGCATGTCAGAAAACAAGCCTGTTCTCTTAGCAACAGTCAGAAGTATAGATGACAACCTATTACATGTGATTAGCATCTGAAGGAGGCAGGGAGCCTCATGGGACTGGACCCTCAACCAGTGGGACCTGATGCCACCTCCGGTTAGAGCACGTCAGAACTGAGGTAACTTAGAGGTTGCATGCGGTGGCTCATGCCTGTAATCCCAGCACTTTGGGAGGCCGGAGCAGATAGATCACTTAGGTCAGGAGTTCAAGACCAGCCTGGCCAGCATGATGAAACCCTGTCTCTGCTAAAAATATAAAAATTTAGCCAGGTATGGTAGTGCATGCCTGTTGTCCCAGCTACTTGAGAGGCTGAGGCAGAAGAATTGTTTGAACCCAAGAGGCAGAGGCTGCAGCGAGCTGAGATCATACCACTGCACTCCAACCTGGGCAACAAAGTGAGACTCTGTCTCAAATTTTAAAAAATAAATAAATAAAATTGAGGTAAGTTAAAGGACACCCAGTTGGTGTTCACCATAAAATCTGGTGTCCGAAATGTTCTGTTGAGTGACTGTAAGAGAGTGGGAAAAGTTTTTTTTCCCAAAATGGGAAAAATAAATCATTAAAATTTAATGCATTAACAGAAAAAGGATAGAAACTATATGAATACCCAGATAGTTATAGGAAAAGCGTTGGATAAAATTCAACATCCATTTATTATTTTTTTAAGAAACTATTAATAAACTAGGAATAAAATGAAACTTCTTCAACCTGACAAAGTATCTACAAAAACCTAGAGCAAACATCCTACATACTGATAAAATATTGGAATCTTTGCCTTTGAAATCATGAATAACACAAAGATGATTGCTAGGTCGAATTCTAGCAACATTATGCCATAGCTCTTAGCCAATAACGTTAGACAAGAAAAAGATAAACACTATGCAGACTAAAAAGGAAAAAACAAAATTGACTTTATTCATAGGTTATTGTATACAAAAAATCTGCAGTAATCTACAGATAACCTATTGGAATTAATAAGTAAAGTGGCTTGATAGAATAGAAACATAAAAATTCATTTTATTTCAATTTTGGAGTCATCAGGGGACTTTTAAAAGTATATGCTGATTTAGGCTGGGCATGGTGACTCATGCCTATAATCTGAGCCCTTTGGGAGGCTGAGGCAGGCAGGTCACTTGAGGCCAGGAGTTCGAGATCAGCCTGGCCAACATGGGGAAACCCTGTCACAGAAAAAATATATATATATATTACTCGGGAGGTGGAGGTTGCAGTGTGCTGAGATCATGCTACTGCACTCCAGGGTGGGAGAGAAAGCAAACAGTCTGTCTTAAAAAGAAAAAACAGTATATGCTGAGTTCAATGGTGGATATCCATGTTATTATATTTTAAATTGTACATATGTGTTCATATATTCTTTTGCTTATATGAAATACATCACAATAAAGTTCAAATTACATAAAATTTTTTTTAAAATCATTTTATTTCTACACGCCATCAATTAAAAATAGTTTTTTTAATTTTAAAGGGTTACCAATTACTATGTTGTCAAAATTTTTAAGTACTGCTTTAAATATAATAAAAGATGTATAAGACTTCTATGAAACCCTTTTGAAAGATATAAAATGAGACTCAAATAATGAAATAGATATTATACTACTGTTTTGGAAGAGTTAACATTGTAAAGATGCAAATTACCCTCAAACTGAGCTACAGATTCAAAGAAATTGCAATTAAAATCCCAACAGTTTTTTTTTTTTTTGTGTGTGTGTGTGTGTGTGTGTGTGTGTGTGTGTGTGTGTCTGACAGAGTCTCACTCTGTCGCCCAGGCTGGAGTGCAGTGGTGTAATCTTAGCTCACTGCAACCTCCGCTCCCCAGGTTCAAGCAATTGTCCTGCCTCAGCCTCCTGAGTAGCTGGGATTACAGACGCACGCCACCATGCCTGGCTAATTTTTATATTTTTAGTAGAGACGGGGTTTCACCATATTGGTCAGGCTGGTCTCCAACTCCCAACCTTGTGATCCGCCTGCCTTGGCCTCCCAAAGTGCTGGGATTACAGACGTGAGCCACTTTGCCCAGCAAAAAAAATCCCAATAGTTTTTAAATGAAATATGACAAAGTATTTATAAAATTAAACAAATGCATTAGCCAAGAACATCATTGAAGAACAAAGTAAGAATTCTTGCTCTATCAAATATCGACTTAATATAAAGAAATGTTAATTAAAACATGTTAATGATGCAAATATGGACTAATAACAGACCAATGGAATAACGTAGGATAACCAGAAAGAGACCTAACATGTATTTAGACCCTTGAGTTATGATAAAAATGACAATGAAGAACAGTGGAGAAAGAGTAGACTTTTTAATAAATCATTCTGGAAAATACAAAAATCTTATGGGAAACAAAAAAATGTAATTCCTACCTCACAACATCCACATAAATCAATTCCAAATAGATTACAGAACTAAACAGAAAGCAAAATATACTGTTTAGATGAGTCTGGGCACAATAGCTCACACCTATAGTCTCACCATCTTGGGAGGCTGAAGCAGGAAGATCACTTTAGTTAGTTAGCTGGAGTTCGAGACCAGCCTGGACAACATGGCAAAACCCCATGTCTACAAAAAATTTAAAAATTAGCCAGGTATGGTGGCACACCCCCGTAGTCCCAGGTACTTGAGAGGCTGTTGTGGGAGGATCATTTGAGCCTGGGAGGTTGAGGCTACAGTGAGCAGAGATTGTACCACTGCATGCCAGCCTGGGCAACAGAGCAAGACTCTGTCTCAACAAGAAATAAAGAAAAAAAAAGATTTTAAAAAATTGGGGCACTTTGGAAGGCCAAGGAGGGCAGATCACAAGGTCAGGAGTTTGAAACCAACCTGACCAATATGGTAAAAACCTGTCTCTACTAAAAATACAAAAATTAGCCAGGCGTGGTGGCAGGTGCCCGTAGTCCCAGCTACTTGGGAGGATGAGGCAGGAGAATCACTTGAACCTGGAAAGCGGAGGTTGCAGTCAGCTGAGATCATGCCACCACACTCCAGCCCAGGTGACAGGGTAAGACTCTGTCTCAAAAAAAAAAAAAAAAATTTAGCTAGTCATGGTGGCTCACGTCTATAATCCCAGCACTTTGGGAGGCTGTGGCAGGCAGATCATAAGGTCAGGAGTTCGAGATCAGTCTTGACAGCATAATAAAACCCTATCTCTACTAAAAATACAAAAAATTAGCCAAGTCTGGCAGTGTGCACCTGTAATCCCAGCTACTAGGGAGGTTGAGGCGAGAGAATCACATGAACCTGGGAGGCGAAGGTTGCAGTGAGCCAAGATCACACAACTACACTCCAGCCTGGGTGACAGAACAAGACTCCATCTCAAAAAAAAAAAAAAGGTTAAAATATAGAAAGATACCTTTATTATGTCAGAATAAGCAAAGATTTTTTTAAAACACCATCAAAAGAAACCACTAGCCATAAAGAAAAATAAAAATAAAGTAATCACATTAAACTATTAATTTTGTTCTATAAAAGGTACTAAAGAAGAGCAAGCTACAAAGTGAAAACAGACATTTGTAACACATATAATGACTAAGAATTTGTATACTTGGTATCTAGAATATATGAAGAACTCATGTGAATCCTTACTGAAAGCTCCATAAAAATGGTCAAAAGCTTGAACCAAAATTTCACAAGGAATAAATTCAAGCGGCAATGAAAATATGAGAGGGGGCCGGGTGCGGTGGCTCAATCCTATAATCCCAGCACTTTGGGAGGCCGAGACGGGCGGATCACAAGGTCAGGAGATCAAGACCATCCTGGCCAACAGGTGAAACCCTGTCTCTACTAAAAAATACAAAAAACTAGCCAGGCGAGGTGGCAGGTGCCTGTAGTCCCAGCTACTCGGGAGGCTGAGGTAGGAGAATGGCGTAAACCTGGGAGGCGGAGCTTGCAGTGAGCTGAGATCCGGCCACTGAACTCCAGCCTGGGTGACAGAGCAAGACTCCGTCTCAAAAAAAAAAAAAAAAGAAAAAGAAAATATGAGAGGGAATTCAACTACATTAGTAATCAGGGGAATATAAATTAAAACCTCAGTGTGTTACCACTATGCATCCATAAGATCAGCCAAAAGTTGTAAAGTCTGATAAAACTAACATAATGAGGACGTTCATAAACTGCTGGTAGGAGTGAAAGTGGTGCAACCACTTTAGAAAACATTTTGGCAAATATGAAGATATGCAAGTCCTAGGACTCAGCAATTCCACTCCCACATATAAACACTAAAGAAACTCATGCATATGCCCCAGGATAATTATAAAAAACAAAAAACAAACAAAAAAAACTGTTAATAGATGCATTGCTGATAATCCCCAAACCTATTAACCTATTAACCCATTAATATTAACAAATGTCCATTAAGAGTATAATAGATAAATTTTGGTACAAGTCCTACAATAGAATACAGCACCAAAATGAACAACGTGCAGCTACACAGGTCACTGATGTATCTTAAACACATAATATTGAATAAAATAACCCAAGCCAAAAAAGAAAGCCTACAGAAAGATTCTAGTTAAGTTTAAAAGCAAGAAAAACAAATTATATTTTTATGGATGCACAGTTAAGTGGTACCTTGTAAAGAAATGTAAGGAAGTAATGATTATCTCTAGGCATGGAGACAGTTGCAGTCAAAAAGGGCTTTCTGGAGGTGTGGCTATCCTCCATTAAGTGACCTGAGAATTTGGGGGCCCATCTGGGATTCACATTCTCCTCTGGGGAAGGGTCTCCGGTCCCCTCTCATGAGGAGATGCACCCTGCTGCCTTGTTACAGTGGCCTCAGGGGCTAGGGATTGAGACCCACCTGGTGTGACGAATAAACACAGACTCTCAGCAACACAGAAGGAAAAGGCCTACAGATACTACGGTGACCAGACAGATGTGCACAGACCAAGGTAAGAAAAGCTGTGGGAGCGGTGAATTATTTCCTTGGTGGTCGGGACATCCTTGAGGTTGAAAGTGTGTGAATGAGATGCACAACTGAGGGCGAAGTGAGTCTGGAATCCAGATCTGCAGTTCCATGGTCTCCTCATATGGCTTATAGTGGTTTGCCTGTTGTGGGTTTATACTGACCCACCAATACTAAGAGGGACCTGAAAATTCCTGCGAGGAAAGTGGCCAGAGAAGGACAAAGCAAAAGCTGAAGAGTGCAAGAAATCTCCAGTGTGGGGGTTGAGCCTATAGAGAAAAAGTGCAAGAAATCTCCACTAATGGGGGTTGAGCCTCTAAGGAAAAGGGTGCAAGAAATCTCTAGTAAGTGAGGTTGAGCCCCACAGACTCGGAAAGAAACTTCCTTCAGGATGGGAAATATACCAAGTAAGACAAAAGATAAGAAAGATTATAAAAATAATACTTTTTATAATTTTTAAAAATGTAATATATTTTTATAATTCTGATAGTCCCCTAGGCTTAATGTTAGAATATTGGAAGGATAATGAAAGGACAAAACACAAGAAAAAAAACAACAAATGATAAAATACTACTGTTTCATTTGGACCAGGGAACCTATCCTTAAACCCGCATTTTTCTGGCCAAAATCTGGATCCAATGAAGACTGGATCTGTCAACTTTTAATAGTCCAGTCTCCCAAGAAGAGATAGACTGTGCCTTGTGCTGGTGACAGGGACCTGTCCTTCTCTACCCACTAAAAGCTGTAAAAGATAGACACAAGTCAGAGAATGTTTCCCCTAAGGAAGCTGAAACTCTTACCCCTGAGCAATCTATGCCTTGGGACCCACTAGACCATCTTCCCCAACCAAATCCCCCTAACTTTCCTCTCCCTCAAGCAGCTGCTGTCCCAGACCCTTCCCCTGCTCATGTTATTCCTCCCCTCTATAATCCTGAGTGCCATCCCTTCAGAGGACTTCAGTGTGAGATAGAGCAGTGCAAAAAGGATATCCAAAATTTCCCTTTCCTCAGTGCCTCCAAGGAGTCTGCTCCAACTCTCATTCCCTTAAGGGAAGTACCCCTTGGAGGAGGAGGCATTGGCTTTGTAAATGCTCCATTAACTAGTTCAGAGATCTGAAACCTGAAAAAAGATCTTAAGCTGCTCTTGGATGACCCCCATGGAGTGGTCAGTCAAATTGATCAGTTTTTAGGATCCCAGGTATGTACTTGGGCTGAGTTAATGTCTATCTTAGGTATCCTATTCTCAGGAGAAGAAAGCAGCATGATACACAGGGTCACTATGACCATTTGGGAATATGAACACCCTCCTGGTCCAAACGTCTCAGCAGCTGAACAAAAATTCCTAGCCCAAGATCTTCAATGGGATAACAACAATATAGCCCATTGAGGAAATATGAAAGACCTTAGAGAGGTAATAATAAAAGGGATTTGAGAATCAGTACCCCATGCCCAAAATCTTACCAACGCCTTTAATATACAACAGGGAAAAGATGAAGGACCGATAGAATTCTTAGAAAGGCTCAAGGAGCAAATGAGAAAATACGCTGGCCTAGAATCAGAAGACCCCCTTGGACAAGGAATGTTAAGGCTCTATTTTGTCACCAACAAAAAAAATAGAAAACTGGAGGCTGGGCAAGATTGGTCACTTTAAAAGACAATGTCCCGAATGGGAAAAAGAAGAGAAAGGCATCCCGCTTATGGCTTTCAGTGAAGACTAGGGAAGTCAGGGTCTCTATCTTTTTTTATCTCAAGTCCCACCAAGAGCCCTTGATAAATTTAGAGGTGAGACCTAAACCCGAGCTTATTACCTTTTTAATCGATTCAGGAGCTGTTCACTCCTCAGTTTGCTACATTCCATCCAGTATAACTTGTTCACAAGAAGAACTTTTTATCTCAGGGATAAAAGGGGAAGGATTTAAAGCAAAATTTTAGAGGAGGCAAAACTCAAATATAAAAACCGATCAGCTAATACTAAATTTCTGTTAATTCTAGAAGCAAGGACAAATCTATTATGAAGAGATTTAATGCTAAAGTTGGGCTTAGGTCTCCAAGTTAATCATGGAAAATGTATCCCCTCCCTAAACTTACTCACCACCACAGATGAGGAACACATTCACCCAGAAGTATGGTCAAAAGACAGGAATCGAGGAAAGTTATAAATCCCTCTGATTCATGTTAAATTAAAAACCCCTGGTGAAGTAGTAAACAGAAAACAATACCTATTCCCTTAGAAGCCAGGATAAAGGCCGGGCGCAGTGGCTCAAGCCTGTAATGCCAGCACTTTGGGAGGCCGAGACGGGCGGATCACGAGGTCAGGAGATCGAGACCATCCTGGCTGACACGGTGAAACCCCGTCTCTACTAAAAAAATACGAAAACTTAGCCGGGCGAGGTGGAGGGCGCCTGTAGTCCCAGCTACTCGGGAGGCTGAGGCAGGAGAATGGCGTAAACCCAGGAGGTGGAGCTTGCAGTGAGCTGAGATCCGGCCACTTGATTCCCGCCCGGGGGAAAAAGGAAAAACTCCATCCAAAAAAAAAAAAAAAAGAAGCCAGGATAAATTTAAAACCTGTAATCGAAGGTCTTCTCCATGACAGGCTTCTCGAACCTTGCATGTCCTCCTGTAACACTCCAATACTGCCAGTAAAGAAGCCAGAAGGGTCATACTGGTTACTGCAAGAACTTCAAGCTGTTAATCAGATAGTCCAAATTACACATCCTATTATTCCCAACCCTTACACTATCATCAGTAGGAAGGCTAAAGCGGGTTTAACCCTCTTATTCTGTATTTCTTTCCTACCCCTCTCTATTGTTAGTCCCTCATTATTAATGTAACCTAGTCAAGCTCACCCTAACTATTACCTTTCACACTTGCCTTGTAGAGATTTGTCAAGTCAAAGGCAACTCTCCACCTCAGAAAAGTATCTCTGTCCTTCCTGGCCCTCCTCAGATTGGGTATTTGTTAACAGGGATAAGCTAGTTTGGGAAAATTTTGATGAAGATTCCAGTATGAACTGGGAGTCTTGTCCTCCTAAGGCAGAGCTTCTCTGCCAAAGCTGGTCCAATGTTCTATGGAATAGTAAAGAGCAAGGATGGACCACCCCAACCAGTACTTGCAGTTTCCTAAAACTATATATTTATTTTGCTAAAGGAGTTACTCCTCCCAGTTGTCAGCTGAACCAATGTAATCCTGTACAGATTACCATCTCTGCTCCCCAGAGTTCTTTCCCTTCATTAAGCTATTTATATGGTATAGGAGCAGAAGTCTCAGGGAACGACCCCATAGGATCCTTTGAAATATGCTTCATTGCTTCCCCACCTCCTGCACCCCCTCTCCCTCTCCTAAATTCTCCTCTGACCAAATCTTTTTTCATTATATACCCAATGATAAAACCAAAGTAGCTATTGTAGAGGTTAAAGATTTAAAACAAACTATAGCAATTGAAACAGGATATCAAGATGCAAATGCTTGGCTGGAATGGATTAAATATTCTGTTCACATGCTAAACAAAAACAACCGTTACACTTGTATGACAGGCAAGCCAGAGACCCAAACTATCCCCTTTCCACTTGGGTGGTCCTCTCACGGACTGGGCATGCATGAGCTGTACGATAGCTCTCTTTCAAAACCCCACTGCCTGGGGTGATGAGTCATGCAAGACTCTCTCACTGCTATTCCCAGAAGCCAAAGGCCCTGCAAATCATCTTCCGAGGACCATCTGGCCTCTCACTTCTGATGTTAATTTCACCTCGTGTCTCGCAAGACAAGGGAAGAATTTAATGTCCCCCAGAGACCTAGCTGGGTGCAGTGAAACTAAGCCCTTCCAAGAGCTTACCCATCAGTCTGCCCTCGTTCATCCCCAAACAGACATGGTGGTACTGTGATGGACCACTATTGGGTACTCTGCCCAATAACTGTAGTGGCACTTGCGCTCTAGTTGAGTTGGCCATCCCTTTCACCCTAGCATCTTGTCAACACAATAAGAAAATCAGAAAAAAAGAAGCGCCCCCACAGGTCTTTTGACTGTCATGTATATATAGATGCTATTGGAGTTCTGCAAGGAGTGCCAGATGAATTTAAGGCCTGAAACCAAATAACTGCAAGGTTTGAGTCAGCATTGTTCTGGTGGTCAACTATAAATGAAAATGTAGATTGAATAAATTACATCAACTATAATCAGTAGAGATTTGTCAATTATACAAGAGATGCCATCAAAGGAATAGCTGAACAATTAGGCTCCAACAGCCAGATGGCTTGGGAAAATAGGATAACCCTTGATGTGATGTTAGCAGAGAAAGGCAGAATCTGTGTTATGATTGGAGTTCAATGCTGCACTTTTATTCCTAATAACACAGCCCCCAAAAGAACAATTTTAAAAAAGCCCTACAAGGCCTTACCTCCCTATCAAATGAATTAGCCAAAAATTCTGGAATCAATAACCCCTTTACAAGCCTCATGGAAAAATGGTTTGGGAAATGGAAAGGAATTATGACCTCAATATTCACCTCCCTTGCAATTGTTATAGGCGTGCTCATTCTTGTAGGATGCTGTATCATACCCTGTATTTGTGGTTTAGTGCAAAGACTTACAGAAACAGCCCTCACCAAAACTTCCCTTAGTTCTCCCCGGCCCTATTCCGATAAACTCTTCCTTTTAGATGTCGAAGAAGAATAACAGAGCTGGGACATTTTGAAGACGAAAAACTATAAAATCAAGAGGGGGAAATTGTCAAAAACGATAAATTCCTCTTCAAAAGGCCCTAGTCCCTTGTCCTTTGTTTTTAAGACTGACTTCCTTTTACCTCCTTGTTGCTAGTTACTCATGCTGTAAACAACTCTTCCCGTCCTTGCCGTGCCCTGACACGCCCAGACATGCCTTACACCATAACAGATAGCCTCCCCCTTCCTGCCTAGTTAGCTGTATTCAATTTCAATCATTAGGCAATCAAGTTAGCTTAGATTGCGCAGTTCAACCCCAGCCAATGGGGAAAGAACACAGCAGTAGGGCACCGAGTACATTAGGGATAAAAACCCCTGACCCACCCCACTCAGTGTGCTCTTGCAATTGTGACTGGCACAAGCTGCACCCTTCTGCAGAAGTAAATTTGCCTTGCTGAGGAATTTTCTGCCTGCATGTTGGTTTCCTTTGTGGCACCAAGCGCTTTTTTCTAACAAGGATTTTAACTTCAATGTTAAAGGCCTTCTTAAATTCTTATAAAGACCACGTAGAGTGGCAGTTTTACATGTTTTTCTCCTATAACTTTCTTGGATTACACCAGCCCTTTAGAAAGAATATTGGACGTGGTGGCTCAAGCCTGTAATCCCAGCACTTTGGGAGGCTGAGACGGGCAGATCACGAGGTCAGGAGATTGAGACCATCCTGGCTAACATGGTGAAACCCTGTCTCTACTAAAAAAATACAAAAAACTAGCCAGGCATGGTGGCGGGCACCTGTAGTCCCAGCTACTCGGGAGGCTGAGGCAGGAGAGTGACATAAACCCAGGAGGCGGAGCTTGCAGTGAGCTGAGATGCAGCCACTGCACTCCAGCCTGGGCGACAGAGCGAGACTCCATCTCAAAAAAAAAAAAAAAAAGGAAGAATATTGGAAATATTCATCCAGTCTTACATGGGCAGTGTTGTGAATAATAAAAAAGTATTAACATGAAAGTTCTTACCCATGTCAACCTTCCCATAATGCCTGTAGAAAGGTGGACCCACCCTCAAGTCCAAATGAGGGAAGTAGCCTGGAAATTCCAGGCTAGAACCATCCGAGAGGTGAATCAGGACCTAAGTTAGAGATGGAGATGGTGGAGACAGCACCTGGAACAAAGGAAAAACTTCTGAAAACACAACTTTAGAGGAAGTTTTTTCTGACTCCAGTCAAGAAAAAAGCCTAATCTTTTTTTTTTTTTTTTTTTTTTGTCAGAGAAAGTTTCTCGCTCTCGCCCCGGGGCTGGAGTGCAGTGGCCGGATCTCAGCTCACTGCAAGCTCCGCCTCCCGGGTTCACGCCATTCTCCGGCCTCAGCCTCCCGAGTAGCTGGAACTATAGACGCCCGCCACCTCGCCCGGCTAGTTTTTTGTATTTCTTAATAGAGACGGGGTTTCACCATGTTAGCCAGGATGGTCTCGATCTCCTGACCTCGTGATCCGCCCATCTCGGCCTCCCAAAGTGCTGGGATTACAGGCTTGAGCCACCGCGCCCGGCCGAAAAAAGCCTAATCTTTGAAGCTAGATGGGGGTACAGGTGAACACTTGTATTAAGAGGACTCAAACTGTGATGGATATATGTCAGAATTTATGGAAAAGAGATTATCAGGCCAGTAGCTGGAAAGCAAGAGCAGCCTCCAAAGGATGGGGCAAGCATTGGAAAATCGGTACCAGGACCCACAGGTTGGGTGAGAAATAGGTAAGAAAGAGAGATCAAAACCCAAAAGAGAGGTAGGGATGAATGACAAGTAATAACACGTTAGAATTCAAAAAGGTTGGAAACAGGGCAGAACATTACAAAAGTCAAGAGTCTCTGAGCATTTGCCCTTAGTGAGCACCTCTGGAGACAATAACATGGGTTCCTACTCTTGAAGAAGTTCTTGCCACTTCTTAGTTAACAATCATAGGGGCTCTGACAGTTCAAGCTTTCCTCAATCCAGGATGACTTTACCACATATATGTTACACTGTTATTGAGAGAAAGTTTGCATGTAATTACATTGTACCTACTTTAAGTGTCCAATTTGACAAATTTTAATAAATATGTACATCCTTATAACACCATAATCATGATATGAAACATTTCCATCTCTCCAAAAAATTCTTTCATATTTCTTAGCAGTCACTGCATTCTCTCCTGCACAGGGTGGCCTCTGATCTTTTTTTTATTTGTTTGCTTGTTTTGTTTTGTTTTTTAACTTTTAAGTTGAGGGGTACATGTGCAGATTTGTTACATAGGTAATCTTGTGTCTGGGGGATTTGTCATACAGATTATTTCAGTGTGTGTTGTTCCCCTCTATGTGTCCATGTGTTCTCATTATTTAGCTTCCTCTTATAAGTGAGAGCATGTGTATTTGGTTTTCTGTACAAGTGTTAGTTTGTGTGATGGTTAATACTAACTGTCTACTTGATTGGATTGAAGGATACAAAGTATTGATCCCAGGTCTGTGTCTTCGAGGGTGTTGCCAAAGGAGATTAACATGTGAGTCAGTCGGCTGGGAAAGGCAGACACACCCTCAATCTGGGTGGGCACAATCTAATCAGCTGCCAGTGCCACTAGAATATAAGCAGGCAGAAAAAAATGTGAAAAGAGAAACTGGCCCAGCCTTACAGCCTACATCTTTTTCCTGTGCTGGAGGCTCCCTGCCCTGAAACATCAGACTCCAAGTGCTTCCCTTTTGGAACTCAGACAGGCTCTCTTTGCTCCTCAGCCTGCAGATGGCCTATTATGGGTGATTGTGTAAGTTAATACTTAATAAGCTCCCCAATATAGATATAGATATAGATATATAGATATAGATATTCCATTAGTTCTGTCTCACTAGAGAACCCTGAGTAATAGTTTGCTAAGGATAATGGCCTCCAGCTCCATCCATGTTCCTGCAAAAGACATGATCTCATTCTTTTTTATGGCTGCATAGTATTCCATGATGAATACATACCACATTTTCTTTATCCAGTCTGTCATTGATGGGCATTTAGGTTGATTCTGTGTTTTCACTATTGCAAAGAGTGCTGCAATGAACATACATATGCATGTGTCTTTAAAATAGAACAATTTGGCCAGGCGCAGTGGCTCATGCCTATAATACCAGCACTTTGGGAGGCCAAGACAGGCAGATCACCTGAGGTCAGGAGTTCAAGACCAGCCTGACCAACATGGTGAAACCACGTCTCTACTAAAGATACAAAATTGGTCGGGCGTGGTGGTTCACACCTGTAATCCCAGCACTTTGGGAAGCCGAGGCAGGTGGAATCACCTGAGGTCAGGGGTTCACAACAGCCTGGCCAACATGGTGAAACCTCATCTCTACTAAAAATACAAAAAAAATCCCAGGATCGAGCAATCCTCCCACCTCAGCCTCCCAAGTAGCTGGGACTACAGGTGCACCCCACCATGCCCAGCCAATTTTTTTATTTTTTGTAAAGACAGGGTTTCACCATGCTGCCCAGGCTGGTCTTGAACTCCTGAGCTTACGCAATCTGCCCAACTCAGCTTCCCAAAGTGCTAGGATTACAGGCATGAGCCATCATGCCTGGTCAATATTTTGATTAATATAGTTTATTAGTCTGTTCTTGCACTGCTGTAAAGAAATACCTAAGACTAGGTAATTTATAAAGAAAAGAAGTTTAATTGGCTCACAGTTACACAAACTTCACACTTCTACATTTCCACAGACTTCACAGTTCCACAGGAAGCATGATGCTGGCATCTGCTCGACTTCTGGGGAAGCCACAGGTAACCTACAAACATGGCAGAAGGCAAAGGGGAAGCAAGTACTTCACATGGCCAGAGCAGAAGGAAGAGACAGAGGAAGGAGGTACTACACACTGTTAAATGACCAGATCTCATAAAAATTCTCTATGACAGCACCAAGGGGCAGAGTGTTAAACCATGAGAAATTGCCCACATGATCCAGTCACCTCCCACTAGACCCCACCTTCAACACTGAGGATTACAATTCGACATGAGATTTTGTGGGGACCCAGATCCATACCATATAATTCTCCCCCTGGCCCCTCCAAATTTCATGTTCTTCTCATGCTGTAAAATGCAATCATCCCTTCTCAGCAGTCTGCTAAAATCTTAACTCATTCCAGCGTTAACTCCAAAGTCTATCTGAGACAAGGTAAGTCTTTTCCCCCTATAGTCCTGTAAAATAAAAAATAAGTTAGTTACTTCCAAGATACAATGGGGATACAGGCATTGAGTAAGTACTCCCTTTTCAAAAGGGAGAAATCAACCAAAAGAAAGGGGCTATAGGCCCCACGCAAGTCTGAAACCCAGCAGGGCAGTCATTAAATATTAAAGCTCCAGAATAATGTCTTTTGACTCCATGTCTCACATCCAGGGCACACTGGTAAAAAGGGTGGGCTCCCAAGGCCTTGAGCAGCTCTGCCCTGTGGCTTTGCAGGGGTTAGCCCCCACATCTCCTCTCATGGGCTGGCATTGAGTGCCTATGGCTCTTCCAGGCTGAGGGTGCAAGCTGCCAGTGGATCTACCATTCTGGGGTCTGGAGTATGGTGGCCCTCTTCTCACAGCTCCAATAGGCAGTGTCCCAGTGGAGACTCTGTGTGGGAACTTCAATCTGACAATTTCCCCTCCGCACTGCCCTAGTAAAGGTTCTCTATGAAGGCTCTACCCATGCAGCAGGCTTCTGCCTGGATATCCAGGCTTTTCCATACATCCTCTGCAATATAGGCTGAGGCTCCCAAGCCTCAACTTGCACTCTGTGCACCTGCAGGCTTAACATCATATGGGAGTTGCCAAGGGTTACAGCTTGCCCCCTTTGAAGCAGCAGCCTGAGCTGTACCTGGGTCCCTTTGAGCCATAGCTGGAGCTGGAGTGCTGGGATGGAGGGAGCAGTATCCCAAGGTTGTACAGGGCAGTGGGGCCCTGGACCTGGCCCGTGAAACCATTCTTCTCCTTTAGGCCTCCAAACCTGTGATGGGAGGGGCTGCTGCAAAGGTCTCTGAAATGCCTTCAAGGACTTTTCCCCATTTTCTTGGCTATCAACATTTGCCTTCCTTTCAGTTATGCAAATTCTTCCCCAGAAAGTAGGCTTTTCTTTTCTACCACATGGCCAGGCAGCAAATTTTCCAGACTTTAACACTCTGCTTCCCTTTTAAATACAAGTTCCAGTTTCAGGTCATTTCCTTGCTCACACACATGAGCATAGGTTGTTAGAACCAGCCAGACCAAATCTTGAGTGCTTTGCTGCTTAGAATTTTCTTCTGCCAGATACCCTAGATCATCACTCAGGTTCAAAGTTTCACAGATCCTTAGAGCAGGGGCACAATGCTGCCAGGTTATTTGTTAACACATAACAAAAGTGACGTTTGCTCCAGTTCCCAATAAGTTCCTCATCTCCATCTGAGACCTCATCAGCCTGAACTTTATTGTCCATATCACTCTCAGCATTGGGTCACAATCATTTAACCAGTCTCTAGGGAGTTTCAAATTTCAATCATCTTTCTGTCTTCTTCTGAGCCCTCCACACTCTTCCAACCTCTGCCCATTAACTAGTTCCAAAGTTACTTCCACATTTTCAGGTATCTTCATAGCAATGCCCCACTTCTCAGTACTAATTTTCTATATTAGTTCATTCTCACATTGCTATGAAGAAATACCTAAGAATGGGTAATTTATAAAGAGAAGAGGTTTAATTGGCTTACAGTTCCACTGACTGTACAGGAAGCATGATGCTGGCATCTTCTCAACTTCTGGGAAGGCCTCAGGAAACCTATAAACATGGCAGAAGGCAAAGGGGGAGTGAACACTTCACATTGCTGGAGCAGAAGGAAGAGAGAGAGGGAGGAGGTTTAAATGACCAGATCTCATGAGGACTCACTCACTATGACAGTACCAAGGGGGGATGGCATTAAACCATGAGAAACCACCACCATGATCCAATCAACTCCCACCAGGCCCCACCTTCAACACTGAGGATTTCAATTTCACATGAGATTTGATGGGGACATAGATCCAAACCATGTCATATAGCCTGAGAAAAAGTCTAGAAATCTAATACCGTAGTTATCCAACTTTGTTTTCTTTTTCAAAATATTTCTAGTTATACAAGACACTTTGATTTCCATGTAAGTTTTAGGATCCTCTTGCTAATTTGTACCCCAAAAAAGCCCAATGAATGTTTTTATTTTAGGTTATGTTAAATATATAAATCTATTTCTGGAAGATAGACTTAACAATATTGAGTCTTCCAATCCATGAACATGATATGTTTCTCCATTTATTTAAGCCTTCTTTTTTTTCAACTTTATTTTATATTAAGGGGATACGTGTGCAGATTTGTTACTTGGGTGTATTGCATGATATTAAGGTTTGGGGTATAAACAATCCCATCACCCAGGTACTGAGCATAGTACCCAATAGTTAGTTTTTCAACTCGTGTCCCCTTTTCTTCCCTTCCCCTCTAGTAGTCCTCAGTTTCCACTGTTGTCTTTATGTCCATGAGTACCCAATGTTTAGCTCCCACTTATAAGTGAGAACATGTGGTATTTGCTTTTCTATTCCTGCATCAATTCACTTTAGACAAGGTAGGCCTTCTTTAATGTCAATGTTTTGTCATTTCCAATGTATAACTCTTACCCACATTTTGTTATATTTATCCATATGATTTTATGCTATTTTAAATAACTTTAAATTTCATTGTACAGTTATTTTTGCTAGTTAATAGACATAAAGTTAATTTTTGTATATTTACCTTATATTCTGCAACATTCAAAACTCACCTAGTTCTGGTATGTATTTGTAGCTTCCTTAGTATTTTTTATATACATGATCATGTCACTTGCAAATAAAGACAGTAATGTAGTCAGAGTTTTTATTATAAGTGGGTTTTCAAATTTTCAAATGTTTTGTCTGCATTTATGAGTTTTATCCTCTGCTCTTTCATGTGCTAAATAACATTAACAATTTTTTAAATGTTAAAACAATTTTGCATTCCTGAAATACACCACACTTGATCATGGTATATGAGCATGTTTTTACATTACAGGAATTAATTTGTTAAAATTGTGTTAAGAATTTTTGTATCTGTGTTTGTGAAGTATATTAATCTGTAATTTTTCTCTTTTTATGTCTTTGTAAGGTTTTGGTATTAGGATTATTCTGGTCTCACAAAACAAGTTAAAGAATATTCTGTCCTACTCCAGTTTCTGAGATTTTCTCTGGGATCAGTATTATTTCTTCCTTAAAATCTGATACAATTTACCAGTGAAGCTATCTGTGTCTGTAGTTTTCACAGTGGGAAGCTTTTTAATTGTGAATTTAATTTCTTTTCTTTTAATATCTAAGTGTTTTTTGTTCAACTGTCATTTTAAGTTCAGGGGTACATGTGCAGGATGTGCAGGTTTGTTACATAGGTAAACACGTGCCATGCTGACTTGTTGCACAGGTCTTTCCATCAACCAGGTCTTAAGCCCAGCATACATTAGCTATTACTCCTGATGCTCTCCCACCCCCTACCTCACCCCCTGAGAGGCCCCAGTGTGTGTTGTTCCCCACCATGTGTCCATGTGTTCTCATCATTCACCTCCCACTTATAAGTGAGATCAGTTGGTGTTTGGTTTTCTGTTCCTGCATTAGTTTGCTGAGGATAATGTCTTTCCATCCATGTCCCTGCAAAGGACATGATTTTGTTCTTTTTTTATGGCTGCATAGTATTCCATGGTGTATATGTACCACATTTTCTTTATCCAGTCTATTATTAATGGGATTTAGGTTGATTCCATTACTTTGCTACTTTGAATAGTGCTGCTATGAACATACATGTGCATGTGTCTGTTTAATAGAATGATTTATATTTCTTTGGGTATATACCCAGTAATGGGATTGCTAGTTCAAATGGTATTTCTGTCTCTAGGTCTTTGAAGAATTGCCACAGTGTCTTCCACAAAGGTTGAGCTAATTGACACTGCCACCAACAGTGTAAAAGTGTTCCTTTTTCTCTGTGATCTTGCCAGAATTTTTTTTTTTTTTTTTTTTTTGGTACTTTTTAGTAATAGCCTTTCTGCCTGGTGTTTGATGACATCTCATTGTGGTTTTGATTTGCATTTCTCTAGTGATCAGTGATGTTGAGCTTTTTTTTTTTTTATGTTTGTTGGCCACATGTGTGTCTTCTTTTGAGAAGTGTCTGTTCATGTCCTTTGCCCACTTTTTAATTGGGTTGTTTTTTTGGTTTGGTTTTGGTTTTGGTTTGGTTTTGTAAATTTAAGTTCCCTGTAGACTCTTGGTATTAGTTCTTTGTCAGATAGAGAGATTGCAAAAATTTTCTCCCGTTCTGTAAGTTGTCTGTTCACTCTAATGACAGTTTCTTTTGCTGTGCAGAAGCTCTTTAGTTTAATTAGATTCCATTTGTCAATTTTTGCTTTTGTTACAGTTGCTTTTGTCTTCTTCATCATGAAATCTTTGCCCATGCCTATGTCCAGAATGATATGGCCTAGATGTTCTTCTAGGGTTTTTATAGTTTTGGGTTTTACTTTTAAGTCTTTAATCCATCTTGAGTTAATTTTTTGCATATGGTATAAGGAATGGACCCAGTTTCAATTTTTGTCATATGGCTAGCCAGCTCTCCTAGCACCATTTATTAAATAGGGAATCCTTTCCCCATTGCTTGTTTTTCTCAGGTTTCTCAAAGATCAGATGGTTTTAGGTGTGCGTTTGTATTTCTGAGCTCTCTATTCTGTTTCATTGGTTTATGTGTCTGTTCTTGTACCAGTACCATGCTGTTTTATTTACTGTAGCCTTGTAGTATAGTTTGAACTTGGGTAGTGTGATGCCTCCTTTTTGCTTAGAATTGTCTTGGCTATTTAGTCTCTTTTTGGGTTCCATATGAATTTTAAAATAGTTTCTTCTAATTCTATGAAGAATCTCAATGGTAGCTTAGTTGGAACAGCATTGAATCTATAAATTACTTTGGGCAGTATGGACATTTTCACAATATTTATGCTTCCTATCCATAAGCACAGAATGTTTCTCCATTTGTTTGTGTCCTCTCTTATTTCTTTGAGCAGTGGTTTGTAGTTCTTCTTGAAGAGGTCCTTCACCTCCCTCCCTTGTTGGCTGTATTCCTAGGTGTTTTATTCTTTTTGTAACAATTGTGAATGGGAGTTCATTCATAATATGGCTCTCTGCTTGCCTGTTTTTGGTGTATAGGAATGCTAGTAATTTTTGCACATTGATTTTGTATCCTGAGACTTTGCTGAAGTTGCTTATCAGCTTAAGAAGCTTCTGTGCTGAGACAATGGGGTTTTCTGTATATAAGATCATGTCATCTGCAAACAAACATAAGTTGACTTCCTCTCTTCCTATTTTGAATACTCTTTATTTCTTTCTCTTGCCTGATTGCCCTAGCCAGAAGTTCCAATACTATGTTAAATAGAAGTGGTGAGAGAGGGTATCCTTGTGTCAGTTTTCAAGGGGAATGCTTCTGGCTTTTGCCTATTCAGTATGGTGTTAGCTGTGGGTTTGTCATAGATGGTTCTTATTATTTTGAGGTATGCTCCTTCAATACCTACTTCACTAAGAGTTTTTAATGTGAAGGGATGTTGAATTTTATCAAAGGCCTTTTCTGCATGTATTGAGATAATCATGTGGTTTTTGTCTTTAGTTCCATTTATGCAAAGAATTACATTTATTTATTTGTGTATGTCAAACCAAACTTGCATCCCAGGGATGAAGCCAACTTGATCATGATGAACAAGTTTTTGATGTGTTGCTGGATTCAGTTTGTCAGTATTTTACTGAAGACTTGTGCATCAATATTCATCAAGGATATTGGCCTGGGGTTTTGTTTTTTTGTTGTATCTCTGCCATGTTTTGGTATCAGGATGATGCTGGCCTCATCAAATAAGTAAGGGAGGAGTCCCTCCTTTTCAATTTTTTGCAATAATTTCAATAGAAATGGTACCAGCTCCTTTTCAAACCTCTGGTAGAATTCAGCTGTGAATTTATCTGGTCCTGGGCTTTTTTTTTTTTTTCCCCCAGTTGGTAGGCTACTTATCACCACCTCAATTTTTAAACTCTTTATTGGTGTATTCACAGATTCAATTTCTTCCTAGTTCAGTCTCAGGAGAGTGTACATGTTCAGAAATTTATCCATTTCTTCTAGATTTTTTAATTTTGTTTGTTTGTTTGTTTGTTTTTGAGACAGGGTCTTGCTCTGTCACCCACACTGGTGTGCAGTGGTGTGATCTCAGCTCACTGCAGCTTCACTTCCTGGGTTCAAGTGATCCTCCTGCCTCAGCCTCCCTAGTAGCTGGGACTATAGGCATGTGCCACCACACCTGGCTAATTTTTGTATTTTCAGTAAAGATGGGGTTTCACCATGTTGGCCAGGGGGTCTCGAACTCCTGACCTCAGGTGATCCACCCACCTCAGCCACCCAGAGTGCTGGGAGTACAGGCATGAGCCACTGCAAGCAGCCTAGATTTTCTAGTTTATATGCATAGTAGTGATTATAGTATTCTCTGATGGTTGTTTGTATTTCTGTGGGGTCAGTGCTGATATCGCCCTTATCACTTCTGATTGTGTTTATTTGAATCGTCTGTCTTTTCTTCCATATTAGTCTAGCTAGCAGTGTATCTATTTTAATAATTTTTTTCAAAAAACAAGCTCCTGGATTCATTGATGTTTTAATGGATATTTTTTGTGTCAGTTCAGCTCTCATCCTTCAGTTCAGCTCTTATCTTGGTTATTTCTTGTCTTCCACTAGTTTTGGGGTTTGTTTACTTTTGGTTCTCTAGTTCTTTTTGCTGACATGTTAGGTTGTTAATTTGATGTTTTTATAGCTTTTCGATGTGGACATTTAGTGCTATAAATTTCCCTCTGAACACTGCTTTAGCTGTGTCCCAGAGATTGTGGTACATTGTCTCTTTGTTCTGATTAGTTTCAAATAACTTCTTGATTTCTACCTTAATTTCATTATTTACCCAAGAGTCATTCAGGAGCAGGTTGTTCAATTTCCATGTAGTTGTGTAATTTTGAGTGGATTTCTTAATCTTGAGTTCTAGCTTGATTGCACTGTGGTCCTAGAGACTGTTATTATTTCAGTTCTTTTGCATTTGCTGAGGAGTGTTTTACTTCCAATTATGTGATCAATTTCAGAGCAAGTGCTGTGTGGCAATGAGAAGAATGTATATTCTGTTGTTCTGGGGTTGAGTGTTCTGTAGATATCTGTCAGGTCCACTTGATCCAGAGCTGAGTTCATGTCCTGAGTATATTTGTTAATTTTCTTTCTCAATGACCTGTCTAATATTGCCAGAGCGGTGTTAACATCTCCCACTATTATTGTGTGGGAGTCTTAGTCTCTTTGTAGGTCTCTAAGAACCTGCTTTAGGAATCTAGGTGCTCCTACATTGGGTGCACATATGTTTGTGATAGTTAGCTCTTCTTGTTGAATTGAACCCTTTACCATTACATAATGCCCTTCTTTGTCTTTTTTGATTTTTGTTGGTTTAAAGTTTGCTTTGTTAGAAACTAGGATTGCAATCCCTGCTTTTTTCTGCTTTCCATTTGCTTGATAAACTTTCCTCCATCCCTTTATTTTGTGTGTTTTTGCACATGAGATGTGTCTCTTGAAGACAACATACCAGTGGGTCTTATCTCTTCATCCAATTTGCCATTCTGTGTCTTTTAATTGGGGCATGTAGCCCATTAGCATTTAAGGTTAGTATCATTATGTGTGAATTTGATCCTGTCATCATGATGCTAGCTGGTTATTTTGCAGACCTTGTTTATGTGGTTGCTTCATAGTGTCACTGGTCTGTGTACTTCACTGTATTTTTGTAGTGGCTGGTAATGGTTTTCCTTTCCACATTTAGTGCTTCCTTCAGGAGCTCTTGCAAGGCAGGCCTGGTGGTGACAAATTCCCTAAGCATTTGCTTCTCTGAAAAGGGCTTATTTCTCCTTTGCATATGAAGCTCAGTTTGGCTGGATACAAAATTGCGGGTTGGAAATTCTTTTCTTTAAAAATGTTGAATATTGATCCTCAATCTCTTCTGGCTTGTAGGGTTTCCACTGAGAGGTTTGCTGTTAGTCTGATGGGTTTTCCTTTGAAGGTGACCTAGCCTTTCTTCCTGGCTGCCCTTAACATTTTTTTCTTTCATGTGGACCTTGGACACTCTGAGGATTATGTGTCTTGGGGTTGATCTTCTCGTGGAGTATCTCCCTGGGGTTTTCTGTATTTCCTGAATTGGAATGTTGGCCTGTCTTGCTATGTTGTAGAAGTTCTCCTGGATGATATTCTGTAGTATGCTTTCCAACTTGGCTCCATTCTCCCCATTTCTTTCAGGTACCCAATCAGTCATAGATTCAGTCTTTTTAAACAGTACCATATTTCTCTGAGGTTTTATTCATTCCTTTTCATTCTTTTTTGCCTGTCTTAGTTCAGGAAGATAGTCTTCAAGCTCTGAGATTGTTACTGTTCTTGTCTGCCTGTTTTATTTCAACAAGATAGTCTTGAAGCTCTGAGATTCTTTTCTCCACTTGATCTATTCTGCTATTGATACTTGTGATGCATTGTGACATTTTCATGTTGTGTTTTCAACTCCATCAGGTCTGTTATGTTCCTCTCTAAACTGGCTATTCTGGCTATTAGCGCCTATATTATTTTGTTTTGTATTTTGTCGAGGCGGAGTCTTGCTCTGTCACCCAGGCTGGAGTGCAGTGGCCTGATCTCAGCTCACTGCAACTTCTGCCTCCCTGTTCAGTGATTCTCCTGCCTCAGCCTCCCGATTAGCTGGGATTACAGGCACATACCACTATGCCCAGCTAATTTTTTTGTATTTTTGGTACAGACAGTTTTCACCATGTTAGCCAGTCTGGTCTCAAACTCCTGACCTCGTTATCTGCCTGCCTCAGGCTCCCAAAGTCCTGGGATTATAGGCATGAGCCACCACGCCCAGCCTCCTATATTGTTTTATCATGATTCTTAGCTTCTTTGCGTTGGGTTAGAACATGCTCTTTTAGTTCAGTGAGGTTCATTATTACCCATCATCTGAAGCCTGCTTCTGTCAATTCAGCCATCTCAGCCTGAGCCCAGTTTTGTGTCCTTGCTGGAGAAGTATTGCAGTCATTTGGAAGAGAAGAGGCCCTCTGGCTTTTTGAGCTTTCAGCTTTTTTGCATTGATTCTTTCTCATCTTTATAGGCTTATCAACCGTCGATCTTTGAGGATGCTAACCTTCAAACAGACTTCTTGTAGGGTCTTTTTTGTTGATGTTGCTGTTGTTTTCTGTTTGTTTGTTTGTTTGTTTTTCTCTTAACAATCAAGCTACTCTACTGCAGGGCTTCTGTGGTTTGCTGGGGGTCCACTCCAGACCCTAGTTGCCTTGTTTTTTCCAGTACTTGGAGGTATCACCAGTGAAGGCTGTGAAACAGCAAAGATGGCAGCCAGCTCCTTCCTCTGGAAACTTCATCCCAGGTGGGTCACTGACCTGTTGCTGGCCCAAACATGCTGGTAGGAGGTGTCTGGAGACCCCTGTTGGGAGGTCTCACCCAGTCAGGAGGAATGGGATCAGGGACCCACTTAAATAAGCAATCTGACTGCCTTTTGATAGAGCAGGTGTGCTGCACTGGGAGGAACCCTTCCTTGTCCAGACTGTTTGTATTCTCCAAAGCTGGCAGGCTGGAATAGACTGAGTCAACCAAACCACAAAGACAGCAGCTGTGCCTCCCCTCAGTGCTCTATCCCAGGGAGAGATCAGAGCTTTTTCTGTAGAACCCTGGCTGGAGTGGCTGAAGCCCCTGCAGAGAGGTTCCACCCAGTGAGGAAGAATGAATTGGGGTCCTGCTTAAGGAAGCAGTCTGACCACAGTCTGGCAAGGTGGCTGTGTTGCTTTGTGGGGGGTCTTTCCTCATCCAGACTTTATGTTCTCCAAAACCAGCAGACTGGAATGGCTGAGTCTACCAAACTACAGCAATTATGAGTTTAATTTCTTTTATAGATATAAGGTTATTCAGATTTGTATTAATTCTTATGTCATTCTGGTCATTAGCATCTTTCAAGTAATTTTAAATTTTTATTTAAATTTTCAAATGTATTGGCATAAGGCTGTTCATAATACTGCTTTTAAATTCTTCTAATATCTGTAGGGTTTGTAGTGATACCTCTTCTTTTGTTTTTTGATATTGATAATTTGTGTTTGTCTGGGTTTTTTTAAGTCAATTTAGTTGATAATTTATCAATTTTATCGATTTTTTTCAAAGATCTAATTTTTTGCCTGTAATCTCAGCAATTTGGAAGGCCAGACCACTTGAGCCTAAGAGTCCAAGACCAATCCTGGGCAACATGGTGAAACTCTGACTCTACAAAAAATCAAAAAATTTAGCCAGGCATGGTGGTGTATACCTGTAGTTCCAGCTACCTGGGAGGCTGAGATGGGAGGATCACCTGAGCCCAAGAGGTTGAGGCTTCAGTGAGCCATGATTACATCACTGCAATCCAGCCTGAATGATGGAACAATACCCTGTCTCAAATTTTTAAAAACTAATTTTTGTTTTATTGGCTTTTCTCCTTTATATTCATTGATTTCCATTCTTTATTATTTTTTTTGTTCTATTTACTCTGAGTTCATCTTGCTCTTCTTGATCTACCTTGTTAAAGTGGAAGCTTAAATTATTGGTTTTAAATATTTATCTTTTTAACATAGCATTTAAAGACATAAAATTTCTTCCAAGCACTGATTTAGCTGCATTTCACAATTTTTGATATGAAATTATTATCATTTAGTTCAAAATATTTTCTAATTTCCCTTGTGATTTCTTCCTTTACCCATGGGTTATTTAAACATATGTTGTATGCGAGGCCTGTAATCCCAGCACTTTGGGAGGCCAAGGCAGGAGAATTGTTTGGGGCCAGGGGTTTGAGACCAGCCTGGGCAATATAGCAAGATCTCATCTCTATTAAAAAAAAAAAAAATTAAATTAGCCAGGTATAGCAGCACATGCCTCTAGTCCCAGTCACTCAGGAGGCTGAGACAGGAGGATTATTTGAGTCCAGGAGTTTGAGGTTACAGTAAGCTATGATCACACCACTGCACTCCAGCCTGCGCAACACAGTGAGACTCTGTTTCTTAAAAAAATCATTATAATAGGCCGGGCGTGGTGGCTCACACCTACAATCCCAGCACTTTGGGAGGCCAAGGTGGGTGGATCACGAGGTCAGGAGTTTGAGACCAGTCTGGCCAACGTGGTGAAACCCCATCTCTACTAAAATACAAAAAATTAGCCGGGCATGGTGGCAGGAGCCTGTAGTCCCAGCTACTCGGGAGGCTGAGGCAGGAGAATCGCTTGAACCTGGGAGGCAGAGGTTACAGTGAGCCAAGATCGCACCACTGCACTGCAACCTGGTGACAGAGCAAGTCTCCATCTTAAAAATAATAATAATAATAAAAGTATGTTGCTTAAATTCTAGATATTTTATTGTTGCTTATTTCTAATTTACTCCCCTTGTGGTAATAGAAAATATTCAGCTTTATCTTAATTCTTTGAAATTTATTGAGTCTTGTTTTATAGCCCAGCATATAGTTTATTTTGGTGAGAAAGTCTTTCTTGCTATTATTCATGAAGTATACTATAAATGTCAGTCACATCAAGTTGGTTGACAGTGTTCTGTAAGTTTTCTACATACATACTATTTTTTGACTACTCGTTCAATAAATGGTTGAGAGAAAAATGTTGAAATATCCAATTGTAGTCATTTCAGCTCTATCAGTTTTTCCCTCATTCACTTCATTTTGAAGCTCCGTTATTGAGTCCACACACATTTCAGATTGTTCTACCTTCTTGATGAATTTAACTCATTATCATTATACAAATCCTTGTTTATTCCTAGAAAATTTCTTGTTTGCAACTCTATTTTGTCTTACATTAATACAACCACTACAGCTTTCTTTGCTGTTGTTGTTGTTGTTGTTTTACTTTAATCACCTTCTTGACAAGTACAACTATTTTCATGACATATTCTCATGTTTATATTTATATTTAAAGTCCATTTCTTATAGAACAAAACGCTGGTTGCCAGGGGCAGGGGTGAGGAGGAAATGAGGAGATGTATGTCAGAGAATGCAAAGTGGCAGATATGTAGGATGAATGAGTCTAGAGATCAAATGTGCATACAACACGAGGATTATAGGTAATAAAATTGTACTCTATGTGGGATTCAAGCTAAATGAGTATATTTTCGCTGCTCTTGTCACAAAAACAAAAACCATGAGTAACTGCATGAGATGATGGATATGAAAATTTGCTTCACCATAGTCAACCTAATTGAAGATGTTTGCCAGTTTCTACTCAGGAGCTCTCCTGGCTGTCTGCAATATTGCCGCTTCTCGGGTGCTGTAGAAAGCTGCGGTACTGGAGTTCCACCTAGTGTTTGTCTGTGGTACTGCAGAATCTGTTGCTGGACCAAACCACGTTGATCACCTTTGTTTTTTTGTTTTTGTTTTTATTATTATTATTATTATACTTTAAGTTCTAGGGTACATGTGCACAACGTGCAGGTTTGTTACATATGTATACATGTGCCATGTTGGTGTGCTACACCCATTAACTCGTCATTTACATTAGGTATATCTCCTAATGCTATCCCTCCCCTCCTCCCCACAATAGGCCCCAGTGTGTGATGTTCCCCTTCCTGTGTCCAAGTGATCTCATTGTTCAAATCCCACCTATGAGTGAGAACATGCGGTGTTTGGTTTTCTGTTCTTGTGATAGTTTGCTGAGAATGATGGTTTCCAGCCACATCCATGTCCCTACAAAGGACAGGAATTCATCCTTTTTTATGGCTGCATAGTATTCCATGGTGTGTATGTGCCATATTTTTTTAATCCAGTCTGTCACTGGTCAGCCCCAACCTGAGCCCTGTTCCTGTCAGTGCTTAAATTTGGGCAGCTCCCTCAGCAGCACCTTCAAAAGTCAAAATGTTAGATGTACATTTCACTCCTTTCCCTTCCCAGGAAGAAGTCAAGAGTTGGAGGTTTCCTCCAGATTATGTCGTGCGGTGCCAGAGGGAAGGGCTCTGGTGAGCGAATGCCATAAATTTTCCTGCTAAGTTTTGATGGAGTTGCCTTCACACTCGACTGAGGGGCAAGAACCTATTAACTGGTTTCTGGATTTTTCAAACAGGTTTATATATTGTTAAGTTCATGTTTTCATGGAGGAAAGAGGGTCTGGCATTTTTTTTTCTGCCATTTTGCTGATGCCTTTTATCATTTTTCTCTGGTTAGTGGTCACATGTATCTGCTTCTTTGTATTTCTACTAATTGTTCTATTAGATGCTGGATATTATGGATATTCTGTTGTTGGGTGTCTGGATTTTGTTTTTTTTTTGTTGTTGGTTTTTTTTTTTGGTTTTTTTGAGATGGAGTCTCTGTCACTCAGGCTGGAGTGCAGTGGCACGATCTCGGCTCACTGCAACCTCCACCTCCCAGGTTCAAGCCATTCTCCTGCCTCAGCCTCCTGAGTAGCTGGGATTACAGGCGCATGCCACCACCCCCAGCTAGTTTTTGTATTTTTACTAGAAAGGGAGTTTCACCATGTTGGTCAGGCTGGTCTCGAACTCCTGGCCTCATGATCTGCTTGCCCTTGTTCTAGTAGAGAGTTAAGATACTTAAGGTTCAGTTTAATGTTTTCAAGCTTTGTTTTTAAGTTTTGTTAGAATAGGTTAGATTAGCTTTTATTCTTGGACTGATTTATACCTATACCTAAGGTGTGGCCTTTCTGAGGTATCTGCTGAATGCCCCCAGTTTTCAATGATATCTCTCCAACCTGAATGGTTGGAGCTCTCACATCTCCCATTCTGTATGAGTTCTAGTGGTTACTTAACTTACAGCTCCTAGTAATATTCAGCCAAAGTCTCATGAGATTCCTACATATGTTTCTGAAATTCTTTCTCACTATACCTCACTCCTCTTCTGGCCTACAAATTTAAACAGTCTCTGCCTCTCAAAACTCTGATCTCTGTCTCCTCAGCTTAGGCCTTCCTGGATTCCAGGTCTAGAAAGTGTGTCAAGACAGAATAACTAATGTGATGGTAGGGCTCACCTCAACTACTTCCCTTCTCTAAGGGATTAAGGTTCTGTGCTATATGTTTTCCAATAGCTGAAAACAGATATTTTATATGTTGTCCATTTTGTAGTTGTTTACATCAGGAGGACTAGACTGGTACCAGTCACTCCTTCATGGGTGCAAGCTGAAGACCCTTACCCTCATTTTTAACTTTCTAAAACCTTTACTCTTTTAAATTCTAGTGCATATTCCACTCTCTCCATTAACTTCCCTTAATCCCGTCTCAATAAACTATGCAGCTCTTTTGTAGCAGTTGTCACATATTCCATCCTGTACCTGTTAATCTGCAGGCAGATCCTGTCTTGATCATCCAATAATGCCTAACATGTGTGGAGCTCCAAAACATTTATTTATAAGTTAACCCAATTAAAAAATGGGCAAAGGACCTGAACAGACATTTCTCAAAAGTCATATAAATGACCAATAAATACATGAAAAACTGTTCAGCATTACTAATTATTAGGGAAATGCAAATAAAACCACAATGAGATATTGCTTCATACCTGTTAGAATGACTTTTATCAAAAAGACAAAAGATAACAAGTGTTGGAGAGGATGTGGAGAAAAGGGAACTCTTATACATTGATGGTGGGAATGTAAATTAGTACACCCATTATGAAAAATGATATGGAGGTTCCTCAAAAAACTAAAAATAGAATTACCATACAACCTATTAATCCCACTTCTGGATATATATCCGAAGGAACTGAAACAAATATGTCAAAGGAATAGCTGCGCCCTCCTGTTCATTGCGACATTATTCACAATAGTCAAGATATGAAAACAACCTAAGTGTCCATCAATGGGTGAATGGATAAAGAAAATGTAACAAAAATACACAATGAAATACTATTCAGCCCTGAAAGGGGGGACATCCTATCATTTGCAACAATATGGATGAATCTGTAGGACATTATGCTAAGTGAAATAAGCTGGGCACAAAAAGACAAATACTTCATGATCTCACTTATATGTAAAATCTAATAAAGTTGATCTCATAGAAGTAGAAACTAGAAGGATGGCTACCAGAGTTTGAGGAGCGGAGTGGAGAGGAGGGAATGGGGAGTTGTTGATCAAAGGGTACAAAGTTTCAGGTAGGAAGAATAGTTCTTGGGATCTATTGCAACAGTGGAGTGAATATGGTCAATAATAATGTGTTATTTATTTCAAAACAGGGCGTAAATTTCAAATGTCTCACCATAAAAAAAGATAGGTAAGTGAGGTGATGGATATGTTAGTTAGCTTGATTTAATCCTGCCACATTTATACATATATCATCACAGTGTATCCCATAAATGTATGCAATCATGATTCATTGCTCAAAAATATTGTTAAATAAATGTTTTAAAATTTTTGACTTGTTGAAACACTGAAATAACCTAAAAAGATACTGTCTTCTTTTCAGTTGAAATACATACAAAGAGAATAAATAACCTCCCCTCTTAGTGAAACGTTGGCCTATACATAGTTACAGTTCCTCCCAACCCAAAGATTCCATGAAAAAAATGGTTAGGCAAATTGTGCTACAGCTACATAATGAATATTGTTATTTTAAATGTGGGATATATAACATGCTTATAATAAAATGTTACGTGAAACATCAGGATTCAGATTGTACATATGATAATAATTATAGCTATGTAAAAAGTGCATATAAAAAACTAGAAATAAATTTTTAATAGCAGTTATTATAATGTGTATGTATTATTGACATATGTTTTTTATCATGATCTAAGATTAGTCTTGAAAGACAGTTGGTTTGGTTTTCCAATTATCTTCATGAAAGATGGCTTAGGATGACCAGTTATTTCAAAGCGAAACTTTATTTTTATTACATATCGTCCAACATCTTACTGGATTTAGCTAAGAGCATTATTGAGAATACTAGTTCATGTAGTTATCTACAAGTACATTTTGAAACTAGTTTATCCTGAAGGGCTCACTAGGAAGTTTTACTGCTCATATTGAGGTATTATAAGCTTTATTGAGACTTTACTTGAGACTGAGTCACTTTTTCTTCACCTAAGACTCTCCACTCTGCCTCTCTTCTGCCAATGTCACGCACTTGTTCAGTTTTTCCAGGAAGTGCCATGCCAGTCTGTTCCTACAAAATCTCAGCCCTAGCCCAGAGCCTGTGCTGTCCTCCTCCTGGCCCACATCTGCTCTCTGCTTGCTATGGAAGAAATTTGGTGCTATACTACCACAGTGGGATTTCCTATTTACATTTGTCATTCAGCTGCATTTTACTGTCTGTCTCCATCATCTTGAAGGGATCCGACCTGGTTTTATGTTAATCTGTGATGTTAAACTATCAAACTAAACAGGACAGAATACCTACAGAGTTATCTGTCAGTTTCCTCTTGCCTCCTCCCTGCTAAGAGATCAAAGCAGGACCCCAGGGTCCTAACCCAGGCCAGGGTAGAAAGCCTGTTGATTTAGCCCTTAGAGGTCACACTGTGTCTGGAGTTGGTTCCTTCCAGTGGGTTCTTGGTCTTGCTGACCTCAAGAATGAAGCCACAGACCTTCGCGGTGAGTGTTACAGCTCTTAAAGCTGGTATGTCCAGAGTTTCTTCCTTCAGATGTGTCTCGAGTTTCTTCCTTCTGGCGGGTTCATGGTATCTCTGACTTCAAGAATGAAGCCGCAGACCTTTGCAGGGAGTGTTACAGCTCTTAAAGATGGTGCGGACCCACAGAGTGAGCAGCAGCAAGATTTATTGTGAAGAGTGAAAGAACAAAGCTTCGGTAGCGTGGAAGAGGACCCAAGCGGGTTGCCGCTGCTGGCTGATGTGGCCAGCTTTTATTCCCTTATTTGACCCCACCCATGTCCTGCTGATTGGTTCATTTTACAGAGTGCTGATTGGTCCATTTTACAGAGTGCTCATTGGTGCGTATACAATCCTTTAGCTAGATACAGAGTGCTGATTGGTGCATTTACAATCCTTTAGCTAGACAGAGCACTGACTGGTGCATTTTTACAGAGCGCTGACTGACACATTTTACAAACCTCTGGCTAGCCACAGAGTGCTGATTGGTGGGTTTTACAGTCCTAGCTACCAAGCGCTGATTGGTACATTTTACAATCCTCTTGTAAAACAGAAAAGTTCTCCAAGTCCCCACACGACCCAGAAGTCCAGCTGGCTTCACCTCTCAACACTCTTGATAGCTCATCCCAATGCTGCAAGAACAAGTTGTAATATACATTTCACCTTGGGGTTCATTCTGAGAACTGAATATTTATTAAATCAGTTAATCAGTTAATATTTGCTTTATGAATTATAAAGTATTCCATAAATGCTGGAATTCATCTTGCCTATTTTCTTTTTTGTCACCCAGGCTGGAGTGAAGTGGTGCAATTATGGCTCACTGTATCCTCAACCTCCTGGGCTCAAGTGATGCTCCCACCACAGGCTCCAGAGTAGCTAGGACTACAGGCATGTGCCACCATGCCTGGCTAATTTTTTTTTTTTTTTTTTTTTTTTTTGTACAGATGGGGTTTTACTATGTTTCCCAGGCTGGTCTTGAACTTTTTGGCTCAGGTGATCCTCCCTCTTCAGCCTCCCAAAGTGCTGGAATTATAGGCATGAGCCACTGCATTTGGCTATTATGGTTATTCTTATGTCTTGCCAGTATTTCCCTGCTCATAAGGGGGAGGTCATTAGGTTTGAATGAAACACATGGATGGGGTCCCTTGTAGACCTGAACATTTCCCTGGAACCAAAAGATAGATGCAGCTGCTCCAGTTGGCTCCAAACTACATCTCCTCTCCAAGGAGGCTCTTCTCCAGCCCCTACAAGGGAGGGCTGCTCTCCTCCTCTAGAAAAGGCAGTTGTATCCATAGCAGCACATACGGAATAGGGACAACTGTCTTCTGTGAGCACCCTAGGGTGTAGGGAGTCGATAACATGTGGAGACTTCACAGAAGAGAAGCAGAAAGTCCACAGAGCTGTCAGCTGGCAGAAGAATTTAGTCTAGGTGTAAAGACATCCAGGAGAGAAGTTGACTCCAGGCCCAAAGCAGGTCCACCCCCATTTCCACTGAGCCTGAGTATCTGGAGTTCATCTGGGTCAACACTGCTCTCTGCCTACAGAGAGGACCACCACAGACCCAACCTAAATATATGGAAGAGAGCTCATCATATTTTTTAAATGTCTTATGTTTGCTCTGGGAGGTTCCTGTGGATGAGGCCCATATTTGCCAACAAACTTCTGGAGGCTCTAGGAAGAAATTCCATTTCACCCGCACTGACCCTGTCCCCCGAGCCTCATCTTATTTTCATACCCCCCAAAAAATGCAGTAAATAACAATAGTTAGCTCTAGGAAGGCAGCACAGATGAGTAGTCGTGGGTTTTCCAGCACCACCACACCCTTAGTCCTTGTTCTGTAGATTAAATATAAACCCTCTTCTTTATGAGAGTCTCTCAAATATTTTAAAAGTTATCATACTCTTCCATTCATTTTGTCTTTTCCAGATTCTCTACATTATTCATATATTCCTTGTATTTCAGTTTTCAAGCCCTAATTCATGATAGTCGGACCAGGCATGGTGGCTCACGCCTGTAATCCCAGCACTCTGGGAGCCCGAGGCAGGCAGATGACGAGGTCAGGAGATCGAGACCATCCTGGCTAACATGGTGAAACTCCATCTCTACTGAAAATACAAAAAATTAGCCAGGTGTGGTGGTGGACACCTGTAGTCCCAGCTACTTGGGAGGCTGAGGCTAAGGCTTGAACCCAGGAGGTGGAGGTTGCAGTAAGCTGAAATCATACCACTGCACTCCAGCCTGGGCAACAGAGCCAGACTCCTTCTCAAAAAGAAAAAAAAAAAAAATTCATGATAGTCAACAAAAAGCCCAAATTATTTTCACATAAATGGCTACTAAGTTGGGTCTTACCCTTCCCTATACTTGTGTAACTGGTTGTTAAAATCTACATGCAGATTTTATATGTGCCTCTGTTAAATTCCATCTTGTTTTTAGTTTGGCATTCCAAAAGGCAAGATTATTTTGAATTATAATTGTCACCTATAATATTGATTTTCCCTCTTTGTTTCATATCATCTGAAGTTTGATGAGCCATGCATGCTTAGTATGTCTATTGAAGTCATTGCTAAATTAGGTGGTGAAAATAAGATCCACAACACCTTCTCCTTTTCACTAGACAGATTTCTCCAGATTTTTAGTCATTAATGAATAATTTTGGTGTATGGTAGCCAAACCAAAAGCGTTATCTCTAAGCCACAGTCATCATCTTTTTATGAAGCTTTACAGAGATTAATATGCCCTTTCTCTGCTCCTTTCTCCTGATTGTTAAATTATTAATACTGTCAATAAAAGATATTATATGAGGTTTTACATTAGGTTCAGCATTACAAAGATCCTGGTGATCCCTTATGGGACTTCCAACTATTCTATAAAGCATCTATTTAAGAATTTTACCAGGGACCAAGGTCAAATTCACTGGTTGGCAAAGGCAGTGCTTCTAACTTTATAATCATAAGCATTGTCTCAGAGTGTAGACTTCAAAAGTTTTGGGTCAGTTGACTGGTTGATTGATTTGGTTAGTTTAACTAGTTTCTTCCTTTGCTCCCTCTCTCTGCTAAACCCAGAGTCAGTCCTATTTCACTCTCAATTCAAGTCATTCCTTGGCTTCTTAAGAAATCATGAGTATACAGAAGACAGAATATGTTCAAATACATATGAAAGCACTCGGTTTGTTCTGTGTCTGTATTCCCATATGACTGAATGTGGGCCTGCATGATGTAAGCCCAAAGCCAAAGGAAAAGGTAGGATCAGGCCAGGAACAGAAAAACCCTGTTCTCACTGCCATCAGCTAATGTGAGATGTCATCTTTCTTAATTTTAAAAGTGAGAAAACTCTATATCACATTGTGTTTTCTGGTTTCTTCCTCCTACACACACACATATTTTTGACTTCCATATCCATTCTTATTTATGATTCCATCTCAAGCTTCCAATATTCCCTCAACTATAGGGGATGACCCAATGATTCCTCCTCTCTTTTAGTAGTCATTTAAATGTCTCTTTGTCTGACTCTAGCATTAACCGTCAGATGCTGCAATTTTTTCATGGCACTTTGCTGTTGGAAAATTATCGTAACTAATTCATATATTCATTTATTTATTCATTCCACAAGGTCCTCCTATGCGTTTAGTGGAAAGGTAGTGCTGCGATAACTGAGAGAAGAAAATCTATACCAGAAGAGCGATTTCTAAAGAACCCACGGTTAGTTAAGATAAACTGAGCATTTGACCTGTATGGAAAATATAAGGCAGGAGAACCAAGAAAAATAGAGTGTTTCCAGTTTCCAACAAACTGATCAGAGACTGGGCAAAGTATGGAAATGGCTTTACCAAATGTCACCAGGCCACCTGTCCAAGGAGAAAGAGTGGTTTCCCAGGGGAGTGAGAGCTGGGTTAATTCAGATCTTTCTGTGTCGCATATCTTCCTGAATAGATGATACAGATTGCGCATCTGGATTTCCAAGTCTCATTTTCTTGGAAAGAAAAAATAGTCTGAGATGAGTGGCAGCCTCAGGAACATGCATGACTTCAGAGTACAACCAACTCTCCTGGAGGCAATGGGCACGGCTCCCACCCTTCCACAGCTCACAAGCTGTGGTCCTCCTGTTGGTGCCCAGCCGGGACCTCCAGATAAATAGTTCCCTGCTGATTGGAAGAACGTTATGCTGCTCTCTAATTTTGACATTTCTATCACTTAAAGAGGGTTTGGGGCCAGGTGCAGTGGCTCACGCCTATAATCCTAGAACTTTGGGAGGATTGCCGGAGCCCAGAATTTGAACCAGCCTGGACAACATAGGGAGACCTCATTTCTTTTTTTTTTTTTTTTGAGACGGGGGTCTCGCTCATCACCCAGGCTGGAGTGCAGTGGCCAGATCTCAGCTCACTGCAAACTCTGCCTCGGGTTTGCTCCCATTCTCCTGCCCTCCCAGCCTCCCGAGTAGCTGGGACTACAGGCGCCCACCACCTCGCCCCGCTAGGTTTTTGTATTTTTTAGTAGAGACGGGGTTTCACCGTGTTAGCCAGGATGGTCTCGATCTCCTGACCTCGTGATCCGCCCGTCTCGGCCTCCCAAAGTGCTGGGATTACAGGCTTGAGCCACCGTGCCCGGCCGGGAGACCTCATTTCTATTATTTTTTTTTAAGTAGCCAGGCAGGGTGGCATGTGCTCCTAGTCCCAGCTACTTGGGAGGCTGACGTGGGAGGATGGCTTGAGCCCAGGAAGTCGAGCTGTGATCACACCACTACACTCCAGCCTGGGTGAGACCCTATCTCAAAAAAAAAAAAAAAGAGGTGGGTGGAGCAGGTTGGGAAAGCACTGTAGAACAGTAGACCATTCGGGAGTCTTAGAGTCAGGCAAACCTGGGTTCACATCATGACTCCATCATAATGACCTTGAATAATTGACTTGAATAAACAGGTCTTAGTTTCTCTTCCACATCTGGGAGACAATAAGGCCTGTCTCCAATGCGTGCTGTGATGAATAAATGGATAAGCCAAGCATGGAGTGTGGCCATAATAGTATCTTGGTTAATATTAACTACCTTTCTGTCTTCTCTTGGACCCAGAGCTGGAAGAAAAAGCAGTCCAGTGGCGACAGTGGGAACCAGACCACCTGGCTGATCCTAGTGGGCTTCGGGGAGTTGCAATACCTGGGCTTCCTTCCCTTCACTCTCTTCCCGGCCATCTATGTGGTGACAGTCGGGGGCAATGCCCTCATCATGCTGGCCGTGGCCTCTAGTCGGACACTCCACCCACCAATGTACTTCTTCCTCTGCCACTTCTCCCTGCTGGAGATTGGCTGTACCTCCAACATCATACTGTGGCTGTTGCAGAGTTTCCTGGAGGGGAGGGAAGTCATCTCACTAGTCAGCTGTCTGGCTCAGTTCTATGTGTTTTCCTCACTTGCTGCAGCTGAGTGCCTCCTGCTCTCTGCCATGTCCTATGTGATTGGCCATCTGCTGCCCCCTTCACTATCCTGCCCTGATGAGCACCTGGTTTTGTCACTGCCTGGCCGCTGGTGCTTGGTTCAGTGGCTTCTTCTCCTCTGCCTTCACTATGGCCCTGGCAGCACCTCTGTCCTGGCAGCAGGGAGATTGACCACTATTTCTGTGAGTTTGCTCCAGTAGTCAGGCCGTTCTGTGGGAATGTGGGAGTCATGTAAGGAGCTGAAGTCAGCATCTCAGTCTTCCTGACACTGGCCGCCTTCCTACTGATTGTGACATCTTATGCCTTCATTGAGGGCTGTACTGCAAATACCTTCAGGCCATGGGAGGCAAAAAGCCTTCTTCACCTGTTCCTCCCACCTCACCATAGTTGGGGTATTTTATGGCATCCTCATTGTGGTTTATGTGGCCCCAATAGCACACATGTCCCCCTTGCTTCTAAAGGTCTTCTCTGTCCTCTATATAGTGTTCACGCCCATGTCAACTCCATCATCCACAACCTCAAGAACCAAGAGGTGAAGGCGGCTCTGCATAGACTCAGGGAACAGCTCATCCCAGGACACACTCACTGAGAAGGACAGGACAGCTTTTGACTTCTTCCTGGATTGATTTCAGCGTAGCCCCTTCTTCAAAGTCTGATGGACTAGAGACCACTGCAATAAAAAGATGGAGACTGTGGGATTGCAAGTGGATGTCTAACAAAATGAGGTAACTGTATTTTCCAATTGGAATTGGCCTTTATTTAGAATAAAATTCTAAATAAATCCCCATTTGTAGCAGCTTCCCCAACCCCAGCAACAGCAGCCTCTGTCCCTGTCTGAGGGAATTAACCCCACATTGCCTGAAGAAACTATAATTGCCTCCCCTGGGGCAGTTCCCATGCCAGACAATGCCGATTCTCCTCAGAATCCATACCCATCACTCCTCTTTGGTTCTAAAACTATAGCTAGACCCAAGTCCCTGCAGAGCTCTAAAGGTGAGGCACAAAGTGTGACCCATGAGGACATGCACTACACTCCAAAAGAATTACTTGGGTTTTCTAATTTATACAGACAGAAATCCAGTGAACATGCATGGAAATAGATATTGAAGTTGTGGGATAATGATGGAAGGAACACAAAGTTGAATAAAGCCAAATGTATTGATATAGGCTCACTAAAGCAGAAATTCTGCATTTAATGTTGCAGCTTGGGGAACTAGGAAGGATTCTAACAGTTTGCTTAGTTGGTTGACTGAAACATGAACCAAAAGGTGGGACACAGTAAGTGAATTAGAAATGCTGGATCTGCCTTGATTTAATGTAGAGAAAGGATTCAAAGGCTTAAGGATATTGAAATGTTACAGTGGATTTGTTACTTAAGACCTACTCACCCACATGACAGGGCCCAGAAGACACACTTTTCACTATGACTAAAAAATAGGGAAGCCCTGGCATCCTTGAAGAGCTCTGTAATCTCTCTTCTCTGTAGCCCAGACCTTACAGTGAGGACTGCAGTCACTGAATTGGGAAACCTAAATTCAATGGGAGTAACTGCATCCTGAGGTGGCAGAGGCCAATTGGCAGCACTCAACCTCCAAAGGCAAGGTGTACCTGGTCACCACAATGGACAGCAGAGTCAAATCAGCAGTCAGAATAGCTTGACTCACACAGACCTATGGCATACTGTTTCTAGAAGTGCAATAGATAAGAAACCTACTAAATTCTTATTTGATCAGAAAAGTTCTAAATCAAGTGAACATCAGCTAAGTTTTTCTCAGGGTTGTTCTACTAGTGCCACAAGAGAGTTGGATTGGGATTGCAAGAAGGAAGGGGAAGTGATGATGAGGGTAACAAGAGGGATTGAGAATCTCAGCCATCCATCTTATCGGTTAGAAGACATGAAACTATTTCAACTTCCTTTGAATATCTTTCTTCATTTTTCTCCATGCCAAACCTACTCTTTCTCATCAACCCCAAGGATGGTTTTTCTGTGCTGCCTTCTGAGGATTTTCCTCCACTACCTTTTCACCTTTTCTCTTGCGTGTACCTTGGGATATAGAACAAAAGTGAATATATACAAGTGAGTATTTGGCTAGGAGATGAGGCTGGAAATGTTTATTGGGAAACAGACTGTGACTGATTGATTGATTGATTACAGGGCCTTCCAATTTTAATTCCATAAAATGATTCCAAATAATTTTGGATTTATTTGGAATAAAATTCTAAATTAATAAATTTACTATAATTATTATTTTATTTGGAATAAAATTCTAAATTTATTAATAAAAGCATTTAATAAATTGTTGTATATTTTCCATGGGTTAATTATTGTTTAGGACTGGGAGTGCATACGAATTATAAATGACCTCTAACATTGAGGATCTCATAGTTTTTTCAACTCACTATTTTTTTTCTTTTCTTTTCTTTTCTTTTTTTTTTTTTTTTTTTTTTTTTGAGATGGAGTTTCACTCTTGTTGCCCAGGCTGGAGTGCAATGGCACGATCCGGCTCACTGCAACCTCTGCCTCTCGAGTTCAAGCCATTCTCCTGCCTCACCCTCCAGAGTAGCTGGGATTACAGGCACCCGCCACCACCCCCGGCTAATTTTTTGTATTTTTAGTAGAAATGGGGTTTCACCATGTTGGCCAGGCTGGTCTCGAACTCCTGACCTCAGGTGATCTGCCCGCCTCGGCCTCCCAAAGTGCTGGGATTACAGGCGTGAGCCACTGCACCTGGCCTCAACTCAGTCTTAAAAATTGGTTTTCATTTCTGGTAGCACTAGTGCAGCACAAGTTATGTCTCATCTTTCCCGTGGCCTATTGAGTGACCTCTCATCATGGAGCACTCTCCCTTTTCTATCCATACCTTTTGCTCTCTCTGACACAAGGCTCTGCTTGGTTCAGTGTGAGAGTAACTTGAACACCCAGGCCTTTAATGGAAAAAAACTGCTGATGGCAGTAGTGACGACGGCAGCTGAACAACTTGTGATGCAAAGACCACAAGCATTCGTCAGAAAATGCCTGCAACGTAATGTGCAGCAGTAAGGACTCTGTCCCTCTGAGGGCTGGATGAAGTGGGAGCAGGTAAAATAGGTGCAAAACTGAATGTAGTGCTCCCTATCACCCGACTCTCAGCCTGTGCTGGGAAAGCTGAGTATGGGGAATAAACAGTCCTCACACTGAAATAAGATCCCACAGAGATCATCCTGACAAAAAGACGGAAGACACACTGGCCCCTGGCTAAGCCCCCTGATTCCCAATCTCCTTTTCATCTTCCTCATTCATGGGTTCCCACCCTTTAAGACATGTTTTCTGCTCCTGGTACACACGTCATCCCACATACCAACACTCCAGACATCCTGAGCAGCTTCCTGAAAACAAAAGCTCTCCCTAGTCCATCATGTCCTAGATGCCTTCTGGAAGGACCAGTGCTCTGAGAAGGAGTCTAAGCAAAAACAAGAAAACCCAGGCAAAATGGAAGGCAAACCCAGAGAGGGACTCCAGAGAGAAAGTATTTCTGAATCTCAGGGTTCCGTTTCCTCTGGGAATTCCCCTCTAAAAATGATCAATAATTCAAAATAGAGAAAGAAAGATTTCCCTCCCCACTCATCCACTTTTCCTTTCAGAGTTTATTGATGATAACATTGGTGATGACAAAGTGCCAAGAGGACTGTGAAAGATCCTAAAGTGGTATCTGCCTGGTAAGAGGAATGTGAAGGGCAGAGAGCAGCTGTTCTGCCAGTGGGGTTTGGTGGGAGAGAGGCAGATAATATCTGGGCTATTGATGTTAGTGGCATCTGTGCTGTAGGATTTGCCATGGGCTTTGGGAGAGGGTTGAGAATGTTCCCCCGATGAGAAAATGAGGCAGAGTAATCATGTGATGCATTCATCCCAGGCATCATGGCAGCACCCACATGTGTCCTCTTCACCTGGGACTCTCCAACAGCATAAATTGGCTCCAGCCCACAAGCCCAACTTTCCCTCAGCTGGGTCCCAGACTTCTGCCCCTGCCTCCAATCTATACTTTATTTCTCTATCCTTAAGGTGGCCTGGGTAAAACACTACAAAGCCAAAGATTTGTCTAAATACCTGACCAGCTGTACGCTGTGAGACTGTCTTTGAACATGGCTCCTGGAGAAGGTAGCCCAGAAGATGGGGCAATTCCTCAAGATTCTTTGAAGTTCTGAATCTTCCCCCATCTCTGCCTCCAAAATAAAAGTTACTCAAGTTCACCTGTGTCAAGCAGAATGGGTCAAGATGGAGCCTTTCCTACATGATATAAACAGCTGGAAATCCCATTCTCTCCAAGCCCACCACTGAAGTTTCCTGTATCTCCTCTGGAAAGATGATTAAGGAAAATTATTGCCTGAGAAATTCCTAAGGGTCATCCAGATTGGGCTAAAATTGACAGCTGAATATGGCATTCTAGATGCTAGTTCTCAAAATGCCAGCTCTTATAAAATTCATTTAGTGGAGAAGGTTAATTTTATTCTCCATCAGCAGAAGGAGAGCTCAAGATGAAACAGAAGGAAATTGTGGGAGAGGTTTGATTTAGAGACAGGGAAAGATTGGCAGAAGATCAGGGTGATTAGGTTAGGGAAATAACTAAACTGCTGTAAGAAAGTCCCAAAGATATGGTGCTAGACATTTATTTGTCTCTCACAAGAGTCTAAGACGGGTAGACAGGCTCCTTTATACCACAAAGACATTCAGAAACCCAGGTTCTTTCTATCTTGCATATCCACCATTCTCTCTATTAAAATATCTTTTTTTTTTTTTTTTAATTTATTTTTAGATGGAGTCTTGCTCTCTGTCGCCCAGCCTAGAATGCAGTGGCGCGATCTCAGCTCCCTGCAACCTCTACCTCCCAGGCTCAAGAAATTCTCCTGCCTCAGACATCCGTGTAGCTGGGATTATAGGCACACATCATCGCACCTGGCTAATTTTTGTATTTTTAGTAGAGATGGGGTTTCAACCATGTTGGCCAGCCTGGTCTCAAACTCCTGACCTCAAGCGATCCACCCACCTTGGCCTCCCAAAATGCTGAGATTACAGACATGAGCCACCGTGCCTGGCCACTTTATGTTTTACTTTGGAATGTGGCATCTATCTATTGTCTTTAAGAATCAGCTGAAACTAAAATGAAGAGTTTCTCATTTAATCTCCTGATTCATTGTCTTTTAACAGTTTACAAAGCACTTTCAGACACTAGATCTTATTTGACCCTTGCCATTCCCTCTGTATTACAGAAATCATTTCCCAATTGGCACTATCACTGCCTTGCTGCTCCTGCAGCTGCCTCCTTCCAGGTAGCTGGCTCTCTGACTGGATTTCATCATTTCTGCTGCTGTTGCTGTCACTGCTGCTGCTACATCTGCTGGCTCAAATACTTTCCTTGTCTTGCTGGCAACACATGTGGTTAAGTCCCAGCTGAGGGTTCCCAACCAGGAGAAGGAAGGAGTGAAAGAACAGGAAAATAAACTGAAGAAGAAATAAAGAGAGGCCGGCTTGTACTGTAGCATTAGTGTTACACAGCTCTATACTAGGACTAATTATCTCCCAAATCTCCTAGAGGAAGTTCTCTGTACCTCCACATTCCAGGAAGCAGCAAGGTGGGCTCTCACAACTATCCAGTAATCCTGTCCAGACCGGGCACAGTGGTTCACGCCTGTAATCCCAGCACTTTAGGAGGCCAAGGTGGGCGGGTCACCAGAGATCAGGAGTTCGAGACCAGCCTGGCCAACATGGCAAAACCCCATCTCTACTAAAAACACAAAAATTAACCAGGCATGGTGCTGTGGGCCTGTAATCTCAGCTACTCAGGAGGCTGAGGCAGGAGAATTGCTGGAACCCAGGAGGCGGAGGCTGCTGTGAGCCAAGATCACGCCACTGCACTCCAGTTTGGGCAACAGAGTGAGACGCTGTCTTATAAAAATAATAATAAAATAAAATAAAATAAAATAATTCTCTCCCCTCCTTGGGTAGAATGAATTATTATTCCCAATTCCTTACCTCCTATGTCATGTGATCTTCCAGACCACACATAGGACAGAGTATTATTTCCCCACTATATCAAGGTTGAACTTGGCCATGCAACCTGCTTTAGCCAATGAAATGTTAGCAGATATGACATAAGTTGAAATGAAAAATGTGCTTGCCTGGTGTCATTTGGCCTCTTGTGCTCCTGTGATTGCCAGAAGAGAGCTGCACTCGCCATCTACCTATATCCCAGAATGAAACATTTGGAACAGACCTGATCTCAACCCAAATCCTGGCTCCTGAAGTAGTCTCCTCCCCACCCCAACCCATCAGCAATCCACCAGACCCAGGAGCAAGAAAAATAAACGCTGTTGTAAGCCACTGAGATTTTGGGTGGCTTATGACATAGCAGACACTGACAAATACTCTTCTTCACTCCTGTACTTCTCCGGAGAGTCCTCTTTACTCTCCCAGCACAAACCCTAACCCCCACTTAATTAGCAAGATTCTTCATTGTGTGGATGCAGATTCTGTACCTCCTTTGGTGATTTGCATTACATTTGGTTAAAATATGCTTACTGATCTCTTACTTTAAGGTTAGTTGCCTAGAAAGGGGATTTAGGTAAGGTCCTATCCTTTGTCCCCTTACAAACCCAGGGAGGGAATCTAAAGTTCCCACCCAGAATAATCCAACCAGTAACTAATATAAACAGACCCTTAATCAAAATCTAATGCAACTCCTTTCTGCTCCCTACATAAAATCATCAAAGTTGAGAATGCATACATATTTTTTTGTAGATGTTTACTCTGCACTTAAGAAATAAGTTAAGGCTGGGCACAGTGGCTCATGCCTGTAATCCCAGCACTTCGGGAGGCTGAGGCAGGTAGATCACCCAAGATCAAGAGTTTGAGACCAGCCTGGCCAATATGGTGAAACCCCATCTCTACTAAAGTACAAAAAATTAGCCGTAGTGGCGGGAGCCTACAATCCCAGCTACTTGGGAGGCTGAGGCAGGAGAATTGCTTGGACCCAGGAGGCGGAGGTTGCAGTGAGCTGAGATCATGCCATTGCACTCCAGCCTGGGTGATAAGAGCGAAACTTCGTCTCAAAAAAAAAAAAAAAAGAAAGAAAGAAAGAAAAGTTAATTTCTTTGTTTGGGACACTTCTTTTAACAGAGCTTTGGATGTGGAGTGTTTTCATTCAGTCCTAGAAGCACAACATTGTTCTTTTTAGTCTTTTAAAAATCAACTAGGACTGGCACGGTGGCTCAAGCCTATAATCCCAGCACTTTGGGAGGCTGAGGCAGGCGGATTACTTGAGGCCAGGAGTTCGAGACCAGCCTGGACAACATGGTGAAACCCTGTTTCTACTAAAAATACGAAAATTAGCCAAGCATGGTGGTGCATGCCTGTAATCCCAGTTACTCGGGAGGTGGAAGCACTTTAAACCCAGGAGGCAGAGACTGCAGAGAGTTGAGATTGCTCCACTGCACTCCAGCCTGGATGATGGAGTGAGATTGTCTCAAAAAAAAAAAAAAAAAAAAAAAGGGTCAGGCACGGTGGCTCACACCTGTAATCTCAGCACTTTGGGAGGCCAAGGCAGGCAGATCACAAGATCAGGAGTTCGAGACCAACCTGATCAACATGGTGAAACTCCATCTCTACTAAAAATACAAAACATTAGCCAGGCATGGTGGCACATACCTGTAATCCCAGCTACTCAGGAGGCTGAGGCAGGAGAATGGCTTGAACCTGGGAGGCGGAGGTTACAGTGAACCGAGATCACGCCACTGCATTCCAGCCTGGGAGACAGAGCAAGACTCCATCTCAAAAAATAAAAAAAGAGTGGCTGAGGCAGCTTTTGTGAAGAAAAAACCAGACATGTCACACTTTCAAATATCAAGATCTATTACAAAGCTATGGTAATTAAGATAGCATAGTACTGGTGAAAAGACAGGTGAACAAATCAGTGGAACAGAATGGTGACTTTCACAAATATGATCACCTGACAGGACAAAGGTGGCATAGTACTGATGTAAGGAGAGGATGGTATTTTCAGTAAATGGCACTGATTCGGCTGGCTACCTATGGCTGCTTTTGTTATCTTTTACTCATCTCAAAGCTCTCTGTGGTATTAGAAGAGCAAGAAACATACACATGTCTATGATTCTAGTCAGCCAGACATGAACTTTTCTGCCCATTTAAAAAAACAAAACAAAAAGCAGTAGTAAACAGTGGACTTTTTTGATCATCCCCAAATCCGGATGTAAATTGGACTTTGAAGCAGTTTGCCTCAGAGCTGCTAAATTCAAACACGTCCTAAAAACTTGACCTACCGTTTTTTAATGCTGCATCCAAAGGAGCAAGCAGCAGAGGGAAGGGGGCTACACTAGAAGAAAAGCAAGCAATCATTTTGCCCCACAGTAGAGACCACCCCAGGGCACAGTGGCCACCAGTAGAAGCGGTAGTTCTCTGGACAGGAAATACTGCCATTCCATACAAAAGTAATGCTTTGATCTTCCACTGTATTATTTTATTGAAAACCAATAAACTTTCTTTATGAGGAAGGAGATGCCAGGCACGGCAGTTCACGCCTGTAATCCCAGAACTTTGGGAAGCAGAAGCAGGCAGATCACGAGGTCAGGAGATTGAGACCATCCTGGCTAACAAAGTGAAATCCCATCTGTACCAAAAATACAAAAAAATTAGCCGGGCGTGGTGGTGAGTGCCTATAGTCCCAGCTACTCGGGAGGCTGAGGCAGGAGAATGGCGTGAACCCAGGAGGCGGAGTTTGCAGTGAGCTGATATGGCACCACTGCTCTCCAGCCTGGGCAACAAAGTGAGACTCTGTCTCAAAAGGAAAAGAAAAAGAAAAAGAAGAGGGAAGGAGATTAGGAAAGATTAGGCTTGTTGTTCTCATTTTCAGAAATTTTTGTTCCAGCAACACAGACCTCACAGTTAAAGGAGAAAAAAAGAAAATCCTTGATTCCTTTGCTGATGACTATGGCCAAGAGTAGGGGAGCTTTGAATAGAAAATTCACGAAAGATACATGGATGGCAAATAAGTATCTGATGAAAAGCTGCACAACTCATTAATCATTAGGGAAGAGCTAATTAAAACTACAATGGAATACAACCACACCCATTAGAATTGTTAAAAATTTAAAAAGGCTGACCATACATGTGTCCCTCCAAAATTCACATGTTGGAACCTAATATCTAATGTGATATTACTAAGAGGAGGGCCTTTGGGGAAGTGATTAAGTCTTGAGGGCTCCACTCTCATAAAGCACTTAGTGCCTTTATAAAAGAGGCTTGAGAGATCTGTCTGGGCCTTCCTTCTCTTCCATGTGAGGACACAGCATTAGTCCCCTCTTGCCCTTCCACCTTCTGCTGTGTGCGGATACAACAAAAAGGCACCAACTTGGAAGCAGAGAGCAGCCCTCAACAGACATTGAACCTGCCATCATCTTGATCTTGGACTTCCCAGTCTCCAGAACTGTGACAAATAATTTCTTTTATTTATAAATTACCCTATCTGGCTGGGCACGGTGGCTCACGCCTGTAATCCCAGCACTTTGGGAGTCTGAGGTGGGCATATCACAAGATCAGGAGTTCGAGACCAGCCTGGCCAGCACGGTGAAACCCTGTCTCTATTAAAAATACAAAAAATTAGCTGGGCATGGTGGCACATGCCTGTAGTCCCAGCTACTCAAGAGACTGAGGCAGGAGAATTGCTTGAACCCGGCAGGCGGAGGTAGCAGTGAGCCGAGATCATGACATTGCACTCCAGCCTGGGCGACAGAGTGAGACTCCATCTCAAATAAATAAATAAATAAATTACCCTAAAGGTATTTTGTTATATAGCAGCACACTAGACTGAGACAAGACCAATTATATCATACATATGATATCATACAATTATATATGTATGATACAATTATATACAATTATAATTACAATTATAATTATACATATAATAAATGATACAATTATATGATATATATACTATATATATGATATATATACATATGATAAATATACAATTATATCATACATATGATATAATTCCATTTATATAAAACTCAGAAGATGTAAACTAATCTACAGTGACAAAAAGCAGAGTAGTGATTACTTTGGGATGAGGAATAGGAATGGGAGAGAGGAACTCAAGGAAAGTTTTGGAGTGATGGATATGTTTACTATCTTTATTGTGGCGATGGTTTCATAAGTGTATATATGTGCCAAAATTTATCAAGTTGTACACTTTAAATAGGTGCAATTTACTGTTTGACAATTATGACTCAATAAAGCTGTTAAAAAATAAAATTGATAACAGTCAACCACAAATAAGACAATAAAATATAAATCTCAAAATTGCTCTATGGCTAAAAAGAGGTTTGACTAAAACTTTGAGTTATATCCAATGAATGAGGAATAAATACATTACAAGAATATGAACTCATATGGGGCACAATGTAAAAATTATCTCATCGACAAATCTATTTGGATTCTTATGCCAGCTCTTCCATTACTTACTTAGTGCTATGAGTTGAATTGTGTCCCCCAAAGAATGATATGTTGAAGTCCTAACCCCAGTATCTCAAGAATACGACCTTCTGGAAATAGTGTCATTACAGATGTATTAGGTTGGTGCAAAAGTAATTATGGTTTTTGCCATTTTTAATTAGTTAAGATGAAGTCATACTGAAATAGGGTGGGCCCCTAATCCAATATAACTAGTGTCCTTATAAGATGGCCACGTGAAGACAAACAGAGATAACTCCTTGTGACAATGAAGACAGAAATTGAAGTTATGAAGCTTCAAGCCAAAGAATATCAAAAACAGCCCACAAACCACCAGAAGCTAGGAATAGGCAAAGAAGGATTTTTTCTTTCCTACAGTTTTCAGAAAACATGGCCCTGCCAATACTTTCAGCCATCTAGTCTCCAGAACTGAGACAAATTTCTGTTGTTTTAAGCCATCCAGTTTGTTGTTTGTTATGGAAGCCTTGGGAAACTAATACACTTGGTGTTACTGGTAAGTCGTTAATATTTCTAGGCCTCAATTTCCTCACTTTTACATAAGAGGGTTGGACCAGATTATATATAAAATTCCTTGGGAAAATTCATTAGTCTCTTACGACTTGACTGCCTCATCTGTAAAATGGAGATTATTATATAATAATGCCTGGCACAGGCAAGCACTAAGTGTAAGCTGATACTTACACATACCAGTAATAGCAGTAGTGACTCTTTCAGTTCTGGCAATCTATAGTCTAGAACCAATCCCAAAGGGTATGAAGTTTATATGTCCAGTGAATTCTAGAAACAATAATTCAACAGGAAGAAAAATACCCTACAGTTTTTGAATGAGGGCAAAATAAGGAGTCGAACAACCAGAAAGGAGTCTTAAATAGCTGTGACAAAGGGTGAGACACAGGAAGGAAGGCATTCTCATAGCAGTAGGTCCTCCCACTTCCTCCACTGCTTTACATTTCATGGTAAGCCCATCCCAACTTTTACCTGAGTCCCTCCAGGAGTGAGAACACTCTCTCCCATACAGGTTCCTGCTGCTAAGTGGCTCACCCGGTCTGATCATGGTACCGCTTTTAGTAGGTTTTTCCACTAATTATTCAATGCAAATATATATACCAGGTACTACATAGGAGAAGGGATACAGCAGGGAGTAAAACGGTAAGTCCCTTATTACAGTTCTAGAGTCTAAAAGGGGAAACAAACATTAAACAAATAATTTTACAAATACTCACATATTACAAACATGAGGGTACTATGAAGACAAAGGACAGAGAGCACATCCATGTCAGGGGTCAGAGGACGCTTCCCTGAGAAAATGAATTTTAAGATGAAACCTGTAGGATAAGTAGAAGTTAACCAGGAATAAGTGTCAAAGATAAGTTGGAGGAAACAGGCAGAGGGAAGAAGGTATGTGCAAAAGCTCTAAAGCAAAGCTTTCCACATTTGTGGTACATAAACAAGTCATGAGAGATGAGGCTGGAGAGGTAGGCTGCAGAAAGATTGCGTGGCCATCATAGCCCATAGCAAGGAGTTTGATCTTCACCCTAAGTTCAAGGGGGAGTTACTGAAGGGTTTTTAAGCAAAGGAGTAATATAAGACTTGCATTTTCCAAAGATCACTCTGGCAGCAGTGTAAAAAATAGGTAAGAGGGGTAGGTGTGGCTATAAGGATATAACGGAGTGCTACTGTAGCCTTTCAGAAGAGACAATTCAATGTCATAGATTAGGATGGTTGTAGACTTGGAAAGAAATGGTTAGAGAAATGCATTGGTAAAATTTGATTGGTGTCAGGGACCTTGGGATGCTGCTTCCAGCAGCTCAAAACCCCACCACTGAAATTCTGCTGAACAGAATTAGTCTGGAGAACAAGAGCCAGACATGTTAGCCAGGAGAACCTGGAGCAGAAGGCTGCTTCACAATCTGTGTCATCTAGAGGGAACCTGAGTTTCTGTACTTCATGATGCTTTTTTGAGCAGATCTAAAGGCTACAGACACCCCTAACAATAGACGATGTGTCACTGATAAATGACTAGGGACTGGGAGCAGGGCAAGATAGAAAATAGGTTCTTGGAAAGGTATGTGATTATTCTCCAGTCTTCTTTTTGTCACTTTTCCTTCTTCAGCAGGTTACTGGGGCCCAACTGAGCTGGGTGAGGAGTAACCCCTGCCCTTTTACCGTGCCTCATCCATCACAGGTTGTTTCTCCTCCACCTTTCCACCTCTTTGCTTTCCTTCCCTCTCATCCCCCCTTTCTACTCTCACCTCACTTCCCCTGCTTCTCATCTTCCCCCCACTGTCTCCCTCAGTGTGGAGAGATTTCCCCAACCTTAGAGGTCCCCTCAATATTGACAAGATGGGCACTGTCTCCCTAGTCCCCTCTTGTGGTCATAACTACTCACTGCAGCCATGGTGGCCTACGCAGACTTGGGCCAGAGGGGACAGACAGATCCTGGTCTGAAGGCAGACTTTTCCCCAGACTATAGTTAAACTGACGGTTGCACCATTCTTCAGCTTTGTGTCCAGCATTTTTTCTGCAGGTAAAAAGACAGTGACAACAAGCTAATAGTGCTAAAAATTTAACTCAACAAATATTTATGAGCATTGGCAATATATAGCTACCAGGAATTCATTATTTACTAAGGATAAGACCAATGCCATCACAGTTCTGGCACACCATAGGCAATAATACCTAGCATACTTAGAACACTACCAGCTTAATACATTCATTCATATCAGGTTCATCTATATGTCAATAAATGCTCAAATACAAGGCAAGTGAGAAGCAGGTGGTGGACTAAAGAAAGAAAAGTCATGAATAGGATATACGCTTAACAGGGATACCTTCTTAAGACATACATCATTAGGCAATTTCATCATTGTGCAAACATCATAGAGTACACCTATACAATCCTAGATGGTATAGCCTACCACCCACTTACAATCTATGGTATAGCATATTGCTCCTAATTTACAAATTTGTACAGCATGTGACTCTACTGAATACTATAGGCAACTGTAACACAATGGTAAGTATTTGTGTATGTAAACATAGCAAAACATAGAAAAGGTACAGTAAAAATACCATATTATAATCTTATGGCACCACCATCACATATGTAGTCCATCCGTGACCACAATGTTATGTGGTGCATGACTATATGCTTTAGGTAGCATGTGGAAAAGCAAAATGAGTTACTCCACACTAAGACTTGTACAAAACACATGCAAATTTACTTTAAAAATATAAAACAGCCCTAGGCCAAGATTTGACTGAAACATTTATTGATATTAACATCTTGTTTTGGTTTGTGTGTTTTTTTCTTTTTTAAGAGGCAGGGCCTCGCTCTGTGGCCCAGGCTGGAGTATAGTGGCATGATCATGCATGGCTCACTGCAACCTCAAAACTTCTGGGCTCAGGCAATCCTCCCACCTCGGCCTCTTCAGTAGCTAGCACTACAGGTGCACACCACCATACCAGGCTAATTTTTTTTTCTTTTTTTTGTTTTAAGAGATGGGGGTCTCTCTATGATGCCCAAGCTGGTCCTGAACTCCTGGCCTCAAGTGATACTCTGGCCTCCCACAGTGCTGTGATTATAGGTGTGAGCCTCCACACCCAAAAATCCACAGCCAGTTTGTGTATTTTTGATAGCCCTAGCATAACCTTTTGGTTTCCTAGAGTAATGCAGCTAAGAGTCAGACAATTCTGGCTCACAAAATCTCAGGATAGTATATTGGTGTATGATAGCTGCTGGACACCATGAAAAATAGGACACGGTCCAAAGTACCCCCTACTGCCGCCCTTTTTTTTTGGGGGGGGGATGGAGTCTGGCTCTGTCACCCAGGCTGGAGTGCAGTGGCATGAGCTTGGCTCACTGCAACCTCTGCCTCCCAGGTTTAAGCAATTCTCATGCCTAAGCCTCCCAAATAGCTGGGATTACAGGTGCACACCACCACACCCAGCTAATTTTTGTATTATTAGTAGAGACAGGGTTTTACCATGTTAGCCAGGCTGGTCTCGAACTCTTGACCTCAAGTGATCTGCCTGCCTTGGCATTCCAAAGTGCTGGGATTACAAGTGTGAGCCACCACACCTGGCCCCAAAGGATCCATTTTTTAAGACACTGGTTGCATAAAACAACATTCCCATTGCATCATTTCCACCCTTTTGCTATTACCATGACATTCAAGGGTAATAAGGGAAGAAGCCTGACACTGCAACCTTATACCTCATTCAGAGCCTCTTGCCAAAGTCACTTCCCTACCTGTTTCTTGTCACCTGGGCATCCTAAGACATTTTGCTCCACAAGTTAGCCTGTGGGAATTCCCTCCATGCCTGTTATCAACAAATCAAAAGAATATCATAGAGATGACCTATCAACAAGTGAAAGGTAAGGGGATGAGCATTCTAAAACAAACGAGTACAAACTGTTACTAGGTAAAATGTTTGAGATAATGAAAATCTATAGGCTTATATTTTTGTAAATAGAAGAATAAATCATAAAATTTATATAAATGGCTACCTACAAGGTAAGGGAGAGAACAGACTATAAACACAAGGGATAGAAGTTATTCTTTAAAACAAATGAGTACTGAGGTTATATTTTAATTCCATCATCCTACTGTTCTTGAGAATGGAGATGGTCAGCATGAAAAAAATGATGTAAAGATATAAGACAGAAGAGGTTATGTTAAGGTCCCTAGTTCTGAATGTACTTTGAAGTGTCATTATGAAATTATGAGGCATTATATCTATCTCTGTTCACTGAAAAAGTGTAGAAACAATGACGATTATATCTGCAATGGACATCCCTAGCACTGAGATTGTAAACCATCATTTCCTATTAAAAAGAAACCAGAGCTCTTGGCTGGGCATGGTGGCTCACGCCTGTAATCCCAGCACTTTGGGAGGCTGAGGCGGGCGGATCACAAGGTCAGGAGATTGAGACTATCCTGGCTAACACAGTGAAACTCAGTCTCTACTAAAAATACAAAAAATTTGCCAGGTGGGGTGGCGGGCGCCTGTAGTCGCAGCAACTTGGGAGGCTGAGGCAGGAGAATGGCATGAACCCAGGAGGCAGAGCTTGCAGTGAGCCAAGAGCACACCACCGCACTCCAGCCTGGGGAAGAAAGCGAGACTCCATCTCAAATAAAAAAAGGAAACCACAACTCCTTGTAGAAACGGGTGATTCTGGCTTTGGAGTAGGAAATGAACAAGCCTAAAACATATTGACATATAAATAGCAAAGCCTACTGAGGCCACATCAAAAGGACTCAGAAGCCAACTGAAGAACATCTCCTTGGGCAAAAATAGGACAACGTAGGTACCCGTAAGTTTTTTGGTTTTTTGTTTTTTTTGTTTTGAGATGGAGTTTCGCTCTTGTCACCTAGGCTGGAGTGCAATGGTGCAATCTCGGCTCACTGCAACCTCCGTCTCCTGGGTTCAAGCGATTCTCCTGCCTCAGCCTCCCAAGTAGCTGGGACTACAGGCGCGTGCCAGCACATCCAGCTAATTTTTGTATTTTTAGTAGAGACGGGGTTTCACCACGTTGGCCAGGCTAGTCTCAAACTCCTGACCTCAGGTGATCCACCCGCCTCAGCCTCCCGAAGTGCTGGGATTATAGGCGTGAGCCACCATGCCCAGCCAGGATTTTTTAACTGTAAGAGACTAAAAATCAAATATGCTTAAATCCCTAAGTTCCTCATTATAATTTTTTTTTTTTTTTTTTTTTGAGACTAAGTCTTGCTGCAGCTACGTCTTGCTGCGACGCCCAGGTTGGAGTGTAATGGTATGATCTCAGTTCACTGCAACCTCTGCTTCCCAGGTTCAAGCAATTCTCCTGCTTCAGACTCCCAAGTAGCTAGGATTACAGGCATACACCACCATGCGCAGCTAATTTTTGTATTTTTAGTAGAGATGGGGTTTCACCATATTGGCCAGGCTGGTCTCGAACTCCTAACCTTAGGTAATCTGCCCACCTCAGCCTCCCAAAGTGCTGGGATTACAGGCGTGAGCCACCGCGCCTGGCCTTTCATTATAATTTTTACAACTCTGATTACTTTTGAAGGTTGCTAATGACCCAATTCATTATTTTCAAAAATAGTAAATAAAGAAAAGAGTTAAGTATTGTTATGGTTTGAATGTTTGTGATCCCAGAAATTCCTTAATCTTTTTTAAAATTAATTTGTTTGCTAATCTTCTCTTTATCATTCCAATTTTAGTATATGTGCTGCCAAAACAAGCACCCAAAATTCTTATGTTGAAATCCTAACCCACAAGGCGATAGTACTAAGAGGTGGGGCGTTTAGGAGGTGATTAGTCATGAAGGCTTTGCCCTCATGAATGGGATTAGTGCCCTTATAGAGACCCCAGAGAGCTAGCTAACTAGCCTCTTCCACCATGTGAGGACAGAGTAAGAAGATGCTGCTGGCGAGGCTCGGTGGCTCAAGCCTATAATCCCAGCACTGTGGAAGGCTGAGGCAGGTGGATCATGAGGTCAGGAGTTCAAGACTGGCCTGGTCAACATAGTGAAACCCCGTCTCTACTAAAAATTAGCCAGACATGGTGGCGGGTGCCTGTAATCCCCGCTACTTGGGAGGCTGAGGCAGGAGAATCGTTGAACCCAGGAGGCGGAGGTTGCAGTGAGCAGAGATCGTACCACTACACTCCAGCCTGGGCAACAGTGCAAGACACTGTCACAAAAAAAAAAAAAAGAAGATGCTGCCTTAAGAAAGTCGACCCCCTTGCCAGACACCAAATCTGCTAACGCCTTGATCTTGGATTTCCCAGTCTTAAGAACTGTGAGAAATAAACTTCTGCTGTTTGTAAACCACCTAGTTTATATCATTTTGTTACAGTAGCCTGAACAGAGCAAGACAAGTATTTATTCCTGCTTTTCCTATGCAAACTATACCACTGGGTGTCCAAATAATAGATAAAGAGAAACTTCTTCAGTTTTCCAAATAATAGATGAAAAAGAAAGAAATTCACAATTATCACCATTTTACAACACCTAATTAATCAATAGATCTCAGCAATGAGCATCAAAAGGTTGCTACCAGCAAAAAAAGAGACAACCAGACATTACATGCCTCCTGATAGAAGACACCACCATCTACGAAGACCACACCTCTCGACCCAACTGCCAACTTGCAGGAAACACCAACAGAATAACATGTTAAACTACAGTATGGAGAGGCAATCTGCTAAATCCAGACTATGAAAACTACACAGGAACAACCACCCATTTTCTCCAAAACAAAATTAGGAGAAAGAGAGTAACCTATAGATTAAAAGAAACTTATAAGACATTATCATCAAGTCACCATACTGTGTGAACTTCATTTGAATTATAACTTAAATCATCAACCTACATACATACTTACATATATACACACAAAAATATGACAACTAGAAATTGGAAAACTGACTCAATACTTGATATTAAAGAACTATTGCTAATTTTTAAAAGTATGATATTTGTGTATCTTTTAGAGATACATAACAAAATACTTACAGACTAAATGATACATCTGAGATTTGCTTCAAAATAATACATACAGGAAGAAAATGGATGGCCATGAGTTGATGTCAGAAGAAACCATCCAAGAAGGCAATTTTTTATCTTTTTGATGAAAAAATTCAATGCAAGAGGTATAGAGTGAGAACATTTTTAGCACAGATTTAATCGGAATCTCAGAGGGAGACAGAAGATTCTGGCTTGGACCTCCAGAACAATACTAAATAGAAATGTAATAGTGGGCAAACTTCTCTTAATCCTAATTTCGAAGAGAATGTCAAAAACACTTGCTGGAGTATTTTTTGTAAATACTATCAAGCTAACAAACCTTTTCTACTTCTTGCTTCTCTAAGTTAAAAAAAAATCACATATGGTTATTAAATATTATTTTTAAAACCCTGCATCTATTGAGATTATTTTTCTTCTTTAATCGCTAATGTGTTGAAACACAGCTATATAAAATGTTTATTTAATATAAAGAATTACTATACTGTATTAGAGATCTGAAAAATTACAAAAGGAACACTGCAGTATCACAGATTAACTAAAGGAAGCAGCTACCACCCTAGGGCAGGAGAAACAAAAGGAAAAGTTTGAAAGAAAGGGCCCTGCAGACCTGAGACTCAAATTTTGAGAAACGGTTGCTGCTCGGCTGCTAAAGGTACCTCAGGATCTCAGAAGAGGAGCTGGAAGGAGAGACCCCACACATGTGGGACTCTGACCTGAGAAGGGAATGCTGGTTGGCCAGTACTGTACATCTGAAGAGGCACAATGAGGGTGGTTATGGGAGTGCAGAAAAAAACTGCAAACTGGAACCAAGTGATATTGTCAGAATAAGGAGTTGTTACTGAGAGAATGTTGACAGAGACAGAAAGCAAAGAGAAGAAAAGTGTCCCAGGCCAGGTGCAGTGGCTCACGCCTGTAATCCCAGCACTTTGGGAGGTCAAGGCAGGTGGATCACTTGAGGCCAGGAATTCAAGACCAGCCTAGCCAACATGGTGAAACCCATTCTCTACTAAAATGACAAAAATTAGCTGGGTGTGATGGCAGACACCGTAATCCCAGCTACTCGGGAGGCTGAGGCAGGACAGTAGCTTGAACCTGGGAGGCAGAGGTTGTAGTGATGCCGAGATGGCACCACTGCACTCCAGCCTGGGCAACAAAGTGCGACCCATCTTGAAGAGAAAAAAAAGAAAAAGGAAAATGTCTCTTCTAGCCCTAGAACCTGCCTTTAGTAGTCCCTACAGGCCAGCCAGCTGGCAAAGGAGAAATGTGATTTGCAGAGTTCTAGCCCCAGCAAACAACAGTGTAAAAACCAGCGCAACATTCCTCTAAAAGAACCACGTAGGATAATCTTCTATACCAAACAGAAATCATTACTTATTATAAAACAAAAGTAATTCTAACTGTGTAATGTTAACAGAGATACAAAAACAGACCAATGGAACCCAACAGAGCCCAAAATCAGACCATTTGACAAAACTGGCACTGCATGGGAGCAGAGAAAACCCACATGACAGTCACATGGAAAAAAAAGAATTGGATCGCTACCTCCCTTATACACAAAAACAAACTCCAACTGGGCATCAAGGCACACAAGAAGCTGTATTCCCAGCTTCTTGGGAGGTTGAGGCAGAAGGATCACTTGCGCCCAGGAGTTCCAGGTCAGCCTAGAAGCAAGATTCCCCACCTCAAAAAGTAAAATAAATTGGTTAAACCACTATGGAGAACTAGCTTTACATTATCTAGTAAAGCCATAAATACGTCTACTCTATGACTCAAATTACACTGCTGGGCATACCACAGAGATATGTAGGCACATGTGCAACAGCTATATACATGTTCGGTTTGTTTTTTTTTTAAAGAGACAGGGTGTTGCTATCACCCAAGCTGGAGTGTAAGATCACAGCTCATTGTAACCTCAAACTCCTGGGCTCAAGAGATCCCCTCATTTCCTAAGTAGCTGGAACTACAGGCACACACCACCATGTCCAGCTTATTTCTTATTTTTATAGAGACAGGGTCTCACTATGTTGCCTGAGCTAATCTGGAACTCCTGGACTCAAGCAATCTTCCCACCTCAGCTTCTCAAAGCACTGGGATTATAGGTGTAAGCCACTGTGCCCGGCCCTTAATATACAAAAATATTAATGACTAATTTTTGAAATATCCAAAACTGGAAACAATTATCTCTCAACATTACAGTGAATAGTGATGGAGTCATGTAGTAAAATTCTATCCATAGTAGAATAATAATAGTGTAGTAAATCCCAGCTACTCGGGAGGCTGAGGCAGGGGAATCACTTGAACCCAGGAGGCGGACGTTGCAGTGAGCCAAGATTGCACCATTGCACTCCAGCCTGGCGACACAGCGAGACTCTGTCTCAATTAAAAAAAAAAAAAAGTAGGAAATTTCTATATATAGTAATGAAAATAAATGAAAACATCTTGATGTAGACAAACAGGATGAATCTTACAACTTTGCTGAGAGGGGAGCAAGGCAAAATAATACAAGCAGTATTGGCACTGCTACTTGCAAGTCAGATTAAGTATTTAACTGTAAACATGAAGACTGAGTTACTATCTTGTCTACAGATTTGTACTTTTCCCTTACAAATGAATGAACCTATAGACATGGCTGCATTTGCTATTTTGCTTGTATTTATTCAATGTCAGCATTAACTAATCATTGAAAAACTTGGATGAAGTGATGCCTGAGCTGAAGAGAGAGAACTTACACTTTTAAAATAATAAGTTACCATTTTCTGAGGGTTTACATGTTTCTGAGAGCTTCTAATTCTGTGTTTTCCACTTTATCTCACAACACTTCTAGGTCAGTGTCACCCTATTTACACAGTCGAGAAAACTGAGGTTCAGAGAGATAGTGATTATCTTAAAGTCACAAAGTTCTCAAAGTGGCAAAACCTGGATTCAATCCAGGTCCTTCTGAATTCAAACCCCATGTACTTGGCTACATTTCAATGTTTCCTTTTCAAATAAATCCAAGAATGGCTGGAGAATAGCCTGTAAGAGAAAGAACATTTCAAGATGACTGTCTATAGATAAATAAGATCAGATTATGAAGTCTTAAATGCCATGTTAAAGCAGCTGGTTGTTTTTTTCCTGACAACAATGAGGTATAACTGAAGGCTAGGGGGTTGCCATAAGCAGTGAAGAGACAGGATAAAGTTTTTAAGATCATTCAGGCTGCAGTATGGATTGAAAGAGTATAAGACTTGAGGCTAAGAGACCAACTAGGAGACGACTGCCTTTCTCAAGAGAAAGGATGAGGGCCTAAACCAGGAGTCACACATGAAGCATAAAGGAGTGAAGCAGGCAGATTTTCTAAGACAGTTCCTTGCTGGCTGTCAGTTTTGGTAGAGGGGTCATCCTTAACAACTAGAGACCTCTCCCCAGTCTTTGCACACATCCAGAACCAACAGGTCATTGAAACCTTCTCACACTATAGCTTCTCATCACAGCTGGGAAAGGTTCTCTGCTTTTAAAGATTCATTATTATATTGCGCCCACCCAGATAATCCAGGCTATTCTCCATCTCAAAACCCTTAACCTTGACCACATCTAAAGTTCTTTTTGCCATTTTACAATAGCATATTCACAGATCCCAGGGATTAGGATGTGAACATCTTTGGGATGATTATTCTGCCTATACAGTTGGTACTCCCTCACACAACTGTAACTAAATTAACACGTGCAGCAACCCTGGCCTGAGAAGGGTATGATTACCAAGGCTCAAGACTTTCCAGGAAAGAAGGTAGGTTCATACCACCAGGCAAACCAAGACCTACCATCATAATAACTGAGGGAATTTAGAATGTATAGTAGAGAGGGGAGATGATTACCAGTTGCAGCCCCAAGACAAACTGTAGCTATGAGGGTTCTAATTTGTACCCCTAAGTTTCTCCTTTAAAAGGCCCCCAGGAATCATGAACATGCACGGGAGAAGTGGATCTGTCTGACAAAAAGCTGTAGCCATGGAGGTATGCCGCCCAGATTTCAAGAGTGCAGTTAACTGAGAGCCTCCAGCATCCTCACCTTTGGATTGACCAAGATATCACACTTCCCTCAGGTTGCTGCTAGTGACTGAGCACAGCAAGGGTATTAAGCCATTTCTTCTAACAGACCTTTGTTTAGAGACTCCATTACCAAGGCCAAAACTTTCTCAGTAATATGGTGCAGCCTGAGGCCCCTCCTACCCCATCTTCCTGTTTTCTCTGCACCTAATGAGAGCCAGAACCTTGGAGAATGGTAGCCAAACATAGCCTTCCCAAAACTTACCACAGCTGAGTCTGCAAGCATGCGTAGCTATCAGAATTTCTGAGGTTCTAAGAGTAGATTCCCCGGCCCTCATTCCCCAGAAAGTGTTGATGGGCCTATTAATTTACTTTTTAGCAATCATGCTGGGTGATATATATGCTAGTGGTCTGTAAATTACATTTTTTTAACCAGGAGGAGGATATCTGAGCAGTCATGTTCAAGCTCATAGCTGTGTAAGTAACGTTTGTCTTAGCTAGGCATGATGGCACACAAGTCCCAGATTTAAGAGGCTGAGAGGCAGGGGAATGGCTTGAGCCCAGTCAAGACTGTAATGAACTATAATCATGACACTGTTCTCCAGGCCAGGTGACATAGTGAGATCCCATCTCAAATATAAACAAACACATAAATAAAATGTTTGTCTTTGTGGATAAAGTATAAAATGCACTACACTAGGCTGGGCATGGTGGCTCACACCTATAATCCTAGCACTTTGGGAGGCTGAGGCAGGCAGATCACCTGAGGTGAGGAGTTCGAGACCAGCTCAGCCAACATAGCAAAACCCCATCTCTACTAAAAATACAAAATTTAACCAGGCACGGTGGCGCATGCCTGTAATCCCAGCTACTCAGGAGGCTGAGGCAGGAGGATTATTTGAACGTAGGAGATGGAGGTTGCAGTGAGCCAAGATTGAGCCACTGCACTCCTGCCTAGGCGACAGAGCCAGACTCCGTCTCAAAAAAAAAAAAAAGTACTAAACTAGGGAATCAAAAAAGCAGTGGGAACTACAAACTTAAAAACAGTATCACTGGAAGACCTAGTAAAGGCAATCTCCCTAGGGGTTCATCTGATGGACCTTTTATGAGTTACTTTTGACCATTCTCTGAATGTAAATGATTAAAGTTAAGATGATGGTGTAACTGTAAGCCATTCAGTGCCCATTTCAGTTCTTAGAGAAAGTAATTTTTTGCCCTCCTTGTCATAATGCAGTACAGAAATAGACAATTTCTAGTGTAGGTATCTCAACCCCAATTGAACTTCTATTTTAACCCTGCTCTAAGATTCAGTGTCAAAACAATCTTGACAATACCTTACTATCTTAGTGATCCAGCATCAGGCCCAATTTCTCTTATGTTTTAAGTATATTCCTACCATTAGAGAATTTTGAGATGGCATGAGCATTATTTTTTTTATTATTATTATTTAAAATTTGAAAATATAGACACAGGGTCTCACCATGTTGCCCAGACTGGTCTTGAAGTACTGAGCTCAAGTGATCCACCTATCTCAGCCTCCCAAAGTGCTGGGATTACAGGTGTAAGCCACCACACCTAGCAGAGATGACATTGGCATTAATCGTGAGAAATGGGAGTGGGAGTAGGGGACACAGAGTGGAAGGGTAGAAAGAAGATATTTGGAACTGATTGGCTTTAATAAGTCCTGCCCCTTTTCATTTACTTCTTCCTTAAAAGCAAAACCAAAATGAGCTACTGAAGATTTATTTTTTCCTGGGATGGAAGTATTATCTGCCCCAACTTCCCTTTCCCATCAGAGACAGGTCCCTAAAACCGCGAAAGAGAGACTATATTCTCAAACAAAACATGCATTCAATTCAGGTGACTGTTTGATATTTTCATAACATTTTCTTTAACATTTAATAGAAACTATATACAATAAATTTGTACTGTATTTTACATAAGATAGCAACCACCGAAATTTACATAGGTTAAAAGCAAGATGGATAAGGAGGACCCAGTCCTGTGGGCTGTTTTCTCAGAGGATAAAAGCCAGAGTTCACCACGGAAACAGGTTAAAGATTGCCCAATTAAGTAGAGGTGAAGAAAAGTCAAACTGCAGGTCTTTAGATAGAGATAACCAGATATTAGGGCCATCAGTATCTAAAAGACACTACTCACAAAGACAGCTCCCACCTAGCTACTTAAGTGGATTTCTATCCATGACTTTGGAAATCCCATTACAAAGATGTCACTTTCCTTTTAGGTATAGTACCAAATAATCCCAGAAGCTTTGATAGGGATTATCTCTCTTCCTTGCCCTGAGTGGGAAGAAACCCACAACTTTTAAGAAGTATTGGTCCATGTCCTCAAAATTTGGCTTTACTTTTGACTATAATACTCAATCCAGAAGAAAAACAAGATAGTCTGGGTTGCCTGTGTTTTGCGAGAGATGATCAGAAATATTTCTTTGAAGAATGAGAAATTTAAATCCACCAAAGTAAAATGGTTCCCCAAACTATCAACTAATAGAAGTGGGTTCTGGCTTCCCATTTGCAGTAGCCAATCCACTCTGAGACAACGGTGCAGAGGCTTTCTCAGAATTTCGAGATCCCTGGGATCTGCACCCATCTCCAGCCATTTGCATCTGGCCCTGTTAAAAGAAATAAAGGCACTTCAGTTAGAAATTCATTCACTGTGGTCTGAAGTATGAATCTGACTTATCAGTGGCCATTTATACTAGCAACAAGAACAATACAACAGAAATTAATTAATTCTGGACAGATGCTCCTCCCTATATTAGCTATCCCTGTCCCTTGGAAGAGCCTACTCCTGAGCCTCTTCCAATGGGTTGGAGAGCTGTAGGTTGTTTCTTCCAAATGAAACAGCCATTCCCTGCTGAGGTCCCAGAACAGCCAACAGACCATAGGAAGACAGTCCTTTAGGCCTCTGCTTGAAACCAACAGCTACAGTACAACTGCTGGTTTTCAGTCAGGGCCACTGGAATTCTACCCAAGGCTCACAGACAGAACTCAAATCACACTACTTTACTGGTCATTCTATAATGAGAACAATTTCAGTGCTGAACTCTCCCTCAGAAGGTACAGTTTACCTAGATTCCTTATCTCAAGCTTTTATTTAAATAAATTTATGTCCTACTCTGGGATATGAGGATCAGGGGCCATTAGGTGTTCTAAGAGTCTATCTGGAAAACTACAGCAACAAGGGTATACAGGAGCAAAGTAGGGCATTTTTAAAAGTGCTTCGCTTATATGGTATTCAATGAGCGAGAGACATGTGGAGCATCTTTATACTAGTGATGACACCCCACTCCCCTCCAGGAGTACATGCTATCCAGCAGAGAACCCTCTGCCTGGCCAGGTCTCTACATGCAGGAAACAGGTGGGACTGTTCTTCACTTGCCAAAATATCCACTGGGTCTTCAGCTATTTCTTTGACTAAATGATCTTCAAGGGTTAGTGAAGGATCAAAAAGCAAAGGTGAAGGAGGACACTGCATACCATCACCCACAACATCCAAGTCCTAGAAAACAAGAGAGAAAAGCCCATCAGCAATACCAAGGGAAACAATAATAAAGGTGGTATGTTTTTCAGCAAACTTTAAAGCAATACTCTGCTGTCTCCCTCAACCCTAGCCTACCTTTGATCAAAAAAAAATTTTACCAGAACGTCCAACAAATGAAACAAGATCCAAGAGCACTGAGAGCTTTTGCTGCCAAGTGTAAAACATAGACCAACATAGTGGATTAAAAAACACAATTCTGGCCACCACACCTGTAATCCCAGCACTCTGGGAGGCCGAGGTAGGCAGATCGCTTGAGCCCAGGAGTTCAAGACCAGCCTGGGCAACATGGTGAAATCCTGTCTCTACAAAAACTGCAAAAATCAGCCAGGCGCAGCAGCACACACCTGTAGTCCCAGCTACTCCAGAGGCTGCTGAGGTGGGAAGATCCCTTGAGCCCGGGACGCAGTGGCTGCAGTGAGCCGAGATTGAGCCTCTGCACTCTAACCTGGGTGGCAGAGTCAGACCCTGTCTCGGAAAAAAAAAAAATGTCCAGGAAAATTCATAGAAACACAAAGTAGGAACGGAGAATAGTAGGGAACAGGGGAAAGGGAAAGGAGAGAGTTACTGTTTAAAAAATACAAAGTTTCTGTTTGGATTGATGAAAAAGTTCTGAAACAGAAAACACTGATAGCTGTATAACATGGTAAATGTTCGTACCACCACTGACTTGTACACTTAAAAATGGCCAGGTACAGTGGCTCATGCCTGTGATCCCAACACCTTGGGAAGCCGAAGTGGGAGGATCACTTGAGGCCAGGAATTCAAGACCAGCCTGGGTGATACAGCAAGACCCCATCTCTAGCTACCCACCTACATACACACATACATACATAGGTTAAAAGAGTAAAATTTTGTTATGTATGTTTTACTACAATTAAAAAAATATTTTTTTAAAAAGCATATTCTCTCTGAGGCTACCTGTAATCAACATGCAAGTTCACCAGTGATTAATTTAAATATGAACAATGCTATATTAAAATTAAATACTGCTGGACAATACAAGATTGCCTGATTAACATCCTAACAGCCACGAAACAAGCAAACAAGCCCCAACAGGGGAAAGGGAGAAGGTAGGAAGAAAGGAAGGATGACAGAAAACTCACAGTTCCTCTGAATGGCTAGGAAATATTATTTTGGTTAAGTCCCTATCCCCACAGAGCAACAACCTGGTTTTTTTTCTTGTTTTTTTGTTTTTTGAGACAGAGTCTCGCTCTGTCACCCAGGCTGGAGTGCAGCAACGTGACCTCGGCTCACTGCAACCTCTGCCTCCTGGGTTCAAGCGATTCTCCTGCCTCAGCCCTCTCGAGTAGCTGGGACTACTGGCATGTGCCACCATGCCCAGCTAATTTTTTGTATTTTTAGTAGAGACGGGGTTTCACCGTGTTAGCCAGGATGGCCTTCAATCTCCTGATCCAGTGATCCACCCGCCTCAGCCTCCCAAAGTGCTGGGATTACAGGCATGAGCCACCACGTTCAGCCAACTCCCTGGTTCTTAAGGCTAACACAGTTTTGCTTTGTTAAAAAAAAAAAAATGACATTACATTCTAGACTATATTTCTTCCAACTGAATTGGCACTTCGCACTGGAATACTGAATAGCCAACAGACCACAAGGAAGACCTCACTCTTAGCTCCTGTTTGAAACCAACAGCTACAGCAAACCATTGGTCTTGATTCAGGGCCTAAGGCATTACAAAGGCTCAAACAATATATCAAACTAACTTTCATGCCACTGCTTTTCAAGAGTCTGGTGCTAAACTCCTCTTTCCTAAGAGTTAAAAATATCCAGGAGGTTTGTACCCCTCTATACCTAATCCAGTTTATAGACGCTCTATGTTTCTATTCATCTAGCTTCACGAGAAGCTTAGTTCTACGCTTTTAAATAAATCTAAGAATTTGCAATCCTTTCTCATTTTTTGGTGTGCTAATCACCAAAAATGAGAATCACAACATCTTCACATTAAAGAATTTATGTAATTTAAAAATCTACTTAAAGTTGCTCAGGCCGGGCACGGTGGCTCAGGCCTGTAATCCCAACACTTTGGGAGGCCGAGGCGGGAGGATCACGAGGTCAAGAAACCATCCTGGCTAATATGGTGAAACCCCGTCTCCAATAAAATACAAAAAATTACCAGCCTGGCCAACATGGTGAAACCCCATCTCTATTAAAAATACAAAAATTAGCCAGGCGTCGTGGCACACACCTGTAGTCCTAGCTACTCAGCAGGCTGAGGCAGGAGAATTGCTTAAACCCAGGAGGCAGAGGTTGCAGTGAGCCGAGACTGCGCCGCTGCACTCCAGCCTGGGCGACAGAGCAAGACTGTCTCAAAAAAAATAATAAAATAAAGCTGCTCAGTTTAAGCACAAACATAGGGCACAGGATACACTAACCTACCATCCATTTCAGGTGAGTTGGAAACTTCTGTAGTACCCACAGAAACCAGTGTTCTCACACCATGAAGACTATAAATCTGTTTTCTCCCATTCTTTTACCATGTGCAATTTTTGTGTGTATATGCGTGTGGTGAGACAGAGTTTCGCTCTTGTTACCCAGGCTGGAGTGCAATGGCAAGATCTTGGCTCACTGCAACCTCCACCTCCCGGGTTCAAGCAATTCTCCTGCTTCAGCCTCCCCAGTAGCTGGGATTACAGGTGTGTGCCACCACATCCAGCTAATTTTTGTATTTTTTGTAGAGGGAGTTTCACCATGTTTGCCAGGCTAGTCTCAAACTCCTGACCTCAGGTGATCCACCTGCCTCGGACTCCCAAAGTGCTGGTATTACAAGCGTGAGTCACCACGCCTGGCCCACGTGCAATTCTTATATAAATAATTAGCTTGGAATGGGTGTGGTGGCTCATGCCTATAATCCTAGCACTTAAGGAGGCCAAGGTGGGAGAATCACTTGAGGCCCGGAGTTTGAGACCAGCCTGGCCAACATGGCAAAACCCTGTCTCTACTAAAAATACAAAAATTAGCCAGGCATGGTGGTGCGCGCCTGTAATCCCAACTACTTGGAAGGCTTAGACCGGAGAATCACTTGAACCCAGGAGGCAGAGGTTGCAGTGAGCCGAGATCACGCCACTGCACTCCAGCCTGGGTAGCAGAGACAGACTCTGTCAAAAATAATAATAATAATTAGCTTGGAATTATTTAAATACTGAAGCAAAAGACATCCAAGTCTCAAGATAATAATGGAATGGATACATTTTCAGAAAAAGCTTTTCTCATATATACAAAGTGTTGTCTTTTATAAGATTATAAATTGGGAAAAGGAACCTAAAATAAGAAAATCAGCAAAAATGCCTATTAAAACAGGAGTGTTTTAAAAACTGAAGTATCAGGATATAAAGAGAATCCATGTTTTCGGCCGGGCACGGCGTCTCATGTCTGTAATCCCAGCACTTTGGGGAGGCTGAGGCGAGTGGATCACCTGAGGTCAGGAGATCGAGACCAGCCTGGCCAACATGGCAAAATCCCATCTCTACTGAAAAATAAAAAAATAAGGCAGACATGGTGGCACACACCTGTAATCCCAGCTACTAGGGAGGCAGGAACAGAAGAATTGCTTGAACCCAGGAGGTGAAGGTTGCAGTGTGCCAAGATCGTGCCACTGCACTCCAGTCTAGGCGACAGACCAAGATTCCATCTCAAAAAACACATAAATCAATAAAGATAAAATAAGAGAATCCACGTTTTGTTACTATCTCCAAAACCACCAATAGAGAATGAGAGAGAAGGAACTCAAAAGTAGTAAGATTAAGGTGTTAAGTTACTACTTGCCAACCACCCTTGCATCAAAGCACAGAAAGCAAGCAAATATCCAGAATGAACAGCTGTGTTTTTACTCATATTAATATCTGATGCCTGGTCTTCCCACAAGTAAAATCACCAAAGTTATCATTAACAGTTATAGGCCAGGAATGGTGAATCATGCCTATAATCCCAGCACTTTGGGAGGCCAAGGTGGGCGGATCACTTGAGGCCAGGAGTTAAGAGACCAGCCTGGCCAACATGGCGAAACCCTGTCTCTACAAAAAATACAAAAATTAGCAAGTCCTGCTGGCACACACCCGTAGTCCCAGCTACTCAAGAGGGTGAAGCACAAGAATCACTTGAATCCTGGCGGCAGAGGTTGCAGTGAGCTGAGATCACACCACTGCACTCCAGCTCGAACAACAGAACAAGATTCAGTCTAAAAAAAAAAAAGCCACATTATAGTGGCCGGGCACAGTGATTCACGCTTGTAATCCCAGCACTTTGGGAGGCCAAGGTAAGAGGATCACTTGAGCCCAGGAGTTGAAAACCAGTCTAGGCAACATAGGGAGACCTCATCTATGCAAAAAATAAAAAACTGGCTGGGCATGGTGGCATAAACCTACAGTCCCAGCTACTTGGGAGGCTGAGGCAGGAGGATCACTTAAGCCCAGGAGTTCGAGGCTGCAGTGAGCCATGATCATGCCACTGCACTCCAGCCTGAGCAACAGAGCAAGACCCCAATTTAAAAAAAAAAAAAAAAAATTACAAAAATGATACCTAAGCTGGGCGTGGTGGTTCATGCCGACAGAAACCCTATCTCAAAAGTTCTTAACAGTATATTCCGTAACAGCCAGAAAGTAGAAACAGCACAAATATATCCATCAACTGATAGATTTTCAAAGGATGGTATTTCCAAACAATGGAATATTAATTCAGTCACAAAAAGGAATGAAGTATTGATACATACTATAGTATGGGTAAACCTTGAAAACATTAGAAAACATTATGCTAAGTGAAACAAGCCAGACACAAAAGGATACATATACTATTACACTGATATGAAATGTCCCAAATAAGCAAATTTAGAGACAAAAAGTAGATTCGTGGTGGCCAGGGGCTGGGGGGAGAAGAAAATGAAGAGTGTCATAATAGGTACTGAGTTTCTTTTGGAGACAGTGAAAACCTTCTGAAATTAGATAGTGGTGATAATTGCATTAACTTTGTGAATATGCTAAAAATCACTCAATTATACACTTTCAAAGAGTGCAATTTATGGGAAAAGAGTCTGGAAAAAAAATTAGGTAGGGTAGATTTCTCCAAATGAATACGCTAACATACAAACACAACCATACATATATATCACTTTGTCAATCTTCCTAACCACAAAGACTAACCTATTCTCACCATTAATAAATAAGGCTTTGTCTCAAGGGCCTGACCCAGAGCAGAGCTTCTCTAACTTACATCACTGAACTCCAGAGGTAAACTCTCAGTGGGCTGAAGCTCAGCAGCACTCAAGTACAGATCCATGGGGCCGGCTTCCAGATCGTCTGGCACAGACAGTACCTGCTCGGGCTTATACATCTGAGGAGGCAACTGGAAATGCAGTGGGCAGCAGGGATCCTCAGAGAGGCTTACAGGAACAGGTTTGTTGCAGGGTACCTCTTCAGATCCCTGGCAGCACTTGAAGAGAACCTGATTCGTATCCTGACAAATATCTGTAGAAAAATGGTCAAGGGAAATAAAACACAATCTATCGAAAGCATAAAATACAAATAACATTGTCTGCCACATAAAACTCAAGGTCTGGACTATACAAGATAAATTACAATTACATTTGATACAGAATATCAAATGCAGTTAGCAATTTTTAAAGTTACTTCTCAAAATAAATGTCATTTACTAGCATCAAATTCTAGCTCTACCAGTAATTTAAAACTTGTCCCCAACCTCCTTTTCAGGATCCTGGTCATTTAAACTAGACACTAATCCCATTCTCCCTTAAGTAAGTAGCAGTAACACTCCCAGGAACACATACCTATTCAGAAGAAACATGTAGTGGCAAATGCAAATAGCCTTGAAAATGGCCCTAAACAGCCCTTCCAAGAGATACAATGTGTCTGCTCCCTTAGCAGACTGGCAAAATTTGCAACAATTTCTTGGACCTTGTTTCCAAAGATGATTACATGATAAATTCATTTAAAGCACCACTGGAATAGGGGGAAAGAGAGCTCTAGTAAAAGTCACTAGGTATCATATTCTGACAAGAAATTAAATATCCACGCTTTTTTTTTTTTTTAGGGGAGTGTGGTAGTACAGAAGAATCCTTTTATGATCCTAAAGAAGAAAATGTTGCTTATGAAGGCCCATTGAAAAAAACAAAAAAAAGTATTCCAGAAACACTCCAAGGACTTTATTAACAATTTTTGTTAAAGGTAGAAGGGCTATATTTCCAAGTTAGCAAAGAAGCACTGCAGAATGAATCAAAATCGAGATGATTAGATACAATAAAATTCAAGTTACTCTACAAAACACATTTTATGCAAGTGCTACCATTTCTTGAAATCTTAACTACCTGGTTATTTTCCTAGATTAATAAATGTTATTTAAAATTTGACTTATTTTTAACCAGAAAACACAATTTTTCTATAAACTGATAGTACCTGAATTATGGAATTATAATTTTCAACTCAAAACTTTTATGGTAATTTTTTAAATTAAAAAAAATCTAACATACTTTGTAATTTTTTAAACCATATAAACTTCCTTGAATAAAGCTATTTCTTTCAATGCATACTTGGAAATAACTAAACTCTCAAGCAGGGTGTGACAACTGTGGCACTACCAACATGGTGGGCCAGGTACATCTTTGTTGGACGAGGATGTATAGCAGCATTCCTGGCCTCTAACCACTAGCTGTCAGCAGCACCTCCATCTCTGAATTATAACAACCAAAAATTTCTCCACACATTGCCAACTGGAAAACAAAATGGCCCCCAGGTGAAAACCACTACTCTAAAGAAACAGAAGATAGTACAAGGCAAACGAGTACTTATTGAATGATCAAATGAATAAACACATGAATCTAATGGGAATCATCAGATCTGCACTATGTGCTTAAGAAAATCTAAGCAATACCTAATGTGCTTAAGAAGCCCACTCTTATTTAAATTATTAATATTTAAAATGTTACCATTAAATATTTCAACCAAACTTTTTTTTTAGAAGTCTCGCTCTGTCACCCAGGCTAGAATGCAGTGGCGCGATCTTGGCTCACTGCAACCTCTGCCTCCTGGGTTCGAGATTCTCCTGCCGCAGACTCCCAAGTAGCTGGGATTACAGGCACCCAGCTAATTTTTATACTTCTAGTAGAGACAGGGTTTTGCCATGTTGGCCAGGCTCGTCTCGAACTCCTAACCTCAGGTGATCCGCCTGCCTCAGCCTCCCAAAGTGCTAGGATTACAGGCGTAAGCTACCATGCCCAGCCAAGAACTTTTTTTCATTTGAATTCAAAGGACTTTCACAAGTCTCTTATGTATTTAATACCACAATATCCTTAAAAAGGACTCCCCCCCGTCATCCTCCACCCACTTTCCTTTCACATGGGGCAAAAGAGGCAAAAAGAAGGGAATGGTTAACCTACAACTAGAGTCTGGGTCCTTCACTTTCAGTCGAGTGCTGTCTCCATTAGACCACAGTAAAGAGTTAACAGGTCACCAATGGCAGTCGCATCTTTCTCTGGGATAAGGACTTAAGGAAGGGTAAGTGACTTAGGCAACTATGGAGTGGAAAGGAAAGAGCATAAAAGGAAAAGAAAATACTTCCCTTCTCTTTTCAAATACATTTTCAATTTTGCTTTATATTTATATTTTAATAAGCTATTTGAGTACAGTATTATAAGAAATATCTACAATAGTCCTTAGTATCTGTAAACTGAGTTTTTTCCCTTATAAAAGTAATTCAAGCTCGCTTTAAAAAACCAAAAAATAAAAGAACAGTGAAAAAAGGGCATTCATAACCACACCATGCACAAACCATCACATTTCTGTATTGTTCCCTCCCAGTATTTGGTTTCATGCAATTTAGACACAGTACAGAATTCCATATCCTGGAATGTCACTATCATTTTGCTGTCATTCACAAATTTTGTTAAATATATTTAATGCCTGAAAATATTCCACACTATGTTGTGCCATAATTTATCTCCCTATTCTCCGGCTCTAAAAATTTTAAGGCTGTCTCAAGTTGGAAGAATATTTCATGTAAAAATATTGGTCTGCATTTGATTATCTCCTTAAAATAAATTCCCAGAAGTAAAAATCATATGACAAAATATGAATTATTGTCAAATTGCTTTCCAAAAAGCTTATATCAATTTATATTCCCACTAGCAATATTTAGAAGGGTCCGTCCATTTCACCATACTCTCACCTACTTTTGAAATTCACCGACTCATTTTTGAAAAACTGCATATTTTTAATTTTAAAACAAATATATGTACAAATAACAATTTTATAGATTTTAAATTTTCCTTGTTTTATTTCCTATTTAGAGTTAACCTTTGAACAACACAAGTTTGAATTGCACAGGTCCACTTACACGTGCATTTTCTTCTGCCTCTGCCATCCCACAGACAGTAACACTTCCCCCTCTATTTAACAAAAAGACCACGAGAATAAGGACCTCTATGATAATCCACTTCCATTTAATAAACAGTAAATGTATTTTCTCTTCCTTATGATTTTCTTAGTAACACTTTTTCCTAGATTATTTTAAGAATACAATATATAAGACATACAAAATATGTCTTAGGCAGCTATGTTGTTAAGGCTTCTGATCAACAGTAAGCCATAAGGCTACCAGCAGTTAAACTTTGGAGGAATCAAAAATTATACACAAGGCCGGTGGCAGTGGCTCAAGCCTGTAATCCCAGCACTTTGGGAGGCCCAGGCCAGGCGGATCGAGGTCAGGAGATGAGACCATCTGGCTAACACAGTGAAACCCTGTCTCTACTAAAAATACAAAAACTTAGCCGGGCGGTGGTGAGGCGCCTGTAGTCCCAGCTACTCGGAGGCTGAGGCAGGAGAATGGCGTAAACCGGGCCCGGGCTTGCAGTGAGAGCTGAGATCGGCCACCACTCCAGCCTGGGTGACAGAAACAAGACTCCGTCTCAAAAAAAAAAAAAAAAATTATACACAAATTTTCAGCTATTGTAGGTCAGCCACCCAACCAGCTAATTGTTCAAAGGCCAGCTGTATTTATAGTGAAGATACACACTTTTCAACTCGTAGTGTTTTTTTTGTTTTGTTTTTGTTTTGTTGTGTGAGAGCGGAGTCTGTCTCGCCCCAGGCTAAGTCCTAATAAGCGCAAACCAGCTCACCACAGCCACCTGCCTCGGGTTCAAAGGGATTCCCCTGCCTCAGCCTCCCAGTAGCTAGTACAGGCACCCATCCTGCAGCCTAATGGCCAGCATATTTAGCAAGAACAGGGATTTCCTCATACTAGCTGGTCTCAAACCCCTGACCTCCAGGTGATCCCACCCGCCCTCAGCAAAGAAGTGCTAAGAGGCTGAGTGAGGCTCTCTGCCAACCCTATTAACCTTTTCTATCTTCTTTTAAATCTGTCCATAGTGTTTGCCCAATTATGTTTGAGCAAATTTTTTTTTTTTTTGAAACACAGTCTCAACTCGCCCAGGCTGGAGTGCAGTGGTAGCAAAATCTCAGCTCACTGCAAGCTCCAGCCGAGGTTCATGTCATTCTCTGCCTCGGCCTCCTGAGTAGCTGGGACTACAGGCCAGCCACCACATCGGCTAATTTTTGTATTTTCCGTGGGGTTTGCCATGTTAGCCAGGATGGTCTCGACCTCCTGACCTCATGATCTGCCCACCTCAGCCTCCCAAAGTGCTGGGATTACAGGCGTGAGCCACCACACAACCTTTTTTTTTTTTTTTGAGACAGAGTCTCACTCTGTCGCAGGCGGAGTGCAGTGGTGCGTCTCCGGCTCACTGCAACCTCCGCTCCTGGGTTCAAAGCAATTCTCTGCCTCAGCCTCTGAAGTAGCTGGGATTACAGGCACCCACGTCACCATGCCTGGCTAATTTTATTTTTGTATTTTAGTAGGGTAGAGTTTCACTATCTTGGCCAGGCTGATGCGAACTCCTGACATCCCGGTGATCCACCCGTCTCGGCCTCCCCAAAGTGCTGGAATTACAGTAGTCACCTAAGCCCAGCCTTTTTTCTTTTTATAGAGACAGAGGTCAGGCCCGGTGATGGCTCAAGCCTGTGATCCCAGCACTTTCAGGAGGGCCCGAAGAGATGGAAGGATCCACGGTCAGAGGTCGAGACCATCCCTGGCTAACACGGTGAGCCCGTCTCTACTAAAAATACAAAAACTAGCCGAGGCGAGGTGGCGGGCAGCCTGTAGTCCCAGCTACTGGGAGGCTAAGGGCAGAGAATGGTAGGGAACCAGGGGGATGGAACTTGCAGTGAGCTGAGATCACAGCCACTGCCACTCCCGGCCCTAGGCGTGAGCAAGACTCGATCTCAAAAAAAAAGAGACAGGGGTCTTACTCTGTCACCCAGGAGTAGAAATGCAGTGGCATGATCTAACTCACTGCAACTTCAAACTCTAGGCTTAAAAAATACTCCCCAAGTAGCCAGAACCTTCTGAATACATGCCATCATGCCCAGATAATTTTTTCTTTTTTTTTTTTGAGATGGAGTCTGGCTCTGTCACCCAGGCTTGGGAGTGCAGTGGCAATCAGCTCACTAGCCTCGAGGTTCCATTCTACCCTCAGTAGACAGCAGCCACTTAGCCGACTAATTGTATTTTGAGCGAGGGTTTCCTGCGATGATAACTCGAGAGATGATCTCTATTCTAAATGATCACTTCGTCAACTCTCCCACAGTGCTTTTGGAGTTGAACTTGAGCCTGTCCCGACTGAACCTTTTCTTTCTTCCTTTTTATCTTTAGAGATGAGGTCTCACTGTGTTGTCCAGGATGTAAGTATTTATCTTTAGAGTTTTTCATTACTTTGCACAAGCATTCTATATATTAAGAACAATAATATCTTATCAGACATCTGTTGTAATTAATAAATTAGTAAAATATTTAATAAGCAAAATAAAAACTCAGCTTCCTGTCAAAAGACTAAGAGTAGGTTCTCCTTCTCCTCTTCCTATTAAAGAAAATAAGTTTTAATTTCCAAATATTTGGCATTTCTTGCCAAGCAAATGAAATCCAGCAATCCCATTTAATTAACAAGTGCTTTTACTGTGAAATTTTTCTCAATGTCAATAACAAGCATTTTCATAAATCAATCAACAACTCAAAAAGGTTTGAAGGCCCAATGCCAAATGTAGTCCTTTAACAGAATCAAGAGACATTTACAATGGTTCAAAGGCAAATTAATTGAAAAAAGAAAAAAAAGCATCTCATTTTTGGAAATAGTAAACTTCTAATTTGAAGTATGCAAGTTAGAGGCCAGGCACAGTGACTAAGTGTTATTACAAAAGAGTCAAGAGACTGGGCATGGTGGCTCACACCTGTAATCCTAGCACTTTGGGAGGCTGAGGCGGGAAGATCACATGAGCTCAGAAGTTCGAGACCCGCCTGGGCAACATAGTGACACATCCCCTCTACAAAAATTAAACAAAATTAGCTGGACATAGTAGCACACGCCCGTAATCCCAGCTACAATGGTGAATGAGTTCGTGGGAAGATCACTTAAGTCCAGCAGATCATGGCAGTGAGCCATCATCATGCCACTGCACCCCAACCAGGGAAACAGACTGAGAATCTGTCTCAAAAAAAATTTTTTTTTAATTTTTTAAAGAATCAGGTATTTTTGGCCGGGCGCGGTGGCTCAAGCCTGTAATCCCAGCACTTTGGGAGGCCGAGACAGGCGAATCACGAGGTCAGGAGATCGAGACCATCCTGGCTAACACAGTGAAACCCCATCTCTACTAAAAAATACAAAAACTAGCCGGGCGAGGTGGCGGGCGCCTGTAGTCCCAGCTACTCGGGAGGCTGAGGCAGGAGAATGGCGTAAACCCGGGAGACGGAGCTTGCAGTGAGCTGAGATCCGGCCACTGCACTCCAGCCTGGACGACAGAGCCAGACTCCGTCTCAAAAAAAGAGTCAGGTATTTTTTTTTAAGTTTCTAAAGGCCAGGAACAGTGGCTTATGCCTGTAAGCCCAGCATTTGGGGAGGACAAGACTGGAGGATTGCTTAAGCCCAGCCTGGGCAACATAAAATTGTCTCTACAAAAAATTTTTTTTAAAAATAGGCCAGGTGCAGTGGCTCACGCCTGTAATCCCAACACTTTGGGAGGCCAAAGAAGGCAGATCACTTGAGGTCAAGAATTTGAGATCAACCTGGCCAACATGGTGAAACCCCATCTCTACTAAAAATACAAAAATCAGCTGGGCACGGTGGCACACACCTGTAATCCCAGCTACTCAGGAGGCTGACGCACAAGAATTGCTTGAACCTGGGAGGCGGAGGCTGCAGCGAGCCGAGATCACACCACTGCACTACAGCCTGGGCAACAGAGCAAGACTCTGTCTCAAAAAAATATAATTAATAATAAAATAAAATAAATAATTAGCCAGGCATGGTGGCACACATACATAGTCCTAGCTATTCAGAAGGCTGAGGTGAGAGAATTGCTTGATCTAGGAGTTCAAGGCTGCAGTGAGCTAGGACTGAGCCACTGCACTCCAATCTGGATAAGAGTGCAAAATCCTATCTCAAAAAAACAAAAATAAAAAGATAAAAGCTGGACACGGTGGCTCACTGCTGTAATCCCAGCATTTTGGGAAGCCAAGGCTGGTGGATTGACTGAGGTCAGGAGTTCGAAACCAGCCTGGCCAACATGGTGAAACCCCAACTCTACTAATAATACAAAAATCAGCTGGTTGCGGTGGCACGTGTCTGTAATCCCAGCTACTCGGGACACTGAGGCAGGAGAATCGCTTGAACTTGGGAGGCAGAAGTTGCAGTGAGGTGGAGGTTGCAGTGAGCCGAGATCACGCCATTGTACTCCAGCCTGGGAGACAAGAGCAAAACTCCATCTCCAAAAAATAAAAAATAAAATAAAATATAGAAGTGAGGGCCCTAACCACACAAAAGGATAATACTAGAAGTTCACAGTGCAAAATCATCCTTTCAATTGGGGTGGAAAACCCACACAAATTTTTTAAGTTTATAATTAGATTTAACAGTATTACGATTCTAATAAGCAAGTTAAATCAGAAACAGAGACAATTTATAAATATTTACAGATATTTTGGAACCCAAGTATTAAGACCCTATAAATAAATATTAGCCCACATCTATGAAAAAAGAAATATTTCATGTTTCTTTCTAATGAATTGACCATTACATTTCCGAACTTATGAAACGGCCAACAGACCACAGAAAGACAATTCTTTAGGCTCCTGCTTGAAACCAACAGCTTCAGCAAACTGCTGGCCTTGATTCAGGGCCAAAGGAAAACAAAATCCTTCAATTAAGCAAAGTAGCAGAGATTCCCACTAGTCTTCAAACTAGCAAATCACAGCCTTAACAGGCAGAGTAAAAAGATACGGGTAAGGCAGTGTCTGGTCATTGGAAGAGACTGATTGGAACAACGAACATCATCCACAAAGGCCAAGCACCTCTGACTGGAACGAGTGGTATGGGCCTAAAATGGAAAAAGACAGATAAAATACACCCACGAAAGAACATAAAACTATGATGAAAATAGTTATATAAGAAAAGCGCATCCTAAAGGCTAGAAAATTCAACATTTAACAAAAACAGATTTACCAATATTATGCAAAAGACAAAAAACTTTAAAACCTAGTGTATAAAGAATGAGTCAACCTTAATACCAAATACACCTCTCCATATTCTAAAAGTGTGATACAGCCTAATTAAGATAAATTTTGTCTTTTACCAACAGAACTCTTTGAAATTGTAGCCTTAAGTGGAATCTCAACAAATGAAACAAATAAAATTACTCTTACTGAAACGGAGACCAAGGGTTTGAAAAACAAATTTAAGAATGATCACTTAGGCCGGGCACGGTGGCTCAAGCCTGTAATCCCAGCACTTTGGGAGGCCGAGACGGGCGGATCACGAGGTCAGGAGATCGAGACCATCCTGGCTAACACAGTGAAACCCCGTCTCTACTAAAAAATACAAAAAACTAGCAAGAATGCTCACTTAACCCTTCTTCCTATTAACCTTACTTCCTACATTCAATTGCTCCTACTCTACCTTCCCACCTTTTAAAACAAGATTCCCAAGCAATTTAGGCTTAACCTGTGCTTATTTCTGAACTGAAGAATATCTGAACCAAAGGACTTAGAAACTCTTCCCAACTACTCAATATGCAGATGAGAATACTGAGGCCCATAAAAGTTAACTGTGCAGACACAGAGCTGGTCAGTGGGGACTCAGACTAGAATCCATGTCTCCTGACTTCAAGCTAAGTGCTTTCACTACAACCCAAGTGCAAAAAATCAGATTTCAGATCCAGGACTGGACATAGGGAATTCGAGACCAGCCTGACAAACATGGAGAAATCTCGTATCTACTAAAAATACAAAATTGCCAGACATGGTGGCGCCTGCCTGTAATCCCAGCTACTCGGGAAGCTGAGGCAGCAGAATTGCTTGAACCCGGGAGGTGGATGCTGCGGTGAGCCAAGATCTCGCCACTGCACTCCAGCCTGGGCAACAAGAGTGAAACTCTGTCTCAAAAAAAAAAAAAAAAAAAAACCTGGACATAATGTTTTGACAATTACGCTAACTTTGTAAATAAAGTGAACGTGGCCAGGCACAGTGGCTCATGTCTGCAATTCCAACACTTTGGGAGGCCAAGGTGGGTAGATCACGAGATCAAGGATTAGGAGACCAGCCTGGTCAACATAGTGAAACCCTGTCTCTACTAAAAATACAAAAAATTAGCCAGGCGTGTGGTGGCGGGCACCTGTAATCCCAGCTGCTCGGGAGGCTGAGGCAGGAAAATCGCTTGAAACTGGGAGGTAGAGGTTGCAGTGAGCCGAGATTGCACCACTGCACTCCAGTTCAGGTGACAGTGCGAAACTCCGTCTCAAAAACATAAAAACAATAAATAAAGTGAACATATATACCTTAAAGGTATACACACAAATTACCTGTTGGGCGGCACCATCTGTGGCCAGCATTCTCCGTTCCTTCAACTGCCTATGCAGTAAGGCTTCCACTCCATAGCGCTGGCGGTATCGACGCAGACATTTTAATCGCTTTAAGTTCTCTCGTTCTTTGGCCAAAAGTCCCTCTGGGCCAGTCAGGAGACTACTGCCTAGAGTTACAAGAGTCAAGATGTTATTTGCCAAGCAATCCATCAAATTTACTTCTCCAAGTAAACAAGTAAACAGGAAAATCTTTGGGCATAAGATAGGCAGTTTCAAAAGCAAATTAGCCCCCACCCCAGGTACCAAGATAGAAATAAATCTAATCATAGTCATGTACTACATAAACCACTTTTTAATCAATCATGGACTATATATACTACAGTGGTCCCATAAGATTATCACAAAACTGAAAAATTCTTATTGCCTAGTGACATCATAGTTCAACCCACACATTTGTGGCGATGCTGGTAGCCAAACCTACTGTACTGCCAGTTGTATAAAAGTCTAGCACAGTTTGGACATGGTGGCTCACACCTGTAATCCCAGCACTTTGGGAGCCCAAGGCGGGTGGATCACCAGATGAGGAGATTGAGACTATCCTGGCCAACATGGTGAAACCCCATCTCTACTAAAAACACAAAAATTAGCTGGGCGTGGTTACTCGGAAGGCTGAGGTAGGAGAATTGCTTGAACCCAGGAAGTGGAGGTTGCAGTGAGCTGAGATCACACCACTGCACTCCAGCCCCGCAACACAGTGAGACTACATCACAAAAAAAAAAAAAAAATCTAGCACATATAATTATGCACAGTACATAATACTTGATAATAAACAACTATGTTACTGGTTTATGTATTTACTGTATTTATCCTTAGAATGTACTCCACTCTATTTATTTTTTTTAAAAAAAGTTAAATGTAAAACAGCCTCAGGCAGGTCTCCCAGAAAGTATTGCAGAAGACACTGTTATCATGAGATGACAGCTCACTGCATGAGACTGTCCCTGAAGACCTTTCGCTGGGACAAGATGTGGAAGCAAAAGACAGTGACACTAGGCCCGTGTAGGCCTAGGCTAATGTACGTGTTTGCATCTTAGTTTTTAACAAAAGTTTAAAAGGTTTTTTTTTTTTAATTAAACTAGAAAAGCTTATAGGGATATAAAAAATATTTTCGTACAGCTATACAGTGTGTTTGTGTTTTAAGCTAAGTGTTATTACAGAGTCCAGAAGTTTTTCTAAAAAAAATTTTTAAGTTTATAAAGGCCAGGTGCAGTGGTTCATGCCTGTCATCAATCCCAGCACTTTGGAAAGCCGAGGTAGGAAGATCACTTGAGCCCAGGAGTTCAAGACTAACCTAGGCAACATAGCGAGACCCTGTCTCTACAAAAATTTAAAAATTAGCTGAGTGTGCTGGTGCATCTGTAGTCCTAGCTACTCAGGAGGCTGAGGCAGGATAGCTTGAGTCCAGGAGTTGAAGGCTGCAGTGAGTAAGGACCACGCTACTGCACTCCAGCCTGAGTGACACAGCAAGATTCTGTCTCTTTTTTAAAAAAAAAAAAAGCTTATAGGCCAGGCGCGGTGGCTCATGCCTGTAATCCTAGCACTTTGGGAGGCCAAGGTAGGCGGATCACTTGAGGTCAGGAGTTCTGAGACTAGTCTGGCCAACATGGCAAAACCCAATCTCTACTAAAAATAAAAAAATTAGCCAGGCATGGTGGAATGTGCCTGTAATCCCAGCTACTCGGGAGGCTGAGGTGGGAGAATTGCTTGAACCTAGGAGGCAGAGGTTGCAGTGAGCTGAGATCACGCCACTTGCACTCCAGCCTGGGCAACAGAGTAAGACTCCGCGTCTGTCTCAATTTAAAAAAAAAAAAAAAAAGAGTTTATAAACTAAAAAAGTTACAATAAGCTAAGGTTAATTTATTATTGAAGAAAAAAAATTTTTTACAAATTTAGTACATCTTAAGTGTACAGCACTTACAACGTCTACAGTAGTAAATAATAATGTGCTAGGCCTTCCCGTTGACTCACGACTCACCACTCACTCGCCCAAAATAACTTCCGGTCCCACAAGCTCCATTCATGCTAAGTTCCCATTTTTAAAATCTTTTATGCCATAATTTAACTGTACCTTTTCTATGTTTAGATGTGTTTAGGTACACAAATACCACTATTACAACTGCTCACAGTATTCAGTACAGTAACATGCTTGTACAGGTTTGCAGCCTAGGTACATTGTAGGCTATACCACCTATGTTAGCGTTACTCTATGAAGTTTGAATGACAAAAATCGCCTAACAACGTATGTATCCCCGTCATTAAGCGACACATGACTGTATTACCAAATTCACAAGTTAAACCCACAACAGCTTATTGGAACTGGCATAAAACTTGCCTAGAGCTTCATGTTCCACTTTGCGATTATGTAAGTACCGGCGCTTCTTCTCCTTGAGCAGATGCTGAAGTCGTTTAAACTGATCAATATACAAAGACTGCAAACGAATTAGCTTCTCACGCATAATCAGGGCCACTTCTTCTGCCGTGTAGACACCAGCATGTCTGGAATAAAACAGAATTCAGCAAAGCGTAAGAAAACAATAATAATAAAACCCAAGTTTAAAAGAGTAGTAGAGATGTCAGACTAAGTTTGTTATTTAACAAGTGGTGAGATAATCACCTTAATAGTAATGTTTTCACAAAACATCGTACCATTCAAGTTGTTCCTAAATAAAACAAGAGAGAAAATCTCCAAGAAAGAATACTAATCTGTGATTTCCCAAAATGGGGGAAGGAGAAATGTCTTATTTTTTCCAGCTATTTGCATTACATTGAAAAGAAAGTGAACATGTGGAACACTTTAAACTTTTATTAACCTACATTCTTAATGTTTTGATATGAAATCACTTAACCAGTCAGGACAGCTTTAAAGTGTTAAATTCATTAACGTGTATCTCTCACATATACATATTCATATATATATATATATATATTTTTTTTTTTTTTCGAGATAGGGTCTCACTCTTGTCATCCAGGATGGAGTGCAGTGGTACAATCGATCACAGCTCACTAGAACCTCTGCTTGCTGGGCTCAAGCGATCCTCCCATGTCAGCCTGCCAAGTAGCTGGAATTACAGGTGTGCACCACCCCACTTGGCTAATTTTTGTATTTTCTGTAGAGATGGGATTACACCATGTTGTCCAGGCTTGAACCCCTGGGTTTAAGCGAACCTCCCACCTCAGCCTCACAAAGTGCTGGAATTAAAGGCATAAGCTACTGCATCTGGCAATATATTTTAATTAAAACACTAAAAATACCAACATCAAATAATTTTTTTTTTTTTTGAGACAGAGTCTTGCTGTGTCTCCCAGGCTGCAGTGCAGTGGCACAACAACCTTGGCTCACTGCAATCTCCGCTTCCCAGGTTCAAGCAATTCTCCTGTCTCAGCCTCCCAAGTAGCTGGCATTACAGGCACCTACCACCACACCCAGCTAATTTTTGTATTTTAAGTAGAGACAGGGTTTCTCTATGTTGGTCAGGCTGGTCTTAACTCCTGACCTCAGATCGATCTTCCAGCCTCAGCCTTCCAAAGCGCTGGGATTACAGGCATGAGCCACTGCGCCCGGCCAAAACTTGTGATTTTTTAAAAAAATATAGTCCTATATTGGAGCTCATATGGACCCTCAAATAACTAGTCAAAATGGGCTACACACTGTCTTCAGCTAATTTTCTTGACAATATTCTCAAAATTCAGTACCCTAGGTTAACCCTTAATTGCCAAAGATCTGGCATGTATCCATGTCAACTTGATTAAGCTTTGTTGTCAATTATAAACTAAAAGAACTTTCGGATCGCGCCACTGCATTCCAGCCTGGTGACAGTGAGACTCCATCTCAAAAAAAGGAAAAAAAAAAAAAAAAAAACCTTCTAAAAATTATGCTACTGATTAATGTGTGGAACACTGTTCCCTAGCTCTGATTTATGCAACCAAAATTAAGAGATGAGGGCAGGTGTGGTAGCTCACGCCTGTAATCATAGCACTTTGGGAGGCTGAGGCAGGCAGATTGCTTGAGCCTGGGGGTTCAAGACCAGCCTGGGCTGTAATATGGTAAAACCCTGACAATACAAAAAATACAAAAGTTAGCTTGGCACCGTGGTGTATAGCTGTAATCCCAGATACTCAGGAGGCTGAGGTGAAAGGATCATTTGAGCTTGGGAGTGGGAGGCTGCAGTGAGCTGAAATCGCACCACTGCACTCCAACCTGGGTGACAGAGCAAGACCATGTCTCAAAAAATAAATAAATAAGAGAATAACTTTGAATTTTAAAAATTTTGTTTCATTCATCTTGTCTGATCATTACATAAGTACAAAGAACAAGCTACATACCTTAAGTTTCATACTTTGAGTAAAAATTTTATTGAAAAGGCAAAACACATACACTAATTTTAAGTCAAAAATTATATTTTATTACTTTTATTTATTTTTTTTTTTTAAGAAAGAGTCTTGCTCTGTTTCCCAGGCTTCACTGAAGTGGCACAATGTTGGCTCACTGCAACCTCCACCTCCCAGGTTCAAGCAACTCTCGTGCCTCAGCCTCCGCAGTAGTTGGTTGGGATTGCAGGCGTGTGCTGCCACGCTTGGCTAATTTTTTTATTTTTTGTATTTTTAGTAGAGATGGGGTTTCACCATGTTGCACAGGCTGGTCTCAAACTCCTCCTGAGTTCAGGCAATCCACCTGACAAGGCCTCCCAAAGTGCTAGGATTACAGGTGTGAGCCACTGTGACCAGCCTATGCTTTATTTTTAAAAACTAGCTTGTTAAGTCACTGAAAAACATAGAATAAATATATAAAATTAACCTTAGGACTGAAAGCAAGTAATTTCTGCCAAAATTTCTTCTAAATATAAACAAGAGCCAATATTACCTGTGTGTAAGAGGTACTTAACTATATTCTGAAGTAAAAGTGAACAGAAATTAAGAAAAATCAAAACATGGTTAATAAAACCAGCAAAGGGCCGGGCGTGGAAGCTCACGCCTGTAATCCCAGCACTTTACGAGGCCAAGGTGGGTGGATCACTTGAGGTCAGGAGTTCGAGACCAGCCTGGCCAAGAGGGCGAAACCCCCTCTCTACTAAAAATACAAAAATTAATCGGGTATGGTGGCAAGCGCCTATAATCCCAGCTACTCAGGAGGCTGAGGCATGAGAATCACTTAAACCTGGAAGGCGGAGATTACAGTGAGCCGAGATCGCTGCACTCCAGCCTGGGCGACAGAACAAGATTCTGTCTCCAAAATTAAAAAATTAAATAAATAAAATAAATGAACAAATTAAATAAATAAAAATAATACATTAAAAATTAAAAATTAAATAAAATAAAAAATAAATTAAATTAAACCAGCAAATAACAGAAATGACAAAAGCTAACAGACTATTAGAAAATGTGAAAAGGCTTTAAAAATACATAACGGTTGGCTGGGTGTGGCGGCTCAAGCCTGTAATTCTAGCACTTTGGGAGACTGAGGCGGGCATACTGCCTGAGCTCAGGAGTTTGAGACCAGCCTGGGAAACATGGTGAAACCCCGTCTCTACTAAAATACAAAAAAAAAAAAAAATCAGCCAGGCGTGGCGGCATGTGCCTGTAGTCCCAGCTACTAGGGAGGCTGAGGCAGAAGAATTGCTTGAACCCAGGAGGCAGAGGTTGCAGTGAGCCAAGATCGTGCCACTGTGCTCTAGCCTGGCAACAGAGCAAGAATCCGTCTCAAAAATAAATACATAACAGTTTCACAAGGTGACTAAGTTATATCTTCAGAAAAATGGGTTATGCCTGCATTAACCTGTCTCTAACCTAAAATACTGAGGCCTTAACTTAATGTAGAGTTTGTTAAAATGAAATTCACTTTTTGAATACTGAAAATGAGAAAAATAAAAATTGTTTTAAAAAATTAATTTCACTGCACCCTGTCAGAAGATAATTTAACCAATAGCCTGCGACTGAAATGTATTCATCTGAAGTCATTACTATTAGAAATCATTTGGTGGGGGCAGTAAGCAACCTACTAAATGAATGCCTGCTGGTTCATGTAACAGATGGCTCATTTACTTAAAGATGAATGCGCCAGACTTTCAGAGCTGGACATTAAAATTATGTACTAATTCCCCTTGCTCTGGTATGTGCAAATGAAAGTCAAGGTTTTATTATTAAAATTCATCTTCAAAAAACAGGGTCTCACCTTATATTCTACCAAATAGTCTCTCTTATAAAGGGCATTTTCCGAATTTCTTTATTTGGAAAACAATGATGAAGATTCAATAATGTGAAATAACCTTCAGCCAAACAAGTTTTGGATGTTTATAGAGGTCATATGATACAATTATTATTAAAAAAGGGAAATGAAGACTTAACAATTACCTTTAGGATAAAACTTCGTTAAGTATTAGACGTTGTAGACAAGCTTTTATTTATTTTTTCTGTGTGCGTGAGATAGGGTCTCCCTCTGCTGCACAGGCTGGAATGCAGTGGCACGATCACAGAGCCTCGACCTCCCAGGCTCAAGTGATCCTCCCACCTGAGCCTCTCAAGTAGCTAAGACTACAGACCACATGCACTACCACGTATGGCTAATTTTTAAATATTTTGTAGAGACGGGGTCTCCCTATGTTGTCAAGGCTGATCTCGAACTCCTGGGCTCAGGCAATCCTATCACCTCGACCTCCCAAAGTGCTAGGATCACTGGGCACGGTGGTTTGTCTCTGTAATCCCAGCACTTTGGGAGGCCGAAGTGGGCGGATCACCTCAGGTCAGGAGTTCGAGACCAGCCTGCCAACATGGAGAAACCCTGTCTCTACTAAAAAACACAAAAATCAGCTGGGCATAGTGGCAGGCACCTGAAATCCCAGCTACTCAGGAGGCTGAGGCAGGAAAATAATTTGAACCCAGGAGGCAGAGGTTGCAGTGAGCTGAGAACGCACCATTGCACTCCAGCCTGGGCAACAAGAGTGAAACTCTTATATCAAAAAAAAAAAAAAAGTGCCAGGATTACATGCGTAAGTCACTGTGCCTGGCCATAAACAAGCTTTTAAAGATTACTTTTAACAAAACAATTAAGTAAGTGGTTACTTTTGAGAGAAATCACATATATACTAACAGGAAGTTTAAAAAATCTATGCCAAGAATATTCTAGTTAGAATAAAGTCTCTAGCAACATCATAAACAATACAAAAGGTGTCCTTTCTGTAACAAGCAATTCAAGATAAATGTGGTTAAATTATTAGATGATTCAAAAAGTGATACTATGAATGACAAAGACACCGGTGCCCTAAGATGAAAATTCTTAATGAAAAGCATTTCACTCAGTGGACATACTACTAAATTACTATATTATTAAATATAACAAGATAGTAATATGTAATCATATTATAAGGAAACACTGAACATCTCTATTTACACGCCTAAAAATGGATAAATTTAGCGGGCCTAAATTATTTTTTTTAAAAATCTCATTGGGAAAATTAACGAAAGCCTTATACTTAGTTGCCTAATAGTTGGCCATATTTGGGGCTTTATTTTCTCTTCTGAACATGTTTCTTCTAGGAGAGAGTGACATCAACTGCCTAGTCCTTTCCACATTTATATATTTCTCATAAAATTACCTGGTATTTTGGTTTATACAGCAGTCTCTTGCAAGTTAAATCAGCATGGATGTGCCTCCTAGAGACTGATCCACTCTAGATTATTACTAACAAAATCAAGTTTCTCGACCTTAAGCTGAGTGTTTACCACACCAAATGACACTCCCTTTGTAACCCTAGAGAGCATACATCTCTTCAAAGCAGCAAGTTTGATCATCTAGAACCACAATGGAAAAAAAAGGAATGAAGCTGGGCCTCACGGCTCATGCCTGTAATCCCAGCACTTTGGGAGGCTGAGGCAGGTGAATCACGAGGTCAGGGGTTCAAGACCAGCCTGGCCAACATGGTGAAACCCCATCTCTACTAAAATTACAAAAAATGAGCTGAGTGTGGTGGTGGGTGCCTATACTCCCAGCTACTTGGGAGGCTGAGGCAGGAGAATCACTTGAACCTGGAAGGCAGAAGTTGTAGTGAGCTGAGATCGTGCCACTGCACTCCAGCCTGGGTGACAGTGCAAGGCTCCATCTCAAAAAAAAAAAAAAAAAAAAAAAAAAAAATGAATATGTTGGTTTAAGTTACTATTTGTGAGAGAATCCTGCAAGAGAACAGACCACAGTGAGATTACTCAATAGAAATGGATGAAATTATTCTACTCAGAAAACTTAACATATGGCCATACTATCCTGAATATGCCCAACCTCCTCTGATATCAGAAGCTAAGCAGGGTCAGGCCTGGTTAGTAGTTGGACAGGAGAAAATGTAACCCTAAATGACTTCTTATAAACCAAAGAATCTAAAGTAATGAAGAAAATACTATTCCAAGAACAAAAGCCCAATAGTCAACCTAGAAATTACCCCTTCCACTATTTACAGTCCCTCTACATAAACTATCAGTACTAAGTGTTAAGACACAGAAGTCAGCAGGCAAAAATTTTAAAACACTAAACCCAGACCTTGAGACACAGAAATAAGAGACTTCAGAGTGGTAATGTTTTTATGCTTCTATAACTCCTATGGTGATGATGGGTTAAGAGAAGAGCAGAAGCTTACTAAGATATAAAACTGACTAAGACATAATCACTTTTGGGTTTCTAAATCAGTTTCTCTTTCTTAGGCACAAAACCAAACTCCTGAATACCTTTTCCTTCTTCTTTTTAAAAAAAATCCACACACTAAAAACACTAAATGTTTGAGGTGATGAATATGCTAATTACCCTGATTTGATCATGACACAAGGTTTACAAGTATCCAAACATCACACTGTACCCCATAAATATGTAAAATTATCAATTTAAAACAATACAAAATTTTTAAAAACTTGTAAATCCATAAATACGACATTTTGCAGAAGTATTCAACTACAATCACATTATTTCTGAGGTTTCGGCCAAGTACCCATTCACAACCATTTTCTCTTCTCTAAACTGGTGTGACCATTTCTCAATCCACCTCCCACACTCCCATGTCTAAATTTCCTGTTTTCTCCCCTATACTTTCTCATATGTAGAATGTGGTGTTCAAACTTTTTCTAAATTACAAGACTTCTAAAAAAGAATCATCCTGCCTTGAAGCAAGATGACAACGAACCATGCCACTTTTATATACAGAATCTCTTACTGCTGACAAATGGCTGTCTTCAACCCTCCTAGGTTATTAATTTATTAACAGCATGCAGCGCCACATTCCACATACTAACTACATTTCAAATGCCTTATGTGGAGTTACAACTTACTTTAAGGGATCTTCTTGATCACTGTCTATGCTATCAGCTTCACTGTCAGGGTCACCTCTCCATGTCTGATCCACAGTAATGGGTTCCTGCTCCCCATCACTCCAGCTGTCTTCATCTGAGGCAAGGAAGGGAGAGCAGCCATTAAGACTTCCCACCTCTGTAACTCCACCACACAAAACTAGATTACTTATCAACCCAAACCTTGAAATTAAAAAAAAAAAAAAACTTTGTACAAAGACACTGGGAAATAAAAACACTTTAACAAAATACAACCCAGTATGATTACTTACAACACAAATGAGTAAACCATGCCCTCTTAAACAGAAAAATCAACTTAAAATTATTGTTTCCTGACATTACCTAACAAAGCTGCTGAGCATTAAAAAAGCAATGAAAGAAATGGTCACCAACTCAGGAGAGTAAACCTAGGCAAACACTACTTCAAATTCAAAAGAATTGGTAAACAACAAAGCAATCCCGGAATTCTCAACAAATTCCTGATGAATTAACAACATTGCCGAATAGTTCAAGGCATTGTGCTAACCCAAAACAGTTCCCCCTTAACTTTCTTCCTCCTTTTTCATTCCAGGAGAGAAGATTCTTACCTAGTATTCGGCTGGCTTCACTGCGACTACTTTCTGGAGTCTGAGACCCCAGCTCTGTCTTAGCATATGAGCTGAGCTGGCACAGGAGTGTTTCACCCATAGGCCCTGGGTTGGTCTTCTTCATTTGAGCATGAAGTGCCAGGGCATTCCTACGGACATGTTCAGCACAGAAGGACACCCTAAAGAGACAAAACATTAATATTTTATAAGTCCCTTCTTGAAAGCATTCAATAATTTTCATAGTCCCTAATCTTTAAATCATTTTCAGGGAATTAAAGTGATTATTACATTCATTTCTAAAAATGCAAGTCAGAGGAATTTAACTGGCCCAAGGTCAACTCACTGACTTTTTATTAAAGGAAAATAACAGGCCGGATGAAGTGGTTCACCCCTGTAATCCCAGCACTTTAGGAGGCTGAGGCAAGGGATTGGGTCTTGCTCTGTTGCCCAGACTAAAGTGCAGTCATGCAATCATAGCTCACTGTAGCCTTAAACTGCTTGGTTCAAGTGATCCTCCTGCCTCAGCTTCAAAATAGCTAGAACTATAGGCATGCACCACTGTACCGGCAAATTTTTTTTAGTTTTTTGTAGAAACAAAGTCTATGTTGCCAAGTCTGGTCTGGAACTCCCAGGCTCAAGTGATCCTCCCATCTCTTGATACTCCCAAGAAGCTGGGACTACATGCCCAAGACATTATGCCCAGCGAATTTTTTAATCTTTTGTAGAGACGTGGTCTCACTATATTGCTCAGGCTGGTCTCCAACTCCTGGCCTCAAGTGATCCTCCTGCTGTGGCCTCCCAAAGTACTGGGACTACAGGCATGAGCCACTGCGACCAGCCAGGGACACAATTTTAAAACTACAAGATATGTACAAAATTATCTAGTCAGGTTATGTTTTTGCATAGATACCTTTGCATGCATGATGAAAACTATGAACCCTCTTACAGAAGATTTCACACATATACAACTTTGCATGTTATTTAACAAAATTCATGGACAGCCAAATAGAGCCACACACCCCTCCATTAAGAATAATTTTAGGGGCTGGGTGCTGTGGCTCACGCCAGTAATCCCAACACTCTGGAGGGCCGAAGCGGATGGATCACCTGAGGTCAGGAGTTCAAAATCAGCCTGGCCAACATGGTGAAAACCCGTCTCTACTAAAAAGTACAAAAATTAGCGGGGCGTGGTGGCGCACGCCTTAAGTCCCAGCTACTTGGGAGGCAGGAGAATCGCTTGAACCTGGGAGGCGGAGGTTGCAGTGAGCCGAGATCACCACTGCACTCCAGCCTGGGGAATAAAGGGAGACTCTGTCTCAAAAAAAAAAGAAAAAAGAAAAAAAGATTAATTTTAGGGTCGGGCACGGTGGTTCACGCCTGTAATCCCAGCACTCTGGGAGACCGAGATGGGAGGACACCTTGAGGCCAGGAGTTTGAGACCAGCCTGGTTAAAACAGCAAGACTCCATCTCTCTTAAAAAAAAAAAAAAAAAAAGTAATTTAGAATATGCCTTTATTTTACTACAGATAAGGGAAAAGAACCAAAGAGGTGAACTAAGTAATCCAATTCAAGGGTTCCTCCAGTCTTCACCGTTTTTTCAATTTTCCAAGGATACAACCATAATCCCAAATTTACAAGGACGTGATCTCAAACGCGGCAGCTATGCTGAAGCCCACATCATATTACACACCCCCTCGCTTTAAGACAAACGACATATATATCTATACATACATACCCATCTTTCTTCTCTGGCTTTGGGGCAGCATTGGGACATCTTTTTCCATTCTTCGTCGATATATAACTACACTGCTTGAAAGGTGCATTCTTGTCTTCAAGGATATGCTTAATGCAAAACTCCTGCCCCTCCAGACGAGGCTGAGAGCATGGACGATGAGTGAATGCACAAGACAGAGGTTCCTGAGACCTGGGCACTGGAGTGATCCTCCCCCGATTGGTTGGCAGGACGTGAATCCGAATCCTGTTCATAACCAAAACCTGCGGGGTCAAAATAAAAATCAGAAAGCCTTTATCCTTCCCGAAAATTTCTGCTCCACCGTATCTGGACAGATCGCGCGGGCAGTTTCCAAAAGAGAGGCAGAAGTCGGCCCCGTAAGGTACGCTCCGTAACTGCCCGCCGCCCTCCCCAGGTCTCCACAGGCATTTGTGGCTTTCCCTCTCTTTAGCTTGTCCCTCCATGCCCGGCCCCACCCTGAACCCCACCACGCTGAATGTATCTTCAGGACTCGCACAGCTGCAGCATGAAGGGAAGCGACAACGCCAGGCCCACGCGACGGCCACGCTGCCTCCCTGCACGCCGCCTTTGTCCCGGCCTGCCTCAGAGCACACGACTGGGCCTGGCCTCGGAAGTCCATGCGAGCGCCATTTTGTCCTACTCCGGTCACCAGAGATCCTGGCTCCTTGAAGCCTGTAGGAAGAAGACTGACTCTGACACTGCTTTGAGGAGAAATAGCAGCTCTGAGTTGACAAAAAGGGCGAAATAGCAGCCCAACTGCAAGAGCTTAGAGCAAGGAACGCCGCCATCTTACCTCAGGCGCTGCGCCGCGCTGCGCCGCGCTCTGCCGCGCCGCTAGCCCTACTCTGGTGGCGGCCGCGGCTCCTAGATTGGCCTCGCTCCTTTCCGGACTCCTGGCTACTGATTGGCTACCGCTCCTATGACGGGGTGTCACCATTGGCCGAGGCCCACTACCTATCGTGTCTGGAAGGGCGGAGCGCTGAGAAAATGCGCGGTTGGGGTGGCTACGACTGTCAGCAACTCCGCCCCGAGGAGAGTGAGCTGGGGAAGGGGGCGGAGAGCGGGCTGCGGGGCGGGTTGCCAGCTAGTGATATTTTTCCAACTTGCAGCGTGGCTCGTTTTCCGGCTACTTTTGAACCCTCAGTCTGTGGTCCTAGGCTGCTGTTCCCTCACCACTGTACACAGCTAGCATAAAATCAGACAAGCCGGGCGCGGTGGCTCACGCCTGTAATCCCAGCACTTTGGGAGGCTGAGGCGGGCGGATCACCGGAGGTCGGGAGCTCGAGACCAGCCTGACCAACATGGAGAAACCCCGTCTCTACTAAAAATACGAAATTAGCAGGGCGTGGTGGTGCATGCCTGTAATCCCAGCTACTCGGGAGGCTGAGGCAGGAGAATCGCTTGAATCCGGGAGGCGGAGATTGCGGTGAGCCGAGATCGAGCCATTGCACTCCAGCGAGACTCCATCTCGAAAAAAATAAAAAAATTTTTTTAAATCAGACATAGACAGAGGCTGGAGGATCACTGTTTTTGTTTTTTGTTTTTTGTTTTGTTTTTGAGATGGCGTTTCACTCTTTTTGCCCAGGCTGGAGTGCAATGGCACAATCTCGGCTCACTGCAACCTCCGCCTCCCAGGTTCAAGCGATTCTCCTGCCTCAGCCTCCCTAGTGGGTGGGATTATAGGCATGTGCCACCACGTCCGGCTAATTTTGTATTTTTTAGTAGAGACGGGGTTTCTCCATGTTGGTCAGGCTGGTCTCGAACTCCCGACCTCAGGTGATCCGCCCGCCTCGGCCTCCCAAAGTGCTGGAATTACAGGCGTGAGCCACCGCGCCCGGCCAGGATCACTGTTTGCACATAAAACGTCTTTAGTTTTCTTTTGTGAACAGTTCAATACATGTACTGAACATTTGGTGTCGAGAACCCTGAGAAATATTTTTTGGGTGTTTACTGATTCTGGGAATTACATATATAAATTCATTGAATTTTTCAAAGCAACCCTAAGAGGTAGAGGTTAGTATTATGTCAATTTTACAGATAAGAGGACTGAGGAACAGAATGGGACATAGCTAGTAAATGGGAAAAGACGACGAATTTGAACTCAACATCCTTCATCCCTTATTGCCGCTTATATAGTAAAGAGCATTGGACTGAGAATAAGGAAATATTTGTTCTAGTTTAGGGTTGCTTCTCATAACTGTGTACCCTGTCTTTAAAATTCCATGCTAAATAATGCAGGTATCATAACGACAGACACAATACCAATCATACCATCCTTTAAGGATTTTTAGTTTCAAAGCATCTTTCTGTCATCTCTGCCACTTGTAGAAATGATTCCTCGCTTTCTTCCCATAACACTTCTAGACATTTTTTGCCTTCCAGCATCCCTTATCTGCTGTCAGTTTAAGAAAGATGTTTTATCCATGCCTAATAAGCAAGTGAGCATAAGTCACAGTGGAAGTGAGCATAAAGATTCTACAGCCCTCAAGAAAAACACTCAGGCTGAGCGTCGTGGTTCACCCCTGTAATCCCAGCACTTCGAGAAGCTGAGGTGGGAAGATCGCCTGAGCTCAGGAGTTCGATCTCAGCCTGGGCAATATGGGGAAGGAAAGAAGGAAGGGAGGAAGGGAGGAAGGGAGGAAGGGAGGGAGGGAGGATCTTAAAAAAAAAAAAAAAGGCTTGGGAGTTGTGCTGTTTCCAGAGACCAGAGCAGCCCTAGAAGAAGGCCTGAAATTCATTCATTCAATAAATATTTATTGAGCACCTAAGTGCCAGGAGAGAACAAGGAAGATAACCCTGCTCTCTTGGAGTGAACATTCTAGGATAGTTTGGGATTATGGATGCAATACAAACATAATATTAACAACAATGATTTATATACATAAGCAAACAGACCAACCCTCAGGAGTACAAAAAAAGATGTTTTGTTACAAACACCCTATAATTAAAAAATAGCCAGAGGCAGTCATGTCACAGAAAACTTGGGAATTGGAATCTGCAACCAAATGTAGTAATATCAAAAAGCAACATTAAAACTACCGTAGTGAACAATATGAAGAGACACAGGAATAGATGGGGAAGAAACAAAGACTTTCTTTTAATGAATTTACCGAAGGTCTTAGTTGAAAAAGGAATCCTTCTTGTAAGTCCAAGACAGACAAAATATTACTATTTAGAACCACTTCCTTTTTTTTTTTCTTTCTTTCTTTTTTTCTTGTGACCGAGTCTTGCTCTGTCGCCCAGGCTGGGGTGCAGTGGCATAATCTCCGCTCACTGCAACCTCCGCCTCCCGGGTTCAAGTGATTCTTCTTCCTCAGCCTCCCCCGAGTAACTGGGACAACAGGTGTGCGCCACCGCGCTCGGCTAATTTTTTTATATTTTTAGTGGAGACAGGGTTTCACCATATTGGCCAGGCTGGTCTCGAACTCCTGACCTCGTGATCTGCCCACCTCGGGCTCCCAAAGTGCTGGGATTACAGGCATGAGCCACCACGCCCGGCCTAGAACCACTTCTAAGTGAAAGGAGGGAGCAGATATTAAAAGCTCAAGATGTCAGCAAATTCTTTGTTCTGTTTAACAAAGTAGATGGCTTTTTTTCTTCTTCTTTTTGAGATGGAGTCTCCTCTGTGGCCCAGGCTGGAGGTAGATGGTTATTTTTAATTCACCGAACACTTTGTAGCTATTGAAGAGGTGAAAGTAGACCAGAAGCTATTTATAAATAGGGATTAGGAAACGAGTTTGGGGGGCTAATCCTAGAGAAAAGCGAGGAAAAAAAAAAAAAAAGATGAAAGCGGCTGGGCACGGTGGCTCACACCTATAATCACAGCACTTTGAGAGTCCGAGGCGGGTGGATCACCTGAGGCCAGGAGTTCAAGACCAGCCTGGCCAACATGGTGAAACCCCATCTCTGCTAAAAGTGCAAAAACTAGCCAGGTGTGGTGGCACGTGCCTTAATCCCAGCTACTTGGGAGGCTGAGCAGGAGAATCGCTTGAACCCAGGAGGCAGAGGGTGCAGTGAGCCAAGATCGTGCCACTGCACTCCAGTCTAGGTGACAGAGCAAGACTGTCCCCAAAAAAAAAAAAAGTTATCAAAGACTTTCTCCTTGCTAATTCTAATGAAGTTTTCAGGCCTCATCTTATTAGACCACTTTGCAATATTTAACACACTTGGCCACTCCTCCTTAGAACTCCATACTCTTTCTAGATCTCCATACTCTTCCTAGTTTCCCATCTACATCATAGTCACCCACTCTCTGTCTCTTGTTTCTCTCTTTTCCCCAATTCTAAACACTGAACATTTCTATTTTCTACTACTACTCCTTTACTTATCTCACTCTGTTTCATCCCATTCATAAGCTGATCTCTCCCAAATGTGTATATCCAGCCTGGACCCCTCCTTTGAACTTGACTCTCTAGTCATCTGTCCAGTAGGCATCTCCACTTGGATGTCTAATTGGCATTTCAAATTTAATGTTAAAGCCAACCTCCCGCTACTCTTGTAGTCATCTCTACCTCAGTATATGACAACCCCAACCTTCCCGTTGGTCAGGACAAACACTGGGAGTTATCCTTGACTTCTTTCTCTTCTATCTAATAGCAAATCCTGTTAGTTCCATCTTCAAGATATATCACTTCTCGGCCGAGCGAGGTGGCTCACACCTGTAATCCCAGTACTTTGGGAGGCTGAGGCGAGTGGATCACCTGAGGTCAGGAGCTCAGGATCAGCCTGGCCAACATGGTGAAACCCTGTGTCTACTAAAAATACAAAATTAGCTGGGTATGGTGGTGCATGCCTGTAATCCCAGCTACTTGGGAGGCTGAGGCAGGAGAATCGCTTGAATCTGGGAGGCAGAGGTTGCAGTGAGCCGAGATCGCGCCATTCCATTCCAGCCTGGGCAACAAGAGCAAAACTCCATCTCAAAATCTCAAAGAAAAAAAAAAAAAGATGTATCACTTCTCATTACCTTGGGTACTTCTAACCTGTCCAAGCCACTCTCATCTCTTAAATTGTTGTGAGAGCTCCTTGCCCTTGACTCCTATAATCTATTTTCAACACAGCAGCCCAAATGAACATTTTAAAACCTAAGTTGGATGTCACTTCCCTTCTCAAAACTTTCCAATAGTGTCTGTTCCATTCACTCAGTCTTCATACAAGGTCCTGTTGTATTTGGCTTTCTATTGCCTCTCTAACCTCATATCCTGCTACTCTCCCCTCTCCAATACCCCCTCCCCACTCATTCCTATACCAGCTACACTGGCTTCCTTGCTATTTCTCAAACATATCAGCATATTCTCACCTCAGAACCTTTGATGCCTCACATTTCCTGGAATGATCTTATCCTAGTTATTCCCATGACTTGCTGTCACCTCCTTCAGGTCTTCTCTAAAGGTCATGAGGCTTCTGGTCATGAAGCCTTCCCTAGCCACCTTTTTTCCAATTCCAACAGCCCTACTTACCTACACACACACATGCACACACACATCCCTAGGTCCTATTTTCTGCTTTAGTCCCAAAGTGCTTATTATGGCCAGGTGCAGTGGCTCACACCTAAAATCCCAACAAGAGTGAAGGAGGCCCAGGTGGGCAGATCACTTAAGCTCAGGAGTTCAAGACCAGCCTGGGCAACATTGGATGACCCCATCTCTAAAAAAAATAGCCAGATGTGGTGGTGCACACCTGTAGTCTTAGTTACTCAGGAGGCTGAGATGGGAGGATCACTTGAGCCTAGGGAGGTCAAGGATGCAGTGAGCCGTTATCTTGCCACTGCACTCTGGCCTGGGAGACAGTGAGACTGTTTCAAAAAGAAAAAAAAATTTTAAGTGCTTATCACCACCTGACATACTGTTTTACTTATTTGTAAATTCTTTGACGGCAGAATGTCTGCTTACTGCCATATTCCCATTAGTAAACAGTCCACAGCAGTTAGTAGGAAGTTTTTTTTTTTCTTTTTTTTCCCGAGACTGGGTATAGATCTATAGCCCCACAGGAGTGCAATGGTGCAATCATGGCTCACTGCAGCCTTCAACTGCTGGGCTCAAACAATCCTCCCTCCTCAGCCTCCCTAGTAGCTGGGACTATACACTACTGTGCCTGGCTAATTTGTGTGTGCAGAGATGAGGTCTCACTTTGTTGCTCAGGTTGGTCTTGAACTCCTGGCCTCAAGCAATCCTCCCACCTCAGCCTCCAAAGTGCTGGGAAGTAGGTAGTATTTTCTACAGGAATGAATGAAAAGCAGGGGAGTGCTTCAAACCACACCAGAATTCCTAAACTGTCAGCAAATTCTGCAAAGATTTCTGATTTCATAGTTTTTTCAGGAGAGGTATACATACTGTTTGTAAAATTAGCTACTTTATTTTAGAAAATTGGAGAAGAAACGACTCAAGTGACTTTTCAGAAGTATCATTATTTATTTTTTTCCTTTTAAAGCTTTCAAACTATATCTATTACTAACTTTGTGTAGTAAGTATGGAGTACTTTAGCATAAAAGTTCTTTATTTTCAGTGTGTAATTTACAAGACTTACCTTGTAAATGTGGTCTTATTATGTCTCAGGATGAGTATTCACTATCAATTTTTCCAGGCACTACCAAGGATGGTTTTTTCTTCAAAGTTTATTTTCTTCCAGATACAATGCTATGTCTGTACTAACATGTCAGGCTTTTCAAAGAACCACGTATACAATTATGAATCATGTTGATAATGCTTGCAAGATAAGCAGTACATGCGTACATGCTGCCATCATCTGTTAGTGCTATAATTTTTTTGTGTACAAGTTACTCTTCCAGGTATTCATGTAACAATATAGAGTGAGGGTTTTTTTCTTCCCTTTGACTACAACATACTTCATACTACTGGGTTTACTGATCGACAAATCTTGGGTCTTTCCAATGGACTCAATTCCCACAGGATCTTGCACAATAAGAAAACATACTAATATAAAAACTGAAACAAAATTGTAAACATATCAATAAAATTACAGTTATAAACTAAGGACTAGGCTGGGCGCAGTGGCTCACGCCTGTAATCCCAGCACTTTGGGAGGCCGAGGTGGGCAGATCACCTGAGGTCAAGAGTTCAAGACCAGCCTGGCCAACACAGTGAAACCCCGTCTCTACTAAAAATACAAAAATTAGCTGGGCGTAGTGGTAGGCGCCTGTAATTCCAGCAACTCAGGAGGCTGAGGCAGGAGAATCGCTTGAACTCGGGAAGCAGAGGTTGCAGTGAGCCGAGATCACGCCACTGTACTCTCCAGCCTGGGCGACAGAGCTAGACTCCGTCTCAAAAACAAACAAACAAAAAGACTAAGGACTAATTTGATGACAGTACACATAAACAATCAAATGAGTGTTTTACCATTAACATTTATTGAGGGGATGGATAAATACAGCTTGAGAAACATACTTGACAGCAAGATATCAAACTGATAGCCAGACTATAAAATGTATACATCCTTTTTAAATTTTTTGAATTTTTTACAAAGAGCCCTTACTATAATGGTCACTTACATCCTATCATTCACATAACAGCAGTAGATATCCCAGGGGTAGCATCCAGAGCTGAGGTGCCCCAAGGAAGACAGAGGCAATGGCAGAATAATATGCTGAGAAAGGACTCTTAAGAGCAATACAAAGAGAACAGACAAAAATCTCACCACAAAATTGTACCTGAGTGACATAGATTGGTAAAGTGTTTTACTTTTTTTTTTCTTTTTGCTCTTTGGTCTGACAAGAAAACAGTTTTAGGTGTGTGAAGTAGGGTGGGAAAAAAGGTCAGTTTCAAATTCAGTAACACATGGTAACACTAAGTTAGGCTGCTGCATTCTTTTCTTTGGGTACTTAAGCCAGCCAGCACTTCCACTTTGTAACCAATTACATTATGATCAATCAACAACTAATCAGTTAGTTCCTCAGCTTCAGCTGAAGAGTTCCTGATTACCTGATGAAGGACATACTTGCTCTGGCTTCAATTAGCAAATGCTGTCAAGCATCCCTCTCCATGCTTAACATGGCAACACAAAACCTGAGAGTCCTCCTCTTTTTTTTATTAGCCATGAATACACACTCATAAAGGGAAAGAGTAGACACTGCTTTTAGTAAACGTTCTTTTTCTTTACCTCCCTTTTCCAATGCCAAGTTCATATGAAAAACTTTAGAAACATTAAAATGGAGAACTCTCCCACTCAAAAAATAAGTCTCATTCCAGACTACTCTTGATCAGGCAGGATTACTGTACTATGCTTGTTTGAAACTCACATCCACGGAGGGATAAAAAGACAAAATAAAACCTGACAGTGTGATACAATATGAAAATCTCCTAAACCATCAGGAGCAAACACTCAGTTAAAAGCTGGGTGTTAACAAGCAGCAACTCAAGAAACTTGGGGAGGTATCAAAGTCACTGAAAGCTTACTGGAACCTCGGAGGGCTATTTCTCATCATTTGATGAGTTGCATAGACTGCTTAAATTCTCCCAAGACCAAAAGAATAAAATTTGTATTCCAACTTCAAGATGTTCTAGATTCTCTCTTTTCCTAGTATTAGTATCAAAATAACTCATAAACAAAAAAAATTGTAAATATTAATCAGTTCCCAAAATAACGGAAACACAGATATGTTTAAAATCCAACCATACTGGGACAGACAGGGCCCCTCTACAATTGCCTTTACCTAGAAGCCATGTATGTGGAGGAGTATGCATTTCAATATGGAGAATTAAGTAGCAGAGGTTTAAGATAACTCAGCAGTGATGTCAACATGATTTTATTTCCATATCCTAATCCATTGCTGTTTGCAACTGGAGATTTAAAATTGTTCTGTCAACACTGGTAAAGCCAATAATACTGAACTATGTAATATACACTAAATCAAAACACTAAAATCATTTTTAAAAAGGAAGAAAAAAGAAGTTGAGGCTGTCTGATATGGACACACACTGATTCATGAATGGCAAGACTAGACTAACACCTAAGCATTTTCTAAACTCAAAAGCATAACTGATACTTCAGAAGACCAATTTAGATCGATGCTTCACTACAGTTCAGCTAACAGCAACACAGGTATCTGATTAAAAGCCTTAAGGACAATCCACAGGTATTTATTTTTGCCAACACGAGTCTAGCAAAATTTTAGAAATGAGATTTACAGAAGCTGAGGCTCCAGGCCTACTTATCACCATCACTTATTTTTGACAGTCTAGGTTAAATGAAGAAACGAAAAGCCATGTTTACCAGACTAACTTTGGATGTATAAATCTCATTTCTCACCCTTTGAAGGTATAAGGATAGGAAAGACACATAGAGCTCAGAAACCACACAGCCCTTAAAAAACTTAAGTTTATGGAATTTGGACAATACACATGCTAGTTGACAGGCACATCTGTTAACCCAAAAACAAAGCAGCAGCTTCATGCAGAGCCCACAAGGAGCTTCATGACATATGCATAGGTCTAAAAACAGACGTTGTATGTATCTTAAGACAGTACCAGGAGGCATTAACACAGAAAGGTCTCTAAACTGACCTATGTCAGCAATGATCTACTAGTGCAAAGGCCAGACTACACAGCACAAAGCAACTCTTAGGCCCTAGTAAGCACTTTTTTCTAGTTCACTCCTGACAAAGTTCTAAGGAACTTCACTACAGTATGGCCATGGAGAACTGCTATGAGGCCAAATGAGTATGTGCCTCTGTAGTAAAGGAGTGCATGTGATTAGAAAATATGTGACATTTGATGAGAGTAACTAAAAGCTGGAAAAGACATTTTTCAAAATCAAACCAGTGATCATCAATTCCACAAAGATACAGATGCAGACTAAACGGCACATTCCCTTTTGGAAACAGACTCCACTAAACAAAATCTAAATAAATAGAAGCCCTAAATGTACTAAACCACAACTATGTATCCACCAATTATCTAACACAACACAGAAAATATCAAGGGGAAAGAGGAAAATGTCATCTATAAAGTGAAGTGACACTCCAAGTCAAGAAATATTAATGAGGTCGACAGAGAGCTCCTCATTTTATACCCAGCAATGGCAGGAACTCTAGACAGTTCAAATATGCAAGATGCAGGGCACTAACCCACTGCCAGTTAATGTTTACTCCTGCCTACAAATTCCTTTCTATATTAGGCCAGTACATCATCAATTCCAACAGCCACAATTTTCTTCCCAACCTGTTCCTGGCAAGTAGCAGCACAAGTACAACTCCTGTCTCCCTATGACTTCCAAATGAAAAATAATTCAACCTCTCCCTAAAAAATACTTGGCATGAAGGAAGCTGCAATCAAATCACAAAGACAAACTCAAATTGCACCATCCTTTCCAGAGCAAAAAAAATGCAATGAAGATCAAAGAATATCTCATTAAATGATCTCTGGCTAGGTAGTTTTTAGTACTTAGACAGCTAACTTAGAATTCTTTCTAGCCAAGATTTTCTGAAAGATTTCTTTATCAAAAATGTTCACTCCTAATATCTGGGATAATCAAGCCTCCATAACAACAGGACTCTTGACCTATTTTTATAAAGGACTCAGAAATCTTAAGAACCTCTATCAAGAATCTAAAGCTACCAAAGATGAACAATCTAAATATAATAGTATCCATTGGCTAGGCTTTGCTCATTCTCATGGCACCAGTACTGTTAAATTCACAAGCTCCAAACTCAAGTCATATAGGCTGCAAAAACTTGAGGATGCAGCTGTTTCCCTTCAGATATACAGATAAAAACATGTCTTACATTTATAATGTAATTTTTAAAACAATGTTCTAAAACTTCCAAATCACAATTTCATTGTTTTTAGTATCCTCTAGCTTCTCCCATATGGTTTAGGCTTTCACAGGCAGGATATACATAGTACATTCCCCATCTCTTATAGACCTTAAGACTGCTCTCATTTGAACACTTTCCCAAAGCCTCACTTGAAAAAAAGACACACCCAATTCTGTAGGGCAGAAGCTGGCCTTGCTCACCAACCCTCCTTCCTCAACCCCATCTCTGTTTTGCACAAAAACAAAAAAGCAGGTAAAAAGGAAGTTCTCATAATGAAGTTAAAAGTCAGGGTATTGGCTGTACTTGCCCAAACTATAAATTAGAGGGCTACTACTCAATTATAACATAAAGAAAGGGAAAAAAACCATGTCAAATACATGCCTCTTCCTTTATGTTCTCAAGGCCAACCATGTTTTTCTCTAGTAGACTGTTGGAAAATGAAAATGGTAAGGAACAGGGAGGGAAAGATAAAACATGATTTTTAAACACACACACTTAAAAACACACATATCCACACTTACATACACACTTAAAAATCTGAACACTTGGAGTGGCCTGAGCCTATTTCAGAACTCCTAGCCAAAAACCTACCCTCCCACCCACCCTCACACATTCCCACCCTCCAATCCCACCCACCAGGAGTCACTGCTATGTATCACATACACACAGCAAAATCCCTATCCCCTTCCCGATCATATAAAAAAACTAAACAGATAACTTACTTTCTTTAAATTATTTTTTTAAAGTCTATTAAAAGATTTTGACGTTTAAATACTTCCTCTCTTCTGATATATTAAACACCAAAAGGATCCACAATTGTCTGATACAACAAACCCTCCATTTTTCGGCTCTGGCAAGAAGAGGGAAGATATCGACTCCAATCAACCTAATTAGATGGTGGAGAGGCCAAGAATTCAGAAAGTGTCCTTAATCCTTCACAGCTTCAACACCTAATACCAGTAAAAACTGTAAGAAAATAGTTAAATGCATGAGACAGCAGATATAATAGCCAACGCCTTCTACCACCCTCCTAATTATGTCTCAATATCAATTTATTCCCTAGTCCAAGAAGGATGACATATTTCATAAGTAATTTTCTTAGTTCAAAAAAAAACTAAAAAGTACGTGGTTTTTTAAAGAAGTTTTTTTCTCCTCTTCTTTTTCTTTTTTCACTTAGGAAGAGGTGGAAGTGGTGGTGGAGGTTCTGATGGCAGAGGTGGTGGTGGCCGGGGTTTGTCTGTATTGCCGGATCTTGAGGAGATTCCACCAGCCCGAGGATTCAGATATTCACTATAAGGACGAACAAATTCAAATGCAGTGGGCTGAGTGGGCTGAACACCCTGGGCACTGAGCAGGGAGTGAAGCATATTCACAGTATCTTGATAGTCTATGGTCTGGGTCGTGTTGTGACCATTGGCCCCAGTGGGCCCTTTATCCAGTTTCGAATGAGGGACTCGAGTTTTACAGCTGGGCTGTGAAAAGGAAAGCCCACTTGTGTCTGAGCTATGCCCAGGCATCTGAGCCATTGTAGGAAGTGAAGGGAAGGAGAAATTTAGGGAAGAGGATTTAGTACTCTTGGCAATCTTGGCTGGATGATCAAACACAGCCCCTCCAGTCTCTTCAGAGGGTCCCCTTTTACGAGTAGAACTGGAAGAGGAAAAAGAACTAGACAAGCTATAGGTTTTATGTGCTAAGTTGCTTGTCTGGCTACTATGTTTTGGATCACCTGGACGTTTGTTCCCAGTACCAACTGGAAGTTGGGAATGAGAGTGCTTGTGTGAGTGATGATTATGATGATGATGATGATTAGATGGGTGAGTCTTGTGCTTTTCTTTGTACTCTCGGCTCTTTGTAACACTGTCCTCTACAGAATTGTGCTTATCAGCTGCAGCATGGACTTTTATGCGCATTTTTATCTCCTCTGGTTTTGAAGAGGCAGCTTTATCTCCACCTGCCACTGGGATTCTCATTTTGAAAGCTGTTTTGTCAGCCTTTTCCAGAAAAGGCCGCTCAGGGTTTTCTGAACCGTCTATGGGCATTTTTAGAATGACTGAAGAATGGCTATCATGATGAGAAAGGAGATTCTGGGCAGCATATGCATATTGTGACTTCACATTGGCTTCCATGTTCTCCAGTTGCCTCTTCTGGGCAGCCAACTCTTCTGCATGCTTTGCACGGTATTCTTTCAGTGACACTTTAGCTGACGGCACACTCTTACTACTCTGCTTCTGGGAAATAAATGTATTTGAACCATCCTGTGGTAAGGAATGATCAACTCCTGTAAGTGCTAAATTCTCACTAGTCCGATGACCCTGAGTAGGTTCTAGTTTGAAAGAAGGTTGGGAGGACAGCCAACGCTTGCCCGGCAACATTTCCACACTGGTTAAGTTGCTGGATGACTCTTCGGAGACCGGGAGGGAAGGCACTGCACTTGTGGTAGAAGAGGTTGACATGCTCATTAAACCTGCAATGGTTGTGTCTGAAGAGCTCTGAGAAATCATATTGAGGATTGTCTGCTCTGAAGTCTTTTCATCTGTTCCTCGGTCATCTGCTTTTGTTTTCTTGGCAGCCTCGCATGCCTGGAATGAAGCAAATAGCATCTCTTTACTTAGGTAATTTACTAAATAAAAAAACATTGAGATGAGTAGATTGTACTTGCAGCAACACTGGAAGTTCTGGATAGGCCACAGGCAGGAGGCTATCCTAACATGAAACCCAAAAATATTACCATCAAAAGAAGATTTTAAAACCTTCAATTAAGAATCACAGCAATCGGCCGGGCGCGGTGGCTCAAGCCTGTAATCCCAGCACTTTGGGAGGTCGAGACAGGCGGATCACAAGGTCAGGAGATCGAGACCATCCTGGCTAACACGGTGAAACCCCATCTCTACTAAAAAATACAAAAAACTAGCCGGGCGAGGCGGCGGGCGCCTGTAGTCCCAGCTACTCGGGAGGCTGAGGCAGGAGAATGGCGTGAACCCGGGAGGCGGAGCTTGCAGTGAGCTGAGATCCGGCCACTGCACTCCAGCCTGGGCGACAGAGTGAGACTCCGTCTCAAAAAAAAAAAAAAAAGAATCACAGCAATCTACCCAAATGTTACAAAGTAATAACAACAAAGAATCTATGCTTATCTAAAATTCATACATGAACATCCATGCCTTCTGCTTATGATTATAGTTAGTCCATAACTGAATTCTAGAAATTTTGGTGAGGTTTTATGCTAAAGTAAAAGATGAGCTATGTGCTCTCAAGCCTACTTCTTTTTTGTTGTTGCTGTTGTTTTTTGTTTGTTTGTTTGTTTGAGACAGAGTCTCACTCTGTCACCCAGGCTGGAGTGCAGTGGCACAATCTCGGCTCACTGCAACCTCAACATCCCGAGTTCAAGCAATTCTCCTGTCTCAGCCTCCCGAGCAGCTGGAACTACAGGCATGCATCACCATGCCTGGCTAATTTTTGTATTTTTAATAGAGACGAGGTTTCACCATGTTGGCCAGGCTGGTCTCGAACTCCTGACCTCAGTTGATCTGCCTGCCTTGGCCTACCAAAGTGCTGGGACTATAGGCATGAGCCACCATGCCCGGCCTCTCAAGCCTACTTCTAATCTCAGGCTTCTAAGAGGCAAACTCACTCTCTGCCACTCACTCAACTCAGGAGAATGAAATTAACTTTATCTGTCTGGATTTATGAGAAAATAATGGAAACATCTGAAAACAACCTTTATATCTGAACAAAAAAAGGAATGATTCCATTATTCCTAAGACTTTGACAAATATTTGAAATACAACTTTAGACTACAACCTATATAAAAACAAAATTCTAAAATCCACTTTATAAGTAGGTATTATGATACCAGCTCTAACCTTGTAATTCTCTATCTTGCCTCTACCAGAAGCCAATACCCAGAGAAGCCATGACTCAGAGAAGCCATGTTTTTTCCCTACCAGTTTCCACACAGAAAATACTCAACCAGTGTTACTGCCCAAATGATCATATCACAGGAGTTACACAATGAAAAGCAAATCCTGCTATCCCATAGAGACACTGACTTCTACAACAGTATCCAAGGTATGAAGTGGAAGTCATGATTACTATGTAACTATAAAAAGGGAAATTCCAAACCTAAGGTAAATATTCAATACTGGTATATTCACTGTTGCAGTCAAAAGAAATTGATTTTGTCCACAAGCTGACAGTAATGATTCTTACCCTCCAATTCCAAATGCGTTTGAGTCTGTTGGGAGTTTTCTCCAAAATCTGTAGAAACTCATGTGTCAGTTCTACAAATAAAACAGAACATTCAAGAAAGACTGAGAGAAACAGAAGTAATGAAACAAGAATAACCTCAACTACTAACTAACTATTTTCATCTGAATCAAGTCACCTTTGGCCAGCTATGTGACAGATCAACAGCAAGTGCTTTTCAAGGTCCCTTACTCTAAAACTTACCATCTAAAAGTTCCAAGGTCACAGTGGCGTCAACATACTCCCACCAGTGCTTCCCGTCAGTTGAGACTGGGATCTCCCAATTGGACCACTTGCAAGCCAGATGAATGCAGACACAGGCCACCACAGGAGGTGTGTACTGCAGGCTAAATGTGGTCAAATGCAGGCTGACATCAGAGGGAAGAAAACAGAGAGTGTCATGAGCTCTCAATTCTCAACCCAAAGCTAAAACTCTCCATTATTTAAAAAAAAAAAAAAAAAAAAAGGCTTAAAAATACACAGGAGAGTAAGAAGGGTAAGAAATCTGCAATGCTCTGATCTAGCACTCAATATAATTTCCTATTAACCCACCTGTTCAGGTAACAACATTTTTCACCTCTTGAATACACATCACTTAATCTACACATTGACCAGAGCCAAAAAAATGAAAAAAGTAAAAAGGCTGGGAATTCAAGTTCTTTAGAACATTGACTTCTGGGCCAGTATTCAAGCCTAGAAGTCAATATTTATTACCTATTATCCTGAGACTAAGCTCAGATCCTAAGGAAAATTGTAAGCTTTTTGGTCTGTGTAATCCATAAATCAAATACTTAAGAAAATATCTTAAAAATAATTTGTTTCTCACCAATCATAGTTCTGGTCTATTTAAAATAATGAATAGACAACTACTCTCTCAAGTATAAATACGTTGGTTTATTTCAAAACTTTCTCATAACAGGTTATAAAAATGAACTTCTTAGCCCTGACAGTTATTAGGGATATCTTTGGTTTCCATTAACTAACAATGTTGGGCAAGTCATTTGGTAATACAAGTTATGTACTAATCAGTTACTTTTTTTTAGACAGAGTCTCTCTCTCTCTGTCACCCAGGCTGCAGTGCAGTGGGGCAATCTCGGCTCACAGCAACCTCTACCTCCTGGATTCAAGCAATTCTAGTGCCTCAGCCTCCCAAGTAGCTGGTACTACATGCATGTGCCACCACGCCCTGCTAATTTTTGTATTTTTTAGTAAAGATGTGGTTTCACCATGTTGGTCAGGCTGGTCTCGAACTCCTAGACTCAAGTGATTCACCAGCTTTCGCCTCCCAATGTGCTGGGATTACAGGTGTGAGCCACTGCGCCCACAGTCTCATTTACTTTTCTTTAAAAGGGAAGAAGGAAAAGGACTGAAACGCTTTACATCCATAAGTGCCCGTTGATTGACAGAGGGGGAAGAAAAAGGAATATTTTAAAATATAATTATTGGCCGGGTGCAGTGGCTTACCCCTGTAATCCCAGCACTCTGGAAAGTCAAGACAGGCAGGATCACTTGAGGCCAGGAGTTTGAAACCAGCCTAGCCAACATAGCCAAACCCCATCTCTACTAAAAATACAAAAAAATTAGCCAGGCATGGTGGTGCCAGCCTGTAATTCCAGCTTACTCAAGAGGCTGAGGTTGGAGAATCACTTGAACCCAGGAGACAGAGGTTGCAGTGAGCCAAGATCACACCACTGCAGTCCAGCCTGGCAGACAGAGTAAGACTCTGTCTTTAAAAGAAAAAAAAAAATATATATATATATATATACACACACACACACACACACATATATATATAGGCTGGGCGCAGTGGCTCACGCCTGTAATCCCAGCACTTTGGGAGGCTGAGGTGGGCAGATCACGAGGTCAGGAAATCGAGACCATCCTGGCTAACACAGTAAAACCCCATCTCTACTAAAAACACAAAAATTAGCCGGGCATGGTGGCGGGCGCCTGTAGTCCCAGCTACTCGGGAGACTGAGGCAGGAGAATGTCATGAACCTGAGAGGTGGAGCTTGCAGTGAGCTGAGATCCCGGCACTGCACTCCAGCCTGAGCAAGACTCCGTCTCAAAAAAAAAAATAAAAAAGAAATATATATATATATATAAATTATTATTATTATTGCAGAATCCTCCAAATTAGATTTTCAGTCACTATCATGCAGAATTGAGTAGGTTATAAAAAAAATCAGTACTAAATAATTACATAACCTTAGAAAATTAAAAAGTAACATGGAAATTTAAAGTACAACATGAAAACTGTGCAGAAAAATCAATATTCACCAGAGAATTGTCTATAGCACACTGTATCAAACCCAAGTAAAGTCCTATACCAAAAATAGAAGAGAAAAAAAATTAAAATATAAACCTGTTGGTTGCCATGAAGTAAGAAGTCTGTGCTAAGTCCTTGCTTGCTAAAGAAAAAAAAAAAAAGTCAGGGGTGGGGGAGGAAAAAACTTATTAGTTCCATTCATTCTCAACAAATATTTAGTAAGCATTTAGTATTTGCAAGGTACTGTGAATATAATGGCAAATGAGACAGCAGACATGGTCCCTGTAAACCTGATGTTTACATTCTGCCAAAGTAGACAGATCAGTGATTTTTAATTTTAACATTAATAATTATGCTGTTTCCAGATCTAGGTACTCAAGCTTTATTCTGCATACCACATACGTGAGGTACTTGTTTAAAATGCAATTCTTGGACATGCTCCCTAAAATTTCATTAAATGTTTGGAGAAGGGTGCAAGCATTTTTTTAACAAGTAACCCAGAGATTCTGATGTAAGGATTCACTGAGAAACACTAAACTACAGGATGAACTAAGATGATCTAGAAAGAAGATCAGAATCTAGAAGACTGACATATTTCAGAAAAGTGACTTTTGCTGTTAAGAAAGCTTTTAACTAAGGCCAGGCGCGGTGGCTCACACCTGGAATCCCAGCACTTTGAGAGGCCGAGGCGGGTGGATCACCTGAGGTTGGGAGTTTACAACCAGCCTGACCAACATGGAGAAACCCTGTCTCTACTAAAAATACAAAATTAGCCGGGTGTGGTGGCACATGCCTGTAATCCCAGTTACTCAGGAGGCTGAGGCAGGAGAATCGCTTGAACCCGGGAGGCAGAGGTTGAAGTGAGCCGAGATTGTCCCACTGCACTCCAGCGTGGGCAACAAGAGCAAAACTCCCTCTCAAAAAAAAAAGTTTTTAATTAAGTAGCCTGTGATTTAATCCCCAAATCATCAAATAATGTAATATATTACAATGAAAAAATTTAACTTCTTCCAAAACAAACCATTCTGGGTGACAAAGCAAATTTTTTTTTTTTTTTTTTTGAGGCTGAGTCTCGCTCTGTCGCCCAGGCTGGAGTGCAGTGGCCGGATCTCAGCTCACTGCAAGCTCTGCCTCCTGGGTTTACGCCATTCTCCTGCCTCAGCCTCCCGAGTAGCTGGGACTACAGGCGCCCGCCACCTCGCCCGGCTAGTTTTTTGTATTTTTAGTAGAGACGGGGTTTCACCGTGTTAGCCAGGATGGTCTTGATCTCCTGACCTCGTGATCCGCCCGTCTCGGCCTCCCAAAGTGCTGGGATTACAGGCTTGAGCCACCGCGCCCGGCCGACAAAGCAAATTTTTATCTTCCTTAGGACACAGTCTTCTCAATATTAACATACATCCATCTCTAATCTTATCCTTGTTCAATATAACATTTTAATACTTTCAAATATAAAGAACTCGGGAAAATTTGGGGATTTTCACATGAAACACATATTAGTAAAATGTAAAGTAAGACCAATTATCAGTTTGGCCTACAAAATCATAAAAGGACTTAAAGGCACAATAGTGTTCAGATATTCTTGATACTACTTAAACTAAATAAGAGAGTTTCTTTCAATTATACCTAATATTGTTAAATCAGAATTAAAAAGAAAAGTTCTCCAAGGGATTGTAAATCATAGAAAGTCCAAATAAATTCTATATGATCCTCTAGGGGGCCTTTAATCAACCCCAGAATTAAAATAAGATCACCCACTCCTCATGACTTTCTTAAAATTGCTGTTAAATAACTCTTCAAAACCTGCCCAACTTTGACAAACATTCTCAAGAGGTTAGCTCTCTTTAACTAGAGACCATCTAAAAACATTACTTGTAAGAACCCAACAGAAAAATATCAAATCAGAACAACTCATTGTGATTTAAGCCAAGTAGGCCTTTAAATTTGGCCAAAGCAGAACTGTTATGTATTGTCCGCCACAAACCACAACCTCTAAATGAGAAAACAATTTGAGATAGTCTTCATAAGTTGGGATTCCTTACCTCGAACAAGTTGAGTGCACTTTACTACATGAGTATGTGGGTGATCAATTGTTAGTTCAAAGCCTTAAAAGAAAAAGTAATTGGTTAAAAAACTACTAAGAAGCTTACATTTTACAAATTATGCTCCAAGGATAACTGATTGTGAATTATACCTTACTGGTTTCCACATTAAAATATTAATAGAAATTTATTCCACCAGAAAAACATCATTGTCCCATGAAATATAACTTGAAGGTGTTTTAAGAAAAAAGTTAACTAGAATTAACTTGAGAAATAAACTTTGAAGAACTCATCATGTATATATATGTGCAAAAAAAATTGTACCTACACCAATAACTTTGACATACAACTCATGAAACCTTACCCTACCTAAGAGAAAAATGATAGCCCAAAAGAACAAGGAAAAACAAAATCTGTATTTTCATATTTTCTAAACTTTTAAAGGCAGCCTATGTGATGAAAATAACAGATAATAACACAGTATCATCAGAGTTGCCCATGCAACCACTAAAGCTTAAGTCCCCCCACTTTCACTCTGCTGTTCTAAACACTAGTTACCATTTTAAAAACAAATGTTGTTACAGCCCATAACGATCCATGGAAGGAAAAACATCCTTTAGATAGTTTTCATAATTTTTGAGGGTAAAAGTCACCAAAACTTAAAAAGCAAATAATGAACCCTAGAATGAAAAAAATAATAACCCACTGACTGCTGTTTCAAAGGTCAGCTGTATTACCTGCATTCACTCTATGGAACAGGCCAAAGTTAAACTCAGCTCTACAACCTCTATAATCTGGAAACAGAGGGACACTACGAAAACTTTCCCAATAAATATTCTTCCTATTGAGCAAATATTTAAAATCAAATCATTTTATTGCATAATTTTAAAAAATGTTTCAAAGGAAGATAAGCTTACCTAAAGTCTGCAAAATTATGCTTTCTAAAATGACCAGATCTTGAACTTGTTGCAAATAAGCCTAAAAGTGAGAAGACAGAAATTATCCCCTACAAAGGCACAATACATAAAGTATAAACAATTCTAACAATCCCTTCCAGGGAAACCAAAACAATAAAAGGCATGGGTAGAGTTAGGAGGTAGAGTTAAGAACTGAAGTACAATCTTTTATTTATTTATTTATTTATTGAGACAGTCTCCCTCTGTCACCCAGGCTAGAGTGCAGTGGCGTGATCTTGGCTCACTGCAACCTCCACCTCCCTGGGTCAAGCAATTCCCCTGCCTCAGCCTCCCAAGTAGCTGGGATTCCAGGAGCACACCACTACGCCCGGCTAATTTTTTTGTGAAACACAATTTTTATCCCTTATGCCCATTCAGTACAGATTTTCTTTAAAAAATAAATAAGTAAGTAGTATGCTGAGAGACAACACTTTAGATATGGCTACAGAAAAAGCATCATATATTCGGTTTATTTTCAGGCTAATATTTAAGGTTTTATGGTTTCTGTGATTTAGACATAAGAAAATTCAAAATATGTATTTTTTTCTTTTCTTTTCTTTTTTTTTTTTTGGAGTTGTAGTTTCGCTCTTGTTGCCCAGGTTGGAGTGCAATGGGACAATATTGGAGTTGGAGTTTCGCTCTTGTTGCCCAGGCTGGAGTGCAATGGGACAATCTTGGCTCACCGCAACCTCCACCTCCCGGGTTCAAGCAATTCTCCTGCCTCAGCCTCCCGAGTAGCTGGGATTATAGGCATGCACCACCACGCCTGGCTAATTTTGTATTTTTAGTAGAGACGGGGTTTCTCCATGTGGGTCAGGCTGGTCTCAAACTCCCAACCTCAGGTGATCCGCCCACCTTGGCCTCCCAAAGTGCTGGGATTACAGGCGCGAGCCACTGAACCCAGCCTTTTTTTTGAGAGGAAGTCTCACTCTGCCGTTCAGGCTGGAGTGCAGTGGCATGACCTCGGCTCACTGCAAACTCTGCCTCCCGGGTTCAAGCAATTCTCCTGCCTCAGTCTCCTGAGTAGGTGGGATTACAGGCGCCCACCACCACACCTGGCTAATTTTTGTATACTTAGTAGAGACGGGGTTTCACCATATTGGCAAAGCTGGTCTTGAACCCCTGACCTCAGGTGATCCGCCCGCCTCAGCCTTCCAAAGTGCTAGGATTACAGGCGTGAGCCACCGCACCTGGCCATAAAGTATATACTTTTCAACATCACCAAAATACATTTGCAGAACCTTCCTACAATACTGTAAGCATTTAATTGATATCAAACATTTGACTCCTATTAGACCTTCCCCTTTGGGTCCATGCTAGGTTTCTAAAAAGTAGCAGAAGAGTTCAAAGGAAAAGGTAATAAGAAAATTCGCTCAGATTTCTGCCAGACAAAGCTACAGCCACTAGCCCCATGTAGCCATTCATCACTTGAAATGTAGCTAGTCTAAATTGAAACGTGCTATAACCATAAAATAAAGTGGATTTTTTAGACAGTTAAAAAATAAAGAATGGGCCAGGTGCGGTGGCTCATGCCTGTAATCCCAGAACTTAGGGAGGCTGAAGCGGCTATATCATGAGGTTAGGAGTTCAAGACCAGCCTGGCCAATATGGTGAAACCCTGTCTCTACTAAAAATAAAAATTAAAATTAAAAAAAAAAACTAGCTGGGGGTGATGGTGGGTGTGAACCTTGGCCTGTTCCACAGAGTGAATGCAGGTAGTAATCCCAGCTATTCAGGAGGCTGAGGCAGAGAATTGCTTAAACCCGGGAGGTAGAGGTTGCAGTGAGCTGAGATCATGCCACTGCACTCCAGACTGGGTGACAGAGTGAGACTCCATCTCAAAAAAAGAAAAAATAAAAAAAGTAGCGAGGCATGGTTGCTCACATCTGGAATTCTAACACTTAGGGAGGCCAGTGTGGGAGGATTCTTTGAATGTCAAGAGTTCAAGACCAGCCTGGGCAACATGGTAGGACCCCCATCTCTACAAAAAAATAAAAATTAGCTGGGAGTGGTCGCATGCAGCTATAGTCCTAGCTACTTGGAAGGCTGAGGTGAAATGATCACCTGAGCCCAGGTGTATGAGGCTGCAGGAGGCTATAATCTTGCCACTGCACTCTATCCTGGGCAACAAAATGAGATTCTGTCTCAAAAAAAACAGAGCTGGCTGGACGCAGTGGCTCACGCCTATAATCCCAGCACTTTGGGAGGCCGAGGCCGGTGGATCACCTCAGGTCAGGAGTTCAAGGCCAGCCTGACCCACATGGAGAGACCCCGTCTCAACTAAAAATACAAAAAATTAGCCAGGCATTGTGGCGCATGCCTGTAATCCCAGCTATTCGGGAGGCTGAGGCAGGCGAATCGCTTGAACCCAGGAGGGGGAGGTTGTGGTAAGCCAAAATTGCGCCATTGCACTCCAGCCTAGGCAACAAGAGAGAAACTTCGTCTAAAAAATTTTAAAAAGTAGAGCTGGGCAGGGTAGCTCATGCCTATAATCCCAGCCTTTGGGAGGCCGAGGTTGGCAGATCACTTGAGTCCAGGAGATCAAGACCAGTCTGGGCAACATAGCGAGACCCTGTCTCTATCTAAAATACAAAAATTAGGCCAGGCGCGGTGGTTCACACCTGCAATCCAAGTACTTTGGGAAGCCAAGGTGGGCAGATCACGAGGTCAGGAGTTCAAGACCAGCTTGACCAACATGGTGAAACCCCGTCTCTACTAAAAATACAAAAAAAATTAGCCGGGCATGGTGGTAGATGCCTGTAGTCCCAGCTACTCAGGAAACTGAGGGAGGAGAATCACTTGAACCCAGAAGGTGGAGGTTGCAGTGAGCCAAGATTGCGCCACTGCACTCCAGCCTGGGTGACAAAGCAAGACTCCATCTTAAAAAAAAAAAAAAAAAAATTAGCTGGGCATGGTGGTGCACACCTATAGTCCTAACTACTTTGGGAGCTGAGGCACGAGTATCACTTGAACCTGGGAGGCCGAGGTTGCCATAAGCCGAGATCACACCGCTGCACTCCAGCCTGCACAACACAACGAGTCTCTCAAAAAAAAAAAAAAAAAAAGTAAAATAACCCATTAATAACTTTTTAACATTGATTATATGCTAAAATGCCCATGTATTAGACATACTGGGTTAAATATATGTATTTATGTTAAATATCTATTGCATTATACATTTATGTTAAATATATACTTTATATATAATCATTTTATTGTATATTATATATATATAGTTTTCTTTTTTAAAAATTAGGATTTTAATGAAATTTAATGAAAAGTTAAAAATTTTAAATTAAGTATGTGGCTCCCACTATATTTCTATTGGACAGTACTGGTCTAGAGCTCTAAGAAAATGAGACCTGGGTCAGTAGTTAAAAGACCTAAATTACAGTTCGCTTTCTCTTAGGGAAACAGGAACCCAGGATAGCCATGGTAACATCATTTTAAAAATCACCTTCATCTTACAACTACCAAGGCACATTCCTTGCAAGTCATGACCCATGGTCATAAGACATTTGCAGCTAAGGAAGTAGCTTAATAATGCCTGCAAGAACAAACTACAACAACAACAAAATGTCCAGATATCTTGAAAGCACAAAATATATGCTTTTTAAATATAGTTATGCTTTGATGTACTTACACACTAAAATGCCAAAGATCGTTTTCTTTAAATCAACAAAATAATACATTTTGTCACAATGTTGACATAGCTTAGCTTTTACACAGAGAAGATGCCTATATAAGAAATGCTTAAGAGGCTGGGCACAGTGGCTCACACCTGTAATCTCAGCACTTTGAGAGGCTGAGGCAGGCTGGTAGCTTGAACCCATGAGTAGAGACCAGTCTGGGCAACATGGCAAAATCTTGTCTCTACAAAAAAATAGAAAAATTAGCGGGGTATGGTGGTGTGTGCCTGTAGTCCCAACTATTTGGCATGCTGAAGTGTGAGGAGCAACTGAGCCCAGGCAGGTCAAGGATACACTGAGCCACCATCGTGCCACTGTACTCCAGTCTGATCGATAAGAGTACGATTTTGTCTCAAAAACTAAAATTTAATAAAAAAAAAAAAAAAAGAAATGCTTAAAACAAAGATGAAACATTCCTTCTCCTGCTTTCTGAGGACTCCCTACTCTGTAACTGCATAGCTTTCAATCGACTATCTTCTCACTGCACTCTGTGATGCAACTTGAACTCCTTCCTGCGTGAAATCCAAGAACCTTCTCTTGGGGTCTGGATCAAGATCCCCCTTTTCATAACGTTATGATTTGAATATGTCAATAAGGACTTAAAACTATACTAGTTTCTCCTTTCCATACAGAGGAGAAAACATCTCCCTAACCAACTCACAAAAACTGCAGACTCAGGTGAGAAGTTACATAAATACACTTTCGAGAAGAAAAAAGTGTGGATTATTTTATTTTTGTTTAATTTTGTTAACTCAATTCTATAGACCAATGGCATTTACTAGTCTCAAACCTAAACAAAGTCCAGAGCAATCACTCTTTCCACAAGAGCTACTGGTATGGCTTAAACAGAAAAACGAATGAAGACACTGCTATGCAAACATTATTAGGAAGGACTATTACTAAAAACAAACAAAAATCTCCCCTGCCACCCAAAAAATCTTTCTACAACATGATCAGAAGAAAACACACAATTCCATTTATTTATTTCATAAAAGACAAGCCGCACATTCATTGTAAGAGACTTAAATAATCTAGTCTCACCACAAATACATTATTTTTCTCCAATCGCTTACAAGTGTCAGACCTCTCAATTTATCATCACTCCCCAATCACTGGCTTCTAAAAGCAGGAGAGAGTTTTCCTTCTATTTTATTGTATATATTTTATTTACATCTTATTTTATTTTTAGAGTTTGGCTCTGTCACCAAGGCTAGAGTGTAATGGTGCCATCTCAGCTTACTGCAACCACTGCCTCCCAGGCTCAAGCAATCCTCCCACCTCAGCCTCCCGAGTAACTGGGACCACAGTCATGCACCACCATGCCCAGCTAATTTCTGTATTTTTGGTAGAGAAGGGGTTTTACCATGTTGCCCAAGCTGGTTTTGAACTCCTGGGCTCAAGCAATCCTCCCATCTCAGCCTCCCAATGCGCTGGGATTACAGGCATGAGCCACCATGTCCAGCCTTTTCCTTCTTTAATAAAGTCAAAAAAGGATGGAAGAAAACAAAAAAAGTCCCGTGTACATGTGCAGGATAAAGATCTGAAAGAATACATATCAAACAGTAACTGGCACTATCTTCCTAGGAGAAAAGGCCAACTTTAAATGTTTCTTAAGTGTTTGAATTCTTTTACCATAAGCATAAGTAATTTTTATAATTTTCTTTAAGTTAAAAAAATAGACCAGGGGCAGTGGCTCACACCTGTAATCCCAGCACTTTGGGAGGCCAGGGCGGGCGAATCATCTGAGGTTGGGAGTTCAAGACCAGTCTGACCAACATGGAGAAACCCCGTCCCTACTAAAAATACAAAATTAGCCAGGCATGGGGTAGCACATGCCTGTAATCCCAGCTACTAGGGAGGCTGATGCAGGAGAATCGCTTGAATCTGCGAAGAAGAGGTTGCGGTGAGCCAAGATCACGCCACTGCACTCCAGCCTGGGCAACAAGAGCAAAACTCCCAACTCGGGAAAAAAAAAAAAAAAAAGGTTAAAAAAATAACTAGTATCACTACTAATTTAAGAATCCATAACAAAAATTTATAACAATACTTTTCAGCTAGGTGCAGTGGCTCACGCCTGTAATCCCAGCACTTGGGAGGCCAACGGGGTGGATTACTTGAGCTCAGGACGTCGAGAACAGCCTGGGCAACATGGTGAAACCCCATCTCTACAAAAACTAGCTGGGCATGGTGGCACACACCTAGTCCCAGCCACTCAGGAAGCTGAGGTCAGGGGGATCACTGAGCCCGGGAGGTCGAGGCCACAATGAGCCATGATCACACTACTGGACTCCAGCCAGGGCAACAGAGCGAGACCTTGTCTCAAAAAAAAAATAAAAAAATAAAAAAAAGAATATTTTTCATAACATTTATAGTGATGAAAAGCTAAAATTGTCTAGACTTCCTCATGGAGAATGGTTAAAACTACATACATTCACATATATGTCATCAAATACTAGCCAGACATTTTTAAAAAGTAGAGAATCCATCAGATGGGAAAATATTTGGGATATAGGAAGCAAACAAAAACAAAACCAGAGACAAAATACATGCACACATAGCTATTTATACAAAAGAAACCACAAATAACAGTGGTTCATTAGTATACCTGTGCTTCAGTTGTCTCTCTAACAGGGGGTCCATGGCCTGTTATGAACTAAGCCGCACAGCAGGAGTTGAGCGGCAGACGAGTGAGTGAAGCTTCATCTGTATTTACAGCCGCTCCCCATCATTCACATTGCCCAACCTGAGCTCCGCCTCTTGTCTGATCAGCCGTGGCATTAGATTCTTATAGGAGTGCTTGAACCCTGTGGTGAACTGCCCATGCAAGGGATCTAATTTGCTGCTTTTTATGAGAATCTAATGCCTGATGATCTGTCACTGTCTCCCATCACCCCCAGACGGGACCATCTAGCTGCAGGAAAGGAAGCTCAGGGTGGCCGGGGGCAGTGGCTCACGCCTGTAATTCCAGCACTTTGGGAGGCTGAGGCAGGCAGATCACAAGGTCAAGAGGTCAAGACCATCCTGCCAACATGGTGAAACCCTGTCTCTACTAAAAATACAAAAATAAGCTAGGTGTGGTGGTGTGCACCTGTAGCCCCACCTACTCGGGAGGCTGAGGCAGCAGAATCACTTGAACCCGGGAGGCAGAGGTTGCAGTGGGCCGAGATCACGCCACTGCACTCCAGCCTGGTGACAAAAGCGAGACTCCGTCTCAAAAAAAAAGAGAGAGAGAGACGCTTAGGGCTCCCACTGATTCTACATTATGGTGAGTTATATAATTATTTCATTATGTATAACAATATAATAATAACAAATAAAATGAACAATAAATGTAATGTGCTTGAATCATCCCAAAACCATCTCCAACCCCACCCTCTCTCTGTCCATGTAAAAACTGTCTCCCATGAAACCAGTCCCGGGTGCCAAAAAACGTCTAGGACCATTGGTCTAGAATTTATCTGAGAGATACTTTCTTCTTCATTTTTCTGTATTTTCAAATTTTACTGCAACAAATACACAACTTTTGCCATAAAATTTATGTTTTGTTTTGTTTTTCAGACAGGGTCCTGGCACTGTTGCCTGCAGTGGTATGATCATGGCTCACTGCAGCCTCAACATCCCATGCTCAAGCAACCCTCCCACTTCAGTCTCCCAAGTAGCTGGGACTAAAGATGTTAGCCAGCATGTCCAGCTTTTTTTTTCTTTTTTTGTAAAAAGGATGTTTCACTTTGTTGCCAGAGCTGGTCTTGAACTGGACTCAAGCAATTGTCCTGCCTCAGCCTCCCAAAGTGTTGGGAATTACAGGCATGAGCCACTACATCTGGCTTTTTTTTTTTTTTTTTTTTTCCCCATAGAGACAGGGTCTTGCTATGTTGTCCAGGCTGGTCTTGAACTTCTGGCCTGAAGTGATTCTCCCACCTTACCCTCCCAAGTGCTAGGATTACAGGTGTGAGCCACCACCATACCCAGCCTGAATTTTTATTGTTAAGGAAAACACAAACACTAAAAGGTTCTTTTAATAACCCCAATCCAAACTTCAATAAATCAAAGTTATAAAATTAAGTTGCATCAAAATATATAAAGATCCTGGCATGCTTGGGAGTACGGTAAAAAAAAGAAAGAGAAAGATTAAGAAAAACAGATGGGTAATTAATCTCCTACCTCACTTCTAGTATCAGGAAGGGATTCCTGAGGATGGAGACAAGTATGTGCTACCTTGATGACATGTTCCAATTTTTTGGGCTGCTCCTCCACTTTAGCTGCTAGAAACAAGGCTGCTGGAGCCACAGACTGAATGGAGAGAAAATAAATCATATTTATTACCAATGTATTCATTTATAGATCAAGATAGATCCAAAGAGGAGCTAAGTCTCAAATCAAGTTATTTACTTGCATCGACTTTGTCACCTCTTTACCCTTTCCCCCCAGCTTCTAGCATCTTCCCCTCTCCTACCCATTAATCCATGTCACTTCTAAACACCAATTATTTGACAAACTCTCATTAAAAGCTATCTATGGGAGAAGCTACTAGATGTAAACAGACAGTTTTCTATTTAAAATGAGATTCTTTATTAAGTTTGTATCAAATCACTCAATACGTCTTTTAAGGAGTAAATTGAAAAATCCAGAATACACAAATCCATATAGAGAAAAAGTTTAGTGGTTGCCAGGAGCTGGGGAGAGGGGAGTATAGGAATAACTGCTAATAGGTGAGGGGTGATGTAAATGTTCTGGAATTAGATTGTGTTGATAGTTGCACAATTTTGTGCATATACTAAAAACCAGTGAACTATATAATTTAAACAAATGAATTTAATTGTATGTGAATTGCATCTCAATTACTTATACATATCAAATCTTTCAAAAATACAAAGCATGGCATTATATGCAAGGCATTATTTATAAAAAGCATTAAGAGGGAAAAATTGAAGTCAATACACAAGTAGATAACAACCTTTATAAAAGATTAGAGCAATATGACATAAATGTAGCCTGGTGATCTTGGAAATTTCAGGAAGTAGAACTTTTCTTGAATATTAAGAATATTTCAATGAATCAAAGATGGTAATGTTAAGAGCTATAATTCACCAGGAGTCAAAGAAATACATAAATAATTTTACAGAATTTAAACATATATTTCATTTTACTGACTAGAACTGATATTCTAATACTTATTTGTAACTCTGATGTCATCTATGCCATACTTTTCTAGAATAAGTTTTTCTCCACAAATTCAACTCATAGTAATCATTTCAGACAAGACCATAGGAGACAAAAATAATTTAAAACAAAATTTTTTTAGGCCAGGTACAGTGGTTCAAAGTCTATAATCTCAGCACTTTGGGAAGCAGAGGCGGGCGATCACTTGAGCCCAGAAGTCCGAGACCAGCCTGGGCAACACAGTGAGAGACTCCATCTCCATACACACATTAAAAAGAATTGTTTTAAGTAAACATAGTGATTCATTTCCTTCACATTTGTTTCAGATGAATATGAAGCATACTACATATATATTCCTCAGACTTTAGGATAAACAAAACAGGATCAGAGAAAAATGGGTATGAACAAAGGTATTTTGATCGGGGCATAAAGCACATTTTCAACACTAAACTGAGTAGTTAAATAAATCAGATAATCGGATGTGGAACACAAATTTTTTTTTCTTTTTTTTTTTTTTTTTTTTTGAGACAGCATCTCACTCTGTCACCCAACTGCAGTGCAGTGGTGTCATAATCACAGTTCCACTCAACCTGTGGAAGGCTGAGATATTCCCATCTCAGCCTTTGAAGTAGCTGGGATCACAGGCACACGCTACCACACCCAGTTAATTTATTTTTATTTTTAATAGAGATGGGGTCGCCCTACATTGTCCAGGCTGCTCAAACTCCTGGGCTCAAGTGATTCTCCTGTCTCTGCCTCCCAAACTCCTAGGATTACAGGTGTAAGTCACCTCACCCAGCCAAGATTCTTAACAAGAGTGACACTAAAGATTTTGAAAAACAGTTTTAAAAATGTTTATGATAAATGTATGTAACTATTATGTACATATGATAATTAATAAAAATAAATTTTTAAAACAAAGTAATATTTAGAAGGAGTAATCTGGTGGTAGGTAGAACTAGGAGAAAAGGATGGGATACATTAAAAGTTAATTCAGGCTGCGTGTCGTGGCTCACGCCTGTAATCCCAGCATTTTGAGAGGCTGAGGCGGCGGATCACTTGAAGTCAGGAATTCAAGACCAGCCTGGCCAACATGGTGAAACCCCATCTCTACTAAAAACACAAAAATTAGCCAGGCATGGTGACACACACCACCACTAGGGAGTCTTCTAGTAGGGCAGTCCCACTTACTCAAGAAAACTGCCTGAACCCAGGAGGCAGGGGTTCAAGTGAGCCAATATCATGCCATTGTACACCAGCCTGGGCAACAGAGCAATACTGTCTCAAAAAATAAAATGAAAGTTAACTTAAATAATAATTTAGGCATTAGGACATAAAGTTTAGAGTACTTTGGGAGGCCAAAGCAGGAGAATCACTTGAGCTCAAAGTTCGAGATCAGCCTGGGCAACACAGTGAGACCCTGTCTCTGTTTTTTAAAAATTATTTTAAAATATAGAAAAAATGATTCTAAAAAGTTTAGAGTAGGCCGGGCATGGCGGCTGATGCCTGTAATCCCAGCACTTTGGGAGGCCGAGGTGGGCAGATCACCTGAGGTCAGGAGTTCAAGAACAGGCTGGCCAACATGGTAAAAGCCCATCTCTACTAAAATTACAAAAATTAGCCAGGAGTGGTGGTGTACGCCTGTGGTCCCAGCTACTTGGGAGGCTGAGGCAGGAGAATAGCTTGAACCCAGGAGGCAGAGGTTGCAGTGAGCCAAGATCATGCCATTGCACTCCAACCTGGGCCACAGAGCAAGACTCTATCTCAAAAAAAAAAAAAGAGTTTAGAGTAGACACTAGCAGTAGAAACAAAGGAAAAAAGAAACACAGGCATTACTTTGTAAAACTAATAGAGCTGCACTAAATATATGTACATGTATTTGCACACAAAGAAAAAATTTTAATGGGATATATTCTAAAATGTTAACAGGAGGCCGGGCGCGGTGGCTCACGCCTGTAATCCCAGCACTTTGGGAGGCCGAGGCGGGCGGATCACAAGGTCAGGAGATCGAGACCACAGTGAAACCCCGTCTCTACTAAAAATACAAAAAATTAGCCGGGTGCGGTGGTGGGCGCCTGTAGTCCCAGCTACTCAGGAGGCTGAGGCAGGAGAATGGCGTGAACCCGGGAGGCGGAGCTTGCAGTGAGCCGAGATCGCGCCACTGCACTCCAGCCTGGGCGACAGTGCGAGACTCCGTCTCAAAAAAAAAAAAAAAAAAAAAAAAAAATGTTAACAGGATTATCTCTTTATTTCCTGTCCTCTTCCAATTTTATGATAATTTAAAAAGTATATATTTAGGCCGGGCTCAGTGGCTCACACCTGTAATCCCAGCACTTTAGGAGGCCAAGGCAGGCAGATCACAAGGTCAGGAGATCGAGACCATCCTTGCTAACATGGTGAAACCCTGTCTCTACTAAAAATACAAAAAATTAGCCGGGCATGGTGGCGGGTGCCTGTAGTCCCAGCTACTTGGGAGGCTGAGGCAGGAGAATGGCACGAACCCGGGAAGCAGAGCTTGCAGTGAGCCAAGGTCACACCACTACACTCCAGCCTGGGTGACAGAGCGAGACTCCATCTCAAAAAAAACAAAACAAAAGTATATATTTATAAGGAGAGGAAAAAAATGGTAACATTATAAAATTAGCAAGACTTTATAGGCTGGGAGCAGACTCTTGCCTGTAATCCTAGCACTTTGGGAGGCCAAGGCAGGAGGATCCCTTGAGCTCAAGCCTAAGCAACATAGCAAGACCTCATCTCTACAAAAAATCAAAAGGAAAATTCACTGGGCCTGGTGGCACTATAGTCTGGTAAGGCAGGAGGATCACTTGAGCCCAGCAGATGGAGGCTGCAGTGAGATATGATTGCACCACTGCACTCCAGCCTAGCCTAGGTGACAGAGTAAAACCCTATCTTGGGGTGGGGGGACTATAACTAACTGAACAAAGGGGAAAAGGACAAGTCAAAGACTATACTAAGGTTTTAAGTCTACTAGGAACTAAAAGTTCCTAGTAGGCATAAACTAATAAAACCAAAATAAAACTAAACTCAATTATGGCACCACTGCACTCCTGGGCAAAAAAAAAAAAAAAAAAGAAAAAGAAAAAAAAAAGAACTCAATAAATGTTTCTTAAAGTAATGAATATGTGTTGTTTGTTAGGGTGGAAACAAAAGGACCCTCACCTATAGTGCTGGAAACAACGTATAATGTATAATCTTTCATAGGGCAAACTGACACTACAAAAATTTTTTTTTTTTTTTTTTTTTTTTTTTTTTGAGACGGAGTCTCGCTCTGTCCCCCAGGCTGGAGTGCAGTGGCCGGATCTCAGCTCACTGCAAGCTCCGCCTCCCGGGTTTACGCCATTCTCCCGCCTCAGCCTCCCGAGTAGCTGGGACTACAGGCGCCCGCCACCTCGCCCGGCTAGTTTTTTGTATTTTTTAGTAGAGACGGGGTTTCACCGGGTTAGCCAGGGTGGTCTCGATCTCCTGACCCTGTGATCCGCCCGTCTCGGCCTCCCAAAGTGCTGGGATTACAGGCTTGAGCCACCGCGCCCAGCCTAAAAATTTTTATATATACTTGGGGCACAGCAATTCCACCTATAGGAACTTATATTAAAATGCTTATATAAGTGCACTCTATATATACACACAAGACTATCCCATGAAACATAACATACAATATAATAAACTAGAACAACCCAAATAGCTATCAACAAAGAGCTGCTTAAATAACCTACAGTAACTACACAGATACCATCTGGCAATTTAAAATAGTAAGAAATCCAAAAAATAATAATAATGAGAAATATGGAAAGATGTCCGATACACATTGTTACATGATAAAGGCAAGCTGTGCAACAGTAGCATAGCAAGATGTGATTTTTTTTTTTTTTTTTTTTTTTTTGAGACGGAGTCTCGCGCTGTGGCCCAGGCTGGAGTGCAGTGGCGCGATCTCGGCTCACTGCAAGCTCCGCCTCCCGGGTTCACGCCATTCTCCTGCCTCAGCCTCCTGAGTAGCTGGGACTACAGGCGCCCACCACCGCGCCCGGCTAATTTTTTGTATTTTTAGTAGAGACGGGGTTTCACTGTGGTCTCGATCTCCTGACCTTGTGATCCGCCCGCCTCGGCCTCCCAAAGTGCTGGGATTACAGGCGTGAGCCACCGCGCCCGGCCAAGATGTGATTTTTTAATAGAAATACATAAATGCTAGTTTATGTGCACAGAAAAATATCTGGGCCACTATATACAAAACCTTTATCAACGGTTATCTCTGGGTGGGATTACAGAGTAGTTTTCACTTTCCACATATATTTCTGTACTGTCTTAATTTTTACCATGGGAATTTATTATAATACTTTTGGGGTTTTTTGTTTTTTTTTTTTTTTTTGAGATGGAGTCTCACTGTGTCGCCCAAGCTAGAGTGCAATGATGTGATCTCAGCTCACTGCAACCTTCACCACCCGGGTTCAAGCGATTCTCCTGCCTCAGCCTTCCGAGTGAGTAGCTGGGACTACAGGTGTATGCCACCATGCCCAGCTGATTTTTGCGTTTTTAATAGAGACGGGGTTTCACCATGTTGGCCAGGATGGTCTCGACTCCTGACCTCAAATGATCCACCCAACTCGGTCTCCCAAAGTGCTAGGATTACAGGCCTGAGTCACCGCACTCAGCCTATACCTTTGTAACAAGAAAAACACACACACACATACACACACAAATGCCTGACAACTTGACAGGATACATAACATATCAATGCCACATTTATTATTAGACCACACTTAATGTATTAAGTCCTCTCACATTTAAATTTGGATTCATCACAGCTAAATTTAGAATTAACATGTTAAAAGATGATATTAAATCTAGAATCTGTTGATTCCAAAATGTGCCTAAAATCAATCCTCTAAAAAGGATCCACAACTTCATATTAATCAATGGATTTTGAAAAAGGTCATGACATTCAAAAGAATATCCCTATACTAGCCAGGTGCAGTGGCCCATGCCTGCAATCCTAGCACTTTGGGAGACTGAGGTGGGAGGACAGCTTGAGGCCAGGAATTTGAGACCAGACTGGGCAACAGAGCGAGACCTCCTGTCTCTAAAAAATAAATATATATAAAATGTTTGAGGCCGGGGGCAGTGGCTCAGGCCTATAATCCCAGCACTTTGGGAGGCCGAGACGGGAGGATCATGAGGTCAGGAGATCGAGACCATCCTGGCTAATATGGTGAAACCCTGTCTTTACTAAAAATACAAAAAATGAGTCAGGTGCAGTGGCAGGCGCCTGTAGTCCCAGCCACTCAGGAGGCTGAGGCAGCAGAATGGCGTGAACCCAGGGGGCAGAGTTTGCAGTGAGCCGAGATCGCGCCACTGCACTCCAGCCTGGGCAACAGAGTGAGACTCCGTCTCAAAAAAAAAAAAAAAAAAAGTTTTAAAGAATCTCTCTATATTGGATAATTACCAGATCATCCATTCATTCAATAAGTTTACTGAAGTTGCTTTAGAGAATATACAAAAAAGGGAATTTCTGTCCTTGTTAAGCTTAACACATGTAATCCTAGCACTCTGGGAGGCCAAGGCGGGAGGATCACAAGGTCAGGAGATCAAGACCATCCTGGCTAACATGGTGAAACCCCATCTCTACTAAAAATACAAAAAAAATTAGCCAGGTGTGGTAGCAGGCGCCTGTAGTCCCAGCTATTCGGGAGCCTGAGGCAGGAGAATGACGTGAACCCGGGAGGTGGAGCTTGCAGTGAGCCGAGATCGGGCCACTGCACTCCAGCCTGGGGACAGAGCTAGAGACCATCCTCGCTAACATAAAAAAAAAAAGAAAAGAAATAAAAAGATACGGCCTGGCACGGTGGCTCATGGCTATAATTCCAGCACTTGGTAGCCGAGGCGGGTGGATTATGAGGTCAGGAATTCAAGACCACGCTGGCCAAGATGGTGAAACCCCGTCTCTACTAAAAATACAAAAATTAGCCGGGTGTGGGGGCGGGCGCCTGTAATCCCAGCTACTTGGGAGGCTGAGGCAGGAGAATTGCTTGAACCCAGGAGTCGGAGGTTGCAGTGAGCCGAGATCATGCCACTGCAATCCAGCCTGGGGGAAAGAGCAAGACTCCGGGACTCAAAAAAAAAAAGATATAATTTAAAATACAAGGCTAGGCACAGTGGCTCACATCTGTAATCCCAGCACTCTGGGAGGATGAGGCGGGCGGATTACAAGGTCAGCAGTTTGAGACAAGCCTGGCCAACATAGCGAAACCCTGTCTCTACTAAAAATACAAAAATTAGCCAAGTGTGGTGGCGGGTATCTGTAGTCCTAGTTACTTAGGAGGTTGAGACAGGAGAATCGCTTGAACCTGGCAGGTGGAGGTTGCAGTGAGCTGAGATAACGCCACTGCACTCCAGCCTGGGTGACAGAGCGAGACTCTGTCTCAAAAATAAATAAACAAATAAATAAATAAATAAAAGATAAAAGCAGGGGAAAATATATATTAACCTATACATGAAGAGTGGACAAAATGATTTGAGATTTTCTTTTTTTGATTTGATATTTACTTCACCCCAGATTTCAAGTCTTTATCATAATAAAAAGGAAGTATAGAAAACTTTCAGAACTGGCAAAACAGCTAGGAATTTCCTCTTCAAATTTCACTTTGTAACTACTCACTACCTTTGACTCTGGTGTTATCAGATAGCCTCGTTAAATGCTAACAGGCTTCTCTCTCTCTTAATAAGAAGGGTATACTCCCTGCAATCAAAGCCAGAGCACGGCTCCAGGGCATAACTAGAGGTACAGGGGCTAAGGGCAGAAGAAGGCCAGCCAGGGTGGATCATTAGCAAAAATCTTAGTTCACAAATCCAAAAAGTTTCCTGTGCAGTTACTCCCAGTACTTTTTCTGCCAGTTTCTTACATTTCAGGAGCTATGTCTAGCTTCATAGACTCTCTTTCTACAGCATTAAAAAAATTACAAAAAATCTGAAAACCCACCATTCTAAGGATATGAAATAAGCATCCTCAAAGGCATAACCTTTTTCTTTTTGAGACAGAGGTTTGCTCTTGTCGCCTAGGCTGGAGTGCAATAGCAATCTCGGCTCACCACAACCTCGGCCTCTCCAATTCAAGTGATTGCCTCAGCCTCCTGAGTAGCTGGGATTACAGGCATGAGACACCATGTCTGGCTAATTTTTGTTTTAGCAGAGATGGGGTTTCTCCATGTTGCTCAGGCTGGTCTCAAACTCCCGACCTCAGGTGATCCGCCCGCCTCGGCCTCCCAAAGTTCTGGGATTATAGGTGTAAGCCACCGCACCCAGCAGGATAACTTTGTCTTAAAAAAAAAAAACCGGCTGGGCGCGGTGGCTCACGCCTGTAATCCCAGCACTTTGGGAGGCTGAGACCGGCGGATCACGAGGTCAGGAGATCGAGACCATCCTGGCTAACACGGTGAAACCCCATCTCTACTAAAAATACAAAAAAATTAGCTGGGCGTAATGGCGGGCGCCTGTAGTCCCAGCTACTCAGGAGGCTGAGACAGGAGAATGGCGTGAACCCGGGAGGCGGGGCTTGCAGTGAGATGAGATCGCACCACTGCACTCCAGCCTGGGCGACTGAGCAAGACTCCGTCTCAAAAAAAAAAAAAAAAAAGGAGTGAAATATTTGACTCACAAATCCATATAAACTATATAGCCGGTACGGTGGCTCACACCTGGAATCCCAACACTTTGGGAGGCCGAGGCAGGCAGATCACCTGAGGTCAGGAGTTGAAAACCAGCCTGACCAACATGGTGAAACCTTGTCTCTATTAAAAATACAAAAATTAGCCAGGTGTGGTGGCACATGCCTGGAATCCCAGCTACTTGGGAGGCTGAGGAAAGAGGACTGCTTGAATCTGCAAGGCGGATGTTACAATGAGCTGAGATCATGCCATTGCACTCCATCCTGGTCAACAAGAGCGAAACTCCATCTCAAAAAAAAAAAAAATCAATGCATATGAAGTACTCAAGTTTATCCCTATTACCCTAGCATTCTATTAAGTAAATATAGTCCTTCCTAAAACTGGGATATCACTATGCATTCATTTCCAAGTCGTTTATAATAATGTTAAATAGGACCATTTCAAATAGCAACACTGAAAAGATCACTATTTATAATTCCGTACAAAAAAATACAATTTCTTTATTAGTATTATTTTATTCTTCATGTTCTTTAAAAAATTTTTTTTTACCTTTTTCTTTTTTTTGTAAAAACGGGGTCTTACTATGTTGCCCAGGCTGGTCTCAAACTCCTGGGCTCAATCAATCCTCCCACTTGGACCTCCCAAAGTGCTGTGATTATACATAAGAATGAGACACCACGCATAACCTATTTTTCATGTTCTTTTTTTTTTTTTTTTTTTTTTTTTGAGACGGAGTCTCGCTCTGTCGCCTAGGCTGGAGTGCAGTGGCCGGATCTCAGCTCACTGCAAGCTCCGCCTCCCGGGTTCGGGCCATTCTCTTGTCTCAGCCTCCTGAGTAGCTGGGACTACAGGCGCCCGCCACCTCGCCCGGCTAGTTTTTTGTATTTTTTGGTAGAGACGGGGTTTCACCGTGTTAGCCAGGATGGTCTCGATCTCCTGACCTCGTGATCCGCCCGTCTCGGCCTCCCAAAGTGCTGGGATTACAGGCTTGAGCCACCGCGCCCGGCCTATTTTTCATGTTCTTAAAAGTCATTTTCCCAGTTATTATTACATAATGTACCTTCCCCTCCAACTGCTGACTGGAATTTTATCAAAGGCTTTTGGAAAATCTAAGTAACTTACATTTACTTCTTTTGCTGTGACCATATTTTATAAACTACTTCAAAATTAACACCACGAATGGCGGCTTATGCCTGTAATCCCAACATTTTAGAAGGTGGAGGCGGAAGGATCCCCTGAGCCCTGGAGTTTGAGACCAGGCTGGGCAACATAGGGAGACCCTATCTCCACAAAAAAAATTTTTTTAATTGCCAGGGATGGTGGCAGGCCTGTGGTCCCAGTCACTTGGGAGGCTAAGGCAGGAGGACTGCTTGAGACCAGAAGGTTAAGGCTGCAATGAACTGTAATCAAACCACTGCACTCCACCATGGACAACAGGGCAAGACCCTGCCTGTCTCCCTGCCCTAGCAAGAAAAATAAAGCTATACCTAAATTACACATGATTTCCCTTTTAATGTTACTCCTCCAATCTCAAAATGTTGACTTTAGATGTCTGATAATCTGTTTTTGGGGGGTTTTTTTGGGGACAGGGTCTCACTCTGATGCCCAGGCTGGAGTGCAGTGACTCGATCTTGGCTCACTGCATCCTCAACTCCCTGAGTTCAAGCAATCCTCTTGCCAGCCTCTGGAGTAGCTGAGACCACAGATGCATACCACCACACCCAGCTACTTGGTTTTTGTTTTTGTTTTGATATTTTGTAGAAATGAGGTCTCATTATGTTGCCCAGGCTGGTTTTGAACTCCTGGGCTCAAGTGATCCTCCCATCTCCGTCTCTCAAAGTGTGAGCCACTGCACCCGGCCTAATCTACTTTAGAGAATCGACATGGATGTACTATAAATCCACTAGACAAGCAGACACTTAACAGGAAAAATGAAAAGCTGGATTCAGAACAGCAACACAGCGCATAATGAAACTGATCAACCCTAAATTCTAAAGTTCAAGTCACAGTTCAGTAGCAAAGACCAACCACAAATGGAATAGGTAGTTGGAATCAATCACAAAAGGATTACACTATTAAAAAAAAAAAAAAAAATTATACTTACATTTCCAGGAAACTGTGTGAAGGACTGAATCATGTAGAATCGATGCATGTATACTATAGCAGTGTTGATAGTCAATTGTGAGCTGAAGAGTTCAAGTTAAGATCCAAAAACAGGCAGGTATAATTCTGGAAAAGATAACCTCTATCTCCCTCCCAAAAGGATGAAATGGCCAAGCAAGTAGATGCTACTAAATGAAAATCATACTTATCTCTCCAAATCAAAGAATATGTCTGTTTTCTTTCACCAAATTACTAATCACCAACTGACACTTATTACAATGGCTTACACATAACAAATATTTAATATAAATGTACTGAATGAATAAACAAACATATCAGGATGCGTGGATCTAGACAGAGTTTTAAAAAAACTATATAAGGCGGCCGGGTGCGGTGGCTCACTCCTGTAATCTCAACACTTTGGGAAGCCAAAGGGGGTGCAGATCACCTGAGGTCAGGAGTTCGAGACCAGCCTGACCAACACAGAGAAACCCTGTCTCTACTAAAAATAGAAAATTAGCTGGGCATGGTGGGGCATGCCTGTAATCCCAGCTACTCGGGAGGTTGAGGCAGGAGAATCGCTTGAACCGGGAGGCGGAGGTTGCGGAGAGCCAAGATCACGCCATTGCACTCCAGCCTGGGCAACAAGAACAAAACTCCATCTCCAAAAAAAAAAAAAACCAATTTATAAGGCCTGGCTGGGCACGGTGGTTCACACCTGTAATCCCAGGACTTTGGGTAGAGGCAGAGGCAGGTGGATCACCTGAGGTCAGGAGTTTGAAACCAGTTTGGGCAACATGGCGAAACCCCTCCTTGACTAAAAACACAAAAATTAGCCAGGCATGGTGGCAGATATCTATAATCTAATATGATTTACAGCGCCCACCCTGATCTGGCCCATAGGTTATGTCTCCACTACCTCTCTCACCTGCTAAACTCCATCAACTAAATTACTTTCTTTTTTTTTTTTTTCAGACAGAGTCTCGTTCTGTCACCCAGGCTGAGTGCAGTGGCACAACCTCAGCTCACTGAAACCTTCACCTCCTGGGATCAAGCAATTCTCCTGCCTCAGCCTCCCAAGTAGCTGGGACTACGGGCTGGGCCACCACGCCTGGCTAATTTTTGTATTTTTAGTAGAGATGGGGTTTCACCTTGTTGGCCAGGCTGGTGTCGAACTCCTGACCTCAAGTGATCCGCCCGCCTCAGTCTCCCAAAGTGCTGGGATTACAGGCATGAGCCACCACACCCGGCCTAAATTATTTTCAGTTCCACTTCTCTCTGGCAACCAAGCCTTCTCATGTGGTGATCCACGGGACAGGAAACATCTGAAATGATCTGATAATTCATTAATTGAAGAAGAAAAAACTTGTAAATGCCTTACTTCTAAAAACTTCAGCAGACAATATGGGGTAGGGAGATGATGCAGTCCCAAATTACAATAGCCTTTTTTTGAGGGGGCAGAGTCTCGCTCTGTCGCCCAGGCTGGAGTGCACTGGTACCATCTTAGCTCACTGAAACCTCTGCCTCCCAAATTCGAGCGATTCTCCTGCCTCAGCTTCCCCAGTAGCTGAGATTATAGGCACTCGCCACCAAACATGGCTAATTTTTGTATTTTTAGTAGGGACGGGGTTTCACCATTTTGGTCAGGCTGGTCTTGAACTCCTGGCCTCAAGTGATCGACCCACCTGGGCCTCCCAAAGTGCTGGTATTACAGGTGCGAGCCACCGCGCCTGGCTGACAACCTTAATGACAACACACATACAAAAAGGAAAGCGTTTTAAGGATACACTGAAATAGAATTTCGAACAAAAAGATTTACTCCGTACTGATAGGATGCTTAGGAAACACACCTGGACATCAGCAGGAAACAAACTGGCGATAAAAAAGACACCCATTTTGAGATGCACACACCCTTAAGATACAAACATTACTGTCAGCCACACATTTAAACAGAAGCTGCACCCAAGAAAATTTTCACACACAGAGTGGAAAGAACTTTAAAACTATACAAGTTTTCTCCACCACAAAATAAGTGTATTTCCTGACAGACAAAAATATGTGGGAGAGGATACCTCATTTTTTTAAAAATTTTTTTTTCTGAGAAGGAGTTTCACTATTGTTGCCCAAGCTGGAGTGTAGTGGCGCGATCTCGGCTCACTGTAACCTCCGCCTCCCGGGTTCAAGCGATTCTCCTGCCTCAGCCTCCTGACTAGCTGGGATTACAGCTGCCCGCCACTAAGCTGAGGTAATTTTTTGTATTTTTAGTAGACAGGAGTTTAATTATGTTGGCCAGGCTGGTCTCGAACTCCTGACCTCAGGTGATCCACCCGCCTCGGCCTCCCAGAAGTGCAGAGATTACAGGTGTGAGCCACCGCACCCGGCCGTTACCTCATTTTTGAAATAGAAAGAAAATGAAATACACACCACCACTCTAAGTAACTTAAGGACCCAGTATTTTGTAAACGATTTAAAACATTAGATTCGTGGGTAACCCCTACAAACGTAAACTAACATCTTTCCTCTGAAATTCTATAAAACAGCAGCTACTAATTGAGCATCTGAATGCAAAGCATTGTGATGGACACAGAATCAAACACAAGAGGTATCATCCCATTTTATAGACAAGACGACCAAGAATTTGACAGGTCACTTAAACAGCTAGCAGATGAGGAATGGATTTTGGACCAAGGCTGAGGCATTAATTCTAGACCACCCTTTATAAGACTTTCAGGTACTGAATTTCTCGAAATTTACACACTAGGTTTCGGAAGCAGCCCTCAACAGAGAAACCTCTGCCAGACCCAAACCCCTAGGGCACAGCGGAAAATGAGAAACTTAACGTCACCAGAGCCGATCAGAACACAATGAAGAGAGAGTTGGAAGGGCTGGTTAAAACACGAAGCTGGGAAGGATACGAATGCCCAGCAAGGTTGGTGGCACGGGTGAGCGAGCGGGAAATCAACTCCGCCTCGCTTCCCTAGCGCGAACTGAGTTTCAGCCCGCCCCATCGTGGGCTCTCCCAACTAGACATCCAGCTTCTGCCCACCTTCTTCCCCACTTTCGTCCCCCACCAGAGCCTGAGACCTAGACGCCAGAGCATGGCGGGACCAACTCAAAGGCCGAAGGCCTAGGCCGCAAGGATACACGTTAAGACGCTGCCCCATGTCCTGGAGCAGATTGGCCGCCTGCTGGCGATAAGAAAGTTCTTTATCTGGGTCCACACCAAATCGACGGGATGGGCTATTTTCCAGCTGTTCTCGAGTGAAATACCACCGTTTGTTGTTGTTCTTCCTGTCTCCCTCCATAGTGCTTCAACCAGAAGGCAGCGGCGGAGGCTGCAAACACTTCCCAGCGTCACCTAAGAGGCGACCCACATCCGCTGTGCGGGGGCAACTGCGACTTGACGAACTTCCGCTAAGCGTCGACCGCCGGGTTGTGACTCTCTTCCGTAAAGAAAGCAAAAGTCAAAGGACCTACTTCCGGAATGCACCTCGCGACACCCCGTAGTCGAGTTAACAGCCAATATGCGACGAGAAAAAAACCTTGAGGCGAGGACGCAGGCGCGTCACGTGACCCTTGGGAGGTGGCGTGGGCTTAGAAGTTCTCGCTTAAAAACCATGAATCTTCCCGCGAGAACCGGATTGAGCGTTGGCGCCCGGGGTTAGGTTGTGAGGTCGCAATTGTAGTGGTATGAGGCGCCAGCCCACGCGCCGCTTGGTGGTTCTTAAGAGAACTTAGTTTGTGACTGCAGTGGTGATATAAAATGGGGCAGATGGACCGCGCGCGGTGGTTCACGTCGGTAATCTCAGCACTTTGGGAGCCCGAAGCAGGCGGATCACGAGGTCAGGAGTTCGAGACCAGCCTGGTCAATATGGCGAAACCCCGTCTCTACTAAAAATACAAAATTAGCCGGGCGTGGTGGCGTGCGCCTGTAGTCCCAGCTACTCGGGAAGCTGAGGCAGGAGAATCGCTTGAACCCGGGAGACGGAGGTCGCAGTGAGCCGAGATCGCGCCACTGCACCCCAGCCTCCAGCCTGGGTGACAAAGCGAGACTCCGTCTAAAAAATAAATAAAATAAAAATGGGGCGGATGAACTTGAAAGAGAAAGTAGGTGAGGCTGTCAGAAACTGAAACAGAATCAAATGGTGGGGCTCTTTCGTATATCGGAACATAAAGCAACTAGAAGGCTGTTACATTGTTGGTAGCAATGTAAAATACGACAACCCATTTGGAGAGGTCGCTTTAATGTGTAGCCAAATTCATGAAAACATTCACGTTTCGCCGCAGTGATCCAACTTAAAGGAATAAAATGAAATTAATAACATTAAGAGCTTACATGTCCCATGCACAATACTGACTTAAATATACTGTTTCATTTATTCAGCGGAACTCTCAAGAGGTAATTTTTAAGTACGTTTGCTAATGGGTGAACTAATACTGCCCCTTGAGTGTGAAAAGCCTCCAATTACCCCTCACTTGCAGAGATTAGCCAGTTCCTGCCCTCTGTCAAGATATTTCCCAGCTCCTTTGCTGGCGCGGTGGCTCACGCCTGTAATCCCAGCAGTTTGGGAGGCCAAGGCGGGCGGATCACCTGAAGTCCGGAGTTGGAGACCAGCCTGGCCAACATGGTGAAACCTCGTCTCTACTGAAAATACAAAAATTAGCCAAGTGTGGTGGCGCACGCCTGTAATCCCAGCTACTCGGGAGGCTGAGGCAGGAGAATGATTTGAACTCGGGAGGCGAAGGTTGCAGTGAGCCTAAATCTCACCACTGCACTCCAGCCTAGGCGACAGTGCAAGACTCCTTCTCAAAAAAAAAAAAACAAAAAACGGATATATCCCAGCTCCAGTGTCTGATAACTGTTTGGTGCTTGCAAGATAGTTAACCTCTCTATGCCTCTCTTCTGTGATAATACCTATGTTTTAGATTGTGAAAGGGAGTAAAGATTTAATGAGTAAAAAGTATTTATAATAGTACCCAATACTTAGAAAATATTCAGTAGCCCTTAATGTTATAATATTTGTTACATTGTATTGAAATTGAAGGCAAGAACAATGCCTTCATTTTTGTATGGCACCTACCTAGTAAAGTCCTGGCCCTAGTAAATAGTCCCTAAATCTTTGTCAGATAAATGTGCAAAACACCCACAACACAGAAACTGAGGCTCTGGGAGTTTGCCCTCACTACACCACTAATAAGCGTAGATCTTAAATCTAATTCCGTTGGTCTTCCCATTCACGCAATTCCCATTCACTTCCTGCTTTTCTGGAACCACGTTCAGTTTACCTCGATTAAATTTGGGTAATTTTAGATAGATTTGGATAATATTAGAATCCTGTGTCTTGCTTTGATAATATTTTGGGTTTTGTCATTTCTAGGCATAGGTGATCTTACTATGTTTGATTGTCATTCATTCTCAGAAGTGTTTCCATTTCAGGTCACCTCTGCCATATACTGCCTGTAGTTAGTACTAACTCCATTTTACCCTGGAGAAATTGAGGTTCAGGAAGATTTAAATGACTTACTTCTGGTTATAAGGTAAAATAACTTAGGATTTCAAACTTCTTCCCTCACAGACTCTTTACCATTAACAGAATAAGCACTTATAAAATAGATTTTTTAGTAGAATAAGCACTTTTTCAGTTATGTAGTCATGTATGTTTTCTTTTAAACAGCTGTGTTAGTCCATTTTCATGCTGCTGATAAAGACATACCCGAGACTGGGCAATTTACAAAGGAAAGAAGTTTAATGGAGATCTCACAGTTCCATGTGGCTGGGGAAGCCTCACAATCATGGCAAAAGGCAAGGAGCAAGTCACATCTTACCTGGATGACGGCAAGCAAAGAGAGAGTTTGTGCAGGCAAATTCCCTTTTTTTTTTTTTTTTTTTTTTTTTGAGGCGGAGTCTCGCTCTGTCACCCAGGCTGGAGTGCAGTGGCCGGATCTCAGCTCACTGCAAGCTCCACCTCCCGGGTTCACGCCATTCTCCTGCCTCAGCCTCCCGAGTAGCTGGGACTACAGGCGCCCACCACCATGCCCGGCTAGTTTTTTGTATTTTTTTTTTAGTAGAGACGGGGTTTCACCGTGTTAGCCAGGATGGTCTTGATCTCCTGACCTCATGATCCGCCCATCTCGGCCTCCCAAAGTGCTGGGATTACAGGCGTGAGCCACCGCGCCCGGCCCTAAATTCCCATTTTTTAAAAAACCGTCAGATCTCAGGAGACTCATTCACTATCGTGATAACAGTGCAGGAAAGACCTGCCCCATAATTCAGTCACCTCCCACCGGATTCCTCCTACCATATGTGGAAATTGTGGGAGTTACAATTCAAAATGAGATTTGGGTAGCGACACAGTGCCAAACCATATCATTCTGCCCCGGCCCCTCCCAAATCTCATGTCCTCACATTTCAAAATACAGTCATGCCTTCTCCACAGTCCCCCAAAGTCTCAACTCATTTCAGCATTAACTCAGAAGTCCACAGTCCAAAGTCTCATCTGAGACAAGCAAGTCCCTTGTACTTATTAGCCTGTAAAATCAAAAGCAAGTGAGTTACTTCCTAGATACAATGGCGGTACAGGCATTGGGTAAATACAGCCGTTCCAAATGGGAGAAATTGGCCAAAATGAAGGGGCTACAGGCCCCATGCAAGTCCAGAATCCAGCAGGGCAGTCAAATCTTAAAGCTCCAAGATGATCTCCTTTGACTCCATGTCTCACATCCAGGTCACACTGATCCAAGAGGTGGGTTCTCATGGTCTTGGGCATCTCCACCCCTGTGGCTTTGCAGGGTACAGCCTCCCTCCCATCTCCCTTTCCAGGCTGGTATTGACTGTCTGTGGCTTTTCCAGGTAAATGGTGCAAGCTGTTAATGGAGCTACCATGCTGGAGTCTGGAGGACCATGGCCCTCTTCTCACAGTTCCATGAGGCAGTGGCCCAGTAGGGATTCTGTGTGGGGGCTCCAACCCTACATTTCCCTTCCACACTGCCCTAGCAGAGGTTCTCCATGAGTGCCCTGCCCCTGCAGCAAACTTCTGCCTGGACATCCAGGTGTTTCCATACATCCTCTGAAATCTAGGCAGAGGTTCCCAAACACCAGTTCTTGACTTCTGTGCACTCGCAGGCTCAACACCATGTGGAAGCTGCCAAGGCTTGGGGCTTGCATCTCTGAAATCACAGCCCAAGCTCTGTGTTGGCCCCTTTCAGCCATGGCTGGAATGGCTGGGATGCAGGGCACCAACTCCCTAGGCTGCATGCAGCACACACGGGGACCCTGGGCCTGGCCCACAAAACCATTTTCTCCTAGACCTCTGGGCCCGTGATGGGAGGGGCTGCCATGAAGTCCTCTGACATGCCCTGGAGACATTTTCCCCATTGTCTTGGGTATTAACATTCGGCTCCTCTTTAGTTATGCAGATTTCCTCAGAAAATGGGTTTTTCTTTTCTATCACATCAGGCTGCAAATTTTCCAAACATTTATGTTCTGCTTCCCTTATAAAACTGAATGCCTTTAACAGCACCCAAGTCACCTCTTGAATGCTTTGCTGGTTAGACATTTCTTCTGCCAGATACCCTAAATCAGCTCTCTAAAGTTCAAAATTCCACAAATCTCTAGGATGGGCAAAATGCTGCCAGTCTGCTTGCTAAAATATAACAAGAGTCACCTTTGCTGCAGTTCCCAGCAAGTTCCTCATATCCATCTGATACCACCTCAGCCTGGACCTTATTGTCTATATCACTATCAGGCTTTTGGTCAAAGCCTTTCAGCAATTCTCTAGGAAGTTTGAAAGTTTCCCACATTTTCCTGTCTTCTTCTGAGCCCTCTAAACTGTTCCAACTTCTGCCTGTTACCCAGTTCCAAAGTTGCTTCCACATTTTGTGGTATCTTTTCAGCAACACCCCACTCCTGGTACCAATTGACTGTATTAGTCCATTTTCACACTGCTGATAAGACACACCCGAGGCTGGGCAATTTACAAAGGAAAGAAGTTTAATGGAGAACTCACAATTCCACATGACTGGGAAGCCTCACAACCGTGGCAGAAGGCAAGGAGGAGCAAGTCACATCTTAAGTGGATGGTGGCAGGCAAAGAGAGAGCTTGTGCAGGCAAACTCCCATTTTTTAAAAACCATCAGATCTCATGAGATTCATTAACTATCATGATAGCAGTCCAGGAAAGACCTGCCCCATAATTCAATCACCTTCCACCAGATTCCTCCCACGACATGTGGGAATTGTGGGAGTTACAATTCAAGATGAGATTTGGGTGGGGACACAGAACCAAATCATATCAACAACCAAGATCATTTCTTACAGATTCCTCTTGTCTAATTTTCTGACCTGTGCTTGGTTCTCCACTTAATCTGTTGGATTAATGACTCCATATTGAGTTTGCTATCTTGGTTAAGTATGCCACTCCTTAGGGCATACATTACCCTTAAAGAACAATTGACAAAATCTTAAACTAGAGGAATTTTCCTTTTTTACAAAATGTAAATATTACTCCATGTCTTATAAGCCATACCTATAGGGCTACTCCTCCTATTTACTAGAGACTAGTCTTGTTCTGGGTATAGGATTCTACCATATTTCATGGCGTTTTGGGTTTGTTTGTTTGTTTGTTTTGTTGTTGTTGGACAGAGTTTTGCTCTTGTTGCCCAGGCTGGAGTGCAATGGTGCCATCTTGGCTCACTGCAACCTCTGCCTCCTGGGTTCAAGTGATTATCCTGCCTCAGACTCCTGAGTAGCTGGGATTACAGGCATGTGCCACCATGCTCAGCTAATTTTGTATTTTCAGTAGAGACAGGGTTTATCCATGTTGGTCAGGCTGGTCTCGAACTCCCCACCTTAGGTGATCCACCCGCCTCAGCCTCCCAAAGTGCTGGGATTACAGGTGTGAGCCACCATGCCTGGCCAGGGTTTTGTTTTTATTATTTTTAAATTTTTATGTTTTCTGTGAAACAGCTTCAGAAGGTCCTAAGAATTTGTGGCCCTCTTTTTGTTTTTAGAGATGGGAGCTTGCTATGTTGCCCAGGCTGGATTCAAACTCCTAGGCTCAAGTGGTCCTCCAACCTCAGCCTCCCAAATATCTAGGACAACAGGCACATGCCACCACGCCCAACTAGATAATAACTTTTAAATAGTGGAACAATATGTCAAATTTTTGTGCTAGCAACAATGTAACAATGTAATGGCTTTAGACATGATATACCTTTTTTTTTTTTTTTTTTTTTTCCTGAGACAGACTCTTGCTCTGTCACCCAGGCTGCAGTGTAGTGGCACAATCTCGGTTCCCTGCAACCTCACTTCCTAGACTCAAGCGATTCTCCTGCCTCAGCCTTCTGAGTAGCTGGGATTACAGGCCTATAACAACACACCCGGCCAATTTTTGTGTTTTTAGTAGAGATGGGGTTTCACCATGTTGCCCAAGGTGGTCTTGAAATCCTAGCCTCAGGTAATCCAACCACCTTGGCCTCCCAAAATGCAGGGATTACAGGTGTAAGCAGCCATGCCCAGCCAGACATGATACAGGCTTTAAAACTTAATCTGAATTATTAACATTTTCTCTATCACTTTCTTAAGTTCAGACAATCAACTAAATGAATAAATCAAGCTTTGTTTGTACCATTTGCCAATTTTTGTGATATAAATCCTCCCACCATGCTTGATTTCAATATGCCTATATGACATCACTGATCATAAAATTGGGAAAAGAGGCACATACCATCACATAGTATTTTCTCCAGACAGATAAAATAGATAGGGCGTTCCAGTTTTCAGTCTGACAGGTAAAGAGCTTGGAAGTCATCACTCCCATTTTCACAAGAAGGAAAAAGCCAAACAAACTGAAACTTAACAACCCTTCTTAGACCCTTCAGAGAATCGAGGTCCCAGGGCAAACCATCACCCCAAAATCTGGAGAGACATTTGGACTTAAAATAGGTGGAATAGAGAATCATGACTTACTTGGAGGAAAAACTACTACTGGAACCAGCAACTGGTAGAAATACTTATAGGGCAAGTGATTAATTGCTGGAGACTGAACATGGACTAGCTTGAGATTTTTTTTTAAACTCCTAGGGACCCAGTGTTAAAGAGTCCCCCACATTTTTGTGAGTTTTGCTTCCAACAGGGAGAGAGAGAAGTTAGCCATTTTGAAATACACCCAGAGCATTCTATGCTCCTTAACAAAGGCCTGCCTTCAAGGGAAACTGTTGAACAGAGCCTAACCAATGTGGAAGAAGGGATATATACCCAACAGAAGCCTCCTCTAAAAATGAGACAGTTGTGAAGGTCACACGTGCAATAAAAGACAGACCTAATAATAGAATTACGGAATGCTTTCCCCCATCCACTTTAATAGGGTTCCTGTTTAATAATGGGATTACAACGGAAAAAAACTGCAAGGCCCAGAGCCTATTTCAGGAAGAGTCTCTAAGGAAAGTTGAAGAGCAAGGGAGGCAAAAACAAGGACATCAGAGGAAATTTTAGCATCTAACACCTACAGCCATAGCAAACAGTAAACACAACCTAATTCCTAGCCATATAAACACAAAACCTTACCCTTACCCAATACATAATGTCCAACTTAAAACAATTATATGACATGCTAAAATGTAAACAAAATATATATATACACACACACATTTATATACCCACATATACATATATACACACACGTGTGTGTGTGTGTGTGTGTGTGTATGTGTGTAATCTAGAAAGACAAAGCAAGCCAGGAGCAATGGCTTACGCCTATAATCCCAGTATTTGGGAGGTGGGCAGATCACCTGAGGTCAGGAGTTTGAGACCAGCCTGGCCAACATGGCAAAACCCCGTCTCTACTAAAAATACAAAAATTAGCTAGGCAAGGTGGTGGGCACCTGTAATCCCAGCTACTCAGGGGGCTGAGGCAAAAGAATTGCTTGAACCCAGGAGGCGGAGGTTGCAGTGAGCTGAGATCGTGCCCCTACACTCCAGCATGGGTGACAGAGTGAGACTCCATCTCAAAAAAGACAAATCAAGCATCAGAACCAGACTCACATATGGCAGAAATTTTGGAATTATCAGACTGAGATTTTTAAATAACTATTAATATGTTAAGGACACTAATGGAAAAAGAGGACAACATTCAAGAACAAAGGGTAATGTAAGCAAAGAGATGAAAACTCTAAAGAATCAAAAGGAAATGCTAGAAATAAAAAAATACTGTAACAGAAATGAAGAATGCCTTTGGTGGGCTCATCAGTAGACTGAACCTGACAAAGGAAAAAAATCAGTGAGCTTGAAAATATGTCAATAGGAAACTTCCCAAACTGAAAAGCAAAGAGAAAAATGAATGAAAAAAGAGTGGAATATCCAGATGCAGTGGAAGTAAATTCAAGAGCACAGATAAGAGTAAAATAATCAGGAAGAGATGAGTTGTTAATATTTACTACTTTTATTTTATTTTATTTTATGACAAGATCTGGCTCTATCGCCAGTCTGGAGTGCAATGGCACAATCTCAGCTCACTGCAACCTCCACCACACAGGCTCAAGCCATCCTCCCACCTCAGCCTCCCAAGTAGCTGGGACTACATTCACGTACCACACCCAGCTAATTTCTGTAGGTTTTATTTTTTTGTAGAGACAGGGTTTGCCCAGCCTGATTTCAAACTTGTGAGCTCAAAAGATCCATCTGTCTTGGCCTTCCAAAGTGGTGGGATTACAGGTGTGAGACACCACGCCTGGTGTACTACCTTTATTTTTAATATAACTTATTCAATTGTAAGTTTAGTTAATGTAACTTTTAATAATGCCTTGTTCAATAATCACTTCACAAAATTAATGAAAATTTAACAAGCTTTCAAAATTCACTATGGATTGGCACACCACTGCTGAAACAAAGACTCATTGAAAGTATCCTATTCAGGGCCGGGCGCGGTGGCTCAAGCCTGTAATCCCAGCACTTTGGGAGGCCGAGATGGGTGGATCACGAGGTCAGGAGATCGAGACCATCCTGGCTAACACGGTGAAACCCCGTCTCTACTAAAAAATACAAAAGACTAGCCGGGCGAGGTGGCGGGCGCCTGTAGTCCCAGCTACTCGGGAGGCTGAGGCAGGAGAATGGTCTAAACCCGGGAGGCGGAGCTTGCAGTGAGCTGAGATCCGGCCACTGCACCCCAGCCTGGGCGACAGAGCAAGACTCTGTCTCAAAAAAAAAAAAAAAAAAAAGAAAGTATCCTATTCAGATTTCTCTTTTTTCCTGAATATAAGACTGGATAACTATTAACATTTAAATACTGGCAGGGCGTGGTGACTCACACCTGTAGTCACAGCACTTTGGGAGGCCAAGGAGGGCAGATCACTTGAGGTCAGCAATCCGAGACCAGACTGGTCAACTCTGTCTCTACTAAAAATATAAAAATTAGCCAGGTGTGGTGGCACGCCCCTGTAATCCCAGCTACTTGGAAGGCTGAGGCATGAGAATCTCTTGAAACCCGGGAGGCAGAGGTTGCAGTGAGCCGAGACAACGCCATTGCACTCCAGCCTGGGCAACGAGGGAGACTCTTAAAAAAAAAAAAAAAAAAAAAAGATTTAAGTTTCCATTATGTGCTGAACACTGTTCTAAGGAAGTATGCATGTATTATCTCATTTGATTCTCATAACTATCAGATACTGTCATTGCCATTTTTTTTTATTTAAAATTAAAAATGGAGGCTTAATCTATTCAAAGTCAGACACCTAGAATATGGCATAACTAAGATATGAGCCCAGGTCAGTGCTCTTTCTACTCACTGCCTTCTGAAGCTTACAGTGGAAGACTAGGTCAAGAAAAGGTATACTGACAGGCCAGGCACGGTGGCTCACTCCTGTAATCCCAGCACTTTGGGAGGCTGAAGTGGGTGGATCACGAGGTCAGGAGACCGAGACCATCCTGGCTAACACGGTAAAACCCAGTGTCTACTAAAAATACAAAAAATTAGCAGGATATGGTGGCAGGTGCCTGTAGTCCCAGCTACTCAGGAGGCTAAGGCGTGAACCTGGGAGGCAGAGCTTGCAGTGAGCCAAGACTGTGCCACTGTACTCCAGCCTGGGCAACAGAGTGAGACTCCGTCTCAAAAAAAAAAAAAAAAAGGTATACTGACAATTGATTCCTCCATTTTCCTGAAGTTATTTAGCCCACTCCCACTCCAGCTCCACTGTGAACCTATAAATCCTGTGCCTCATTAGACAAAGGGAGTGTCAGTTGTGGTAATTCTTAGGACATTACCATGGTTACCAGACACAGAGTCCAGTGCCCCAACATGGACATTCCAGAAGAGGACAGGGAGGATCTGAGATGGCCTTCTTCAACTTGTATCTATTGGGATATCAAAATTCCTTTCGGAGCAAGAAAAGGAACGCAACTGAAGAAACAAGTAAGGGGAATATAGGGTAGAGGGTTAGAAGGGCCACTTCTTTTCCTAGACGCTTCATGGCCACTTCCTAGCTATTTATTTTCCTACCTGGGGTTAGAGATTTATCCTCCAAGACCAACAGTTACACTAGTTAAAATTGTGGAATAGGGCCGGGCGTGGTGGCTCACACCTGTAATCCCAGCACTTTGGGAGGCCGAGGTGGGTGGATCACCTGAGGTCAGGAGTTCAAGACCAGCCTGGCCAACATGGTGAAAGTCCATCTCTACTAAAAATACAAAAATTAGCTGGGCATGGTGGCGCGTGCCTGTAATCCCAGCTACTCAGGAGGCTGAGGCAGGAGAACCGCTTGAACCCAGGAGGTGGAGGTTGCAGTGAGCTGAGGTCGTGCCATTGCCCTCCAACCTGGGTGACAAAGCGAGACTCTGTCTCAAAAAAAAAAAAAAATTGTGGAATAGGGACAATGTCCTTTCAGATTTGCTCTCCTGTCATTTAATATCCTTATTAAGACACACAATTTGGGCCAGGTGTGGTGGTTCACATGCAATCCCAGCACTTTGGCAGGCTAAGGCAGGAGGACTGCTTGAGTCCAGGAGTTCGAGACCAGCTTGGGCAACATAGTGAGACCATATCTCTATGAAAAGTTACACAAATTAGCTGGGTGTGGTAGTGCATGCCTGTGGTCCTAGCTAGTTGGGAGGCTGAAGTAGGAGAATCACTTGAGCCCAGGAGGTCAAGGATGAAGTGAGCCATGATCACACCACTGTACTCCAGCCTGGGCAACAGAGCGAAACCATCTCAAAAAAAAAAAGACACACAATTTGTTCAACCAAATAAGTATATTCTTAGTCATTCATTTGGTCATTTAACCAACATTTGTTAAGCACCAGGCTTTATGTTCCAGGGATTATGTTGGTGACTAGGGTTAAGACCTCTGCTGTAAAGCGACTATCTCATGAGAAAGATAAGTATGCAAACAAAAATTGCAATATGTTGTATGATTACATTAAATATGGAATGTTCTAGAGCCACTAAGAAAGAAGTACCTGATACTATTGGATTTGGAATAAGAACAGGGGGTGGAGGATGGGGGAATCCTTCAGAGAAGACTTCACACAGGAAATGCTTCCAGAACCCGGTGTTAAAGGAAGATTGGAGTTCACTACAAAGAAGGGGATATAGCACAGACGAAGGAGCAGAGACCTAAGAGAGAACCATATTAAGTGAATTCCAAGTTCATGGGTACAGATAAAGGATAAAATGGAGAGGTGCTGGGAGGCAGTCATTGAAAACTAGGAAGGGGCCAGATAATTGAAGATGCTGTTAGCCATGCTAAGCATTTTAACTTTATAGAGAGCCATTGAATTTTTAGTAGGCAGTGAGCAGATCTATATTAGATTCAAAATGCCTAGCCATGCCTCACACATAATAGAGGTTTCATAAATACTTGTAGGGTGAATGGATGAATAAGTAAATTTGAATAACTATAAAACAGGAAGCTAGGGGAGGCTTTACAGGAGATATAACAATTGATTTCATCTTAAAAGATGAATTGTTGCCAGGCGCAGCAGCTCACGCCTGTAATCCCAGCACTTTGAGAGGCTGAAGCGGGCAGATCATGAAGTCAAGAGATCGAGACCATCCTGGCCAACATGATGAAACCCCATTTCTACTAAAAATACAAAAAAAATTAGCTGGGCATGGTGGCACACGCCTGTAATCCCAGCTACCTGGGAGGCTGAGGCAGGAGAATCGCTTGAACCTGGGAGGCAGAGGTTGCAGTGAGCCGAAATTGCACCACTGCACTTCAGCCTGGCAACAGAGCGAGACTCCATCTCAAAAAAAAAAAAAAAAAAAAGATGAATTGTTTAAAAGCACAGATATGAAGGAAAAGGGTATTCCAGGTAGAATGGGGGACACATGTGAAGGAAATTAAGTTTAGGTGAGTGCTGAAGCAAAAGTTGTATTGGGGTGGGGGAAAAGGGACTGGGAAAGTATAAAAGCACAAAGTTAAGATTGTGGGCCGGGCACGGTGGCTGACGCCTGTAATCCCAGCACTTTGAGAGGCCGAGGTGGGCAGATCATGAGATCAGGAGTTCAAGAGCAGCCTAACCAACATAGTGAAACCCCGTCTCTACTAAAAATACAAAAATTAGCCGGGCGTAGTGGCATGCGCCTGTAATCCCAGCTACTCGGGAGGCTGAGGCAGGAGAATCACTGGAACCAGGGAGGCAGAGGTTGCTGTGAGCCGAGATCGCGTCACTGCACTCCAGCCTGGCTGACAGAGCAAGACTCTGTATGAAAAAAAAAAAAAAGATTGTAAAGAACGATCTTACATAGGCCTCCATTGGTCACTCTCTGTCCTCTGCAATTCTATCAAAGAAGTTCTGTTTTACTATCCAGCTTCCAGGTAAGATTTGTACAAAGGGTACCCCTGATGGACCTTAGAGACTCCTTAATATCCTTATACCAGTTCTTCCCCTTCCTACCCCAACTGGGTCCCAGCATTATGCCATGGGACTGTTTTTATCTCCAAATAAAGAGGAGCTCTTCTCTACCCTCTTTCAGAAAAACAAACTCTTTGGGAAACCTACAAATTTCCCCTTTTCCAGACCAAGACTAAGTCTCTCCTGGCTGCTCCAATCCTACCTACTCCTGCTAGATAGAATTCCCTCACCATGAAAAAACTGAGTATACAGCCGACCAGTTGTCCTACCTAGTTAGCTACTTAAGCACTGTTGAACAAGACTTAATACTGATCCAAAGAGGCCTGGGCATCATTTCTTTATAGGCTAGACAAAGTGGAAGATTTTACTTTATAAAAACCAGAGCCCTCTGTGGGATGATAGAGAAGTATCCTGATATCATCTGCTATCTAAGTTTTCTCATTCTGGTGGCAGAAAATCAGAGGCAGGAGGCTTGGCCAAACCCGTGGAATGTAAGGTTAGAGGAAAGATTGAACATCAAATATGCCATCCCTACTCCCTGCTCACTTCCCCTCCACCCCAATTTTACACCCTCCAGTTACTCTCTCAAAATACGGACTTCAACTTGCCAGTTTCTAATTAATCCATGCTTTTGTTGGCTCCGGCACCTTATAATAAACAACTACTTATTATGCAGTATAGCAGGCACTGTACTAAGCACGCTACATGCTTAATTTCATTTAATACTCTAACATTCCTGTGAGGTAGGTATTACTGTTCCCTTTTTATCAGTAAGAAAACTGAGGCTCAGGCCGGGCACCGTGGCTCACGCCTGTAATCCCAGTACTTTGGGAGGCCAAGGCGGGTGGATTGCCTGAGGTCAGGAGTTCGAGACTAGTTCAAAACACAGCAATCTGTCAGTTCCATTTTTTCCCAAACTGCCTATCCTACTGTAGTCTAGACTGTTCATTCTCAAAGCCTGTTTCATAACTATTGTCCTGGGGCTTGCTTTTGCCTCTCTCCAAGGTAGTATTCACTGTTTCCTGGATCCCATGTTTTTTTTCTTGGCTTACTCCCTCCCTTTCCTGCAATATGCCAAGAATTTTTATAAGAATGCATAGGAGGTATATTTATGAGTCCAGAATGGCTTTATTCTATACCCTCACACTTGATTGATAGTTTTTCAAGATAGGAAATTCTAGGTTGAAAATCATTTTCTGAAAATTTTGAAGCTGTTTTTATTGTCCTCTAGCTTCCAGTTACATTCCTTTGTATGTAACTAATTTCTTTCTTTCTGGAAGTTTTTTTTTTTTTCTTTCTGAGATAGGGTCACCCATGCTGAAGTGCAGTGGCACAATTTTGGCTCACTGTGCTCAATCTCTGCTTCCTGTGCTCAAGCCATCCTCCCACCTCAGCCTCCTTAGTAGCTGGAACTACAGGCACATACCACCATGCCTGGCTAATTTTTTATATTTTTTGTAGAGATGGGGTCTTGCCATGTTGCCCATGCTGGTCTCAAACTCCTGCAATCAAGCAATCCTCCCAAAGTGCTAGGATTACAGGCGTGAGCCACTTCGCCCGGCCTCTGGAAACTTTTGATTTTCTTTTTGTTCTGTAGTATTCTGATATTTCAAAATGATGGAATTTATTGTAAGTCTTTTCTCATTCATTGTTTTGAACACTCCATGAGCTCTTTCATTCTGGAAATTTATGCTTTCCATTTCTGAGAAATTTTATTTTAATTTTTAATTTATTGTTTTCTTTCTTCTTTTTCAAACTACCATTTGTCAGTTATATAAAGTCTCCCAAATTGATCTTCTAACATTAATCTTGATATTATTATTATTATTAATTACTATTTTTGAGACAGGGTCTTGCTCTGTCACCCAGGCTGGAGTGCAGTAGAACAGTCATGGCTTACTGCAGCCTCAACCTCCCAGGCTCAAGCGATGCTCCCAGCTCAGCCTCCCTGAGTAGCTGGGACTACAGGTGTAGGCTACCATGCCTGGCTAATTTTTGTATTTTTTAGTAGAAATGGAGTCTCCCTGTGTTGCCCAGGATGATCTGGAACTCCTAAGCTCAAGCAATCTGCCCACTTTGGCCTCCCAAAGTGCTGGGATTACAGGTGTGAGCCACCATGTCTGGCTTAATTTTCTTTATCATCATCATTATTATTACTATTTATTCTTTGGAAGGCTTCCTTAATTTTATCTTGCAACCTCGTGTTAATTAGCTATTGCTGTATAACATATTACCCTAAAATATGCAGGCTTATAACAGCAAATATTATTTTACAGTTTCTGTTAATCCAGAAGCAACTTATCTAGATAATTCTGGCTCAGGATCTCTCACATGGTTGCAGACAGGATGTCAGCAGGGGCTGTAGCCATATAATGGTTGGAGATTGGGTGGGAGCTGAAGGAGCCATTTCCAGGATATCTGGTGACCTCAGTTTCTCTGTGGGTATTGACAAGACACCCCAGTTTCTCGCCATATGGGCCTCTCCATAAGCGGTTTGAGTATTCTTGTATAGCACTTAACTTTCTTCAGAGCAAGTGATCAGAAAGAAGGAAGGGAGCCAAAATGCATTTTTATGACTTAGTCTCAGAAGTGACTGTCACTTTACCTTTTCTATTTGTTAGAAGAGAATTACTAAATCCAGCCCATACCCAAGGGAAGCGGAAGCTCTACTTCTTGAGGGGAGGTTTATCAAAGGATTTGTGGAAATATGTGAAAACCAGCACACCCTCATATCAGAACTTTTTTTTTTTTCTGCTTTTGTTTTCTTCATGCAGTAGATAAGAACATTTTATCTTGGTTATTATATTGTATTTTAATTTCCAAGGACCATTTTTGGTCCTCTGATTTTCCTTTTTTATATTTTCTCATTTGTCCATGAATATATACTTTATTTGAAGTTCTCTTCCTTGCATCGACTCTTTTTCCCTCTGAGCCCTTTTTCCTATGAGTTTATTTTGGTATCTTGTTTGTCTCAGTGATTACTCTCCTCAGATAACTAGTGATCCTTGGCTTTCCATTCTGATTTAAGAGTAAGAAACAAACAAAAAAAGCTAACTAGAAACTGATGGAGGGAGTTGTCCATTATGGGCTTCATTCCAGAGCTTTCCTCTGGCTCTCTATAATTTCTCTGGGGAAGAATCTTATTATTCCTTCTCTGGGTATTGGTTATATGCTTATCTATTAGCATGCTGGGGCTAGGACAGAAGAAGGTATTGAGGGTCTTAATTTTGAGGATCCTGACTTTTTTAACTTAATCACCAGATTTTCTGTCCTACACCTGTGCCAGCTATATTAGTCGGTTCTCACATTGCTTTAAAGAATGACCTGAGACTGAGTAATTATAAAAAAAAGAGAGAGATCTAATTGTCTCCGTTCTACAGGCTGTACAAGAAGCATGGCAGGGGAAGCCTCAGGAAACTTACAATTATGGTGGAAGGCGAAGGGAAAGCAGGCATGTTCTACATGGTTGGAGTAGGAGAAAAAGAGAAGAGAGAAGGGGTGGGTGGTTGGTGCTATCCACTTTCAAACAACTAGATCTTGTGAGAACTCACTCACTATCACGAGAACAGCAAGGGGGAAAGCCGACCCAATGATCTAATCACCTTCCACCAGGTACCTCCTCCAACACTGGAGATTACAATTCGATAGGTTTGGGTAGGGACATAAATCCAAACCATATTACCAGTCTTCACAGTGAATCCTGTCCAGGGGTGCAGGGCCTCCTAGATTCAGGTCCTCTAGAGAAATCTTACATTCCATTTTCAGGGCAGGGTAGTTTGCCTGGTTTAGCCAGATGCTCTGACAGTTTCAGTGACTCCCTTCCTGTTCTCAAGCCTATTCCCTACTCCTACCATCTGTGGTACCCATTACATTCTAAGTTTTGGGCCTTTCAGATGAATTAGCTCAATTCTAGATGTATTCTCCGCTACAGAAACTTAGGTAACAACATTATTTACTGTGTTAGGTTAATTGCCACTCTTCTGTCCACTTTGCATTTTCCAAAAGGTATTTCTACTGAAATATCTCATGTGCTCTTATATCCTTGCCCACTGTTTTTGCCCTTGAAGATTAATATTATTGTGATTATGATGATGACAATGTCATTTTAGCAAATTTGGGAGGAAAAGGAAATAAAGCCAATAAGGTCAATCTACCATTTTTAAAAACTTTTCTTGCTAATGTAACTTCAAAATTATAGAAAATGTGTAAGACTTGTGGAAAGAATTTCTCTACACCCTTTACCCAAGTTAACTCATTGTTAATTTTGCCACTCTGTTTTTTGCTTTGTCTCTACTATAATATCTACTTTATCTCAGATAGTTGAGAATAAGTTGCTCATATTATATCTCTTCCCGTCTAAATAAATAAGCTTGTATCTCCCAACAACTCACGGTATAGGTATCAAATTCAGCAAATCTTAACACTGATACAATGCTGTTACATAATTACCTACAGTGCATTTTTCAGTTTTGCCAATTGTTTCATAAATGTCTTTTTTTTTTTGAGATGGTGTCTCACTGTCGCCAAGGCTGGAGTGCAGTGGCGTGATCTTAGCTCACCGCAAGCTCTGCCTCCCGGGTTCAGGCCATTCTCCTGCCTCAGCCTCCGGAGTAGCTGGGACTACAGGGGCCCGCCAGCACGCCCAGCTAATTTTTTTGTATTTTTAGTACAGACGGAGTTTCACTGTTTTAGCCAGGATGGTCTCTGTCTCCTGACCTCGTGATCTGCACACCTTGGCCTCCCAAAGTGCTGCGATTACAGGCGTGAGCCACTGCGCCCCGCCCTTTTTTTTTTTTTTTTTTTTTTCAGACAGGCTCTTACTCCATCTCCCAGGCTTCAGTGCAGTGAGGTGATCACGGTTTACTGCAGCCTTGAGCTCCTGGGCTCAAGTGATTCTCCCACCTCAGACTCCCAAAGTGCTGGAATTATAGGCATGAGCCATCACACCTGGGCAACTTTTTTTTTTTTTTTTTTTTTTAAGAGAGGAGGTCCCAGCCTGGCCAACATGGTGAAACCTAGTCTCTGCTAAAAATACGAAAATTAGTCAGGCATGGTGGCAGGTGCCTCTAATGCTAGCTACTCAGGAGAATGAGGTGGGAGGATTGCTTGAACCTGGGAGATGGAGGTTGCCGTGAGCCAAGATCACGCCATTGCACTCCAGCCTGGGTGACAGAGACTCCATCTTAAAAATTAAAAATAAAAGAGATGAGGTCTCGCTATGTTGCCCAGACTGTCCATTAATGTCTTTTGGAGCAAAATTTTTCCTTCCAGGGTCCAGTTAAGGATCAACCCATTGCATTTAGTAAGCATGTCTCTTTAGTCTCCTTTAATCTGGAATAGTTCCTTCACCTTCGTTTCATGATACTGCCTTTTTTTTGAGACGGAGTTTTGCTCTTGTTGCCCAGGCTGGAGTGCAGAGGCTCACTGCAATCTCTGCCGTCCAGGTTCAAGCGATTCTCCTGCCTTAGCCTCCCAAGTAGCTGGAATTACAGGCATGCGCCACCTGGCCCAACTAATTTTGCATTTTTAGTAGAGATGGGGTTTCTCCATGTTGCTCAGGCTGGTCTCGAACTCCCAACCTCAGGTGATCCACCCACCTCTGCTTCCCAAAGTGCTGGGATTAGAGGCATGAGTCACCACGCCTGGCTAGTATTGACATTTTTGTAATAGTATAGGCAAGACATTGTGTAGAATATTTCATAATTTGGATTTTTCTGATGTTTCTCATGATTAGATTGAGTTTAAACATCTTTGGCAGGAATAAGTGACATTATGTCCTCAGTACATCATATCGGGAGGCTCATGATGTCATTTTGTCCCATTACTGGTAATGTGAACTTTGACCACTTAAGGTGTAATTGTTGGTTTTCTTCACTGTCAAGTTACCATTCTTCTTTTGTAACCAATAATTTCTGGTAAGATTCTTTGGAAAAATGTAAGTATCCTATTCTTTATTATTATTATTTTTTTTTGACAAGGTGTCACTCTGTTGCTCAGGCTTGAGTGCAGTGGCACAATCACAGCTCACCACAGCCTTGACCTCCCAGACAAGCAATTCTCCAACCTCAGCCTCCCAAGTAGCTGAGACTACAGATGCCCACCACCACACACAGCCAATTGTTTTTATTTCTAGTAGAAGGTCTACTAGACCTGGGCTATGTTGCCCAGGCTATTCTCAAATTCCTGAGCTCAAGCGATTCTCCCGCCCCAACCTCCCTAAGTGGTGGAATTACAGGCATGAGCCATTGCACCTAGTCAACTATCCTATTCTTCATCAAATTTTCACCCACTAATTTTAGTATCGATTGATGGTTTTGTGTGAATCTGTTATTTCTGTAATAATTGCAAAATTGTGATTTTCTAACTCCAATCCATTTTAACTCAAAGTTTACTACAATTAAAAAAAAATTTTTTTGTAGACACAGGGTCTCACTTGTTGCCCAGGTTGGTCTCGAGCCCCTGGCCTCAAGCAATCCTTCTGTCTGGGCCCCCCGAAGCACATATTACAGGCATGAGCCACCTCACCTAGCCCCCAGCTTTTAAATGACCCACCTTTCTTGAGTTTTTCCAAAACATTCAGCTTCATTTTCCTTTCCTTTTCTTTTTTTTTCTGTTTTTTGTTTGTTTGTTTGTTTGTTTTGTTTTTTGAGACAGAGTCTCACTCTGTTGCCGAGGCTGGAGTGCAATGGCACAATCTCGGATCACTGCAACCTCTGCCTCCCGGGTTCAAGCCATTCTCCTGCCTCAGCCTCCCGAGTAGCTGGGATAACAGGCACCTGCCACCTGTTATCCAAATATTTGAACTGATGGACAGTATGTGTGGAGAAAAAGGGCTGTGGCTTTTATTTATTTTATTTTTGTTTTTATTTTTTTTTAGATGGAGTTTCGCTCTTGTTGCCCAGGCTGGAGTGCAGTGGCATGATCTCCACTCAAGGTAACCTCCACCTCCCAGGTTCAAGTGATCCTCCTGCCTCAGCCTCCCAAGTAGCTGGGATTACTTGTGCCGCCATGCCTGGCCCCATCTTTTTATTCTTAATTTACAAAGGATTATACGCTCTGCCTCCAGGGCTCAAGCAATTATTGTGCCTTAGCCTCCGGAGTAGCTAGGATTACAGGCCTGTGCCTCCACACCAGGCTAATTTTTGTATTTTTAGTAGAGGTAGGGTTTCTCCATGTTAGTCAGAATGGTCTTGAACTCCTGACCTTGTGATCTGCCCGCCTTGGCCTCCCAAGGTGCTGGGATTACAGGCGTTAGCCACCATGCCCGGCCTCAGCTTCATTTTTATAAAAGCCACTGCCGGCCGGGCGCGGTGGCTCAAGCCTGTAATCCCAGCACTTTGGGAGGCCGAGATGGGCGGATCACGAGGTCAGGAGATCGAGACCACCCTGGCTAACACGGTGAAACCCCCTCTCTACTAAAAAAAAAAGCCACTGCCACGCCGGGCGTGGCATTTTGAGAGGCCAAGACTGGTGGATTGCTTGAGCCCAGGAATTTGAGGCCAGCCTGGGCAACATGGTGAACCTCATCTCTACAAAAAATACAAAAATTAACCTGGTGTGGGGCACAGGCCTGTAATCCTAGCTACTCAGGAGGCTAAGGCACAAGAATTGCTTGAGCCCTGGAGGCAGAGGTTGTAATCCTTTGTAAATTAAGAATAAAAAGGTGGGACCAGGCCTGGTGGCTCACACCCGTAATCCCAGCACTTTGGGAGGCCAAGGCGGGCGGAGCGCGAGGTCAGGAGATCGATACCATCCTGGCTAACACGGTGAAACTCCATCTCTACTAAAAATACAAAAAAATTAGCTGGGTGTGGTGGCAGGCGCCCGTAGTCCCAGCTACTGGCGGTGGGGGTGGGGTGGTGCTGAGGCAGGAGAATGGCTTGAACCCGGGAGGCGGAGCTTGCAGTGAGCTGAGATCACACCACTGCTGCACTGCAGCTTGGGGGAGGGTGCGAGACTCCATCTCAAAAAAAAAAAAAAAAAAGAATAAAAAGATGTTTCTCAGCATAATACACACCTCCCGCCTCACATCATACACAAAAATAAATTCCCGAGGCTGAGGCAGGCGGATCATTTGACAAGGTCAGGAGTTCGAGACCAGCCTGACCAACATGGTAAAACCCCGTCTCTACTAAAAATACAAAAAAATTAGCTGGGCTTCGTGGTGCTTGCCTATAGCCCAGCTACTTGGGAGGCTGAGGCCAGAGAATCACTTGAACCCAGGAGGCGGATATTGCAGTGAGCCAAGATCGCACCTCCCAGCCTGGGTGGCAGAGCGAGACTTTGTCTCAATCAATCAATCAATTTCAGATGAATTAGAGAGTTCAATAAATAAAACTACGGAAATATTAGAAGAAAACATAGAATATTTGTATATTCTTAGCAGGGTTTTGCAAATCTTTCTTTATTAGACATTAAGCCCAGAAGCCTAAAAGAAAATATTGACAATTTTTACTAAAAAATAATTTAATTGTGTATCAAAAGACATCATAAACTTAAAATCAAGAGAGAGACTGAGTGAAAATATTTGTCATATATAGATGGGTGTATATCTACATGCACATATACACACATATATAAACGCACACATACTTACATGTTCATATGTATAAATCATGTATGCAGTAATATTGAGAATATATAAAAAGCTTCTAAGTAAAGCACCAAGCCAGACTCCCCCTCTAATCCAACATCAAATATTTATTTATTGGGAATTGATTGTGCCAGCCACTGTGTAAGACACTAGAAATATAACAGTGATTAACACAGACAATAAAACTAGTAAATAAATAAACAAGATACAAATTATGCCGAGTGCTGGGGAGAAAATAAAGGGGCAATGCAATAGAAGAGAAGTCCTAAAGTGCTGGCCTGGATGCCAGATGTAGCCTGATGCCATGCTCAGTTTGCAGAGTGCTTTGTAAAAAAAAATGTAGACCAACATCTAAAAATCCAGAGATTTCATGTAAAACCAACATTTCTGACTTCTCTTTAAAAATTAGATTTGGGGGCCGGGCACAATGGCTTACACCTGTAATCCAAGCACTTTGGGAGGCCAAGGCGGGTGGATCATCTGAGGTCAGGAGTTTAAGACCAGCCTGGCCAACATGGCGAAACCTGTCTCTACTAAAAACACAAAAATTAGCTGGGCATGGTGGTGCATGCCTGTAATCCCAGCTACTCGGGAGACTGAGGCAGAAGAATCACTTGAACCCGGGAGGCAGAGGTTGCAGTGAGCCGACATTGTGCCCCTGCACTTTAGCCTGGGCAACAAAGTGAGACTCCGTCTCAAAAAAAAAAAAAAAAAATTAGATTTGGCCACACTGGCCCTAAACTGTGGCTGTAAATGACAACAAACAGGTAGAATAAAGTAGCAGCTTCCCCTTCAGATGGTACAGGTTTCTTACCCAGCTTGCTTTACTCATAAGCATTATCTGCCTGGCCCTTATGGACAACTGAGTTTGAAGATGCCATAATGAAGAGTAACTTGGAGAGGCAGCTTTATTTTATTTTGTTTTTTTAACTTTTACTTTATTTCATTTTTTTTGAGAGGCAGCATCTCCTTTTGTTGCCCAGGCTGGTCTTAAACTGGGCTCAAGTGATCCTCCTGCCTCAGCCTCCCGAAATGCTGAGATTACAGGTATGAGCCACCATGCCTAACAAGAGGCCCTCTTTAGACAGATAATTCAATGAAGTAATGTTTGAGCTACAGCCTGAAGAATGAGAAGCTTGTCATGTATAGAACTAAGCCTAAGGCTTCATCTTCGTAAGAACAGATTCAAAATCGAGAAAAAATTCAAAGCCAAAACTGTAGCAGGGTACCTTCACCTCCCACTTTGATCAGATTGCTTTCATTGCATCCCAGCCCTGAAATTCATCTCCCAGTTCTGACACCCTTTTTAATAGTGCAAACCCTAACATAGCTATGCACTGTGCCCATCATCCATGACCTCATAACGAAAGGAACCATAGAATAGTATTTCTGATGCCACAATCCCTTTTCACAAAGACATTCAGGCAACTTGGCTACCCTCCGCCAAGTTTGGCTTCAACCATATCATTCAATCTTCCACCTGAAAATTGCATTCAATAGTAATTTTCTTCTATTCTTAGTACTTTCTTGAAGCCACTTGAATTGCCCCAGAGTTGAAGTCTGTGTCCACATGGCCAAGCTGTGAGACACACAGGCTGACCTCTAGGAGTTCATTATAAGGCCATGAAAAGTGTGCTCCAGAGAAAACTGTCGAGACAAAGGTGACTTTATTTAGCTTTTATCTAGGATGTTTAGTCTTCCTAGAGTGACGAGTACCATAACCACAGATGTCAAGTGGGAACTCAGGGCAGCCTGACAATCCTATCATGTTCCCCTAGTCACTCTCCCAATACTCAAGTCAACTATTTCACATCCCCTCCTTGGAGATCTAAAGCCCCTCTCCCATCCTCACTCTGAGCTAACTTCCTTGCTCCTTATTTCACTAAGAAAATTAGAAGGAATCAAAGACTTTCCATCATCACATCTAACATTCCACTCCATTCCCTCTGGTTCAATGAATGAACTGATTCCATTTGTGTACTGGAGCCCATCCCTTCTCATCTACTCTAGGATTTTGCTCCTAAAACTATCACCTTCTCCCTCAGGATTCTCCTTCTTCCCAGATCATTTCCGTCAGTATACAAATATGCTATAATCTCTTCCATCTGGCAGGGGAAGGGAAGAAACCTCCCTTGGCCACGTGGTCCCCTCAAGCTATTGCCCTAATTTCTTTTTCCACCCTACTCTCCCCACTACCATCCGGATTATATCAAAATTCCTGGAAAGAGAAGTTTACACTCGCAGTCTAGGGGGAAAAAAAAAAAAAAAAAGGCATGCCAATTGCCCTTGCTTTAAATCCATGATCACCAAACTTAGTGGGTCTTGTTGTGGTGATTATCACTGCCCAGAAGTCAAACTACATTTCCTTGTTCCATTCACTCTCCTCATCTGCTGGAGGCCTTTTCCTACCTTCTCCTGTTTCTTCAAACCTCCAACACCTCCTCCCCCCATCCTCATTCTCATATAATGAGTTGCCTTCCATTTCAAAGAGAAAACAGAAGCAATTGGTAGATAATTGCCATAAGCTATCACAAACCACATCTATCCATCTACCTGCATCTGTGCCCATATATCTCCTATTATCATGAATGAATGGCCCACGCACCTATTAAGAAAATCCCCCTCCACTTTTGACCAGATCCCATTTCTTTTTGCCTTCTCCAAAACACCACTCCAATAATTCTTCTCACTCTTGTATTAATTTGTCCATCTATAATTTCCTCTTCTGGCTGAGCCCAGTGGCTCACACCTGTAATCCCAGAACTTTGGGAGGCCGAGGCAGGTGGATCACTTGAGGCCAGGAGTTCAAGACCAACCTGAACAACATGGTGAAAACCCATCTCTACTAAAAATACAAAAATTAGCCAGGCGTGGTGGTGCACACCTGTAGTGCCAGCTACTTGGGAGTCTGAGGCAGGAGAATCACTTGAACCTGGGAGGCGGAGGCTGCAGTGGACCAAGATCGTGCCACTGCACTCCAGTCTGGGCGACAAAGCAAGACTCAGTTCCCCCCCGCCAAAAAAATATATTTCTTCTTCCATCTTAAAACCCCACATTTCCTATTTCCCTGCTCCCCGTAGAGCAAAATTCCTCATAAGAGTTATCTGTTTGGGCCAGGCACGGTGGCTCATGCCTGTAACCCCAACACTTTGGGAGGCCAAGGTGGGCAGATCACCTGAGGTCGGAAGTTCAAGACCAACCTGACCAAAATGGGGAAACTCTGCTCTACTAAAAATACAAAATTAGCCAGGCATGGTGGCACATGCCTGTAATCCCAGCTACTCAGGGGGCTGAGGCAGGAGAATCGCTTGAACCCGGGAGGCAGAGGTTTTGGTGAGCCAAGATCGTGCCATTGCACGGCAGCCTGGGCAACAGGAGCGAAACTCGGTCTCAAAAAAAAAAAAAAAGAGTTGTCTGTTTTTTCTGTCGCTGGTTCTTCTTAAATTTTTTTTTTTTTTTTTTTTTTTTAATTTTTGCAACGGAGTCTTGCTCTGTTGCCCAGCCTGGAGTGCAGTGGCGTGATCTTGGCTCACTGGAAGCTCCGCCTGCCAGGTTCACGCATTCTCCTGCCTCAGCCTCCCGAGTAGCTGGGACTACAGGTGCCCGCCACCATGCCTGGCTAACTTTTTGTATTTTTAGTAAAGAAGGGGTTTCACCGTGTTAGCCAGGATGGTCTCGATCTCCTGACCTCGTGATCCGCCCACCTTGGCCTCCCAAAGTGCTGGGATTACAGGCGTTAGCCATTGTACCCAGCCTGTCTCTGGTTCTTCTGCCATTCTCTCTTGAGCCCACACCAACCCAGGCTCTTGCCATAACCACACCATTAAAACTGCTTCAGGCTGAGTGCAGTGGCCCAGGCCTGTAATCCCAGTATTTTGGGAGGCCGAGGCAGGAGAATCACTTGAGTTAGGAGTTTTAGACCAGCCTGGGTAACAGAGTGAGACCTCATCTCTACTAAAAATCAAAAAAATTAGCTGGGGATGGTGGCATGCACCTTTAGTCCCAGTTATTAGGGATGCTGAGGAGATAAGATTGCTTGAACCCAGGAAATTGAGGATGCATTGAGCTATAATCACGCCACTGCACTCCAACCTGAGCAACAGAATGAGACTCCCTCTCTCTCTAAAAAACAAAACAAAACAAAACCCTGCTGTATCCATTTACCAATGACTCACATATTGCTAAGTTAAATGGTAAACTCTTAGTTCTCACGTTATTTAACATATGGGCATAAAAGTGCAACAGAGCTCAGATGGTTCTGAATCCTGGTGCTGCTGAGGTTGCTTGAAATACGTGGTTAGCTGGGAAGGGTTTGAGCTTATGGGCCACCATGGGGAACATGCCTCATATTTTCTATTATCTCAGAACTGGTTTGGGAAATTCACGTGGGGCAGGGAGATTATGGGTAAAATACAGCATTCTCTTCGTCTCCTAGCAAGCCCACATCTACCTTGCTTACCCTGGTCTTTCTCATCCCACATTCTATGTCCGTCAATTCAGGGAACCCACAGTTCCTGAATCTCTACTCACCCTTTTCCACAAGCTAAACAGTCTTGAAAGACTCTCATTTGTCTCCAGAATGGTTCCTGGTCCCAGTTTCTTTCTGGTTGATTTCACCTTGTTAATACATTCACTCAAACTGCTTGACACCTTTCTGTCCATCTGGTTTTAGCACTTCAACCACTCTGTGGTTCAAATCAGCCACATTCCTTGCCTGGTCCCTTAGCTAGGCCTTTAACAGCAACTATAAAAATGAACCTATTAATAGTCACACTTTTCATTCTTAACACTCTTACTATCATGATATTTTTAAGTCATTCACAATTCTTCCTTGAAGAACGATAGGCTTTTTTTTTCCCTCCTAGTAGGTGTGAGTGTATTAACATTCAACTCAAAAGGGCCCACTCAAGCTTTCCTTATTACAGTCATAATGAAAACTCACAGGGGTGAGTCAACACGTGTAATCAAACATTCTGCTAGTTCCTGCCTCCTTCCTACCTTTTCCTTCTGATAAAGAATCAAAATAGAAAAACCAAAGAGGAAAATGGGTGTGGGGAACATACTTTGGTCTATCCTTGACTTCAGAAACTCAGTTTAAGCCAGGTGCAGTGGCTCATACCTGTAATCCCAGCACTTTGGGAGGCTGAGGCAAAAGGATCGCTTGAGCCCAGGGGTTTGAGACCAGCCTGGGCAACACACTGGGACCTTGTCTCTACAAAAAATTAGCCAGGTGTGTTGGCACATGTCTGTAGTCCCAGGTACTTGGGAGGCTGAGGTGGGAGGATCACTTGAACCCAGGAGGTTGACACTGCAGTGAGCCATGATTGCACCAGTGCATTCCAGCCTAGTGACTGAGTGAGGCTGACTCAAAAACAAAAAGAAACTCAGTTTATCAAGGATCCAAAGATGTTCATTCAGGAAACTAACTCACACTAAGCAAATTCATAGTGCCTCAGTTTCCTCACCTATAAATGGAGACGATAATGTCTGCCTTATAGACTTAGTGTGGAGAGGCCAGGTGCAGTGACTCATACCTGTAATCCTAACACTTTGGGAGGCCAAGACAGGCAGATCACCTGGGGTCAGGAGTTCAAGACCAGCCTGGCCAACATGGTGAAACCTCATTCCTACTAAAAATACAAAAATTAGCTGCATGTGTTAGTGGGTGCCTGTAATCCCAGCTACTTGGGAGGCCGAGGCACGAGAATCTCTTGAACCTGGGAGGCGGAGGTTGCAGTGAGCTGCACTCCAGCCTGAGGCAACAGACTCTGCCTCAAAAAAAAAAAAAAAAGATTTATTATGGACATTAAATAAAATAATGTATCTAATGTGCCTAAGAACTAGCACATAAAACTTTACAATAGATGATGGAGGAAAAGTTATAAATCATATGTAAGTTTACTGTTTACATATAGAACATATACCATTCCTGTGACTAGAATATCTTTATCCACTACTCAAGACATACTTGCCAGGATAGGATACCTGGAAAACAATATTTTTAACCATAAGATTCCTTGAGGTACAAAAGACGCTGGCTGGCTTCAAAGGATATTTCATCTAGGCCCTGAAAGAGGCTGGTCAACTCACTGCCCATAGAACAGCACCCCTGACCAGTGATCAGAACTCTTATGTCTACCAGTTGGGAGATTCCTGTCCCTCCCAGGCTCACTCTTCCTCTTTCTAATACTGGTTGATCCTGCAGATTCAGCTCAGCTTCCAGGGTTCGTTCACCTTTTACTCTGGGCTCTTGGGTGCTCAAGCTTTCCCTTCCATCCTGTCCAGGGAAGCACAATCCTGTATCAGTCCTTTCCTTTGCTGAATCTCTCTCAACACCAGCTTTGAACCCTGCTCTCCTATTTATTCTTTTTTTTTTTGGACAGAGTTTTGCTATTGTTGCCCAGACTGGAGTGCAGTGGGGAGATCTCAGCTCACTGCAACCTCTGCCTCCCGGGTTTAAGCGATTCTCCTGCCTTAGCCTCCTGACTAGCTGGGATTACAGGCACATGTGACCACACCCAGCTAATTTTTTGTATTTTAGTAGAGACAGGGTTTCATCATGTTGGCCAGGCTAGTCTCGAACTACCAACCTCAGGTGATCCCCCTGCCTTGGCCTCTCAAAGTGCAGGGATTACAGGCGTGAGCCGCTGTGCCCAGCCATCCTATTTATTCTTAGCTTCATACCTGACCCTCCTCTTAGTCCAGGAGGGCCTTGTTCTTTATTCTAGAAAAATTCCCTCTAATCTGGCCCTTCTTTGAGACAACTCCCTTGCCTTGTTATATGAAAATCTTGTGTCAGCCTAGCTCTCACCAGAACACAAGTCCAGGCACCCAGAACACTGTTCATTGACCAGAGTCGCAGAGAAAATCTCTGCGAGATTTGGGTAGTAGGGAAAGATTATGCCTGTTCTTGTCTTGAGACAATTGAGACAAATGACCTCTCCTTGCCAGACTCTCCAGTGACTGCCCTCTAGCCACAGACACACTGACCTTCAAGCTGTGCACATCCAAAGGGCCTCACTCCAGCTTGCTCCACTGCTGCCCTTATCATTCCCCTTCCCTGAGGAATTCACTAATGAGTCCTCAGAGTTGCTTTCATTTCCAATTCCAAATGAATTTCTTTAAAGAAAGGCTCAACCTCGAGTCTTTGGTAAAAGCTGAACTCGTCTTACTTACATTCTCATTTCCTGGATTCTGTTAGAGGAAGCCTGGCTGGAATGTCCTCTGCTCAATCTCCTAGTCTCCTTGCCTCGCTGAGCTGCCTCTTTGGTGAACCACCTGTTAGGAGACAGCTGGAGATCCCATTCTTAGACTCCACAGCAGAGGGCACTGTTGTTCTGGCTTTTTTTTTCTTCTCTCTCTTTTTTTTTTTGGAGACAGTCTCACTCTGTGACCCAGGGTGGAGTGCAGTGGCTCAATCTCAGCTCACTGCAACCTCTGCCCCCCAGGTTCAAGCGACTCTCCTGCCTCAGCCTCCAGAGTAGCTGGAACTACAGGCGTGTGCTACAACACCCGGCTAATTTTTGTATTTTTAGTAGAGACAGAGTTTTGCCATGTTGGCCAGACTGGTCTCGAACTCCTGACCTCAAGTGATCCACCCGCCTCAGCCTCCCGAAGTGCTGGGATTAGAGGCATGAGCCACTGTCCCCGGCCCATTCTGGCTTTTCAAACAGGAGTATAAGTGGCACAGTTCAGCCAAGAATGAATTGGCCAGAGCCTCTGAGCCCCTCTGCCTTTCCAAATGGATAAACCTCCTGAAGTTAGAGAAATGTACCTTGGGGCACAATGTGATGGCTCATGTCTGTAATCTAAGCAATTTGTGAGGCCGAGGCGGGAAGATTATTTGAGCCCAGGAGTTCTAGACTAGCTTGGGCAACATAGTAAGACCCCTTCTTTACAAAAAAAAAAAAAAAAAAAATTTCTTTTTAATTAGCCAGGCGTGGTGGCACATGCCTGTAGTCTCAACTACTCAGGAGGCTGAGGCAGGAGGATCACCTGAGCCCAGGAGTTCCAGGCTGTAGTGAGCTATGATTGTGTCACTGCACTCTAGCCTGGGCAACAGAGCAAGATCCTGTCTCAATAAAAACACAACTCTATCCCCTATCCACATGAAACTAGAAAGGGAAGGTACTTGTATTCATAGCTACACTCTAAGCTTAAGGAGTGGGCCCACTGCTAAGCTGGGTGAGTGTGTCTGTATCGCAGCAGACAGGCCACTTTTTCCACAAGGGTTTAGCCTTTCTGCACTGGTCTTCCCCACTGGGACTGATCTAATCCACTGGCAGTCACCCACCAAGTTCCAGGCCTCTGCTCCCCCATTCTGGCCATAGGAAATGATATTACACATTTTAGTAGAGCTGAGGGAGGCCGGGTTCTGCCTGTGGATCAAGGCAATGATACCATGTCACCCACCTAACTCAAGGCTGCTCCAGGTGAGCAGACACCCTTGACAGGACCCCCACTGAGCTGTACACAGGGGAGCCTATCAAAGGCTGGTTCGAACAGTCTATGTTTCCCCTTAGTCCTTTGTCTTTCCTGGGAAGCCTGATGATGTTACAATGGTGGTTAAGAACATGGGCTCTGCCGGGCGCGGTGGCTCACGCCTGTAATCCCAGCACTTTGGGAGGCCGAGGCGGGCGGATCACGAGGTCAGGAGATCGAGACCATCCTGGCTAACATGGTGAAACCCCGTCTCTACTAAAAATGCAAAAAAGTAGCCGGGCGAGGCGGCGGGCGCCTGTAGTCCCAGCTACTCGGGAGGCTGAGGCAGGAGAATGGCGTGAACCCGGGAGGCGGAGCTTGCAGTGAGCCGAGATCGCGCCACTGCACTCCAGCCTGGGCGACTAAGCGAGACTCTGTCTCAAAAAAAAAAGAACATGGGCTCTGGAGTCAACTTGGGTTAAACTCATGTCCCTACCATATGCTAGTTATGTAACTTGGGAAAATTACTAAACTTTTCTGCCCTTGCTTCCTCTTTGGGAAATAATAATGGCACCTACATTATAGAGTTGTGCCAAGCACATTCACTAGCTATTTTTATTGTTATTATCTCTAGAAAATTCCGTGTACTCCACTTTACATCAGCAATCTGCAACCAGCGCTAAGTCCTGCTGTTGTCTCATGCCCCATCTACTTCTCGTGTTCAGAATTCTGAACAAGTGCACCACTTCAAGGAAGATATTTTTGGACATAGAGCCAAAGGAACTGCTTCCATATGGAAAACATGCCTTGAGGATTGGTCTGCTTTCCTGGGCTCATGCTTCTGTCCACTTCCTCCCAAAGCACTGACAATTTATTTGTATCACGGAAGATGATAAGTGCAAATTAGCCTTCCAAACACACTTCAGCCCATTTCAGTACATCTTAATGTTCCATCCACCTTTAAGAGACTAATGCCTAACATTTGATTTGACCTCCTAGACAGGAGTCATGAGTCATTTTTTCTGTTTGTTTTTTTTGTTTTGTCTTTTGTTTTTTGAGACATGGTCTTGCTCTGTCACCCAGGCTGGGGTGCAGTGGCACAATTATAGCCCACTGCACCCTAAACCTCCTGAACTTCAGCGATCTTCCCACCTCAGCCTCCTGAGTAGCTAGGACCACAGGCTCATCCCACCACACCTCAGTCTCCCAAAGTGCTGGGATTATAGGCATTAGCCACCATGCCTGGCTGCAAATACCCTAATCTAGAAGGTAGATTTCTGGGAGGCACAAAGGTAGACTCATTCTAAAAATTGTTCAATCTGAAAACATTGTGGCCAATCAGCCCCAATTGCAACAAACAGAGGCAATGGGCAAAGTAGTGAATAACTAAGATTGTGTGACCACCCCGAGTCACAGGGAAGCTTGTAATACTGAGAAATCTGCACCATTAATTTGGAGGGATGGAAGATCCACTTAAGTACTTTTATATCACCCTAGATGCCCTTCATAGTCTATTCAAAGCATTAAAGGTGGTTTTATGGCAACCCCCAATTTGTGGCCCAGTTCTAGAAGCTATTTGGGGTACTTCATATCTACTTACCAGCAAAGACCATGCAGAGCATAGCGTTAACTGGATGGATGAAGGACCTCTGTTTTATCACCTACCGACAGAATAATTGATTCATCTACCTTACCACATTGGAGTTTGGTTATAAAGAGCTCATTGCATCCCTCTACCCAGAACATGCCCTTTCCCAGTAGCTGTGGCATGATTCTTTCCAAGCCCTGCCCCCTTCACCCCAGGTACCTTCCAAACCTTGGCAGCTTGGGGAAGTTATGGGTTACCAAGAATATCTCCCAGCTTGCCAAAAATGGATGCAAGGTATATGCCAATTGATGCTTGATTCCAAAGGAAGGTATCCAGGTGAGTGATACTGTCCAGCACACCTTCAAGCACACACTGACCAATTCATATGGGAAGCCGAGACCCTGCTGCTTGGACACATTGAGATGATAGAGAACATCATCTGCCTGTACCCTTGGCAATCAGCCTGAGGCCTCAGGAACAGACAGAGTTCCTAACTGTCACCTGAGCTCAGACCAATAATTATTCTCAGTCTAGCTCCCACTGGCCACTAGGAATATGCTTGTTCTTTCTCCTCAGTCTATTTCTATTTGTCCAAGGACATCCTGCCACCCCTACCTTGCCCAAATTCAAATACCAAGCTCAATAATACTGCTTCCAGGAAATGGCCTCATTGCTATAACCTGTAATGAAGTACAAATCAGCCCTGTGGTGCAGTGCAGGCTTCCAGAACTCTATATGCTAACCAAGGCTTCAGTGCTGTTGCTTCTCCAAGTCCTCAACTGTACAGGGAGGGGATTCAAGCTGTTCCCCACTCTAGTGGTACCATTATTTCAGATAGCGAATGTTAAAGGAGATTTAATTGGAGGGCAAACGAGAGAGACGAGGGACAGAGATGATGAATGAGTGAGGCCGAGCCAGGAAGAAAAGAAAAAAGCAGGAGCTGGGGAGGAACTCCAGAACAGAAGGGGCATCGCCACCCTCCACCAGAGATTAGTCAGCAATTCTCGACAATTTCCAAAGAGAATGGTAAACTGATCCAGTTCCTGACAGGCATCCATAATCACAAAACATAAAAATTTGAGGAATGGGATGACTTCTGCTCCAGGAATACAGAATGGAGTCACTGAAAATGTCAGATGCAGAGGTGGATTTTTTTTCTTTTCCTTTTTTTTGGAGACGGAGTTTCACTCTTGTCTCCCAGGCTGGAGTGTAGTGGCATCATCTTGGCTCACTGGAACCTCCACCTCCTGGATTCAAGCGATTCTCTTCCCTTAGCCACCGGGGTAGCTGGGACTACAGGCGTGCACCACTACTCCCAGCTAATTTTTGTATTTTTCATAGAGGCGGGGTTTCACCATGTTGCCCAGGCTGGTCTCAAACTCCTGATCTCAGGTGATCCACCCACTTTGGCCTCCCAAAGTGCTGGGATTACAGGCATGAGCCACTGTGCCCAGCCAAGAGCTGGATTTTACTCTGCATTTGAGACTGGCTGGAGGAGATAGGGAAAGGGGCCTAGCGCCTTTTTGGCTTGCGTGACAGAATGGATGGAACAGCCAAGAGACAGAAATCTTGAAGCCACCCTAAACAGCTCTCCTTTTCTCACTCCCTCACCAAGTCTTGCTCTTCTGCATCTTAAATTTTTCTCAAACTCATCCTCCCTTGTTCAGGAGTCTGAGATGCAAGCCAAATCTAGCCTATTTAAGCAGAATATGAATGGATTTTTTAACATTTTGGCTGGGTACAGTGGTTCACACCTGTAATCCCAGCACTTTGGGAGGTGGAGGCAGATGGATCATGAGGTCAGGAGTTCGAGACCAGCCTGGCCAATATGGTGAAATCCCGTCTCTACTAAAAATACAAAAATTAGCCAGGTGTGGTGGCACACGCCTGTAGTCCCAGTTACTTGGGAGGCTGAGGCAGGAGAATTGCTTGAACCCAGGAGGCAGAGGTTGCAGTGAGCCAAGATCGGGCCACTGCACTCCAACCTGGGTGACAGAGTGAGACTCCGTCTAAAAGAAAGAAAAACTGTATGTATGTGGAGCTGGATGCAGTGGCTCATATCTGTAGTCCCAGAACTTTGGGACGCTAAGGAGGGAAGATCGCTTGAGCCAAGGAGTTCAAGGCTTCAATGAGCTACGATTACATCACTGTACTCCAGCCTGCACGGCAGAGGGAGACCCTCTTAAAATACATAAATAAATAAAAAGAGAAAGAAAATAAGAAAATATTGGGAAGCATATAAAAGCTGCAGTAGGAATGGAAAACTACACATGATGGACGGTAATCAGAAACAATGCTCAGAATCATGCCATAGACCTGGTCTGGCATAGACACTACTGCATTCAATGCTGTAGTGGGCACTACTGGCACCAAGGATGCTGGGTCCTGAATACTGCTGCTGGAAACAGGATGCAGCTTCATTGCTGTCACCTCCTGTCACTAGCAGATAACTTTATATGGCCACTGCTTCCTTGCAACCTTTGATTCAAAATCTGAAGCAGATGTGTTTGATTGGCCTAGCCAAAATTCTTTGTCCATATCCTTGCTGAAAGAGAGGTTGAGTAAGGAAGAACTCGTCTATTCAGCCTCTATTGTGAGATACAGGTTTTGCTTCATAGGGAGTGATTCCCAAACATAACGAAAGCTAGGTAGCCACTACACTGCACTACCTTACCAGCCCCATCTCCTGTCCTTCTCCTCTTCACCCAGCACTCCAGGCTCCAAACCAAATAGCCCTCTGATGCCTCTCTAATGCTTCTAAACACTTGCCATTCTGCTGTCTGAAATGCTCTTCCTGATTCTACTGTAACCCACCTCCTTCTTTTCCTCCAAGACTTAGCTCAAACATAACTTCCACTATTAGACCATTTGAAGTTCTGCAAATATGCCAATCCCAGGAAAGGAATGTCTGCCCAGATAAGGGCCTTTTTCACTTGCACTAACCCTAAGTATGTGTCCAATATCCTGATTCCAGAAGTTGGCCGCTTAAAACCCAGGAGTCAGGCAGGAGCAAGAGAGTGGTAAGGGAGGTCTTGTGATCACTGCGTTCTCCCTCCCTCCCCTCTGTCACAGCCATGGTGATTGGATTCCTGAGAACTGGATGTGAATGGCTAGGAGAGATGCCTGCCATGCACCTGGTTAGCATGGAGACCAGGGAATCAGAGAATCAAATAGTCATTTGCCAAGTACTCAGAACAAGTCTACTCTCATTTCAGACCAGAAGGAATCAGAGCCTACTAGGCTTCCCCCCATTATCTCAAAAGATGGGAATTATTCCGTGCACCAGAATAGCCACACAAGATACCACGAAGCTGTCCGGAAGGTGTTGTTGAAGACATGTAAGTACCTTGGGGTGGGCATCATGCTAGGAGAAAAAAAGATATGTCTGAGTTCCTAAAGAATGGCTGGGATGGGCCGGGCGCGGTGGCTCAAGCCTGTAATCCCAGCACTTTGGGAGGCCGAGACGGGCGGATCACGAGGTCAGGAGATCAAGACCATCCTGGCGAACACGAAACCCCTGGCCTCTACTAAAAATACAAAAACTAGCCGGGCGAGGTGGCGGGCTCTGTAGTCCCAGCCTACGTGGGAGGCTGAGGCAGGAGAATGGCGTGAGAACTCCGGAGGCGGAGCTTGCAGTGAGCTGAGATCCAGCCACTGCACTCCAGCCTGGGCTTAATTGACGGTGACTCCATCTCAAAAAAAAGAATGGCTGGGATGAGGCCGGGTTTGATTAACCCAAGGTCAATCCCAGCACTTTGGGAGGCCAAGGCGTGTGGCAGGATCAAGGTCAGGAGTTCAAGACCAGCCCTCCGGCCAACATAGTGAAGTTCCCATCTCACTAAAAATATTAAAATTAGCTTGGTGGCACAGTGCATGCCTGTAGTCCCAGCTACTCAAGAGGCTGAGGCAGGAGGAATCACTCTGAAGCCAGGAGCTGGAGGCTGCAGTGGAGCTGAGATCGTGCCACTGCACTCTGAAGGCTTGGGCAATAGAGGCAGAGACTGGCCCCCAAAAAAAAAAAAAAAAAAAAAAAAAAAAAAAAAGAATGGCTAGGATGTGGTTGGGTATGGTTATCTGGCAGGAAAGAAAAAAAAAAAAAAAAAAGAGCCAAGAGGAGAGAGACTGAGAGGAAGAGGGAGAAAGTAGACTTGGTGGGATAAGCATGATAAAATAACTTTTTTTAAGGCAGAGTCTTGCTCTGTCACCCAGGCTGGAGTGCAGTGGCGCCATCTCAGCTCACTGCAACCTCTGTCTCCCAGGTTCAGTAGCTGAGATTACAGGTGTCTGCCACCATACCCAGCTAATTTTTGTATTTCTCTTTTAGTGACGTGGGTTTCACTATGCTGTCCAGGTTGAGCCCCAAACTGACCTCAGATATCCATTTCATTTAAGTTCCCAAAGTGCTGGGATTACAGGCGTGAGCCACCATGCCCATCAATAAAATGAAATTTGAATTAGACTTAGAAGCAGAAGATCCGGCCGGGCGCGGTGGCTCAAGTCTGTAATCCCAGCACTTTGGGAGGCCGATGGGCGGATTACTAGGCTGTGAGATCAAGACTATCCTGGCTAACACGGGTGAAAACCTCAGATTCACTAAAAAAAATACAAAAACTAGCCGGGCTTTAGATAGGAGCTTGTAGGGTCCCAGCTTACCCAGCTGAGGCAGGAGAATGCACGTGAACCTGGAGGCGGAGCTTGCAGTGAGCTGAGATCCGTTATCAGACCTCCAGCCTGGGCGCATAGAGTGAGACTCCATCCCAAAAAAAAAAAAAAAAAAAAGAAGCAGAAGATCCATGTTTGAGTCCTAGTTCTGCCTCTCTTTTGATGTCTCACCTTTTCCTTTCTTGGAAACAGGATCTCATTCTGTCACCCAGGCTGGAGTGCAGTGGGCACAACTATAGCCTTCCACTGCAGCCCGAACTCCCAGGCCTCGAAAGTGATCTTCCTTGCCCCAGCCTCCTGAGTAGCTGGACTACAGGCATGCACTCACTAAGCTATTGATTTTTAAAACCATTTTTGTAGAGAGGGAGTCATGCTATGTTGTCCAGGCTGGCATCAAACTCCCAGGCTCAAGTGATCCTCCCACCTTGGCCTACCACAGTGCTGGGATTACAGGTATGAGCCACCACACCCAGCCCATTTACCCTTTATTGACCTACTCCTTCATCGGTTTTGCTGCTGTTGTTTTGAGGCAGATTCTCACTCTATCGTCCAGGCTGTAGTGCAGTGGTGCAATCTTGGTTCACTGCAAACTCCGCCTCCCTTGTTCAAGTTATTCTTGTGCCTTAGCCTCCCGAGTAGCTGGGACTGCAGGACTGCGCCACCACGCCTGGCTAATTTTTGCATTTTTAGTAGAGATGGGGTTTCACCATGTTGGCCAGGCTGGTCTCAAACTCCTGATCTCAGGTGATCCATCTCCCTCGGCCTCCCAAAGTACTGGGATTACAGGCGTGAGCCACCACTTCGGGCCCCTCATTGGTTTAAAGGCAGGATGTTGAGGAGAGAAAATGCCTGATTTATTGTTTTACTAATCTTTCAAAATTGTTGGGAGAAAAAAAGTAAAAATGAAACCATTGTATATTATCATGCATTATCCCTTTGAGGAATAGTAAGCACCAGCTTTGGCATTTTATTGAACCGGGTTTAAACTGCAAACGAATTCTGTGACTTTAGGCAAGTTCCTTTAACCACAATCTCTCTGAACCATCTGGAAATCGGAATAATACTTTTTAGCACTATTGTGAAGAGAGAACATGTACATTTTAAAAAGCATGTAGCCAGCCTGGGCAACATGGTGAAATCCCATCTATAAAACACACAGCCAGACACGGTGGCTCATGCCTGTAATGCCAGCACTTTAGGAAGACGAAGCGGGCGGATCACTTGAGGTCAGAAGTTCGAGACCAGCCTGTCCAACGTGGCGAAACCCCGTCTCAACTAAAAATACAAAAAAATGTTAGCCGGGCATAGTGGCAGGCACCTGTAATCCCAGATACTTGGTAGGCTGAGGCAGGAGAATCACTTGAACCCAAGAGGCAGAGGTTGCAGTGAGCCGAGATGGTGCCATTGCACTCCAACCTGGATGACACAGTGATACTCCGTCTCAAAAAAAAAAAAAAATTTGCGGGGCGTGGTGGTGCTCGCCTGTAGTCCCAGCTATTCAGGAGGCTGAGGTGGGAGAATCACTTAAGCCTGGCAGGTCAAGGCTGCCATGAGCTGTGATAGCGCTACTGCACTCCAGCCTGGGTGACAGAGCAAGACCCTGTCTCAAAAAAAAAAAACCAAAAACTAGAAAGCATGTAGGACATCAAAACATGATGTAGGCTGATAAAAAATAAAAATAAAAATAAACATCACATAGTGTATGATGCCATTTATATAACATTCTTTTTTTTTTTTTTGAGACGGAGGGGCCGGGTTTTCGCCTTTTCCCCCCGGCTGGGGTGCCGTGGCCCGGTTTCTCCTCACCGCAAGCTCCGCCCCCCCCGTTCCCGCCATTCTCCCGCCTCAGCCTCCCAAGTAGCTGGGACTACAGGCGCCCGCTACCGCGCCCGGCTAGTTTTTTGTATTTTTAGTAGAGACGGGGTTTCACCATGTTAGCCAGGATAGTCTCGATCTCCTGACCTTGTGATCCACCCGCCTCGGCCTCCCAAAGTGCTGGGATTACAGGCTTGAGCCACCGCGCCCGGCCTTTTTTTTTTTTTTTTTAAGACAGGGTCTCACTCTGCTGCCCAGGCTGAGTACAATGGGGCAATTATAGCTCACTACAGTCTCAGACTCTTGGGCTCAAGTGATCCTCCCACCTCAGCCTCCCGAGTAGCTGAGACTACAGGCGTGTGCCACTATGCCAGCTTTCTTCTTTTTCTTTTTTTTTTTTAGACACAAGGTCTGGCTATTTTGCCCAGGCTGGTCTTGAACTCCCGGGCACTCCCAGGCACAGCAGTCCTCCCGCCTCAGCCCCACAAAGTGCTGGAATTGTAGGTGTGAGCCACCACACCAGGCCTTACAACATTCTTATATGACATTCTTATATAACATTCTTATATAACACTCTTATAACATTCTTTTTTTTTTGAGACGGAATCTTGCTCTGTCACCCAGGCTGGAGTGCAATGGCACGATCTCGGGTCACTGCAACCTCTGCCCTCTTGGTTCAAGCGATTCTCCTGTCTCAGTATTCTGAGTAGCTGGAATTACAGGCACCCGCCACCAAGCCCGGCTAATTTTTGTATTTTTAGTAGAGACGGGGTTTCACAATATTGGTCAGGCTGGTCTTGAACTCCTGACCTCAGGTGATCCACCTGCCTCGGCCTCCCAAAGTGCTGGGATTACAGGCGTGAGCCACCGCATCTGGCTCTTATAACATTCTTAAAATGACAAGATTACAGAAAATGAAGAACAGATCACTGATTTCCAAAGTGGGACAGTGGGAGAGGGTGGCTATAAAATGCCAGCTCCAGATGGGTGGTGATGGAACTATTCTGTATCAGTGTATTCAATATATTAATATCATGTTGTGGTAGTGTACTATAGTTTTGTAAGCTGTAACCATTGTGGGGAAGAGTAAAGGGTACACATGATTTCCCTGTTTTTGTTTTTTTTTTTAAATAGAGACAGGGTCTTGCTATGTTGCCCAGCCTGATCTTGAACTCCTGGGCTCAAATGATTCTCCCAAAGTGCTGGGATTACAGGCATGAGCCATTGCACCTGGTTTCCCTATACTATTCATTACAACTGTATGTGAACCTATAATTATAACAAAATTAAAGTTTAAAACCTAAAATACTTTCAGAAATCAAAACAGGCACATGTGGAAAGAGGGGTAATAAGTTATTTCTAACAGCAAAACTTTAATATTTTTCCATTTTAATTTTTTTGAGACAGAATCTTGCTCTGTTGCCCAGGCTGGAATGCAGTGGCACAATCATGGCTCACCGCAGCCTCAACAACCTCCCAGGCTGAAAGGATCCTTCCCACCTCAGCCTCCTGAGTACCTGGTACTACAGGCGTGCACCATCCCACTGGACGAATTTTTGTATTTTTTGTAGAAATGGGGTTTCAACACGTTGCCTGGTCTGGTCTGGAAGTCCTGGGCTCGAGTGATCCATCTGCCTCTTAAAGTGCTGGGATGGCCGGGCGCGGTGGCTCACGCCTATAATCCCAGCACTTTGGGAGGCCGAGGCGGGCGGATCACGAGGTCAGGAGATGGAGACTATCCTGGCGAACACGGTGAAACCCTGTCTCTACTGAAAATACAAAAAAATTAGCCGGGTGTGGTAGCAGGCGCCTGTAGTCCCAGCTACTCGGGAGGCTGAGGCAGGAGAATGGTGTTAACCCGGGAGGCGGCGGAGCTTGCAGTGAGCGGAGATCGCGCCACTGCACTCCAGCCTGGGCGACAGAGCTAGACTCCCTCTCAAAAAAAATAAAAAAATAAAAAATAAACAAAGTGCTGGGATTACAGGTGAGCCACTGCACGTGGCCTCTAATAGCAAAACTTAATAGCTTATTATTAATTAATAGGAAAATAAGACAAAAAATGTAACATCTACTCAATGAATTATTAGGGATTTTAAAAAAATTATTATAAACACTGTATAGCAATCCAGAATATTAGGCTATAATTCTAAGTTTTAAAAATAAACAAATTTTATACTGGTAGAATTAGACTTATCCAAATAAATAGTAAAAGTACTTTTTTTTCTCTTTCTTTTTCCTTTTTTTTTTTTTTTTGAGACAGAGTCTCGCTCTGTCACCCTGGCTGGAGTGCACTGGCACGATCTCAGCTCACTGCAACCTCCGTCTCTCAGGTGTAAGCAATTCTCCTGCCTCAGCCTGCCAAGTAGCTGGGATTACAGGCACCCACCATGATGCCCTGCTAATTTTTGTATTTTTGGTAGAGATGGGGTTTCACCACGTTGGCCAGGCTGGTCTCAAACTCCTGACCTCAAGTGATCCACCTGCCACGGCCTCCAAAAGTGCTGGGATTACAGGCATGAGCCACCTCACCCAGCCAAAAGTACTTTTTTTTTTTTTTTTTTTTGAGACAGAGTTTTGCTCTTATTGCCCCAGTTGGAGTGCAATGGCGCAATCTTGGCTCACCGTAACCTCTGCCTCCTAGGTTCAAGTGATTCTCCTGCCTCAGCCTCCCGAGTAGCTGGGATTACAGGCATGCACCACCACGCACGACTTTTTTTTTTTTTTTTTTTTTTAAGTAGAGACGGGGTTTCTCCATGTTGGTCAGGTTGGTCTCGAACCACGGACCTCAGGTGATCTGCCTGCCTCGGCCTCCCAAAGTGCTCAGATTACAGGTGTGAGCCACCGCGCCCAGCCCAAAAGTACTTTTTCAGACAGCATCAGAGTCTGATATTATTACAAAAATTTAAGAATATTTAATACCACATCTAGAACATAATAGGCACTAGATAAATGACATCTATTAACAGCATCTAAACATGAGGTAGTATTAGTTAGGTTTCAGAGAATCACTTGGAGTGAGCAAAGGAAGCCATTTTTTCCAAGAGGAGGGAAGAGAATGAGGATGATTAAGCCAAGAAAAAAGAAAAATAATAGATCAGTGGACCCCATCTTACACATTTCCCTCGTGGGTTGACCACCTGTTTTTCTACCATCTTAGCACTTGGGGAAAACTCTCTTGGAGATGGGCTTACTAGCAGCAGGAAGAAGCAAGACTGATTCATTTGACCATGAAGGATGTGAGATGCTGGAATCCGGAAGTGAAGCAGGGTGTGGTAACCACACTCCCAGGACCTCTCAGCACCTGGTCAGGCCAAGCAGTTGCTGGGCTGGGCTGGGCTATTGCTGCCCTGAGGCAGAAAAGTGAGCCGAGAACTTGAAGGAATTAGATAACCTGCCCTTCCCCTCACCCATTCAGTTCCCAATCAGGTCTTCAGAATCCCCTTGACTGATGCTCAGAACTTCAGCTTCTGGCAGTCCCATGATCCAGGAGTGCGTCCAGAGGAAACCATGCCATGGATCCGGAGCCCACGCCACTGTCTCATAAAAAGCGCGATGACCAGGTTAGGCTGGGAGGGGCATAAGGGTGGGGAGGTCAAGGAAAGTACTCCTTCCCTTTACTTCAGTCTTAGAGACTACTTCATCTCTGGTCAGTTAGGGAATTAGGAGAGATTTGAGTCTTACCAGAGAAAACTGGCCCCAGAATTTGGGCCATGATGGCATTAAAAGGAGTTAAAGATTTGTCTGTGTCTTTGTGTTCCTCTTTGTGGGTGTGACTTCTGAGCTGGTGCAAAACAAGTGTCCATAGTATTCCTGTGGCAGTCCAATGCTGCTTTCATCGCTACCTCTCCACCTCTCAAATCACCATCCATTGGCAGTAGCCCCACTTTTTCATCACTACCCCTACTCATTCTGCCCTGAGGCAGTTTGGGGAGCTATTTATTTATTTATTTATTTATTTATTTATTTATTTATTTACTGATAGAGACGGAGTCTAGCTCTCACCCAGGCTGGAGTGCAGTGGCGCGATCTCAGCTCACTGCATCCTCTGCCGCCCAGGTTCAAGCAATTCTCCTGAATCAGCTCCTGAGTAGCTGGGATTATAGGCACCCACCACCGCGACCGGCTAATTTTTGTATTTTTAGTAGAGACGAGGTTTCACCATCTCGGCCAGGCTGGTCTTGAACTCCTAACCTTGTGATCCACCTGCCAGGGCCTCCCAAAGTGGTGTGAGCCACTGGGCCCAGCCTCTTAGGAGCTATTTTTAAGGATCTCCTGCTTTCCAGCCTGGCCTGGCTGAATCTCTCTCTGAATCTCTTCTTTCCAGATTTATGGATCACTCTATTCTCAATGACAGAACCTTCAGTCTGTATTAAGAAAATATGGCTGCAGAAAGACAAGAGGAATTGTGGCAAGAGTGCAAAGAGGGGGAAAGAAGGAGGTTTCCCAGTTCCGATGGCTAACTAATGAGAGGAGGATATGGAGAAAGCAGAGTAAACAGATTGGACTAAAAGTTGCTTGTGTGCACGGCGGGAGCTGTGGGGTCAGGGTGGGAGTGATTCCAGTGTCCAGGTTGTTGTGAGAGCTGGTGTGTGGGAGATTCCTGAATGAGCCAGACCTTAGAGTGAGAAGTCTGTGAGGGGCCAAGGCACTGGAAAGCACCACAGGCCTCATGCGTGGCAGGGGTCACACACAAATCTGGGAAGGCATATACTGGAGCTCATGATGCTGAAAGGCCTTGAGTAGTCACACTCTCTGAAGATACTACAGCTTCTCCTTAGCAGGGAGAAAGCCACAGGAAGTCCTCAGACCACAGATGAGAGGCCCACGGAGCCCTGGGGCAGGAGGTCGCCCCCTACACCAGGCTCTGTCACTTCTGACCCACCCAGGGCTCGGAACAGCTACAGAGAACAGGGAATTTTACAAAGAGCTTGATTTTATTGATATTTAAATATATTAAATATTTCACTGAAATACATGGTACACCATCCTCCCTCACCCCCACAGTGGTTACATTACAAAACCAAAGCCCATGGCCTCCCATCTCCTGACTCCTCCACCAACTGGGTGAGGAAAGGGGCAATGGTTGCCCAGGGGAAGGGCATGGCTGGCACTGTGGTACGGGGAGCCAGGGTGTGGACAGGCCCTCCCACCTGGCAAAAAGCAGAGACAAGCCACCCAAGGCTGAGGTCTTCCCACTCTGATCTACTTATACCCTCACCCCTACCCCATGGCACCAAGTAGTCTATCCCTTCCTATCCAGGGCTATGGCTGGGGGCAGGGGAGTAGACTTTCTGTCTGGAAAAACAAGTCTTTTCCCCTCCTTCTGCCATGACTAATGAAGTACCTGATGGCCCATTTGGTTGATGCATGAAGATGCCCAAGGGAGGCAGTACCCAGAAACCCGGCCTCCACAGGGAGCTGGTGTCAGAGGGGCATGAGGAGGGGCAAGTGCACTGCCTGCCCCTTCCACTCCCAAACCCAGTAACTCTGGAAACCCTTCTCCTCTGCCTCTCTAGTCATTTCCAAGACAAAGTGATCTTCAAGCAAAATTCAGGCTAGTGCCTTTGGCTTAAATAGGTACAGACAGAGAAACTGAGGGACCAACAAATTCAGGCCACAGTCAAAGAGGTTGCAGGGAAAGGGGTAAAAGGAAGGCAAAGATAGGAAGGGAATCTAGAGTTCAACCTCCTAACCCTTTTGCCAGCCCCCAAGGTTTCACAAGGAGCTGGGGAGCCAGAAACATGCTAGACTCAGGCTGAAGGCTGGAGAAAGCCAAGTTTAAGGTTCCTCTTCCCCACCCAATAGTACCAGTATCCGGGTCCTCAGAGGGATTCCATGCTACCCCAGCCCCAAAGCATACCATGTCCCAGGACACTATCTGGGGAAGCCAGGAAATTCCTGAGCCTCTGTCCATCAAACCCCAGACAGTTCAAGTGTTAGCATGGAGCACTGGGGCTCAAGCAAGCGCTTGGGTCCCTGCCACAGACAGGGAGAGTCATGCTGCACACATGGCCCCCAAACGGCACTTAGGGATTTGGCACAAAAAGGACTCCTCTCCCTCCTTTTGCTACCACACCCCATCCCACTCCTGTGTAATCTGGGCGTCTCTCTACATCCCCTGAAATAGGAAACCCTGCTTTATTCCCAGAAGACAGAGGCCCACAGGAGAGACGCAACCTGGGGTGGAGAGCTGAGGAGCAGGAGCCCAAGGACTCACACAGACCTGGAAAACAGATATGCACACAAAGACCAACATGCACACACAGTTACACAAACACACAGGCCCTCCCCAACGCCAGAGACTTGGGAGGGCAGGTTTGGGATCAGGGTCATCTTTCTCCATGCCCTGACCCTTTTCTATTTGGCAACAGAAGAGGGAGAGATGCTCCATGCCCCCTTGCCAGTAGACAGCAAGAGAGCACTGGGGCAGAGTGACCTGATCTGGACCCCATCGGGGTCCTCAGATCAGAGTCTGGCACCGCCCCAGCCCTGGCCTGCCTGCTCTTTGGCACCTGCAGGTGAACTTCCAGCTCCTGACCTGATATCCCCACACACAGGCTTGCTCTCTGAGCATTTTCACAGTACCAGTGAGGCCAGACGCCCTGTTCCCTGGAGCGTGCAGGAACTGGGGCTAAATCTAAGCTGTCAGAGGTCCCTTTGTTCCCCTTTGGGGACAGATTGTGGGACTAGAATTTGGCACATGGAAACATTCTCCTGAAATATGGCCAAAGCTGGCTCCCCAGAGCATCTCCCTCCTCTGCTCTGTGCCTAGGAGGGACACCTGGCTGCGGTGGGGAAGTGCCCAGGACCAGTGCTGGGGACGCAGGTATTGCAAAGGCAAGCATGGAATAGGCACTCCTCATGCCTGTCTTTGTACAAAATATTGTACAAAATATTCCCAGGAAAAAAGAGGGAAAAGAAGGGCCCAGCCCTGAATCTGCTGCCCAGACAGACAGGGAAGGGTAGGCATGGCAAGCTGCCATTTTAATCCCTCAGGCAAGAGGCCTCCCTCTGCTTCTGCTACTGACCCCTCCCCTGCTCCCAAAAGCTGGAAGATTGGAGAGGGAATAGCCCTACCCCAAGTAAGAAAGAAAGTCACTTGCATAATCCTCTTGGTAGGTAGCCCCTTGTTTTCCAGCTTGAGGGTAGACAATCATGATCCAAGCACAGCCTGCTGGGATGTTCCCTTTTGTGGTTAGCAGGGTCTGGAGGCTCAGTGCCCCCTGCCACAGCTCCACCCAGCGAGCACAGAGTCCACTCAATGCCCACCTTGATCCCTTCAGCTGAATTTGTGGCTGGGTCCTGCTAACTGCTGGGGCCCCCATTGAGGAAGTAGGTGGTCATCTCCCCCTTGCCCTTCACCTTGACCACCCCTCGACACTCCAGCTGGTAGCCCTTGGCAGCTAGAACCTGGTACAGGTCCGTGGTCACCTGGGGGAGTGGGAGGGGAGCCCGCTTAGCCTGGAATCCTTCCTGCTGCATTTGCAGGGGCCCAGGGGTTCTCTAGTCAAGCTAGCTCCCTTCCCCCAACCCTCACCCCACCATACACAGAACACTAGCCACCCTACCCCTGTCCTAGCAGACTGCAGAGACACCGTGGAAGCCCTCTGGGCCCACCTTCCTCCCAGCCCCTGCTCATATTCCCCTCACCTGGATTCGGTCGGGGACCCCCGTGCTGTCCATACGACTAGAGACATTCACTGTGTTCCCCCAGATGTCATACTGCGGCTTCCGAGCCCCGATGACACCTGCCACGACTGGGCCCATGTTCAGCCCTGAGGTGGGGAGAACAGCAAGAGACTAGTGCATGCTCCAGGCTAAACCCAGGGAGTCATCCCACCTCCTGGAACAGGTAAAAGGACCCAGAGAAAAAAATGGAAAAAGGACAAGTCTCCTGGTTGTAAAGAACGATCTAGTTCAAGACCAGCCTGGCCAACATGGTGAAACCCCATCTCTACAAAAAAACACAAAAATTAGCTGGGCATGGTGGTACACGCCTGTAGTCCCAGCTACTGAGGAGGCTGAGGTGGGAGAACAGATTGATTGATTGAGCCTGGGAGTTGATGCTGCAGGGAGCTGTGATTGTGCCACAGCACTCTAGCCTGGTGACAGAGCAAATCCCCATCTCAAAAAAAAACCCAAAACAACAAACAAAAACACCCGAAGACCTGAGCACCTCAGTTTAGGAGCTCCCCTGAGTCAAGGCAGCCATGCTATAACAGTAACCTCCTGAATGCCTGTTCCATGTCAACCACTCTAGTAAGCATTTTACATGGCTTTATCCTTTCTTTTTTTTCTTTTTGAGATGGAGTCTTGCTCTGTTGCCCAGGATGGAGTACAGTGGCATGATCTTGGCTCACCGCAACCTCTGCCTCCCAGAATCAAGAGATTCTCCTGCCTCAGCCTCCTGAGTAGCTGGGATTACAGACACGTACCACCATACCCAGCTAATTTGTTTGTTTGTTTGTTTTTTGAGATGGAGTCTCGCTCTGTCGCCCAGGCTAGAGTACAATGCTGTGATCTCGGCTCACAGCAAGCTCTGCCTCCCAGGTTCACGCCATTCTTCTGTCTCAGCCTCCCAAGTAGCTGGGACTGCAGGCGCCCGCCACCATGCCCGGATAATTTTTTGTATTATTAGTAGAGACGGGGTTTCACCATGTTAGCCAGGATGGTCTTGATCTCCTGACCTTATGATCTACCCACCTCGGTCTTCCAAAGTGCTGGGATTACAGGTGTGAGCCACCGCGCCCAGCCATATTTTTTTTTTTTAGTAGAGACGGGGTTTCACTATGTTGGCCAAGCTAGTCTTGAACTCCTGACCTCATGATCTGCCCATCTCAGCCTCCCAAAGTGCTGGGATTACAGGCATGAGTCACCGCGCCCTGCCTGGCTTCATCCTTTTATTTTTATTTTTATTTTTTTTGAGATGGAGTCTGGCTCTGTCTCCCAGGCTGGAGTGCAGTGGCCGGATCTCAGCTCACTGCAAGCTCCGCCTCCTGGGTTTACGCCATTCTCCTGCCTCAGCCTCCTGAGTAGCTAGGACTACAGGCACCCGCCATCTCGCCCGGCTAGTTTTCTGTATTTTTTTAGTAGAGACGGGGTTTCACCGTGTTAGCCAGGATGGTCTCGATCTCCTGACCTAGTGATCCGCCCGTCTCGGCCTCCCAAAGTGCTGGGATTACAGGCTTGAGCCACCGCGCCCAGCCCATCCTTTTAATACCTCTAAAAGGTAGGTATTTTTATCCCCAGTTTATAGATAAGGTAACTGAAGCTTAGAGAAGTTAGAAGACTTCTCAAATAAGCCAGTAAATGGAGCAGCCAGAATTCAAACCAGATAGTCTGACTCCCATCCACCAGTTCATTTGAGAGGAAGTACCTCTTATCGGACTGGTCACATATAAGGGCAGAAGTATTCAAGTTTAGATAAACGTGATTTTTAATCCCAGCTCTGCCACTTACTAGTTATTTGACCTTGGGCAAGTTATTTAATCTGAGAGTCAGTCTCTATCCAATGAAAGGGGATAATAATATCAGTATTAAAGTATGCTCAAAAATTTCTAGGACAGTGCCTAATGATCTCTGTTCTTAATATCAGACTTGATATAGGAGGTCAGAGGGAAGAAAACCCCACAGGAGCCCTGATGGGAAATCTGTGATCCCATCCCCAGCCTATAATCCCAGCTTCAACCAGAAACAGTCCTGGGAAAACCTGCCAAGCAACCAAGCCCTCTTACCAATCTTCATCTGGAAATTGTTGAAGGAGTGCTCATTGATGTGCTTCATCTGCTCCATGAGCCGCATGGCATAGTCAGCCAGGGCAGTGATGTGGGAGCGGCCCACCTGATCGTAGGTGCTGGCGTTCAGCCCTGAGGCAGCCATGTAGGTGCTACCAATTGTCTTGATCTTTTCCAGCTGCCGGAACCGCTCCTCGCTGATGATCTGAACAACACAAGGGGACCTGGCTGTCAAGGCAAAGACCTCAAACCCAGCCCTGCCCCAACACTCATTTCTTGCCACGCCTTGCCTCCCTTGCCCACTTTCCTGTCTCAAGAGCCCCCTTCCAGCTGCTGCTACCAGTGTAAGACTGACAAGCTGGGAAAACAAGCCCCCTAGGACTCCAGGCAGGACTTGGGCATACAGCTTAAGAAGGTCTCTCCCATAGCTCACTCACAGAACACAGACACACAGGTGGGATATTAAGCAATTTCTCCAATCCTCACCTTCTGGGATACTGAGTCCCAGGGTGAGTAAGTGACCTCCCTCCAGAACAGTGAACAGCCCATTCCTGACCTGGATGTTCAAGACACTACCTCACATTTTGCTTCAATTTTCTCTATTCAGAGGACCATCTTGCTTAGTTGGTCTCATGAGGTTCTGTCCACAGACCATTGCCTTCTTCTTCAGTGACATCCACCTGGTACCTATCTTATCCCCCTACAGATCAAGTCCTCCCCTGCTCCCCAACAATGATGACCCTGCCCCACTAGGGCTGACCCCCTTGATGCCTTTGACACCTTCATTTTTTTTTTTTTTTGAGACCGAGTCTCACTCTGTCGCCCAGGCTGGAGTGCAGTGGCGCGATCTCGGCTCACTGCAAGCTCCGCCTCCCGGGTTCATGCCGTTCTCCCACCTCAGCCTCCCGAGTAGCTGGGACTACAGGCGCCTGCACCACGCCCGGCTAATTTTTTGTATTTTTAGTAGAGCTGGGGTTTCACCGTGTTAGCCAAGATGGTCTCGATCTCCTGACCTCATAATCCGCCCACCTCGGCCTCCTAAAGTGCTGGGATTACAGGCGTGAGCCACCGCGCCTGGCCCCTTCATGGGTTCTCACCTCTACCTCCACTATGCCTGCCCTTACCCCTACCCCTGATGCCTCTGAGTCCCATCAAATCTCTCTTTCTCTTCCCAGTGCCACTCGCCCCTTCCAGTCCCTGGCCTCCAAGTCCCCCTGATTCTCTGCCAGCACTAGCCAACTGGACAAGTACCTCATCAAAGTCAGCGATGATCTCGTTGAGCAGCCGCAGGCACTCGACACCCTCATTGTTTGCCTCCAGCTCCACATAGAACTCAGAGAAGTTGGCAATGGAGGCAAACATAACAGCCACACACTCACACGACTGATAGTAGAGTTCATCATTGCGGCGCTCCCGGGCCAGGAAGTGGGCGGCCACGTCCTTGGGCAGAATGTTATGCAGCAGCCTCCGGTTGTATGCCTGTAGCTCCTCCATCTCCTCCTTCTCCCCTGTTGCCTGTGGACACCACACCCATCACCCATTGCCTGACATTCAGAAGGGGTGGGTGTGGTGGCCAAGGCTTGGAAGTGGGAGTCAGAGGGAATCACATAGAGGAAGAAAGGCATGGACAGATGAGGCCTAAAGAACAGGCAAAGGGGTAAAGGGGGCAGGTACAGGATAGGGCAAGGAGTAAGGGATGGGCACAGAGAAGGCATGGAACCAGGGTGGGCCTAGAGGCGGCCTGAGGCTTAGCCAGCTAGCAGGAGATACGTTTCTGGCCTGGCCCAGGCTCCACCCCTAGGTTCCTCCTCTTCCCCCAAAGGCCCACCCGGTCACCTGTAGTTTCCAGAGGAAGTCTAGGCGGGCAGTCGACTCCACCTGCTGAGCATGCAGATACAGCGCCAGCGCAAACACCAGCAGAATCACAGGGGTCATATATTTGAGGGCCACCCTCCCTGCAGCTGGACTAAGGATAAGCAGAGACATGCTTGGTGTCTGAAGGAGGCATCTAATGGCCCTACCCTTTGCTGCCTCGGAGCCCTCACTTACCAGTCCAGCCCATCAAAGGTCTCATTGGAAGAAGCCCTGGCAAGAGGAGAGAAAAGACAAAGTCATCAGTGCTTCCTGGGTTGCTGGGTGGGCACATGGAAGGGGAGATACAGACTGCATTTACTAAGCACATACTAGAAATCAGGCATTGGGCCAGGGCTTTTACTTACATTAATTAACTCATTAAGAGTAGAGGTTAAGAAAACCTCTACTCTTAGAGACTCCTCTACTTACCAGCTATGTGACCTGAGACAAGTCGCTTAACTCTCTACGCCTCCTTCCCCATCAGTACAACAGGGATCAGATTTAAACAAGGTATGTAAAAGGCTTAGCACAGTTCCTGCCATATAGTAAGCCTTCCATAAATGTCAGTTACTATAATCTTTACAATGCCTCTGTGATTTAGGTGACAGTGTCATTTTACAGATGAGGAAATTGAGGCTCAGAGAAGCTAACTCACCTGTCTAAGGTCACACAGCTAATGAGCAGGGATTCAAACCCAGAAGACACCACAGGCTTTTTCTACTACAACAAGCCACGGCCACATATCAAAGGAATGGGGTTTTGCAGAGGAAAAGCCAGTATGATGTCCCAGGCAAAGCCCCCAAGCAGGAGTCAGAAGCTTTGGTTCCTAGCCAGAGCCCTGCCACCAAGCAGCTGTATGTCCTATGGGTGGTTAAGATGGTGGATGTGAAAGCACCATGCAAATACAAGAGGGAATTTTTTTTTTTTTTTTTTTTTAATGTCTAGCCTAAAGACACAAGGATTTCCCAGGACTGGGGTTTCCTTGGGGTAACTATTTGGGGTCACATGCTGGGAACTCCTCCATCTCCTCCCTTTCCCCCACAGGGGAGTTGTGGCATTCCAAGAGCACAAGGGGCCTGGGCACCAGAGAGGCTCACAGTGACCCAGCAAGGTCAGGGAAGCTCCTGGGGTATTAAAGGACCTGAGAATAAACTCACAAGCCATGGACGCCAAGCAGTAGGTCATAGTTGTCAAAGATGGTGGCTGGGGGACCCAGCAGAAGCAGCACCAAATAGATGAGCCCCAAGACAAAGACCATGGCCAACTTCCCGATGCTGCTGATGTGCAGGAAGACAGAGCTGGCCAAGAGACTCAGCAGCACGCTCCCGATGAAGTACTGCGGGGGGGCAGAGGCAGCACTGGGTGAAGGCAGAGGCCACAGCACCCTTGGGCAGGGAGAGCCCTGCACTCTCCTGCCTGACCTAACCTTTCTGCCACACCCCTCAAACCCCCATATCCTCCACCTTCCATGTCCAGCCCCTACACCACACCAGGGCCCCTGGTTGCTCCTAGTGTGGGAGACTCTGGTGAGTTCCTGGGTCCCCAGCGCCCATCACTAGGTCTGGCACAGAAGGGCCAATGTCTGTGCCAGGACAGCCCCCCCACCACCACCTGAGCACTGCTTGAACACCTCAGGGAAGCTGCAGGTGGGCATGGTGCCCTCACACAGGGGAGCATCCAGGCCCAGAGAGTAATTGAGCTGCTGCAGGTGGCAGGCAGTGATGTCAGCAGGTGTTAAATTCAGCATCCGGGCTGCACAGGTCCGTATAGGGGTGTGATTACAGGTGAACTGCAAAAGTAGAGGGGTATATCAGGATAGCCAAGGAGGGGAAGGGTTTCTAGGTACCTGGTGAAGCCATGTACCCTGCCCTGGGCTATGCTCAGGTACCTTATACCCCATGGGCCTTAGTACTCACTCAGGGATGACAAGAGGTTGGGAGAACAAGGAGGGAGAGCTGGAGTTAACCTTGCCCTATTCTGGGAGGGGGCTCCCTGAGGGCAGAAAATATGTCCTATTCCCCTCTGTACCCCCAGTGTCCAGGACAGTGCTTGGCACAGAGTGGAGGTGGGAGAATTCCCACTGGACCCTTACCATGTTGGCAATGGCAGAAGTAAACACAAGCAGGACGGAAAAGATGCCAACTGCGGTGCTATGTGCCCGTGAGCGAACGATGCTGCGGGACAGACGTTGCAGGGCCTTAGGGAACAGCTAGAGGAATCAAGAGACGAAGAGTTGAAGGTTGTATCAGCCAAGGAGGAAGGCCAACCAGGGATGGGGCCCAGTGGAGCAGGCATGGCCTTCTCCTCCCTCTCCCCATGTGACCTCCTCCCTGTCTGGAGTCCAGCCTGCCCTCCCAACAGCCTCAGAAGTCCCCCTACGTACAGAACCACAGGAGTACACGGCACAGGTCAGCACGGTGACCAGCAGCAGCAGGAAGATGCTGGCATAGATCCCAAGCATCAGGATGGAGCTGGGGCAGAACAGGGCCAGAAAAATCATTTAATTCTGGAAGATCTGGGTATTCTTGTCCCACCCTCTGGAACAAGCAGGGATGCAGGCTCCAGGAATTGTGGGCCCGTGTGGGTATGTAGGAAGCTTCTGGGAAGCGGTAGAGAAGAGAGAAGCTAAGAGAGGAAGGGCAGGACTCTCACTGTGGGAAGATGAGAAGCTGGATGAAGCAGATGAAGCAGAAGACCAACAGGGCACAGGCAACGTAGGCTCCGAAGCGGGGATCCACCTTCCGGGAGTACTGAAGGAGAGGAGGCTGAGCTGGGTGCTGGGCCCTCCCTAAGGAAGGCAGGGACAGCAAGGACAGGGCACTACTAGGCGTCTCAACAGGGAGGAGATGCAGTTGGCCCAACTGACGAAATCCCCACCCTGCTCTGTGGTCCCTTCTCCATCCCCCAGAAACACCTGTGCCCTCACCTGTGCTCAGCCTTCCCTGCCGCGACCTGCCCCTCCCCCAGCCCTTGTCCTTCTGCCCTGTATCCCTGAAACCTTCTTCTCAAGATCCTCTCTCTGGAAGGTGAGCAGAAACCGGCGCACATGGTCCTTCCGCAGCTGATCAATGCTGCGGGCATCGATGGCACGGCTCAGGAACTCATCCACCTCATCCTCAGGGTTCAGGGCATCTTGGGTGCCCCGGCTGAGGGCAGGAGACATGGCTTCACCAGATGCATGGGCATGGCCACGTGAGAAACAATGAAAGGAAAGGTATGGGCAGCACCCAAGGGAGGGAGGGAGAGCTGGGGTGTGGCTCCTGCTCACATACAACACACCTAAAGTCAGGGAAAAGGAGGATTTTGGCTTCCCCCAGCCCCATCCCAGGGTGCAAGTACCTTCTCCCTCAATAACCTGACTTACTTGTCTTTGCTGGAATCATCAATGCCCTGGAGAAAGGGACAGAGTGTGGAGTGAGGTGAAAGGCCAACAACCTTCATCTCTGCAGCCCCTTCTCCCACCCCAACACTGTGCTGAGGGTGTCCCCACCATATCTTCTGGGGGCACTGGGACCCCTGAGATGAAATCTTCCCACTGCCCCAATACCAGAAAGCATACATGGAAATGACAGTCACAAGAAGAAAGGACAGGGTCAGGGACACTGAGGGAGCCAAGAAAAAGAGGCCCTAGGTCTGGTGCTGAGGGCCCCTCACCATCTGGCGGAAGGCCTTGGAGTCCTTGGTCCGGGAGAAGGCACGATCAGGCACCCAGCGCGGCATCAGCCCTTCCATGGAGTTGGTCCGAGTCCGCTGCAGCTTGGCCAGCATGGCCTTCTCCTCTTTCTGTGTGGGCAGCATGGGTACAGGCTCAGAAGAGGGGTACAGGCTCAGAAGAGGGGCCCAGAGGAGGCCTTGGCCTGCTCCTCCCCATTTGTCCCTCTTCCTGCTCCCCTGCCCCCAGCCCTGCCCCGGCCCTGACCCGTTTCTGGCTGGCGCCCAGGATGAGGAAAGTCTCAATGTGCTGCTCCTTGAGGTATGCGTTGCGCTCGCCACCACGGCCTGGCTCCACCTCGTAGTCCCCATTCAGGTACTGCAGTGTTGCCCGAGTGATGTGGATGCGGCTGTACGTGGCCAAGAGGGTGAGACCCTGGCTCTCCCACCTTGCTCCCATCCCCCACCACCTGGGCCCCCCCTACTCACCCAGCCCGGCCTCCTGCCTCCATGTGGTTGGCCAGGGTCACATCATTGGACCACACATCGAACTGCCATTTCCGCAAGCCAAGGACGCCGCAGTGCACGCGCCCGCTGTGGATGCCCACGCGCATGTTCACATTCACACCTGTCACCTCACGTACCAGCCTGGGAGGATGCAGCCCCAGATCAGCTCCTGGCAGTCTTCTCCTCCCCCAGCCCACAGCCCAGGCCCTTCACTCCCCTCAGGGCCCAGTGGGCAAGGACAGACCCAGATGCAGGGGACAGGAGCACAGCCTTGGTTGGACATGAGCAGAAGGCTGCATGGGGCTCAAGGACAAATGTTAGGGCTGTGTTCACCAGCAGGGGCCCAGCAGCATCTTGTGGAACTGAGCTAGGAGAAGAGGAATCACTGTTATCCCCTCTGGCCTGCACAGATGGCATTCCCTCTAGCCCAACTCCCCTACTGCACAGGCTGTCCCCGCCCCATCTCAGCTGGCTGCGAGTCTAAGGGTCCGCATGGGTCTTTGCACAGGTTGGAGAAAGATTCCCCTTCCCAGTGACAGACAGACTTCAAAGACAGAGAAACAGCCAAAACTGAGGAAATCTCCTGAGGTCTCGACAAAAAGTAGGAGCAGTCTGGGGAACCCGTAATTCCAGGAAGCCTGGGAATGGGGCACTGCTTACGAGATGGCCTCGATCATGTCTACCCCCATCTCCACACAGCAGTGGGCATGGTCGGCCCGGGCCTCCGGCAGCCCTGACACACAGTAGTAACAGTCCCCCAAGATCTTGATCCTCAGGCAGTGATTCTCCTGAATGGGAAAGAGTTTGAGGGAAGGGTAACCTTTACTCTCTTGCCCACCCAGCCTGCATGGCCCACCACCCTCGACGCACACTCTATCTGCTCCCAAATCCCCAGCTGCTGCCAGCAAAGCTATGCTCTCACCACGGTCAACACCCAGGCCCAATCCCAAGGCCCAGCACCCTCACCGCAGCCAGCTTGTCAAACCGGGCAAAGAGCTCATTCAGGGTCATGACCAGCTCCTGTGCAGTGCACTGGGATGCCAGGCTGGTGAAGCCCTCAATGTCTGCAAACAGGATGCTGTAGATGACAGCAGAGAATGAACAGACCACATAGCCCTCAAAGACTTCCAGACCCCCCGCCCTGCTTGGCACCCTCCTACCCTCACCTTACCTGACATTGTCATGCTTCTGTATGTAGATTTTGTGGAACATCATGTCTTCTTTTTTTGTGTTGATGTCTTCTTTCATCTCCATGGCAACATGCTGGGGCAACACCGACAGCAGCAGCCGCTCCTAGCCCAGTGGTTCCAATAGGCATCACTATACTCTTGGCCTCACATTTCAATCCCTCCTGGTCTCTCTACATCACCAGAGTCCTCCCAGACTTCTCTGAAGACCTTCCCTTCTGGACTGTGGCCCGACCTTCCCCCGTCAGAGCCCCCTCTGACCACCCTCCATTAAGCCCCCAGATGTGCTCCTGTCCACGCCCTCCTTCCCTTGGACAGGACAAAACCCCAGTATCATAGGGCCTCTGTGACACACAACCCAGGGGAACCATCACACTGTGCTCCACGGAACCGGACAAGGCAGCAAATCCAATCTGCAAGTTATGTGGGGGTGAGGTGGGGGCAGGCCCTGGCCAGGGGAGCAGTCCCACCTGCTGCCGATTCTCATGCTGCAGGTGGAGCCGGGCCTGGATGTAACCGCGGGTCTCCTGAAAGGCCTGGCGCTGAGACACCTCTGCTGGATAGTGTGTGCAGATGCCAATGACGTTGGTGCAGAGGAACAGCAGCACATTGGCACCGAGCTGCAGGAGGTAGTAGAGGCAGATAGTGACCATCTCCTCTGCCTACCTCCCCAAATACACACACACACATTCACACAACTTGCTAGGTTCTCTGAGGAAGGAAGCCAGGGTCCTGCACCCTCTCTGTCCCCAAGCTACTGCCACCCCTGCAATATCTCTCTCGCATGACCCACAGGACCCCAGATCCCAGCCAAGTGCCTGAATCCTCCATGACTAGAAATGAGATCTTTTCACAGCTTCTGGAAGCAGAAGACCAACTAGGGCCAGGTAAGTCATGGGGCCCAGCTCCAGCACCCTGTATCTCCTGCTCCTCAAACACCCCACACGAAAGACAAATGCTGCTCCTTTTGCAGGTGCTCCTCCTTAAGGACAGCACCCAGGAGACCTGAGCTCTACATCCTCCTGTGAGTGACCCAGGACAAGTCACCTCCTCTCTCTTGGGTTTGCTCATCTATAACCCAAAGAGGAAGAAGAAGAAGATCTCTAAAGCCTCTCCCTGACTTGACATAACTTAGTAACAATAATCACCATTGTCATTATTATTATGGTAGCTAGTTCGTTGGCTGCCTACCACGTGCCAGGATTCTGTAGGTGCCTTCTATATACTGACTAACATTTCTTTTTTCTTTTTTTTTTTTTTTTTGACAGAGCCTTGCTCTGTCACCCAGACTGGAGTGCAGTGGCCTGATCTCAGCTCACTGCAACCTCCGCCTCCCAGTTCAAGCGATTCTCCTGCCTCAGGAATAGCTGGGATTACAGCCAACTGCCACCATGACCGGCTAATTTTTGTATATTTTTTTAGTAGAGAAGGGGTTTCACCATGTTGGTCAGGCTGGTCTTGAACTCCTGACCTCAAGTGATCCACCCGCCTCGGCCTCCCAAAGTGCTTATGGGTGTGGATTACAGGCGTCATCGACCGCGCCTGGCCCCTAACACATTTCTTAAAACTCTGTGAAATAGGCCGGGCGCGGTGGCTCAAGCCTGTAATCCCAGCACTTCGGGAGGCCGAGACAGGCGGATCACGAGGTCAGGAGATCGAGAGGCTATCCCGGCTAACACGGTGAAACCCCGTCTCTATTAAAAAATACAACAAACTAGCCGGGCGTGGTGGCGGGCGCCTGTAGTCCCAGCTACTCGGGAGGCTGAGGCAGGAGAATGGCGTAAACCCGGGAGGCGGAGCTTGCAGTGAGCTGAGATCCGGCCACTGCACTCCAGCCTGGGTGACAGAGCAAGACTCCGTCTCAAAAAAAAAAAAAAAAACAAAAAAACTCTATGAAATAGGTAACAATATCCCATTTTAAAGGTAAGGGACTCAGGCACAGAGAAGCCAAGTAACTTCCCCAAGATCACACAGCTGTTAGTGGCCAGGGTGAGACTTGAACCCAGGACAATCAGACTCCAAATTCTGTGTCCTAATCCTACTATCTATCTAGTGCATTCCACACTGTGTAGTACATTCCAGGTTTCCAAGATTCCTACTCACTCTACTGAGTCAAGCTCTCAAGCCCAACCTCAGAGCCCCGGCTTGAGAGTCATCAATTCTACTGATACAAAGGATGTCCTCTAACTGGAGATGGGGTCCACCATGACCGGCCACCCCTCAAGGTATAACTCCCTCTGACACTCAGCCCTGCCAGGCCCTAGGCCTAGGGCCTCCACCCTAGGAATGTTCAGTCCCCAATCATCATCAGTGGCATTGGCTACAAAGCAAGTCTAAGGGAAGCTGGCCTCAGTGTTTCTGGAAACTCAGGAATTAACCTGGAGCTTGTGGCTCCACCCCAGAGTTGGAAGGGGCCGGGCTCTGGTTTAAGGAGAAGGGAGGGAAACAGCAGAAGCACTTCCTGGAAGCCAGAGGTTCTGGGCTCTGCCTTGAACTAGAACTAGTCCTGCAAAATTGGGCAGGTCACTTAATCTTTAGGACCTCAGTTTCCTCTTGGGTAAAACTGAGGGGGAGGCCTGGCTCACCCCTAGCCATTTCCAGCGCCAGCCTCTGGGATGGGCCTCCTAGCTTCCCTTCCCAGTCCAGCTCACAGGCCCAGGATCAACTAGGCTGAGCTCCCCCTCCCAGCAGCAGGGGTGAAGAGAGGGGCACACTATCTCCCTTGGGGGTTTCTAAGAATAGCCCCCAGTGGGGGAGAAGGGAAGGGGGGCAAACCAGGCAACTTCCCTTCCTGGCCCCAGGAGCCCAAGAGGAAAATGTGAGTCACGGTGGAGGGAAGGGGAAGGGGGACGAGACTGAAATAACTCTGTACACACATGTCCCTATCTGACTGTGAGAAAAAATGGATGCCAGGGGACCGGAGGAGACTCCACGCTGGGCTTGGGTCACTGGGCGACACTGTTCGATGTGTCTAAGTGAGTGGGTTGGTGGGGACACAGCCTCCTTCCTGTGACTGTGAGCAGGGTGGATCTGGGAAGGGGCTGCCCAAGTAGACGAGGAAGGAGGCCACAAACCCCACCCATCTAGAAACCCTCAGACCCAAACGGGCACAGGGAATGTTTCTCGGCCCAGAGGAAGTTGTAAGGGCAGCCCTGACCCCAAGGACTGGCACAGGGACAGCAGTGACTTTCGCTACTGCCCCAAGAATGTGCCTGTCGAGACCCACTAGGTGAGGCTGTAGCCACACACTCCTGGGGAGATGGGCACAGTCCTGGCCTCCCTGGGACTGCACCTCCTCAGTCAGGCACTGGGCCTGACTCTGGGCACCATGCCAGTTGAGAGTAGGGAAGAGATGCCCACCCAGCCCATGCCTGGCCAGAGAGGAAGGGGGAAAGGAGACACCACCTCTAAGCTCCTTCCCCAGGAGGGCAATCCAGCCATAAAGCCCTGGTTGAGAGCCAGCCTGGAAGAGAAGCTCTGGGGCGGAAGAACCTGGCCCTTTAAGATGTCCGACGGTGCCCTAAGGGCACGTGCTCCACAAACAAACAGGCTATAAGGTTAGTTTTAAAAAGGTACATTCTGGCATGTGTTCTGGCATTCTGGCCATGTGAGGTGGCTCACTCCTGTAATCCCAGCGCTTTGGGAGGCCAAGGAGGGCGGATCACGAGGTCAAGAGATCGAGACCATCCTGGCCAATATGGTGAAACCTGTCTCTACTAAAAATACAAAAATTAGCTGGGCGTGATGGCGTGCTCCTGTAGTCCCAGCTACTCGGGAGGCTGAGGCAGGAGAATTGCTTGAACCCAGGAGGTGGAGGCTGAAGTAAGCTGAGATCGCACCACTGCCCCACTCCAGCCTAATGACAGAGCAAGACTCCGTCTCAAAAACAAAACACACAAAAAACAGGTACGTTCTGTTCTGTAGCACAGGCTGGGTGGAGAAGGGCATCATGCCAGAGAACCTAGCTTCTCACCCTGGGTTCCCCAGGCAACTTCCTCTCTGTGGGTGAGGCAGGGTGGGCAACAGGCCACAAGCCCTCAAAACCTTGAGTAAGATAGCACTCTCTAGATAGGGTCCAGTGGAGGACCCGGGTGGTGTGCTGATGGCGGGGCTGTGCCTACAGCAGCGCCTGAAGGACCTGGCCTCTGCTCCCTGGGCGGGGGGTAACATGAGATGGCAGATCCACAAACTAACATCTCTCTTAAAGAGACTTCCCAGAAACCCCTTCACTGGGTACCATGCCTTCCAGCACTCCCCACACCTCCCTGCCCCCAGGTGTGAACACTGCCCAGTCGGGTTCTACTCCACTCTAGGAAAGGGTGGGGCCCCAACAGCAACATGAGCTAGATGCTATTTTTATCCTAGCTTTGCAGACTGGGAAACTAAGGCTGGGAGAGGTGAGGCTAGTTGTCTAAGATCCCACAGAGAAGAATACAGCCCATTGGATAAGCAGGTCAGCCTACAGCCACTCCACACGGAGCCATGGAGTCCCACCTCACACACACTTGGAGCCTGGAGGCGGCAACAGGCATGGACTGAGAACCTCAAGGGAAGGCGGCCAGGCCCCTGGTGCCCAGCATGGGGAAGGTGGGATACAATCAGACTTAATGTTCCTCTCTTCAACAGTCCAACCCCATTCAAACTACATCCAGCCCAGAGAGAACTGACCCCAGCTCTTCACCTTCCCTGTCCTCCCAGAAGTGGCCTTGGTCCAGGAAAAGAGGGGACTCCTCCCTTGCTGACAACATCCAAAACCTGCTCTATACCTCCAGATCACCACCTAGAGCTGCTCTCCATGGATGGCACCAGCACCTGATCCTCCAGTGTCACCTTGCTAACAGAGATGCTAAAGCCTGGACACAGCCTGCACTGCCTTTTCAGCCCTACCACGGCCCTGGGGCTATATACCACACCCCTGTCTCCAGCCCCACATTCTGTCTCTACAGACCACTATTTCAGACGGCTAAAGAGCCAGAGACTGGGGCCCATGGTGACAGAGTTCAGGCTTGGGTCCTGGGGCCCTCCCTCCCCTCAGCAGTGCCTTCTACCCCAGATCCCATGTGGAGGTGGACCCCTGAGCCCTGGCCTCCCACCTCCTGCTCCTCTTCCCAGATACAGCCAGACATCCCTGCACCCAGCTTCCACCCGTGACTCACCCGCCCTTCCTCACTAAGCCCCCACCTGCTTATGAGGTGAGAAATTCCCCACTTGCTGCCCTCCATCCCTACCTCCCTGGCCACCTACCTGCTTCCAGAGGAAGGCATCACCACGGTTAAGTTGCCAGGCCAAGATCAAATGCAGGGTGGAGAGGCCCAGGCCGCTGAGGACCGCAGCCCGCATGCGGATGGGGAGGAGCGTGTAGGCGATGTAGACGAAGAACACAGGGCACCAGAGGCCCGCAGAGGGGCTTCGTGGGTCTGCTGCGAGGGCACTCCCGACCTGCACTGCCGCCAGGATGCCCAGCACCACGTAGCTCACCACCCACATGGAGTCCTGGCGGAAGCTATGCCGGTTACACACCACCATGAGCCCCAGGAACAGGGCGGCGGCGCAGGCCAGCAGGGCCACATAGGCAGGCTGAGGGCGGGTGGGCGCCGCGTGGAAAGCCAGCAGCACCGCCGTGAGCAGCACCAGCACCGCCATCAGCAGCGTCAGGCTGCTCTGGTTCATCTGGAAGAAGTACCGCTGGTACAGGCGCTCCAGCTTGGCCGAACGGAACTGCTTTGACTGGAACACCTGCACCAGACGGCGCCAGCAGGATCGCCCACTCCTGGGCACCGCGTCGGGCACCACCTCAGCTGTCCCGCCCACTGTCGTTGTCACCTCTGTGTCCTCGAAGCCCAGGGCCACTGCCCGCAGCCCCAGCTCCTTGCCCTTGCCCGGGCCGCCCCTCCGGATGAAGGCGTCATCCTGCCAGGGGCACCGAGGGGGGCCCGCAGGGGTGGGGCTGGGTGGCTCTGCATCCCGGAGGCAGCTCATATAGCGGGGCGTGCAGAAGCCACCTGCCCGAGTGCCACAGCGCCGTGAACGCTTCTGCCCATTGCGTTCACCCCAGGCTGTTTTCCGTTCATCCACTTTAGGGACCAGGAGGCCACTAAACCATGACATGTTGCTGGTAGGGAAGGAAGGAGATAGTATTAGAGACCATCCAATGGGAGCGGTATTAATACCACTGTCACAGCCACTGCCACCACTAGTAGCTCATTACCTAAGCACTTCCCACTGACAAGCTATGAGTTTCATCGTCATACAATTACTTGGATGTAGGCAACAAGGGTATCCCCATTCAACATGTGAGAAATCGAGACACAGTGAGGAAAAGAAACTTTTCCAAGGCCAGGCACAGTGGCTTACACCTGTAATCCCAGCACTTTGTGAGGCCGAGACAGGAGGATGGCTTAAGGCCAGGAATGTGAGAGCAACCTGGGCAATACAGCAAGACCTTGCCTCTATTAAAACTTTAAAAAATTAGCCTGGGCCAGGCACGGTGGCTCACATCTGTAATCCCAGCACTTTGGGAGGCCCTGGCAAGTGGATCTCAAGGTCAGGAGTTCAAGACCAGCCTGGCCAAGATGGTGAAACCTCGTCTCTACTAAAAGTACAAAAATTAGCCCGGCGCAGTGGCGGGCGCCTGTAATCCCAGCAACTCGGGAGCTAAGGCAGGAGAATTGCTTGAACCCGGGTGGCAGAGGTTGCAGTGAGCTGAGATCGCGCCGCTGCACTCTAGCCTGGGTGACAGAGTGAGACTCCATCTCAAAGAATAAATAAATAAAAATTAGCCTGGTGTGGTGGTGTACACTTACAGACCAGGCCATTCAGGAGGCTAGGGCGGGAGGATTGCTTGGGCCCAGGCAGTGGAGGCTGCAGTAAGCCAGGATTGTGCACCACTGAACTCTAGCCTGGGCAACAGCCATAGTCTGAAAAAAAAAAAAAAATGGAAGGAAGGAAGGAAAGAAAAAAGGAGGGAGGGAGGGAGAGAGGGAAAGAAGGAGGGAAGGGAGGGAAAGAAAAGAAAAGAAGAAAGACTTGCCCAAAGATCCAGCAGCCACATAAGTGAGAGAACCAAGATTCTAAACCAGATTTGTCTGACCCCAAAGCCAGTATACTTGAAAATTTCCCTAAAAGGCACTGATGTGTTGGTGGTCACAAACTCAAGTGCCCAAGTCAATGAGTGATGCAGCTTATGCTTCAGAACTAGGAGGAAAAGAGTTCACACCCTGTGCACTGGGCAAGCACCACCCAGCAGCTGTAGACTGTTGCCAGTGGGTCCCGATCTGATTTTTCTCAACAGAAGCAGAAGAAAAAATATGCTGGTATTTTGTTTTGTTTTGTTTTGTTTTTGAGACGGAGTCTCGCTCTGTCGTACAGGCTGGAGTGCAGTGGCAAGATCTCGGCTCACTGCAAGCTCCGCCTCCTGGGTTCACACCATTCTCCTGCCTCAGCCTCCTGAGTAGCTGGGACTACAGGCACCCGTCACCACGCCCGGCTAATTTTTTCTATTTTTTGTAGAGATGGGGTTTCACCATGTTTGCCAGGATGGTCTGGATCTCCTGACCTCGTGAACCAGCTAACAGTGATAATCCTAAGGCTCTTCAGCTTCCTCATTGCACCACAGTCATATGAACCTCTTTGCTCTTTCCCAACACACCCCGCACAGGCCAGCCTGGGACCTCAGTGCCTGCTGTTCCCTCTGTCTGGAACAAGAGCTCCTCCAGGTCACATCCCAAATGTCCCCTTATCAGTGAGGCTCTCCCTGACCACCCTATTAAAATAGCAACCCCCTTTCCTGGAGCTCTCTATCTTTTTCCCAGCTTTATGCTTTTTCTCCATAACTCTAATCAGCAACTGCCATTCTATATATTTTTCTTATGTGTTCATTTTCTGTCTCTCCTGACTGGAATGTCAGCTCTATGAAGGCAAGGATTTTGACCTGCTGTTCTCACTGCCATATCCACAACCCTTAGAAGGACCTAAACAAGTGTTTATTGAGGCTGGATGTGGTGGCTCACACCTGTAATCCTAGCATTTTGGGAGGCTGAGGCGAGTGGATCACCTGAGGTCAGGAGTTCCAGACCAGCCTGATCAACATGGTGAAAACCCATCTCTACTAAAAATACAAAATTAGCCAGGAGTGGTGGCGGGCGCCTGTAATCCCAACTACTCAGGAGGCTGAGGTGAAAGAATTGCTTGAATCTGGGAGGTGGCAGATGCAGTGAGCTAAGATCACGCCATTACACTCCAGCTTGGGCAATAAGAGCGAAACTCCATCTCAAAAAATAAAATAATATTAAATGTTCATTGAGTAGATGGATGACTAGATGGATGGATGAAAGATATTCCATGCACTTTCTCCATGCTTTAAACTGTTCAAGATCTTTTCACATCCCTAATTCCATCTGATCTTCACCAAAACCCTGAGAAACTAGTCCTGTGGCCCCCTGGGGCACAAGACAGATTTGAAAGGAAAAATATATATAAATAAAAACTGATGTCCATGGCAGTTTTATATGGCTGGCCCAAGTTATAGAGATCATGGTAACCAAATCAGTCCCAGATCCCACATTTCCTGGAGGAAATGTCATTAACTGAGGTGGGAGGACTCCATGATGATACCTTTAGTGTGACTCCTAGCTGAGCCCAGGTCAGAATAAGATGAGGCTGAAAGCACTGTCATCCACGCATGCCTGTGTCCCCACCAGGGCCACACTCCTCTATGCTCACACAGTACCCTGAGGGGTCCCTTGTACTCAAGCCTGCTGAGCTAGCAGCACTGACATTGTACTCAGTAGGGGACAGGATGGAGGAATACCCAGCACTTGCCACAGGTGGCCACAGAATGAGAGCTCAAGCCAGATGCGCAGCACTCAAAGCAGACACCCAGGGACCCACAAGCAGAAGGCAGGCTGGGGAATTCTCTGCATACCCCAAAACTCCCATCCCTGGGTCACCCTCAGCCAAGTTCTGTCGGCATCCCTTCTCCTATATCCCACAGAAGTATGTCCTTCGACCTCCTTTTGTTTTTTTGTTTAAGATGGAGTCTCACCCTGCCCCACCCAGGCTGGAGTACAGTGGCACAATCTTGGCTCACTGCAACCTCTGACTCCCGGGTTCAAGCAATTCTCCTGCCTCAGCCTCCCCAGTAGCTGAGATTACAGGCACCTGCCACCACGCCCGGCTAATTTTTGTATTTTCAGTAGAGATAGGGTTTCACCATGTTGGCCAGGCTGGTCTCGAACTCCTAACCTCAGGTGATCCGCCTGCCTTGGCCTCCCAAAGTGCTGGGATTACAGGCATGAGTCACCATGCCTGGCCCCTTCAACCTCTTAACATCACCAACAGCACCATCTGGAAGGACAGATCAGGAATACAAGACTTTTGGTCAGGCTGGCATTTGGAAAAGGTCACCAAAGAAAGCCTGGCTCTTCAAAATACTTCATTAGAAGCATGATCTTTGGCATGAGACCAGGTTCCAAACCTTAGCGTGATTATTTACTAGCCGCACTGCCTTGGGCAAGTTATTTAACCTCTCTGTGTCAGTACCTTCATCTGTAAAATGGAAATAATTGTCCTCTGGAAAGAATCTAATAATGCCTGTCATGAAGTACACACTTGAAAAATATTAGTTCTTCTCCTCACTCTACAACACTTTAAACCCAAATCTCTGTCAGCGTCAAGAGATGGAAAGATGAGAAAATCATGAGCAAGAACACACATCTTTCTAGCCAGTCAGATGCCTGGTTCTATCAGTCCCTATGTCCTTGGCTGTTAGTCCCCAGAGCTGCTGGAGACAGAGCCCAGAGTGAGCAGGTTTCCCACCACCATCCAGCACCCACAACATTTTGCTTCAGCCTCCCCTCATTCACCAGTCCCCTTCCCTGTTCTTATCTCCCCCGACACAACCCCCCACCCCCACCACTGGCCCAGACCTCTTTCCAAAGGACTAGTTTCTGGCCAGGTTCCCAGCCCCCTGGAAACACATCCTAGCATCTGGCTCATACCCACAGAGAAAGGGGCAGACACTATCCAGGAGAATGCATGACCCTCCCAGGAACACTCTGACTCCCTAAGGGGATAGCTTCAGAGCTGTGTAATTGTCCAACCAACTGCAACCATCCCACTCTGGGATCCACTCCAGGCACTGCCCATCCCTGAGAACTTGCCGGCCTCCCAGCATTTCTGGCACCCCGTGCCAGACTAGTATGGCAGGGAACAGGGGAGAGCACTGTTCCAAGCCACAAAACTCTATATGGTCCCCCAACCCACTTTGTCCAGCAACCCATCACTATGAGAGCTCCGGGAGCACAGACCACCTCCCTCCTCCCCGGAGTCAGGCTCCTAAGCCTTGTGCCTCTGACCTCCTCCTTCCCTGAGTGTTGGTCCATTTGCTCTCTCACAGATCTGCTGCTCTTCACACCACCGGCTCCCACAGCCAGAGCCATGTCCCATTCAGCCTGGCAGGCCCAGGCTCAGTCCCAGACCTCAAGTCCCTCCCAAACCCTGATCAGGCTGAGACCAGAGTTTGGAACCCGCCAAGGCCAAGGCCCAGCCCTAAGGATGGCTCTGCCTACTGCCTTGCCAAGCCTTCCTGGCCACCTCCTGTCTATTCCATCCCCAGGGCCCATCTGCCCCTGCCCTCCTTGGCAAAAGGAGGCTCCAGGGGATTTAAAACGACTTCAGAAAGTTCATGGCAAGAGGCACTGCCCAGGCAGGGCCCAGCAGTGCCAGCACCGCCCACCATACTGGGACATGGGCCTCACTTCTTCAATTCTGGGCCTTTCCAGATGTAGAGGAGACTACCCAGGGCCTGTATCTGTTGGTCCAGTGCCCGCTGCCACCTTCTCCCATCCCCAGTCCTCGCTCTTCCTAAAGATTACAGAGGGCTCCCACATCAAGCCTTACTGTGCAACCCCCACCAAGTCCCTCCAGCTCACAGGGGTAGTCTGGTAAGGGGAGGATATGGGCAAAGAGGCTCCCACGCCTGATTCCACCTCTAGCCTTTCAGTCGAGCCCAAGAGTCTGCTTTGAATAAGTCAGCTCCCCTGCCCACCCTGCGGCAGGCCTTGGGGGATGTGGGGAGCCGAACCCACCCCTTTCATTCCCAAGGTTTGGGGTGAGGCGAAGGAGAGGGACTCCCGCAGACAGAGGGCATCCCTGCCTCTGCCCAGGCCGGTTCCTCTCCCCTAAATGGAATCTCTCCCAAACTCAGAGACTCACCCCACAGCCCCGCAGCAAAAAACTCAGGCCAGCCCCTCCCCCAGTACGTGCCAGGTCCTCCTGGCCTCCGGGCAAGCCTGGAACTCGCCCCGTGGAGGGAGGCCGGCAGCGGGCGACGCGGGTGGCGAGCGCCGGACCTAGGAGACCTCGATCCCACTGCCTCCATGACTTCCCTTTGCCAACCCCAACTCCCTCGGGCAACCCGCCAAACACTGCCGAGACGACCCGTCCCAGGCTTCGGCGCCCCCACCCACAAACTCCTATTGGGAGCCGCTCGGGAGCGTTCCAATCCTGGAGCCCCGGGAGCCCGAGCGGTCACTTCCCCAGCCCTCCGCGCGCTCACCTGCCGGCCAGTCTCCGCGCCTGCCCCGGGCCCCCGCCCCGCCGCCCCCGCGGGCTCCGGCCGGCCGGCCGGCCGTCCCGCGGTCCTTCTCCGAGCCCGCGCGTCCTGGCCGTCCCGCCCGCCGTCCGCCGTCCGCCCGGCCCTCGCCCCCTCCCGAGCTGTCCAGCGCAGCCGCCCTCTACCCCGGATCCAGAAGTCCCCTCCCCGCGGGCTCCCGGACTCCCCGCCTTAAAGGCACAAGCTCCTTTTGTCTGGGCACCCCCCTCCCCCTCCCCAATAGCGGGGGCCGAGTCGCCCACTCCCCTTCCTAGCAGCGGGGTAGGGGCGCTGGAGGCCAAATAATGGGACCCCTCCCTCCGCGCGCCCCCTCCTCTCCTCCGGCCGCTTCCTCCCCCAGTCCTGAGAAGACAAGCGGCTACTGTTCTGGGATCAAGACCCCGGGGGGAGGGGACCTCGCAGCCCAGTCCCCTTCCCTTCACCCCGGCCGCCTCCTCCTTCATTCCTCTCCCGTCCTCACCCCGGGGGTCCCCAAGCGCGCCCGCAAACCCACCTCTCACGGCTACATCCCCCGCCCCGCCCACCAAGGGTCGCCTTCCTTCCTGTAAGGGTCGCAGGGGTTGGGCCCGCGCCCTGCGCCCACTCTTCATCCCCACTTCCTCACTGCCCCGGCCCCTGTCCCAGCCCCAGCCCCAGCCCCCACCTAGCCATTCCCGCCCTGCCTGTCACGGCCCTGCGCCCTCCCGCGGGAACTCAGTTTAATAATTAATTAAGATCTCATTCCACAAGGCGCCAGGTGTGTGCGGCCTGCTTGCCCGCACACCACTTCTTTCCTCTTCCCCCAGCCTCTGGGGCAGCGGCCCCGAGGCGAACCTGCTGGACCCAGTGGAGAGATCCAGGGAAGGGGCACTCTCCCTGCCGCCCCCCGCAACCCCCCGCCCCATTCTCTAGGAGCCCCTCCCCGCACGTGCCAATTTGCAACCTCGCCCCCAGGCACCTTTTACCCAAAGGGCTGTGCTTCTCTGCTGGGGGTTGGAGGGGCTGCTGGGGTGCATTGCTAAGTGAACGAACTGAGGAATTGGGACTTTTATTTCCAGCAGGGAGCAGCTGCCCAAGTTACCTGGGAGATGGGAAAATCGTGTGAAAGCTGGTTAACCCTTTGAGGATTAGAATAATGGTGGAAGCAGGAAGGAGAAGGGGGTTCACTCCCAGGATGTACGTAGGTGAGTCTGACTTTAGAGGGGGTGCCATTCTGGAGCTGGGAGGAAGGCAGCCTACCTGGCTTCTTTTTGAGGCCCCCTCTCCATTCCTTCAGTCAGACCTCTGGCTCCTCCTTCCAATTCAGCACTTTCCCAGGCAGCCCATTCCCCACCCAAGATCCCAAGACCTAGATATCTGAAGATGCTTCCTCCTCAGGACCAGCCCTCCCTGCAGTCTTGTCCTTCACGGCTCAAGTCTTGTCTATTCCAAATCACCACTGGGATTCCTAAGTCCAGGACAGAGCTTCAGGCAAGGAAAAGAGAAGAGTTGGGAAAGCCAGTTTCCAACATTTATCAGCCACGTGTACCTGCAAACTATATACCTTGGGTAAATCATCACTCTCTTGAAATGGGAGTAAAACCATCTGCCTTGTCTTTCTTACAGGATTTTCAGAATCAGATAGAGAAATGTTGGTTATAATGTTTGAAAATGGGAAAGTGATACTCTCATTTTCTCAGTTGTGCAGGCCTGGCCTGTAATTAGATCTTTGGGGCCTTTTTGCCTGATTCAAAATTTCCTTAAAAATTGTTTTTGGTATCAAAATTTCCTCTTCAAAATACCGAATCAGGTTACCTACCACTTACGCTTAGAATAATGTGCTCATGGCCGGGCGCGGTGGCTCACGCCTGTAATCCCAGCACTTTGGGAGGCTGAGGCGGGCGGATCACGAGGTCAGGAGATGGAGACCATCCTGGCTAACACAGTGAAACCCCGTCTCTACTAAAGAATACAAAAAATTAGCCGGGCGTAGTGGCGAGCGCCTATAGTCCCAGCTACTCGGGAGGCTGAGGCAGGAGAATGGCATGAACCCGGGAGGTGGAGCTTGCAGTGAGCCTAGATTGGGACACTGCACTCCAGCCTGGGCGACAGAGCAAGACTCCGTCTCAAAATAATAATAATAATAATAATAATAATAATGTGCTCATGAGTCCCATGGGGAAAATGCAAAAAACAATTGAGATAAATAGCGTAAAAAAACGAAATTTTAGCCGGGCGTGGTGGCTCACGCCTGTAATCTCAGCACTTTTGGGAGGCCAAGGCGGGCAGATCACGAGGTCAGGAGTTCAAGATCAGCCTGACCAACATGGTGAAACCCCGTCTCTACTAAACATGCAAAAATTAGCAGGATGTGGTAGCACGCTCCTGTAATCCCAGTTACTAAGGAGGCTGAGGCAGGAGAATCGCTTGAACCTGGGAGGTGGAGGTTGCAGTGAGCTGAGATTGTGCCCCTGCACTCCAGCCTGGTCAACAGAGCGAGACTCTGTCTCGGAAAAAAAAAGAAATTTATATTTTGGAATGGAAGGCCTTGTCCTTCATTTTATTTTAAAATGAGAAAAAAAATTGGACACCATCCAAGTAAGCTGGAGAAATATGCTAGGGGTCCTTCTCTGGGCACTGTAAATCCCACTGGCCATCCCTACCCTAGAGTGTGAGTGGTGTGTTAGTCTGGCCTCCTACATTCCATTTTCAGTTCCTAAAGGGCAGGGCCACCATCAAATCTATTTCTAGCACTATAGAATATTAGGACTTTTCTTTTTCTTTTTTCTTTTTTTTTTTTTTTTTTGTGAGACAAGGTCTCCCTCTATTGCCCAGGCTCACTGCAACCTCCACCTCCCAGGCTCAAGTGATTCTCCTGTGGCAGCCTTCTGAGTAGCTGGGATTACAGGCGCCCGCCACCACGCCTAGCTAATTTTTGTATTTGTAGTAGAGACAGGGTTTCTCCATGTTGGCCAGGCTGGTCTCAAACTTCTGACCTCAGGTGATCTGCCTGCCTCCGCCTCCGAAAGTGCTGGAATTACAGGCGTGAAGCCACCGTGCCCAGCCTTAGAATCATTTTTTTTTTTTCTTGAGACCAAGTTTCGTTCTGTTGCCCAGGCTAGAGTGCAGTGGCACAATCTCTGCTTACTGCAGCTTCTGCCACCTGGGTTCAAGTGATTCTCCTGCCTTAGCCTCCTGAGTAGCTGGGATTACAGGCGCCTGCCGGACATGAATATTAAAGTCTTAAGTTCCTAGAGGGCAGGGCCACCATCAAATACCTATTGCTAGCACTATAGAATATTAGGACTTTTTTTTTTTTGAGACAAGGTCTCGCTCTGTTACCCAGGCTGGAGTGCAATGGCACAATCTCAGCTCACTGTAACCTCCGCCTCCTGAGTTCAAACAATTCTACATCAGCCTCCCGAGTAGCTGGAACTACAGGTGCGTGCCACCATGCCCGGCTAATTTTTGTATTTTTAATAGAGACAGGGTTTCACCATGTTGCCCAGGCTGGTCTCGAACTTGAGCTCAAGAAACCCACCTATTGTGGCCTCCCAAAGTGTTGGAATTACAGGCATGAGCCACCGCGCCTGGCCAATTGGAAGGTTTTAACTCTAACAAAGAGAAGGAAAAGAGAGAGAGGCAGTCAGCAGGAACTGTATTTCTCCACGTCTAGCTTGCTTGATCTCAATGACCTTTTTTTTTTTAATAATACAGACCACAGTCACACGAGTGATGTATTTTCAATCTCTCATTTTCAGGAAGAGGAAACTCTTACAAGCAGAATGTATTATATGTAAATGCAAGTTTCACACAGCCAAAAGTGTATCTGGACAACACTCTATAAATAAGCAGTGTTGAAAACACTCTGCAATGTAACTAATAGATAGGCTTGAGTGCCCTGAGCCTTCCTTGGGTTGTTTGGGTTACAGCTAAACTAGCCTCCTCCTCCACCCTTTTACAAAGCAAAGATTCCTTTTACAATGCAAACAACCATTCCCTAACTTTTCTGTCTTAAAGATCAAAACTCTGCACAATTTATTTTCTGAAAGTAAGAAAGACATATAAAAAAAATTCACGGTTGGGTGCGATGGCTCATGCCTGTAATCCCAACACTTTGGGAGGCCAAGGTGGGCAGATCACCTGAGTCAGGAGTTTGAGACCAGCCTGCCTGGCAAGGTGAAACCCCGTCTCTCCTAAAAAATACAAAAATTAGCCAGGTATAGTGACACGCGCCTGTAGTCCTCCTAGCTACTTGGGAGGCTGATGCAGGAGAATCGCTTGAACTCAAGAGGCAGAAGTTGCAGTGAGCCGAGATTGCGCCACTGCACTCCAGCCTGGGGGACAGAATGAGACTCCGTCTCAAAAAGAAAAAAAAAAAAAAATCACATTCATTCAATCTAGCAAATATGCCTTGTCCATTTCACTACCCCTAACACCACTGCTGCTACCACCACCACCACCATCACCACTCCAGAGACTCGCAACCCCTTCTAGTCCCAGGGTTGGAATAGGCTCTGGCCAACTCCATTTCCACCGCCACCACCACCACCACCACCCTTGGGAATGGGCTTAACTCCAGGGGTATACAAAATCCCTTCCCCATCCCCTTAGATCCATTATTCATTCATCCCATAAATACTTATTTATGTATGAGATGGAGTCTCGCCCTGTCTCTCTCGCTACTGTGTGTTAGGCACTCTTCTAGTAATAGGTGCTGAGGATACAGTAATTGAACTCAGCAGACAGAGTTCCTCGTCTCATTAAGTTTACCTTCTAGTGGGAGGAAACAATAAATAAATGAATAGATGAGGCTGGTTGTGGCAGCTCACACCTGTAATCCCAGCACTTTGGGAGGCTGAAGCACAAGGATCACTTGAGCCCAAGAGTTTGAGACCAACCTGGGCAACATGGTGAGACCCCATCTCTACAAATAAAATTATTTAGAAACCTGAAAAAATGATAAGCCAGGTGCCTATAATCCCAGTGCTTTGGAAGGCTGAGGCAGGAGGATTGCTTGAGCTCAGGAGTTTGACACCAGCCTGGTCAACATAGTGAGACCTCATCTCAACTAAAAATTTAAAAAATTAGCCAAGCGTGGTGCTGTCCACTTGTGGTTCCAGCTTACTCAGGAGGCTGAGGCAGGAGGATCACTTGAGCCCAGGAGGGCAAGGTTGCAGTGAGCCACGATTGCACCACTGCACTCCAGCCTGGGTGACAGACTGAGACACTGTCTCAAAAAAAAAAAAAAAAAGAATATGCTGGGCATGGTGGCTCACGCCTGTAATCCCAGCACTCTGGGAGGCCGAGGTGGGTGGATAACAAGGTCAGGAGTTCGAGACCAGCCTGGTCAACATGGTAAAACCCCATCTCTACTAAAAATACGAAAATTAGCCTGGTGTGTGTAATCCCAGCTACTCAGCAGGCTGAGGCAGGATAATTGCTTGAACCCGGGAGGCAGAGGTTGCAGTGAGCTGAAATCCTGCCACTGCACTCCAGCCTGGGTGACAGAGCAAGACTCCATCTCGAAAGAAAAAAAAAAAGAATAGATGAGAAGAGAGTTGATTATAAGTGCTATGATGACAATTAGAACCCAGGATGGATAGGAAGTGGCTGGGGGAGAAACCTAGGTATGGCTGTCAAGAAAGGTCCCTATAAGGAAGTGCTGTGTACATGCAGACCTGAATGACAAAGAGTCAACCATGCAAAGAATCTGGGTAAAGAGCATTCCAGTCAGAGGGAACAGCTAATGCAAAAGCCCTAAGGCAATAGCAAGCTCACTGTGCTCAAGAAACAGAAAGAAAGTCAGTGAGGCGAAGGAAGAAAGTATAAGATGAGGTCAGAAAGGGAGGCATGCCCTAGCTAGTGGAGAAGCTCTTAGGCCAGGGAAAGGAGTTTGGATTTCATTCAAAGTGTAATGAGAAGGTGTTAAGCTCCAAAGTGGCACAATCTGATTTATGGTTTTAAAGGATCATGGTAGCTGCTGAGTGGAGAATAAATTGTGGGATCAAGGGATGCAAGGTAAACCACTTAGAAAGCTATTATAGTGGTCCAGGTGGAAACAGTGGCTTGGACAAGGATGGTGATAGAGGGCGGGGCTGTTGAGAAGTAGAAGGACTCAGGAAATGTTTTGGAGTTGGAGTACCCTAATGACCTGCCTTGGCGCTCTCTGCATGGTTTATGCATATCAAATAATTATCAACAATCGGCAAATATTTATTGAGTTCCTACCACGTCCCAGGCACTGTGCTACGCACTGGAAGCTACAGCCCAGAGGAGAAGGCCCACTCCACCTCCTTCTGCCCTACTGCCATAGGAGCTCTAGTTTGAGGAAGCTACTGCCCATCCCAACCCCACCCCATTTGCAGGGCCAGAGGCACACCTGTTACCCCACCCTACCCACCCCTGCACTCTATTCCAATGCCGATCTGGAATTGATGGGGTGGGGGCAGTGTTTACAGTGGAGAATTGATGCCATAAAAAGAAGAGTTCAAAGTCCTCTTGAAGGTCTCAGAGCAAAGACCAGGAGAGCCCAAAGCTTCCAGAGTGGAAAGGGAGTACAGCAAGGGCCATGAGGATGAGACAACTCTTGCCCACACTACTGCTAGTCCTTCTCGGGGTTCCCAGAGCCCAGACTTTCTCAGTCTTCACTATCCCATTCTGCCGGCACCTATTCCCTCGGCCCCACCTTAGTAAATGTCTGGGTCTTGTATGCCCTCTGGTGGCACAATCATGGCACTGCAGCCCATAGTTAGTCCCCAACTTTTCACTACTCAATCTACAATGTTCTCTGGCTCACAGCTCCTAGGGGCAGTATGGAAATTCTGGAAATCAGGGAAGGGCTGGAACACTGGTCTCTGGGTGTTGGAAGGATGAGCTAACTCTCCATCTAGTTTTATATGCAATGCCAGATTCATCTTTTATGAGTTGAATTAAGCATATTTGAGCACCTGCTGTGAGCTGATCCCAGTTACCAACATGTGCTTAGCTGACCCAAGCTACGACTGGCCACTCCCACCAAAATCTTAGAGTCTGGAGCTGGGGGTGTGTGAAGAAGCAAGAGCGGTTTAGAATTCATTCTGCTGTCAGCAGCAGTGTCAGAAGCCCGAACCTCACCCTCCTAGCATTCCTGCTGCCTAATTTCCCTTTGTTCCTGCCTGTTTTTTACACCTGATTCTCTGGCCTTTCTATCAGTTCTGTGAGCAAGTTATTCACTATCCTTCCAACAAATGTCATTTCTGCTCACATTAGTTGGAGTCTGTTTCTGTTTTTATAACCAAGATGACTGGTACGTTGAACAATTCATCAAGCCTCTCTGGACGTTAGTTTCCCCCTTAGTAAAAAAGGGAGAATAGCAAAGACTTCCATGTGCAAGGCCATTTTTATTAAACAAGTGTATTAGTTCTCTGTTGCTGCATAACAAATTACCACACATTTAGCAGCTTAAAGCAACACACGTTTACTGTTTCATAGTTTTTGCCTATCAGGAGACTGAGCATAGCTCAGTGGGGTCCTCTACTTCAAGGTCTCACAAAGCTACAAGCAAGGTGTTAGCTGAGGCTTCAGTCTCATCTATGGCTGGAATAAGGAAGGATCCAATTCCAAACTCATGTGGTCATTGATAGGATTCAGTTCCATACGGGCTAGGCTGCTGGACTGAGGGCCTCAGGCACCTTTCCCCTTAGGCCTCTGCCATGTGGCATGTCTTCATCCAAGCCAGCAAGAAGAGAGCCCTCTAGCAAACAGAAGTTACGGTCTCTTACAGCCTCATTACAGAAGTACCATCCATCACTTTCTGATGGATCAGAAGCAAGTCTCTAGGCCAGCCCACAGTCAAGGGAGGGAACTACTTAAGGACATGAATACCAAGAGGTGGGGATCATTTGTGGCCATCTCAGATTTGCCTGCCACAATGTGGTAGCTGTTAGTCATCTTTCAAGGACTCCTCAAAATGCCACTTCCTTCTTGAGGGCTTTTTAAGTTCTTCCCCTACCCAAACCCATCAAAGTTAACCCCTCTTACAGATGATGAAACTTGAAAATGCACTGGATATTAGATGGAATTGTATTCAATTGTGTTAGGGAAGGGTAATGGTTATTTTGACACTAAGAAATTCCCCTAATTTTAACATTTATTTATTTATTTAAATTGACAAATAAAAATTATATATACACATAAATTATGTACAACATGTTTTGAAATATGCATACATTGTGAAATGGCTAAATCAAGCTAATTAACTTACGCATCACTTCACATGCTTATCTTTTTTTTTGGTGGTGAGAATACCTAAAATCTACTCTCTCAGCAATTTCAAGTATAAGATGCATTGCTATTAACTCTAGTCACCACGTTGTGCAATAGATCTCTTGAACTTATTCCTCTCATCTAACAGAGATTTTGTATCCTTTAGCCAACTTCATTTCGGCCCAATCCTCCCACTCCCCAGCCTCTGGTGACCGCCATTCTACTTTTTCTACGAGTTCAACTTTCTAAGATTCCACATATAAATGAGACCACGGCCAGGTGCAATAGCTCACACCTGTAATCCCAGCACTTTGGGAGGCTGAGGTGGGCGGACCATGAGGTCAGGAGTTCAAGATCAGCCTGGCCAACATAGTGAAACCCCGTCTCTACTACAAATACAAAAATTAGCCGGGTGTGGTGGCATGCACCTGTAGTACCAGCTACTTGGGAAGCTGAGGCAGGAGAATCGTTTGAACCCAGGAGGTGGAGGTTGCAGTGAGCCGAGACCACGCCATTGCACTCCAGTGAGAGTGACAGAAAGAGACTCTGTCAAAAAAAAAAAAAAAAAGATCATGTGGCATTTGTCTTTCTGTGCCAGGCTCATTTCACTTACCGTAATATCCTCCAGGTTCATCCATGTTGCCATAAATTGCAAAATTTCATTCTCTTTTTTTATGGCTGAATACTATTACATAATGTATATACTGTATATGCATTTTCTTTATCCATTTATCTGTTGATGGACACTTAGGGTGATTCCATATCTTGGCTATTGTGTGTGTGTGTGTGTGCGTTGTTGTTGTTGTTGTTTCTGAGACGGAGTCTCGCTCTGTCACCCAGGCTGGAGTACAGTGGTGCGATCTTGGATCACTGCAACCTCTGCCTTCTGGGTTCAAGCAATTCTCCTGCCTCAGCCTCCTGAGTAGCTAGGCGCTCACCACCACACCTGGCTAATTTTTGTATTTTTAGTAGAGATGAGGTTTCACCATATTGGCCAAGCTGGTCTTGGACTCCTGGCCTTGTGGTCCGCCTGCTTTGGCCTCCCAAAGTGCTGGGATTACAGGTATGAGCCATCACACCTGGCCTTTTTTTTTTCTTTTTTTTTTAAAATAAAGTCAGATCTTGCTTTGTTGCCCAGGCTGGAGGGCAGTGGCTATTCAGAGGCATGATCATAGTGCCCTGCAGCTTCCAACTCCTGGACTCAAGCGATCCTCCTGCCTCAGCTTTCCAGAGTAGTTGGGACTACAGATGTGAGCCACTGTTCCCAGTTACTATATCTTGGCTATTGTGAATAAAGCTGCAATACATATGAGGTGCAGATATATCTTCAACATACTGGTTTTATTTCTTCAGATATACACCCAATAGTGGGATTGCCAGATCATATGGTAGTTCAAATATGTTCTTTCTGAGTGATACTACTGAAGTATTTCTTGGTGGACTATCATGATGCCCACACTTTTCTTTAAGCTACGTTACTCAAAAAAAAAAAAAAAGCCAAGCATGGTGGCTCACACCTGTAATCCCAGCACTTTGGGAGGCCAAGGTGGGTGGATGGCTTGAGGGCAGGAGTTCAAGACCAGCCTGGCCAACACGTTTAAACTCTGTCTCTACTAAAAATACAAAAATTAGCTGGGGTGTGGTGGTGCACACCTGTAACCCCAGCTACTCAGGAGGCTGAGGCACGAGAATTGCTTGAACCCAGGAGACGGAAGTTGTAGTGAGTCGAGATCATAGGGGGAGACTCCATCTCAAATGAAAAAAAAAAAAAAGATATTTTAGAGTAGTAGGGAGAGGGTCATAGGGACATCCTCCCTTTTATTCTCAGTCTCCTTGGCTAAGTAGTTGCCATGGAAAAAGTAGATTTTGCTCTTTCCAAAAGTGGTACAGGAAGCCAGCTCTGTATATGTGTGTAAGAGGTGAGAGAGACTGAAAAGATTAACAATATCAAACCTTCTCATCTCACAAGCCTCAAAGGGCCTGTATCTGAGTGCAGATAACTGAAATCGGTTATCTCCCTGATCCTTGCCAGCACGTCACACAAATGTTTGGGAGTCAGACACTGGGGACAAGGGTTGTCTCCCCCCCACCTCGCCCCCGCACTGGAAATTTTATTTCTTTAGGATTCTATCCCAACCAGTCGCTTAAAAATCAAGTAACACAGACCTGAGGGATAGGAGCTGGGGACTGCACCTCCCTGCTACTCATGGAGGAAGGCAGTGCGAACGAGGGAGGGGCAGGAGAGGTGGCTGAAGCAAGGCAGCAGCAGAGGTAACGTGGCCACGACCTCAGAGAACCAGCTTCATCCTCTCCCAGACCCTAGCTGGAGCCCCTATGGCTTGGGGTGGGGAGTGGGAGTACCCACCCCAAGCCCTCCCCTCCCTTCCTCACACAGCCTCCTTGCGGGCTCAACCCATTTATTCTGGCAGGAGACTGAGGCACACACAGAGGAGGAATAAAAGAGGAGGATGCAGGAGAGGCAGGTTGCTGTCTCGAATGAAGGCAGAGGTGAGAGGTGTGGGCAAGGTCACTCCATCCTACCCACCCCAGAGAGGGGCGAGGAAGCCACACAATCAGGCAGCATGTCGGGTATGGGGGAACAAGGCGGGGTTTAAGGCTGAGCAGCCCAGGGCAGGCAGGTCCTTGGGCCTCAGTCAAAGCCGTGCCAGTCAAAGCCTTGCTCTGAGTCGTATTCCAGCTTGGCACCCACGCACTTGACACAGTCCAGCAGCATGCCCTCTGCCTTCCGGGTTCAAGCGATTCTCGTGCCTCAGCCTCCCAAGTAGCTGGGATTACAGGCACTTGCCATCACACCCAGCTAATTTTTGTATTTTTAGTAGAGATGGGGTTTCTCCATGTTGGTCAGGCTAGTCTCAAACTCCTGTCCTCAGGTGATCCGCCTGCCTCGGCCTCCCAAAGTGCTGGGATTATAAGTGTGTGCCACCGTGCCTGGCTGCCTGGCTAGTTTTTTTTTTTTTTTTTTTTGAGATAGAGTCTCACTCTGTCACCCAGGCCAGAGTGCAGTGGTGCAATCTCAGCTCACTGCAAGCTCCGCCTCCCGGGTTCATGCCATTCTCCTGCCTCAGCCTTCCGAGTAGCTAGGACTACAGGTGCCGGCTACCAGGCCCGGCTAATTTGTGTGTGTGTGTGTGTATTTTTTAGTAGAGACGGGGTTTCACCGTGTTAGCCAAGATGGTCTTGATCTCCTGACCTCATCATCTGCCCACCTCCGCCTCCCAAAGTGATGGGATTACAGGCGTGAGCCACTGCGCCCGGCCTACTTGGCTAATTTTTAAATTTTTTTTTTTGTGGATACAGAGTTTTGCTCTGTTGCCTAGGCTAGTCTCAAACTCCTGAGCTCAAGCAATCCTCCCACTTCAGCCTCCCAAAGTGATGGGATTACAGGTATGAGCCACCACATCTGCCTCTGCTCTTTGGTCTCCTCATTTCTCTCCTTCTTTCTAAGGTAACATCCTCCTTGATTAAGAAAAAGGCCACCGGCCGGGCGCAGTGGCTCGTGCCTGTAATCTCAATACCTTGGGAGGCCAAGGTGGGTGGATCACCTAAGGTCAAGAGTTGAAGACCAGCCTGACCAACATGGTGAAACCCTGTCTCTACTAAAAATACAAAATTAGCTGGGTGTGGTAGCATGTGCCTATAATCCCAGCTACTCGGGAGGCTGAGGCAGGAGAATTGCTTGAATCTGGGAAGCAGAGGTTACAGTGAGCCGAGATAGTGCCATTATTGCATTCCAGCTTGGGCAACAGAGCAAGACTCCGTCTCAAAAAAAAGAAAAATGCCACAGACGCTGCCTTAACCAAGTGATCGAATTTAAGAGTGCCAAAAATGGGACAAACTGCTATCATATGCCCCCAATGTGAGGCACTGGGAAGGACACAACATCACCTATGTAGCTTTCTTTTTAAGACAGAGTCCTGCCCTGTCACCCACGCTGGAGTGTGGTGGCGTGACCATAGCTCACTGCAACCTTTGCCTCCCAAGTTCAAGCAATTCTCCTTCCTGGGCCTTGCAAGTAGCTGAGATTATAGGTGCGCATCACTACACCTGGCTAATTTTTTTTATTTTTAGTAGAGACTGGGTTTCACCATGTTGGTCAGGCTGGTCTTGAACTCCTGACCTTGGGTGATCCGCCCGCCTCGGTCTTCCAAAGTTCTGAGATTACAGGCATGAGCCACCTCACCCGGCCACCTATGTGGTATTCTTACCAAGAATGTTTAACTTGAGTCTAATCATGAGGAAACCAATTGAGAGACACCTCTAAGACAATTAGCCTGCATTCTTCAAAAATATCAAAGTTATGGAAGAAAAAAATTGGGAAACTTTAATACGACTAGAGAGACATAATTAAATACAATACATGATGCTTTATCAGAGCCCAGATTAAAAAAAAAAAAAAAACTATAAGGACATTATTGGGACAGTTGGGGAAATGTAGATTAGATAACGGTATATCACTGTTAGATTTCCTGAGTGTGATAATTCTCTTGTGGTTATGTAGAAATGCCCCTGTTCTTGGTAAATACTGAATGCAGTCTTTAGGAAGGAAGTTAATGTCTGCAACTAACTCTCACATAGTTCAGCAAAAACACACACCTACATAGTGATAAAGCAAATGTGGGATAATGTTAACAACCAGTGAATCTAAGTGAAAGGTTTATGTGTTCATTGTATTACTCTTGCAACCTTTCTGTAGGTTTTAAAATGTTCATGGCTAGGCACCATGTAATCCCAGCACTTTGGGAGGTGGGGCGGGCAGATGGCTTGAGCTCAGGAGTTCCAAACCAGCCTGGGAAATAAGGCGAGACCCCGTCTCTTTTTTGAAAAAAATTAAAAATTAAAAAAAAATATTCAAGGCCGGGCACAGTGATTCATGCCTCGAATCCCAGCACTTTGGGAGGCCAAGGCAGACAGATTACTTGAGGTCAGGAGTTCAAAACCAGCCTGGCCAACATGGTGAAACACTATCTCTACCAAAAATCCAAAAAATTAAAAAAAATTAACTGAGTGTAGTGGCGCATGCCCATAGTCCCAACTACTCAGGAGGCTGAGGCAGGAGAACTGCTTGAACCCAGGAAGTGGAGGCTGCAGTGAGCCGAGATCAGACCACTGCACTCCAGCCTGGGCAACAGAGTGAGACTCTGTCTCAAAAAAATTTTTTTAAATTAATTAATTAAATGTTTAAAATGTTCAAGATAAAAAGTTAGGGAGATGCCAAGCATTCACAGTTTTTATGCCAGCACAAAAGTACTCCAAATGAGGAAATTAACAGTGTATTGTGATTCCTCTACATTTCATGTTTCCCATGGAGGTGGGTATGGGGTACAAGAGTGAGTATCTACCTAATAGGCACCCTGAGTGTTAAGTGCCAGCAAAGCAGGGGCACTGAGTAATATTTATTTAGAAATAATGTGATACTTGACATTTTCCCCAAAATGTCAAATTTGTCCTGGAAATTTTCAGAACATTTTTAGCATTCTTAATTTTTTTTTACAGTTGAATTAAATTGTTTTCAACTGCATGGGGATCATCATAGTCTCTTGAGTTCTTAGCGCATCTAAAAGTCTTTAGCCAGGCATGGTGACACACACCTGTAGTCCCAGCTACTCAGGAGGCTGAGGCAGGAAGATTGCCTGAGCTCAGGAGCTTGAGGCTGCAGTGAGCTATGATTGCACCACCGTACTCCAGCCAGAGTGACAGAGCGAGACCCTGCCTCAAAATAAATGTTTTTAAAAATAAATAAAAGTCTTAATGTATTCCCATACCCGTCCTGGCAAACAGGCTGGGAGCTGGGAGGCAGGGAAACTAGGAGACTGGAAAATTGTAAAAAGCCCTTTGGAATTGGGCAGCAGTTATCTAGGAGGCAAGACACACAAAGGACCTGAGTCTGAGAGTCCAGGGAGTGAGAATGGAAACTTTACACTTCAGTCAACGCTGAGCTGTTTTAGAGTTCATGTATTTTCATTGTTTATTTTCTTTTTGTGTTTCCTTAGTATTAGGTAAAGTTTTCTGCTCACTTGTTTAAAGTGAGCCTCTCTCGGTATGTTGAGAAGGACCAAGACAAGAGGACTATGCCCACTTTGGGGCAGAATTCCCAGGGGAAAAGAGAGCCTTCTGAGCTGCCCCCTTGGCCAACGGTGTTTTATGGAAAAGCCATTTCCGCCCTCCTCTCCTCCTCTCTGGCTGTCACTCCTCCTGCTGTCTCCCTTCTCTGGGCTCTGTTCTCATCCAACCCCTGACACACACCTTTCTTCCTTCCCAGTGTGGTGTAATGAACAGATCAGTCTAGCTGTCAAGTCAAGGAGACCTGGATTCCAACCAATTGGAATGTGACAAGGACAAACTTCAAAACTTTTTTTTTTTTTTTTTTTTTTTTAATGGAGTCTTGTTCTGTCACCCAGGCTGGAGTGCAGTGGCATAATCTCTGCTCATTGCAACCTCCGCCTCCCGGTTTCAAGCGATTCTCCTGCCTCAGTCTCCTAAGTAACTGGAATCACAGGCACCTGCCATCATGCCCGGCTAATTTTTGTATTTTTAGTAGAGATGGGGTTTCACCATGTTGGCCAGGCTGGTCTTGAACTCCTGACCTCAGGTGATCCACCCACCTCAGCCCCGCAAAGTGCTGAGATCACAGGCACGAACCACTGTGCCCAGCCAGAAACATTCTTCCTTTCAGCAAACATTCATTAATGCTTACTAGGTGGCAGGCACAATTCTAGGCACTGGAGATACAGTGGTAAGTAAAGAAGACAAAGTTCCTGCCCTCATGCAACTTACAGTCTCATCCAGGGAGGCAGGTAATAAACAAGTAGACAAAGGAATGAGATTATAGAGCCTGAAAAGTGTGTTGCAGAATCTGGTTAACATACTGCATGATGGCCAGGCTTGGTGGCTCACGCCTGTAATCCCAGCACTTTGGGAGGCCGAGGCGGGTGGATCATGAGGTCAGGAGATCGAGACCATCCTGGCTAACACGGTGAAAACCCGTCTCTACTAAAAATACAAAAAATTAGCCGGGCACGATGGCAGACGCCTGTAGTCCCAGCAACTCGGAAGGCTGAGGCGGGAGAATGGCGTGAACCCGGGAGGCGGAGCTTGCAGTGAGCTGAGATCGTGCCACTGCACTCCAGCCTGGGTGACAGAGTGAGACTCCATCTAAAAAAAAAAAAAAAAAAAACACCATACTGCATGACTCCAACTATAGGACTTTCTGAAAAACACAAACACTGGAAGCAGTAAAAACATCAATGGTTGCCAAGAGTTAGGCATAGGGAGGAATGAAGAGGAAGAGCACATAGGATTTTTAGGGCAGTGTGAAACTATTCTGTGTGATACTATAATGGTGGATACATGTCATTTAGACATTTATCCAAACCCACAGAATGTACAACACCAAGAGTGAACCCTAGTATAACTGTAGCACTTGCGGTTCAGCGGTAGAACTCTCCCCTGCCTAGTGTAAACTGTGGACTTGTGACAATGATGTGTCAATGTAGATTCATTTTAACAAATTTACCACTCTGCTGTGGGATGTTAATAGGGGGTAGGCTGTGCACGTGTTGGGGCAGGGAGTTTGTGGGAACTCTGGACTTTCTGCTCAATTTTGCTGTGAATTTAAAACTTCTAGGTCAGGCATGGTGGCTCATGCCTGTAATTCCAGCACTTTGGGAGGCCAAGGCAAGCAGATCACGAGGTCAGGAGTTCGAGACCAGCCTGACCAACATAGTAAAATCCCATCTGTACTAAAAATACAAAAATTAGCCAGGTATGGTGGTGCGCGCCTGCAGTCCCAGCTACTCGGGAGGCTGAGGCAGGAAAATCGCTTGAACTGGGGAGGCGGAGGTTATGGTGAGCTGATATCATACCACTGCACTCCAGCCTGGGTGACAGAGCGAGACTTCGTTTCAAAAAAAAAAAAAAAAAAGGAACAGGTGTGGTGGCTCATGCCTGTAATCTCAGCACTTTGGGAGGCCGAGGCAGGTGGATCACCTGAGGTCAGGAGTTTGAGACCAGCCTGACCAAAATGGTGAAACCCTGTCTGTACTAAAAATACAAAAAAATTAGCTGGGCATGATGGTGGGCGCCTGTAATCCCAGCTACTTGGGAGGCTGAGGCAGGAGAATCCCTTGAACCTGGGAGGCGGATGTTGCAGTGAGCCGAGGTTGCACCATTGCACTCCAGCCTGGGCAACAAGAGCAAACTCCATCTCAAAAACAAAAACAAAACTTCTAGGCTGGTCAGGTGCGGTGGCACATGCCTTTAATCCCAGCATTTTGAGAGGCCAAGGCAGGTGGATCATCTGAGGTCAGGAGTTCAAGACCAGCCTGGCCAACAGGATGAAACTCTATCTCTACTAAAATTACAAAATTAGCTAGGTGTGGTGGCGGGTGCCTATAGTCCCAGCTACTCGGGAGACTGAGGCAGGAGAATCGCTTGAACCCAGGAGGCAGAGGTTGCAGTGAGCCAAGATTGCGCCACTGCACTCCAGCCTGGGCAACAAGAGCAAAACTGTGTCCCAAAAATAAATAAATAAATGAATAAATAAATTAAAATGTAAAAATAAATAAATAAATAAAACTTCTAGGCCAAGAGGGATGGCAATCCCAGCATGTTGGTAGGCTGAGGCAGGATGACTTGAGCCCAGTGACATAGTGAAACCTCTTCTCTACAAAAAATACATATATAAATTAGCCAGATGTGATGGCGTGAGCCTCTAGTCCCAGCTACTCAGGAGGCTGTGGTGGGAGGACTGCATGAGCTCAGGTCAAGGCTGCTGTGAGGTGTGATTGCACTCCTGCACTCCATCCTGGGCAACAAAGTGAGACCCTGTCTCAAAAAAAAAAAAAAAAAAAAACTGCTAAAAAAATAGTTTATTTTTGCCAGGCGCAGTGGCTCATACCTTTAATCCCAGCACTTTGGGAGGCCAAGGCAGGCGGACCACGAGGTCAGGAGATCGAGACCATTTAGTAGAGACGGTGAAACCCCGTCTCTACTAAAAATACAAAAAAATTAGCCGGGCGTGGTGTCGGGCGCCTGTAGTCCCAGCTACCCGGAAGGCTGAGGCAGGAGAATGGTGTGAACCTGGGAGGCCGAGCTTGCAGTGAGCTGAGATTGTGCCACTGACTCCAGCCTGGGCAACAGAGCAAGACTCCATCTCAAAAAAAAAAAAATCTATTTTAAAAAACTGTGTTGCAGGAAATTAATGTGTGATAAAGGGGCCTACTTGAGGGAGGGTGAAAAAGGAAGCTCTCTTCAAGGCTGTTTTCTCATTGATAAAATGGAGGTAACAGTATCTGCCTTCACAGAGTTGTTAAAGTTCAAATAACATATATATGAAAGGCCCTTTTAAATTGCTATGTATCTGGCCAGGTACAGTGGCTCACGCCTGTAATCCCAGCACTTTGGAAGGCCAAGGCAGGTGGATCACTTGAAGTCAGGAGTTTGAGGCCAGCCTGGCCAACATGGCAAAACCCTGTCTCTACTAAAAATACAAAAATTAGCCAGGCATGGTGGTGCGTGCCTGTAATTCCAACTACTTGGGAGGCTGAGGCAGGAGAATCACTTGAACCCAGGAGGCTGCTGTGAGCCAAGATTGTGCCACTGCACTCCGGCCTAGACAACAGAGCAAGACTCCATCTCAAAAAAAATAATATAAATAGGCCAGGCTCTGTGGCTAACCTGTGGAGAAACTTTGTCACTACTATAACTACAAAATTAGCTGAGCATGGTGGTGCATGCCTGTAATCCCAGCTACTCAGGAGGCTGAGGCAGGAGAATCGCTTGAACCTAGGAGACGGAGGTTGCAGTGAGCCAAGATCACGCCATTGCACTCCAGCCTGGGCAACAAGAGCAAAACTCCATCTCAAAAATAATAATAATACTAATAATATAAATAAATTGCTATGTATCTTCCCATGTGATAAAATATGGAATATTACCTATAATGTACTGGTAGGCAGCTCTGAAATAGCTTCCGATGATCTCTGACTGCTGATATTCAGGCCCTTGTGTAACTCCCACACTTTGGGCATGGGCTGGGTCTAGTGACTCACTTCTAAGAAATAAAATGCAGCAAAAGTGATGAGATGCCATTTGCAAAATTAGGTTACAAAAAGACTGTGACTTCTATGCTCTTTGTCTATCTTCCTTAAAAGTAGGCTGCCCACCAGGCATGGTGGCTCATGCCTGTAATCCCAGCAGTTTGGGAGGCCGAGGAGGGCAGATCACGAGGTCAAGAGTTCGAGACCAGCCTGACCAACATGGTGAAACCCTGTCTCTACTAAAAATAACAAAAATTGGCCAGGCGCAGTGGCTCAAGCCTGTAATCCCAGCACTTTGGGAGGCCGAGACGGGCGGATCACGAGGCCAGGAGATCGAGACCATCCTGGCTAACACAGTGAAACCCTGTCTCTACTAAAAAAAATACAAAAAACTAGCCGGGCGAGGTGGCGGGCGCCTGTAGTCCTAGCTACTCAGGAGGCTGAGGCAGGAGAATGACGTAAACCCGGGAGGTGGAGCTTGCAGTGAGCTGAGATCGCGCCACTGTACTCCAGCCCAGGCGACAGAGTGAGACTCCGTCTCAAAAATAAATAAATAAATAATAATAATAATAATAATAACAAAAATTAGCCAGGCATGGTGGTGCGCGCCTAATCCCAGCTACTCAGGAGGCTGAGGCAGGAGAATGGCTTGAACCTGGGAGACAGAGGTTGCAGTGAGCTGAGATTGCGCCATTGCACTCCAGCCTGGGCAACAAGAGTGAAACTCCGTCTCAAAAAAAAAAAGACATTTTGGGGCCAACCAGGGAGATTTAAATATAGACTAGGATTAGATGAAATGAAAATTGGCCAGGCACTATGGCTCACGAATGTAATCCCAGCATTTTGGGAGGCCGAGGCGGGAGGATTGCTTGAGCCCAGGGGTTTGAGACCAGCCCAGGTAACATGGTAAATCCCCATTTGTTATTTTATTAAATAACAGATTAACAAAAAACTAACCAGTCATTGTGGCATGTGCCTATAGTCCCTAGCTACTAGGGAGGCTTAGGTGGGAGGATCTGCCTGTACTATGCGCCTCCCACGCATAATAAAAAGGAATGAAATGCTAATCACTGTGGCATCTGGGTGTGGGGGACTTTCCGGGGAGGTCCCAGTGTGCTGAGCCCATGGAAGGTCAGGGTGGAGTACCCAGCCCACAGACTGTAATGGAAAAAAACCCAGGAGGTAGACTCTGAAGATCTGGGTCTGAATCCAGATCCAAGTGTTGACTAATTGTGGCCTTTGAGAAGTCATTTAATCTCAGAAGTGGAAGGGACCTAAGAAGTCCTTCCGTGGGTTAGTCACAGGGCAGGTTCCAAAACCTAGGCCACTGAACCTGTGCAGGTTCTTTCCACTACGTGCTGCTTCCCTGTTTATGATATTCTTACCTGCAAAACAACTAACTTTGGTACAGCAATTTACATCTCATGAAGTGCAAGTGTTCCTCTTGAATTCTCACAGAACCTCTTGTTAAGCCACCATTGTTCTTTTCCAGTTTTAAAAGTAAGATTGGGAGACCAAGGCGGGCGGATCACAAGGTCAGGAGTTCGAGACCAGCTTGACCAACATGGTGAAACCCCGTCTCTACTTAAAATACAAAAAATTACCCAGGCGTGGTGGCACACGCCTGTAATCCCAGCTACTCAGGAGGCTGAGGCAGAAGAATTGCTTGAACCCAGGAGGTGGAGGTTGCAGTGGCGAGCCAAGCTCGCACTCCAGCCTGGGCAACAGAGACTCCTTCTAAAATAATAATAATAATACATAATAATAAAAAAATAATAAAATTAAGAAACAGGTTGTGGGGGCCGGGCAAGGTGGCTCACGCCTGTAATCCCAACTTTTTGGGAGGCTGAGGCAGGCAGATCACCTGAGGTCAGGAGTTTGAGACAAGCCTGGCCAACATAGTGAAACCCCATCTCTACTAAATATATACAAAATTAGGCGGGTGTGGTGGCACGCACCTGTAGTCCTAGCTACCCGGGAAGCTGACCACGAGAATTGCTTGAACCCAAGAGGCAGAGACTGCGGTAAGCCGAAATCACGCCACTGCACTCCAGCCAGCCTGGCAGACAGAGTGAGACCTTGTCTGAAAGAAAAGAAAAGAAAAGAAAACAAAGAGGTTGTACGGGGGCCATACAGGGAAGGGTGGTTGGAGGGTGAGGGATAAAAGACTATACACTGGGTGCAGTGTACACTGCTCAGGTGACAGGTGCACGAAAGTCTCAGAAATCACCACTACAGAACTTATCCATGTAACCAAAAACCACCTGTTCCCCAAAAACTATTCAAATAAAATAAAAATAGCCTGGGCATGGTGGTTCACACCTGTAATCCCAGCACTTTGGGAGGCCGAGGCAGGCGGATCACGAGGTCAGGAGTTTGAGACCAGCCTGACCAACAAGTGAAACCCCGACTCTACTAAAAATACAAAAATTAGCTGTGCATGGTGGCAGGAGCCTGTGGTCCCAGCTACTAAGGAGGCTGAGGCAGGAGGATCTCTTGAACCCAGGAGGTGGAGGTTGTAGTGAGCTGACATCACACCACTGCACTCTGGCCTGGGAGACAGAGTGAGACTCCAACTCAAAAAAGAAAAAAAAAGAAAAAAAAGAAACTGAGGCTAGTCCAAAGGTAGTGAGCAATCTGAATTGATTGTTCAGTCAGTTACAGATCAAACTCCTTGTTCTACCTTTGCCGCCTTCTCACTATTGCAATTAACTAGTCTTAAAAAATTCTTTTTGGCTGGGCGCGGTGGCTCAAGCCTGTAATCCCAGCACTTTGGGAGGTCGAGATGGGTGGATCACGAGGTCAGGAGATCGAGACCATCCTGGCTAACATGGTGAAATCCCGTCTCTACTAAAAAATACAAAAAACTAGCCGGGCGAGGTGGCGGGCGCCTGTAGTCCCAGCTACTCAGGAGGCTGAGGCAGGAGAATGGCGTAAACCTGGGAGGCGGAGTTTGTAGTGAGCTGAGATCCGGCCACTGCACTCCAGCCTGGGCGACAGAGCGAGACTCCGTCTCCAAAAAAAAAAAACAAAATTCTTTTTAAGTAAAAAATAAAAGTAAGAAACTGAGTTTCTGAGATAATAAATGGCTTGCCCACAACCAGCAAATGACAGAATTAGGACTTGCCCTCTGGTCTTCAGGCTCTAAATCCTGCATTCTTTCCAAGGTGCCAGATGAGGCCTGTCTAGGACCGTGACACTAACTGCACTCCTCACACCACACATGCAAGACCTTATTTGCAGGGAAAGGACAGAGGCCTCTCTGCACAGAGCATCCCTGAATGACCCTTACCGGTGCTAACTTCAGTTCATTCAAGGAAAAACCCAGACTCCTTCTGGCTCTGTGTTACCCCAGAAGCATATGAGAGTCCAGACCTCCAACCGTGGGAAACCATTCCGGTCAAAAGTCTTCCAGTCTCAGGCCGGGCACGGTGGCTCACACCTTTGGAGGTGTGAGCCTTTGGGAGGCTAAGGCAGGCAGATCACGAGGTCAGGAAAGCGAGATCATCCTAGCTAACATGGTGAAAACCCATCTCTACTAAAAATACAAAAAATTAGCCAGGCATGGTGGCGGGTGCCTATAGTCCCAGCTACTCGAGAGGCTGAGGCAGGAGAATGGCGTGAACCCGGGCGGTGGAGCTTGCAGTGAGCTGAGATCCGGCCACTGCACTCCAGGGGGGAAGGGGGAAAAACCCCGCTAAAAAAAAAAAAAAAAAAAAAAAAATGTCTTCCCATCTCACTTCCCAACCTGGTTGCAACCAAGTGGTTGCCAGCTCCCTCTGTCCTATGACCACCCTCCTGATCCATGATGAGGGGCCACAAGTCTTTGCCAGCCCACCTCCCTGCACCCCAGGAGGCTTCTCTCCAAGGCCCACTTCCTCAACCTTATTCAGTCCCTGCCTCTCCCCAATACTCTCTTCCCAGGCCCCAGGACTCATACCCCCTTACAGCCGTGAGAAGCACAGTAAGAGGCAATGGTGGGCCCAAGGGGCAGCAGCTGTGAACAGCTAGCACTACGCTGTCTTCAATAATTCATTCCCAGGGAGGTTGCAGGCACCATGCCCTCACCCTGAGCTAGAGATGGCTACCACAGCTCAGATCCTTAAACTGAGAAGGGTGGGAGTCAAGGGTGGGGCAGAGGCTAGTGGGAGCAAGTAGAAAGGTACTCAGCCTGCAGGCCAGACACTGGCACCTCTTTGTTAGAGAGGGGCTGTGATCTAGGCTCAGAGCAGGGATCCCGTGAGATAAAGGAACACACAAACTGCCGTGAGCTAGAGGGGCAGAGAGGAAGAATCCAAACACATTGCCTCACTCCCACTCCCTCCAGCTGTACGTGCCAGGGTCAGCCTCTTCCCTCACGGCTCTGACCTTCTCAAGGCCACTCTCAGCCTCTTGTCAGCAGCCTCACCCTCCTAAAGGCCCAAGTCCTCTATGCTCCAGCTGGCATGTTTCAGTTGCCCCCACTTGAGGAACTCTTTCCCCAAAGAACTCCCACCACATGTGCCTGTAATCTGAGTCAAACATCGCAGAACCTCTTCCAAGGATCCTTACCCCCACCTCCATCTCTTTTCAGCCCAGCTTCCCTGACTAACCTCTGATGTTTACAAGGCTTATAAACGTGTTGGGGTGGAGGAAGGACTTGAACTGACCCCTTAGGCTGTGCTGTGATTCAGAGTCCTAAAGCTTTAGGAGTTTAGCAAGAGCAGTTCCTTGCTTCTAGTGAGGGAGAGAAGGTGGTAAATTCTAGGCCAGCCCCCCCATATTCCCCTGGCCATCCTAGAGATCCTGCCACCAATGCCCCTTCCTCCATGTGGGGCAGCCCTAGAGTTCCACTCATATTCCAGGCTCATTGCTCACTGCAATCCATTCTGTGAGACTGGAATCACCTGTCACGTGCATCAGCAGACCCAGAGGGGAAACTGGGATCTAAGACTAAAAGAAACACATTATCAAGCACCTACTATGTGCTAGGCTGAGCCGGATTCTGGGCAGCAGACATGAAGCCAATCACCTCAGCCTTCTCACCTTCCCCTCCTTCCCAGGTACCAGGAGGAGCCCTCAAAGGCACACAGAAGTCATACTGTCTGTCCCAGGGTGAGCAAGAGTTAGGTCCTGAACCCATAGCTGACTCCCCAGTTCCTCCAGAGGCCTGATTTGGGAAGGAGGGTGCAATCCTGCTGGGCACTGTCAGCAAGAAACCCTTCAGACATATTTATAGCAAATGCTGCATCAGGGTATGGAATCTGAAAGTGCCTCAAAGCATCAAATAACACCATGAGTCCAGAGGCAGAGTCCAGAAAAAGAAGGCACTGCAGCAGGAGGGATTGAGGTTTGATGTTAGAGGAACATCCCCCAGATGTTACATCTGGAACTGGCAATGGGGATTCCCTGTGGAAGCTACTTCCACAGGATTTTCTCAGAAGAGAAGGGGTAGGTGCCTTTTTCTGGTCTAGGTAGAAAAGATAAAAAGGGATGGACATGGTGATCGCTATCTTTGTAGTATACAGACTTTCAAATACCAAGGCCACTAAGCACAGTTGTGCAGATTATGCCTTGCTGAGGAGGCAAATGGAGACTGAAATCCAGTTCTAGATCAGTTACCTCCTGCTGCAGAGCTGTGTCTGTACAGACTAGCCAGAGTGGCTTGCAGGGGCTCTGCCAGATATCCCAAGTCCTGACAATCTGGGGGTCTGAGGACAAGGTCAGCAGGGAGAAGGGATGAAGGCTGCCTGGGAAGCCCTGGGGGCCTGTTTGCTAGAGCTCAGGGCCTATATGGGCCAAGCTAGAGGGCATAGCTCCCTGGAATGGATCCAGGGTAGAGGCCCCTCTCAGCAGGGTGCCCTGCCCAGACACTATGAGGTCTGAGCCAGAGATGGGGGCCCTGAGGGAGTTTGAGTGGGGAGGAAGAGGATATGTCTTGGGCAGGCCCTGGAGAAGGATAATACTGCCAGTCACGTCACAGAGAAGGGCCTGGGAGAGGGCAATTCTGGGGACCTGGAGGCTGGGCTGCTGGCTCCAGCTCTGAAGTTCCTACCTTCCCTGCGGAGCAAGATGGAGAAGGGGCCTGTGGTCCAGCAGCTGGGGTGGAAATAAGAAAAGTACGGGGTGTGGAACTGCCCCTGTGCACCTCAGGTTCATGGAGGAGTAATTTCTTTCTTTTTTTTTTTTTTTTTAGACAGAGACTCTGTCCCCCAGAGTCTGGAGTGCAGTGGTACGGTCTAGGCCTGCCTCCTGAGTTCAAGCAATTCTCTGCCTCAGCCTCCTAAGTAGCTGGGACCACAGGCGTGCACCACCATGCCTGGGGGCTAATTTTTATATTGTTTGTAGAGACAGGATTTCACCACGTTGGCCAGGCTGGTCTCGAACTCCTAGCCTCAAGTGATCTGCCCGCCTCGGCCTCCCAAAGTGCTGGGATTATAGGCATGAGCCTCGGGGCCAGCCTCAGGGAGAAGTAATTGATATTTCTATTTCAAAGTGGAAGGTGGGCCGGGCACCGTGGCTCACGCCTGTAATCCCAGCACTTTGGGAGGCTGAGGCCGGCGGATCACTTGAGGTCAAGAGTTGGAGACCAGGCCGGGCGCGGTGGCTCAAGCCTGTAATCCCAGCACTTTGGGAGGCCGAGACGGGTGGATCACGAGGTCAGAGATCGAGACCATCCTGGCTAACATGGTGAAACCCCTTCTCTACTAAAAAATACAAAAAACTAGCCGGGCGATGTGCCGGACGCCTGTAGTCCCAGCTACTCGGGAGGATGAGGCAGGAGAATGGCGTGAACCCGGGAGGCGGAGCTTGCAGTGAGCTGAGATCCGGCCACTGCACTCCAGCCTGGGCGACAGAGCAAGACTCCGTCTCAAAAAAAAAAAAAAAAAAAAGAGTTGGAGACCAGCCTGGCCAACATGTTGAAACCTCGTCTCTACCAAAAATACAATAATTAGCCAGGCATGGTGGCGCGCCTGTAGCCCCAGCTACTCGGGGGGAGAATCGCTTGAACCCGGGAGGCGGAGGTTGCTGTGGGCCAAGGATCGCCACTGCACTCCAGCCTAGGCGACAGAGTGAGACTCCATCTCAAAAATAAATAAATAAAAATAAAGTGGAAGGTGGAGAGATGCTTTCTGGGCTATAGGTTCAGGCAGAGAATGTGGAGGGAGGGAAGGAGAGAAGGAGCGGGAAGCCAGGGACAACTGCTTGCCTGGACCAACATCCCCTGTCCCCGCACCTCCCTTCTCCTATGGAAACTTAAGCTGCCGCAGGGCCCAGAGGAGCTAGTCCATTAGCTGTGGTCAGCAGGGGAGTGTAGGTGGGGAGGGCCCTCTCTCCCTCCAGGTCTTCTTGCCAAATGAAAGGCAAAGCGTTTGCTCCTTCTACTAGAGTCAAAAAAACAAAACAAAACAAAACCATAAAAACCTCCACACACATTTTTAACACACACACATAACCTCTTTCTCTCCTCTGAATGGTCGAAGCTGAGCAACTTGGGGATGGGTGGGTGGTAGGGGCTCCGTGATCCACTAGACTAGACTACAGAGGGAATGGGGGAGGAGGTGCCTTCCCAAAGCACTTTCCAGGTTAAATCCAGCCTCGGGAGGAGCCGGGAGTGGAGAGAGAATTTACTCTCCCCCAACTTAGCTCCCTCAGAAATGGGGGCAAGTGGAGGGTCAGCTGAGCAGAGAGGAACAATCTCCCGAGATCCCAGGGATGGGAGCATTGAGGGGAGGGGTCCCGAGAACTCCCAGGGGAAGTGGGTTAAAAGAAGGGCCGGGAAGAAGGGTGGGATGCCCTCCACTGGAAAGGGGAGAGAGTTCTAGTTAATGCTGAGGGGAAGCTGGGGACCTGGGTTAGCGTGTGTCTGTCTCCATGAAGGGGGTCCGTCTCTCCCCGCCCCAGGTGCCGTCTTTGGTCTGGAAAAGGGTCCAGCATGGGGGCGTTGGGGATGTGAAGGGACCAATGAGCGGTCTGTCCGCTCAGAAGGGTCCAGAGAGAGAGCCAACTGGGACTACACCCCCGCTCCCCCTTCCCCCGCCAGAACTTGGGCTTGTCCTGTTTGACGCACCCGCAGAAAGGGGCGGGAGGGGTACTGACCCGAGGAGCGGTCCCGCGACTCTGTACTCCCTGCTGCCCAGTCCCGGCCAGGACGCTGCCCGGCTTAGTTGGGGAGCCCCTCGACACCAGGATGGAGGTAGGGACGGGCTAGGGTCCCGGAGGGGCACGGGTGTCTCGAAGGTGCCCTACGGGGTGGGGATAAGTAGAAGGCAGCCTGGGGTCTCCTACTGGGGGTCTCGAGATGGGACTGCAGTTCCTGTTGAAAGGAGGGGAAGAGGGGTTCGTCCTGGGCTTGGGCGGTGTCTGGATCCGGGGTGCGTCCCCCCTGCTCTGGCCCGAGCAGCGCCGCCTGCTGGCAGGGCCGGACCCCGCGGCCCCGGGACCGGACTCCAGGCGGTGCCGCCACCTGGAGGGCGCGTGCAGCCGCCGGGCCAGCGAGCCCAGGGCGCTGCAGCCGGTCGAGAGGGAGCCGCGTCGCTTCGCCTTGACCTTCCCCTTCGAGGAGCTGAGACCCGCGGCACCAGAACCCGGGAGAGAGGAGAGACAGCAGAGACTCCGCGGGCGCGGGGCGATCCCAGCTGGGCTGTCTCCACAGGGATGCCGATCCCGCTGGAGACACAGGGCCGAGCCAGAGAGGGGTAGATGGGCGCCTTGACGCTTGGGCAGGCGAGCCGAGCACCAGCACTCTTGCTTTTCGGTCCTTTTCCCCGCCGAGGTCGGGGTCGCAGTCGCCGCCGGGGGATGCGCGCCCAGCGCGCAGAGCAGGGCCGGGAGGGAGCAGAAGCTTCCGCCAAGAGCTCAGGTGCTGGGGCAGCCCTGGAGCTGTTCCTGCCCTTCTGCTTGCGGCGGCGGAAGCTCCAGAGTCCCTACCCTTTCTCGGGAGGACTTTAGGGAAGAAGCAGAGGGGCAGGGGAAGCTGAGGAGCGAGGGTGCGACGTGGGGATGGAAGGACAGTGGGAGGTACACGGAAAAACAGAACGGGGACCTTAGGAGAGACGGAAGTGGCGAGAGAGGCTGGGCTGAAAGTCGGGGAGAGCCAGAGACTGACAGAGGCGGTGAGAAAGGAAGGGAGAGGGAGGGAGGGAGGAGGGAGGAGAAAGAGGGAGGGAACCAGGAGAGAGGGAAGGGAGCAGGCGGCGGAGCCGGGCGGGCGTGGGGCGAGGCCAGGCGTGCAGGCGGGAGCAGCGTGCAGAGCAGCGGCCGGGTTCTGCTCCCGCCTCGGAGCCCCTGGCCCGGGGGAGGAGGAGAGGCCGCTAGCCTGGTCTATGTCTTTTTCTGACTCCAGTGCAACCTTCCTGCTGAACGAGGTAACCGTGGTGGGGGGAGGGGGTCGGGGGAGGGGGGTTCCCCACTGGATGGGAGGAGATCTCCGCTCCAAGCTAGGAAGGGGGCACGCGTTTGGGTGAGACTGCACCGATGGGGAGGGAGGGAAACCGGACGAAGTGAAACCAGGGGTGGAAGAGGCACCGGGTTAGAGAGGAGGGAGCGGCCAGAGCTGGCAGCTTCCTAGTACTGGGATTGGATGGGAGGAGAGGACTGACCGGGAAGCCAGAAAAAAGGGGCTAGATTACAAGAAGGGCTCTGCCAAGCTCCCCTAGTGCCTGTCCCCGAGTACCCTGGCAGCCTAGCAGCCAGAATGGTAGGGGCCTCTATCTGGTCCAGATCTTAAAAACTGCTGGAGAGGAGTCTTTAAGTCTTCCCAGAAGGCCTAGCTTCTGCCTCAGTTTCCCCATTCAGTGCCCAGGGACAGGGATCTGCCCAGCTTCCTGGTGCACTTACAGGAGAAGCTAGAATATATTCTGAAACCTCCCAAGAACTCCAGCTCCCAAACCTGATTATTCAGGGTTTTCCTCTTATGTCTTGCTTCCATGACTTGGGTACCTGCCAGCTGCCAGTCTAACAACTCTCTCCTAGAAAGAATCAGCAGGAGAAGCCTCTCCCCTGATCCTTTATTGCCCTCAGCTCTCTCCCTTTATGCCCAGCCATGAAAAAGAAAAGAGGTTAGGGCTACATGGATACTGACAGGCACATGTCGTGTCACAGGACAAGAAGTCACCAAGTTGGCATTACAACTGGAGTAGGCAGGTGTGGGTGAGATGAGAAAGGAAAGGGGCATTGGGTAGCAACCCAGAGATATGAGGAGAAGGAGGGAAGTTCTGAAGCTCCTGCAGGACCCAGGGGAAGGGCCAGGTATGAGGAACTTGAACCCATCTCCTGGGGATGGTTGGCATGGCAACACATGCCTCAGGAGCAGACTTAGACAACCTTGTCGCAGATTACAAGGAGTGTGAGGAAGGAGTGCTGCCCATGGCAGATCCGCTGTTACCTACAGCCCCAGGACCTTCTGTGGGTGGGAGAGTCCCAAAAGGAGAGGCCAAGAGAGTGGATGCAGGGATGGGAAGAGAAGCAGCTGCCTCCACCACTGCTTTCTTCATTAGAACCATCTCCCAGGAGAAAAGCACCTTGAGGGTCTTACTCTCTGACACCTCTCTCGGCCCCTGAAAGACAGAAGGAATTGAAAAGGATGAAAGAGGGGGATACAAGGAATACTGAGTAACTGGGTGAGGGCACAAAAGTGGGCAGTGTCGGAACTTCCAATACGAATCCAGTATATGACCAAACCCCAATTGGTGCTGGACTCAGGAGAGGCAACTGTGAAAGCTGACTGCCTCCCCCAATAGCGATGTCCCTTCAGCCACAGGGGCTGTAACAAAGTTGTTTGTCAAACCCAGCACGAGGAAGGTGCTGGGCAGGGCTGCTCTGGGCCACCCACAGTAGACAGACTAAAGATGTCAGTCTGAAGATGAAGCCTCTTCTTTTTCTTGCTAAGATAACACCGATAAGTGACCCAGGTGGGAAACCACTTGGTTTGGGTGGGCTTTCTCTCTCCCATGCACAGTGCCTTCTACCACAGATCTTATTAAGCTATGTCAGAGTTTTGGATGTCTGATTCTCCTCAAGCCTAGGAGGGATGAGCAGATTGCTGAACTCCCGGGTGTGAGAAATTGGGAAAGGAAAAGGACTGAGCTCAGGGCCAAGGGCATGGGCACCAGGGGGCCTCCAAGTGTACCCCTGTCTATGGACGTCCTCCTTGTGGGGCACAAAGGTAGGCAGTCAAAAATCAAAGAAGGAATTTTGCTCAGGAGATGAAAAAAGGAGAGAGCTCAAATGGGTGGATCTTTGGGGAAAGTTTCCTCAATATAAGGGCTGCGGCTCTCTTACATCAAATCTCAGTGTTCCTGTGAAGGAGACTGAGTGGTGCAGAGTGGTACAAGCCCTTCTGCTGAGGGGAGAATCTGGCCTTACCCTAGTGACTCTGAGGAGACTGGCCCTTTCTTCTCCCAACCCCAGTGTAGCCAGGATCCCACCCACAACTATCCCCTACCACCACCCTCTGGTTTCTCTCCCCTCCCTTTAGGCTCACCTAAAACAGCCCCTTTCTGACCCAGTTCCCACGGATGCCTTGGCACTGTCTGGCACGATCCTTGGCAGGGAAGTGGGGAACGGAACCCCCATCCTGGCCGGACTAAGACGAAATCTATCTGTGCAACAGGTGTGGGGAGGCCTACCCAGCTCACGGAAAGTTCCCCCCTTCTCAAGGGCTAGGCAACACCGCCTTTGCCGCAGCGTTCCCGTACTGAGGGGGCCGGGCACCTGTTGGGGCAGGAGTTGCCGTCCTGGCATTAGCCTGGGGGCACTAAGCCCATTCCTCCCCGGGACTACTGCGGGGTCTGCTTCGGAGCCTCCGGGACGCACGGGCCCAGACCCGCACTGCTGCCGCCTGGGACCCCTCCCCCGTCTGCCGCTTGTTCCCGCGCCTCTTCTGTCTCCCAGGGTCTCCCCATTTTCCTGTCCTCTCCGTCCTCCCTCTGCCTCTCTCTCTCCGGCTTCCTCGACACCTGCGCCCTCTCCAGTCTCCGCCCGGGTCGCGTCTTCCTCGCGGTCTCAGCGCCCCATCCCTCCCCCGCCGCAGCCCTTTGTTTCCCGGCGGAGTAGTTCCTGGGTTGCCGAGCGTCTCTGTCTCCGCATCTCTCCTCGCCCCGCCTCCTCCCTGCCTGGATCCGCCCCGCCCGCAGCCTCTCCTCCCCTTCCTCCCAGCCGCCAAGGCCCCGTAGGTGCTCGGGGACCCACCTTCCACCCAGCACGGGTCCGTTCCCCTCTCCGGGCCTGGCCCGGGCTCCCCGGTGGCCGCCGCCCCCTCGCCGCCCCCGCCTTCTCCCAGGGAGGGGGTCAGGTGGGCGGGCACTATTGTTGTAGGAGCTGGCGCCAGATTCCTCAGCCGCGCTCGGGGTGGGACCGGCTGGGTTTGGGGGGGTGGGGTGGGGGGAGCGGTGATTTGAGCTCCGAGCAGCTGGTCTTCGCGGCTCGCTCCCTCCTTCGCGCTCGCTCGCTCCCCGTCGCCGCCCGCAGGGCTGCGGGGCTCCGTGGCATCTCCCGGGCGCGGCCCGCAGTCCTCGCCCCTGCCTCCGGGCCGCTCCCGCCCCCGGCGCCGCTCGCTTCCCCCACCCGGACTCCCCCATGTATGACGACTCCTACGTGCCCGGGTTTGAGGACTCGGAGGCGGTGAGTGCCCACGGTGAGGGTGGGGGCGGGGAAGTTGGGGTGACACCTCCTCTCCCTTCAACCCTTCCCCCAGTTCAGGACTTTGAAAAACGCCTCAGTGGCAGGGCAGTGTGTGTAGGGGGGCGCTCTAAAAACGTGGGGAGATGGATTTTCATGCCAAGCGCTCCCCAGCGACCCAGACTCAGACCCTGGGGCATCGGGTGTGTGCAGAGAGGGGGCAGTATAGGGGAAGGGCTCAAGCAGGTGGCTCCACGGCCCAGGAAAGGGGTGGGAGGAGGCAGGGCTGGAGGCCGAGGGCACAGAGGCTCTGGAGAGGGAACACGCCATGTCTGGAGTTCCAAATTCTGGATTTCTGGGGTCTGAACACAACAGCTAGGAGAGCCGCCGAGGTAGTTGGGGAGGCAGACATACCGGACCTCTTGTGCCTCAAGCAAACAACACATTAGGGAGCTGAGAGGACACCAGGGAGCCGGGGACCAGCCTCTTTAGACAGAGGGATCCTAAAACTTGAGGAGCTCCATTATTCCCTTCTACCCCCTCCATCTCTGCGCACTGCCTCATCTCCTCACCCTTTCTCTAGCCCAGTTTCTCTCTCAGGCTGAAACCTGGGCACCCAGCACATGGGTAGGCCAGGTGACTGAGCCCCGTCCATTCCACAGCCCCCTGCTGAGGCTTCCTCTGAGCAGCGGGCATCCTGAGCTCTTGCCCAGCATGGAGGGCCTGGAGGTGAGGCCAGAGGAGCTGAGGGCCTGGGGATAGAGAGGATGCGCTTTGCTCAGAGAAACAGGCAACCAATAAATATTTAATTCTCCTCTTTGCTTTTATCTCCTGACCCACTGAGACAAATCAGCTCATTAAGCAGTGATTCCCGGAGCTCAGACAGCAGGGAGAGTGCCTGGAAAGATGGGGCAAGAATGCGGAGCAGCTTCTCAGACCCTTGGAGCTGCCAACTTTCCCTCAAATGTCCTGTAAGAAGGCCTCCTTAGGAGTGGACCAATAGATGGCTTGGAAGGGGTCCCAATAGGATGGAGCACCCCTGGGTCGGAAAGAGGAGTATGTTCCAGTCTTCTCCCATCACTTGCTGCCAGGCCCAGGATAGATGAGTGCTGATGCTCAGAATAGGCAACTGTCCTTTTCTGGGACTGGGCTCCTTCTGGGCCCAATTTTCCATGGGGCCTCTGGGGTAATTACATTGCTGCTAGAGCAGATCATTTTCAAGGCTCTGGTGGACACCTCTTTCTGACAGTTGAAGGGACAGCTGGTATAGCCCAGGGTGCCAAGGTGAGCTTGAGAACAAACCTCTCTGTGGGGCTGGAGGGCCCTAGGAGGTTCTTCCCATCCCTGGTGAGAAGGCAAGGGCTATTGCAAGGAACAGACTGACATGTGGATGGTGTTGGAGGACAGCCTGCTGACCCATTGCTCCCTCCCATCGCTCTCTGGCTCCTGATCACCCTCCCCCACTTCCCTTTCTCTTGCCTGGCTCCTTGCTCTCCCTGAGGCCCCCTCTGAAGCAGTAGGAGGGAGATCAGGCTCTAAATAAATCCAACGGCTCATCTCCCTCCTCTCCTTCCCCCGTGCCAGGCAAGAGAGGAGCTGCAGCCTGCCCACACACTCACTAGTCAAGGGGGGCACCACGAGGGCACTGTGCCAACTCCTGGCAGCTCCAAAGTACTGACACTCTGGCTCTTTTGGCGTAGCAGGGTACAGGAAAGGTAAGACCCTAGATCATGCCTGGCAGGGCAGCCCTGGCCTCCCCAAGTAATACCGGAGCACGAGAGATAAGTTAGCCTGGAGGACTTGGAAGTAATGGAGAGGGGCTTCCATTCTGAGCACAACTCATTAATTATTTAGGGAGAGATCCTGTGATTCCCATCCCAGGGTGAGAGGTCAGGTAACCCCAGATGCCCCAGGCGTTATTACTACTAAATTAGGCCGCAAGGTGGCTCAGGCCTGTAATCCCAGCGCTTTGGGTGGCCAAGCCGGGCGGATCACTTGAGGTCAGGAGTTGGAAACCAGCCTGGCCAATATGGTGAAAGCCCGTGTCTACTAAAAATACAGAAATTAGCCTAGCATGGTGGCGCATGCCTGTAGTCCCAACTACTCAGGAGGCTGGGGCAGGAGAAATGCTTGAACCCTGGAGGCAGAGGTTGCAGTGAGCCAACATCACGCCATTACACTCCAGCCTGGGCATCACAGTAAGACTCCGTCTCAAAAAAAAAAAAATTACTAAATTAAACCAGGCACAGAGACTCATGCCTATAATCTCAGTGCTTTGCGAGGCTAAGGTAGGAAGATGGCTTAAGCCCAGGAGTTTGAGACCAGCCTAGGCAAAATAGCAAGATCCTGTCTCTACAAAAAACTAGTAGGCATGGTAGTGCATGCCTGTAGTCCTAGCTACTCAGGAGTCAGGAGGATCGCTTGAGCCCAGGAGTTCAAGGCTGCAGTGAGCCACGATTGTGCCACTGCACTCCAGCCTGGGCGACAGAGCAAGACCTGTCTCTAAGTAAATAAATAAAATAATAAAAATAAAGATTACTAAATTGGGCTGAGAGTCTGGAGCGCAGGCAGAAAAGGTCAGACTCCTCTTTTAGCATGGTGCTGGGCTTCTGGGAGGCACCCGATGTATCTGTACCAAAGTGAGTGGTCATCTGCCTTGCCTTCTGCCTCCCAGCCTATTGGCCCCTGTCTGGTCGCTTCAGATACTAACATCCCACAGAGGTTTCTCTTGTGTCTTAAGACCCCTAGGAAGGAGGTCCCTCACCCTGTGCCAAGATTATTTCTGGGGTTCAACCCCCACTTTTCCTGCTGCCATCCAGCCTCATTTTGTTCTCAGGAGAGATGAGGAACAGCGGGCAGACTCTACTCTTCCGTAAAACGAAAGAACTTTCCCCCTTGTGCTATCTTCAGGCCTTTGGTGTACTATAGACACTGTCTTTAGCCTAAGACTCGAGAGCCTGGGCTGACCCCCAGCTGAACAGCCCTCTTGCTCAAGGCAGGGTGGGGGTAGAGGGCACAGTGGACAGCAGGTGTGTGATTTTGTCTTCTCTGAGAGTCTGGCCTCTGCTGCCTTCTGTAGGTGGTCGTGCCCAGTGAGCTTGAGAGAATATTCCTCCACCCAAGGACATTCTAAAGCCCCTTCCCCTATACACACACACACTCCTGCATGAACCCCTTATTTAGGTTTATCCCTTCTCTCTGCCACTGGCATCTCAGAATTGTGGGAAGTATCACTTGAGGCTTCTCCCCACAGAGAGGGAATACTGAGGCAGGAAACGAAAGACTCTTTCCCTAGGCAGAGGAGGAAACCCAGACATCCTAACCTCTGGGCTCTTGTCTCAAAGTCCAGCATCCCTTACTCATTTGTGCCTCTCCCTCATGGCCTTGAAGCTGAGCTCTGTGACCCTCAAATGCACCCTCATTGCCTATGACCTTTCCTATGGGCAGGACTCAGAGACTCTCCTTGCTCATGTTACCCACTCCCCACATCCCCAGGGTCCTGCTCCATAGCTGAGTTGCCTGGCACTAGCATAGCCTTCTTCTAGGGCCAATGTCCCCTGGGCCTGGGAAAGGACTGGGGAGATGTAGGCCAAGTGGTAGGCATGGCCCAGCCTCACCTGCGTCCAGGGAGACAGCTTTGTGTTCTTCTCGGTCTGTGTCTTGTTTGCTGCCTATATCTGGCCAGTTGCCCCAGCAGGTGTGGGAGGAAGAAAAGTAGGGGGTGGGGAGAGCAAAGGGGAGGTAACTTCTAGGAGTTGGCAGCTTTGTGTCCTCCTCTTCACCCTGGAAGGGTAAGGGCTTACCATTTGAGAGCCTTCAGAGCCTTGTTGGAGTAGGGAAAGTAGGATCTTAGGGGGCAGATGGCTGGATCCCCACACTCAGGACTGGTGCTGTGCCAACCAGCGTCTCTTGACTGTTACTGCTGGCTGGACTCCTGCCAGGCATCTTAAAGGGATGATGTCCAGGCTGCTTTGCAGGCTGCTGTGAACAAGAGGGCTGGGTCTCCTGGATCCAGAATCATCTCTAATACATCATCTTCAGCACTCCTCCCTTCCCTCAGCTCAGAGGACATGTTAGAGGGGAGAAAAGGGAGGAAAGAGAGAAGTGAAGGCTCTATTCAAAGCTGTAGTATTAATAGGCTTGGGGGAGGAGGGGCCCAGATCTTTGCACCTATAGATGGGGCCAGGTTTCCTGTAGCCTCAGAGGCACCGGGGCCCTTCTCAGGGGATAGGAGGGGCCATAGGGACCCAGCCACCCCCTTGGAGATGGAGAAATGGGGCAATAGAGGCAACACTGTAAGGTGAGGAGGGTGCCTCCATAGCGTCCTTCACGCCGGAGCCTGGGAGTCACAGCCTGTTTCCCAACCCAGGGTTCAGCTGACTCCTACACCAGCCGCCCATCTCTGGACTCAGACGTCTCCCTGGAGGAGGACCGGGAAAGTGCCCGGCGTGAAGTAGAGAGCCAGGCTCAGCAGCAGCTCGAAAGGGCCAAGGTATACTTTCTGGCCATGGGGCAAGACGGGAGGCCAAACTAGGTGGAAACCTGCACTTGGTCCTAAGTCCCAAGGGTTCCTTGGGCAGGATGTCCTTGAGTGTGAGAGGGTGCGTGTGAGGGGCAGAGGCCACGGCCTTCTGCTGTTGGGGCACTGAAGCTGGAAGGGGTGCTCCGAGGCTTCTCTCACTTGCACTAATGGCCAAATTCTCCAGCACAAACCTGTGGCGTTTGCGGTGAGGACCAATGTCAGCTACTGTGGCGTACTGGATGAGGAGTGCCCCGTCCAGGGCTCTGGAGTCAACTTTGAGGCCAAAGATTTTCTGCACATTAAAGAGGTGACCGACCCCCGTGCTCTAACACTTCTAAGCCTCTGACACTTCATTTTCTTGCTCTTGCCCCAGATCCCAATGCTTCTTACTTCAGTCCTCAGTCTAACTCCCCAAGCTAATCAGCTCTTCTCCTTAACACACACCTGTCCACCCCTCATATCTAAGACCTCATCCCCAGGGTCTCCATCCTTCTGAGACCTGGCTTGGGCCTCAGTCTCCGTGTCCATCAAGTGAGCAGTTAGATTAGCTGCCTCCGAGGTCCCCTATGACAGCTGCAGTGCCTCACTCAGAAATCCTGGGTGGCCCGAACTTGGCTGCCCTTTCCCCTGGCCCCTTCTGCCCACCGCCCCTTGCATTGCATTCCTTAGACCAGCTCAGTGACCGCCTCGCTGGCTTCTTCACATTGAAGAACCAGGACTTGGGCAGGGCGCTCCTCTCACCACCCTTCCTGCTCCACCCACCCCTAGAAGTACAGCAATGACTGGTGGATCGGGCGGCTAGTGAAAGAGGGCGGGGACATCGCTTTCATCCCCAGCCCCCAGCGGCTGGAGAGCATCCGGCTCAAACAGGAGCAGAAGGCCAGGTGAGAGTTGGGCTGTGACTCAGTAAACACACCCCAAACACTTGAACTGTACCCACAGGACACGTCGTCATGCATGCCACACATGTGCATATCCCCCTGAAATACACATGCACATATGCCCGGCTCTACACACTCACACTAAACAAATCTACAAACACACACACGAATGCACACATATTGCATGTACACCTGTCTCACTAGATAAAGCATATGGAAATGTGTACAATTATTAAATAATGCATAGAACATACGTACACAGAGACACATTCTTCTCTACCTCTCTCTCGCCTCCCTTTCTTCTCAGGAGATCCGGGAACCCTTCCAGCCTGAGTGACATTGGCAACCGACGCTCCCCTCCACCATCTCTAGGTAGCCTCCCCTCAACCCACCCATTTTGGGTAGGTGGGTAGCTAAGACACAGGGAAAGGGGGGATTCTGCCCAAGTGAACTGTGTGGGAAGGGGTTTTGTGGAGGGATCAGAAGGGGTGGGGAGAAGCCAGTATCTCCCTGGGGATGGGGATACCGTGCCCCCAGGGACCTTTCCCCCTTCACCAACTTTAATCTTGTATTTCCTTTTCCGAAAAGCCAAGCAGAAGCAAAAGCAGGTGAGTCAAGGAAGGGACCTGGGCTGGGGGGGATCATGGCTTATGGCTCTGGGGACAGTGTTCTAGGCAGTCATTGTTGGAGGGCAGAACAGAGAAGGGAGGGAGCCCAGAACCTCTGGATCTGCCTTGACACCAACCAGGCATGAGACAGGCACTAGGGCCATGGTTTCTACTGACTTCATGTCCATTCTGCAGGCGGAACATGTTCCCCCATATGACGTGGTGCCCTCCATGCGGCCTGTGGTGTTGGTCGGACCCTCTCTGAAAGGTTATGAGGTGAGGGAAGGTCCTTGACCCCAAAGAGTCACCTCTACCAAGCCTGCCACAGGAAGTCCCTAGGGGAAGTGGAAGGGGTCTATCTCCTCCCTCCAGGGTCTGTATGTGGAGGACGTCGACTCTGGGGCCATGCATGGGGAGGCTGCCTCTCTCCAAAAGGGCCCTTCATCAGTGCCATGCCCTCCTACCAGGTCACAGACATGATGCAGAAGGCTCTCTTTGACTTCCTCAAACACAGATTTGATGGCAGGTAAGCTGCCCTGGCCTGAGGTGGCCTGAGAACCAAGGAGAAGCTCATGGCCTACTTCCAGATGCTGTAGCAAGTCTTCTTTAAGGGAAGAGTTAGTGGGAGCTGGGTAAGGAGAGGCTGAGGCACAGGTTTAGAAGCTAGTTGGGATTCTCCACTCCCACCCCAGGATCTCCATCACTCGAGTCACAGCCGACCTCTCCCTGGCAAAGCGATCTGTGCTCAACAATCCTGGCAAGAGGACCATCATTGAGCGCTCCTCTGCCCGCTCTAGCATCGGTGAGAAGTCCCCGCCACCTGCTTCTGTGCCCACTCAAGCACCAGTGAGAACCTTCTTCCTCCCTTTTCTTTCTTTCTTTCTTTTTTTTTTTTTTTTTTTTTTTTTGAGATGGAGTCTCACTCTGTCGCTCAGGCTGGAGTGCAGTGGTGAGATCTTGGCTCACTGCAACCTCCACCTTCTGGGTTCAAGCAATCTTCCCACCTCAGCCTCCTGAGTAGCTGGGACTACAGGTGCCCACCACCATGCCTGGCTAATTTTTGCATTTTTAGTAGACACAGGGTTTGGCCAGGCTGATCTCTAACTCCTGACCTCAAGTGATTGGCCCACCTTCGCCTCCCAAAATGCTGAGATTGCAGGCATGAGCCACCATGCCTGGCCCCTCCTTCTTTTCTCTTCCTTGCCTCCTTGTCTTTCTGCCCAACTCCTCTACCTGCCCCCAGGATTGGCAAGAACACACCCCTCCTCCTCAATTCCCATTCTTCTGCCTGCCCAGGCTTCGATGAATGCCCTTTCTCTCCAATTCCTTCCTGTCCACCATTTGGGAGCCCTCAAAGTCTGCTGGAGTGAGCAGTGGGGCAGAGCTCCTGGTGAGCACTGCTGCTGCCTCCCTCCATAGCGGAAGTACAGAGTGAGATCGAGCGCATATTTGAGCTGGCCAAATCCCTGCAGCTAGTAGTGTTGGACGCTGACACCATCAACCACCCAGCACAGCTGGCCAAGACCTCGCTGGCCCCCATCATCGTTTTTGTCAAAGTGTCCTCACCAAAGGTAAGTCAGCTGGGGTCATGGAGGAGGCCCACAGGGCTACCCTACTAGAATGTGGCACGACTCTACTTGGTCCCTGCTTGGCACCTGAGTTCCCTTTTCCTGCTGCCCTTAACATGACTCTGAGTCATCCTCACCTGCTACTGATGCCACAAGTGGAGGAAATGCCTAGCTCTACCCAGAGTCCTGAGAGACTCTAGGCCTAGCTCTGCCCTCCCCGCTTAGGTACTCCAGCGTCTCATTCGCTCCCGGGGGAAGTCACAGATGAAGCACCTGACCGTACAGATGATGGCATACGATAAGCTGGTTCAGTGTCCACCGGTGAGTGCCTGGGTCAGCTGCTCCTGTGCCCACTCCCCCAGGGCCGCAGCAGTGACAGAGATGGGTTGGGGGCTGCTGCTGAGGGGAAACCAATGTTGCACCTTCCTCCCCCTCCTCAGGAGTCGTTTGATGTGATTCTGGATGAGAACCAGCTGGAGGATGCCTGTGAGCACCTGGCCGAGTACCTGGAGGTTTACTGGCGGGCTACGCACCACCCAGCCCCTGGCCCTGGACTTCTGGGTCCTCCCAGTGTCATCCCCGGACTTCAGGTAACCATTTCCAGTGGGCAGAGATGCTCAAGCTAAGCCAGCCAAAGCACTGCCTGCCCCTCCCTGCTCAGAGGACTGTCCTTGGCCTCCAGTTCAGCATGCCAAAGGATTGTAGAACTCTCAGCTCTGCTGTACAGAGCTAGTGCAGACGGGCAAAGGAGCTTCCTGAGGAGAGAGGGAATCAATCAATGAGATGGATACATCAGAGATTAGTTTCCTAGGGGTCAAAAGAAACACAATCTCCAAATCTTCTCCCAGGCTGCCTTGAAGGCCGAGCCTGAATTTTGCGGGAGTCGAAGCTCCAGTTTTCTCTCTTGGAAGAGGAAAAATGCTCCAGCATGCTTCTTCCTTGCACTGATTCCTGTACCGGGGAATTGAGAGTTGAGGGGGGAAGAATCTCACACCTCACCAGAGGACAAGGTGAGGTCTGTACTGCCTCACTCAGAGCTGTTGTGTGGCCCCCAGAACCAGCAGCTGCTCGGGGAGCGTGGCGAGGAGCACTCCCCCCTCGAGCGGGACAGCTTGATGCCCTCCGATGAGGCCAGCGAGAGCTCCCGCCAAGCCTGGACAGGATCTTCACAGCGTAGCTCCCGCCACCTGGAGGAGGACTATGCGGATGCCTACCAGGACCTGTACCAGCCTCACCGCCAACACACCTCGGGGCTGCCTAGTGCTAACGGGCATGACCCCCAAGACCGGCTTCTAGCCCAGGACTCGGAGCACAACCACAATGACCGGAACTGGCAGCGCAACCGGCCTTGGCCCAAGGATAGCTACTGACAGCCTCCTGCTGCCCTACCCTGGCAGGCACAGGCACAGCTGGCTGGGGGGCCCACTCCAGGCAGGGTGGCGTTAGACTGGCATTAGGCTGGCATTAGGCTCAGCCCCCAAAACCCCCTGCTCAGCCCCAGCTTCAGGGCTGCCTGTGGTCCCAAGGTTCTGGGAGAAACAGGGGGCCCCCTCACCTCCTGGGCAGTGACCCCTACTAGGCTCCCATTCCAGGTACTAGCTGTGTGTTCTGTACCCCTGGCACCTTCCTCTTCTCCCACACAGGAAGCTGCCCACTGGGCAGTGCCCTCAAGCCAGGATCCCCTTAGCAGGGGCCTTCCCACCAGACTCGGAAGGGATGCCCCATCAAAGTGACAAAAAGGTGGGGTGTGGGCACCATGGCATGAGGAAGAAACAAGGTCCCTGAGCAGGTGCAAGTCCTGACAGTCAAGGGACTGCTTTGGCATCCGAGGGCCTCCAGTCACCTCACTGCCACATATTAGAAATGAGACAATCAAAGTCCCCCCAGGGTGGCACACCTATCCGTCTGCTGGGGTGGGGCATCCACATCCAAGACTGGAGCAGCAGGCTGGCCACACTCGGGCCAGAGAGAGCTCACAGCCGAAGCTCTTGGAGGGAAGGGCTCTCCTCACTCTGCCAGGAAGCTTCTTAACATGTGATGGGACCAGGGGCCAGGAGCATGGTGAAGCCAAGTGGCAGACGGGAGTTAACCTGGATGGGGGTTTGGGGAAGGAGGGTGTGTGTAGCAGAGAACTTATGGGGGCCTCCTTGCCTTTCTCATTCTTTTGCCCTGCATCCTGTCATTTCTGTTCTTGTCCCTCATACATCCTGGGAGAACCGGGCTCCAGACTTTGTTCCCTGACTCATAGCTGCCGCTTGTTAGGTTAGGGTTAGATGGGGAGAGACAGGGCACAGAGGACCTGTCTCCCTGGCTACTCTCGCCTTATGGCTCTAGTGTGTGACCTACAGAGCATGCTCCACAAGCCCCTGCCTCACCTCACTGTCATCACTAATAAACATCATACACAGTCCCTCAGGCTTCTGTTCTGTCTGTGATGCGGCCCAAGTCTGATGGAGGGAAAGATGTGTTCAGGCCGCCCTTCTCTCAGAGAATCTGTCCGGCGGGAAGGGGACAAAGGCAGAGCTGGGGAGGCACTCCACTCCCAGGCATCCCCACTCCTCATGCCCAGGTGTCAAGAGGGAGACATCCAGCAGCATGAAAGGAGCTTGTCCTGGGATGTGGGGAAGAAGACACTTGGTCACGGCTTTACACTATCCTTGTGCCAGGCCAAAAAGGCCCTAGAAGCAGCTACAACTTGAACTCCGTGTACTAGGCCAACTCTTCCTGTGGGGTAAGAAGAGCATGTGAACAAGAGGGGTACGGGGGGAGGACTGCAGCCCTGCGTTCCTATCACCACAGCCTGAATACAGCTGAATCCACCCGTCCTGCACCATCCCCTCCCAGGAGCAATGGGTCCAACTAGGGAGCCGCAAGCAAAGATGCTGAGACCAGGCCTTGGGCACACAGTGGCAGAGTGGTTCCAACTGCCTCACCTGCCAAAATTTCACAACTGCTTTCCTTTCTCACCTTGGCCTAAAGCTTCCTAGCGGGTGTCCAGGCCAGGGCCACACATTCCGCCAGGCTACAACAGGGGCGGAAGATGCATTACAGTCCTGCATGGCTTCTGCATCTCCCCTCAAGTCCGCCTATGCTCTCAAGATCATCAGCAGAGACCCTCTGCTCTGCTCTTAATGTGACTGTCTCTCATTTTCCAAGCCAACCCACCCCGCACCCAGTGGTGTTCCCCCTGCCAGGGAGAAGCTGGGAAATAAGCTAGAACTAGACACAGCCTTAGTATTCACGTATTTATTCTCAGAACATACAAACTTATCTTCTCAGAGAATAGAAAACAGAGATTTCACTCAGTGACAAAGATGGACACAGCCAGTTCACCCTGTCCCTCCATCTACTCAGAAAATCCCCTGGGGGAGGGGATGCCTAGAGCACACAGCACCCCTTGGTGCGGGACTGTGCACAGGTCTAAAGGCGCTCGACTTTCTTTACCATCCAAACAGGAAAACAGCTGTCCAGATGACAGTAAGATTCCACTGTCTGTAATCCTCATGGTGCCAGGTCCCCTGGGGCATCTAGGGCAACGATGCTGCTGCAGTTTATACAGTTACACAGTCAAGTCTGTGCCAAAGGAGGTCCCATCAGGCAGCCAGGTTTCTGTTCAGTCTGGGGAGCAATGCCAACTGGCTGCCCCCATAGCCTGGCATGAGCTGATGGCCCAGTGCAATCCCAAAGCAAAGAAGGGCAGAGCTGAGCCAAAAAGCTGTGGTAATTTCCTCTCCCTGCCTCCGACAGCATCGTCCTCTCCTTTTGCAGCCCCACATGCAGGCCTCCCGACCTGAGGGTCTGGGCTAGGGAGTCTGACTGTTTTCCTAAGCCCCCGTAACCCAGGAGTGAGGACCTGGAAAGAGGGATGTGAGGTTTCTGAAGAACAGGCATCAGGCAGCTTTGGAGATGCCCTCAGACCACAGGAAGAGTGCTGTGTCAGGCAAAGATGGTCTCTTCCCGGCGCTTCTTGGTGAGGATGGTGCCTGGCTTATGCTGGGCATCTGGGTGGTTGGCTAGTTCAGGGGGACAGGAAGACACTGGGCTTTCCAGGATGGCTTGCTTCAGCTCGTAGAACACAGCAGAGTCCTCTTTTGTGAGGAAGGTGATGGCCACCCCACTCTTGCCTGCTCGTCCCGTGCGGCCAATGCGGTGGATGTAATCTGGGGAATGGGAAGAATGTCACTCAGCACAGCCCAGATGCCCGGGGGAGCCGTGTCTGATGCCTCCACTTCTAGAGGCATCCTTCCCACCCCATCTCCAAAGGCGGGAATACAGCACGTCCTGCCTGAACCTGAGGTGCCCCCAGTGCCCTCTCCAGGTGCCCATCTCCCCTGTCCTCCTACTGACTGTAGTCCCCACCACACTAAGACCCACAGCTGCCTAGCTTCATTCTTCACACTCTTGAGGACACAAGTGTCATCCCAGCTGCTGGGACAACAAACCCAGGTAAGATAAAAGACAGGAGCGCTTCTCATGGGAGCAAACAATCCCAGACTTGGAGCTGAGGAAGGCAGTAACAGCCCCCCATGGACAGCACCCTGACTTTGAGTGGGACACCATAAGGAATCTGACTTCACCCTGGATTGAAGCTGCTTTCCCTGGAACTTACCTTCAATATTTTTGGCCATATCATAGTTGACAACCATAGACACATCTTGGATATCAATACCACGACCAGCTACATCTGTAGCCACCAAAATATCCTTGGCCCCAGCCTTGAGGTTGGACAATGCAAACTCTCGCTGCTCCTGGCCTTTTCCACCATGCAGTGTGCAAGCATTGTACTGTTGGAAGAATGGTAGAGTGAGCAATGCGATCAAGGAGAGACACAGGAGTTCAGAGGAATGGGACAGACACAGAGGAGGGTTAGAGAGGGCAGCAGGGTAGGAGAAAGGGAAGGAGGCAAGAGAAAGAATGACTGCAGTGAAAGGAAGGAGAGAACACGTGAGCTGAAGAGACGGACGAGAGAAAAAGGTGTGGTGTGGCAGGGACACACAGAGTAAGGTCAAAAGCAAAGCAGCTGGGAGAGCTGTGGAGCCAGACAGATGAGAAGTCCTCAGAGAATTAGGGGCAAGATCAGGGTAGAAAGCAGGGATCAAGAAGTTTAAGGAAGTTGAAGAGCTGAGTGGCGGGGACACACCCTTCCCCTCAAGCACCAGTAACAGGAGTAAAGGACACTGATTATCAGCTCCCTTCTGACCCCATCACCTCCTCTCCTCAACATATCTAAGCACAGTTTTCACCTACTCTTTTCTAGATCCTCAGACTCTGCCAGGATATGGGTCTCAAACCTTTCCCTGGCTCCACCTCACCAGGATGAAGACCTAAGGCAGCTTTGGCTGGCATTACTGCAGCAGACAAGGAGTCCCGGCAATTGACTCCATTCTTTTTATTCCCTCAAACCACCCTTTACCCTGGTCCTGACTTGTTGATTGCTGGACAGGTTAAAGAAAGGGTGAGAATCGAAAGGAAGAGCCTAGGGGGCCTTGCTAGATTCAGAAAGCAGTGCCACAGAGGCCAGATTTTGTTCTCCCCTGCCAGACATACCCCCATCTTCTCCAGGGATTTGGCCAATACGTCACAGCCCTTCTTCTGGTTGACAAAAATAATGATGGGTGGGTCAAAGCCTTGCTCCAAGATTGCCAGCAGCTTTTTCCTGGAGGGAAGAGGAGAAAGACGTGAGATGCATAATACCTCCCGCTCCAAGTGAAATGCCCAACCCTGATCTGTGAACACTACTTTCAGGGTCTTCAATGCCCATGACATTCTGCTCAAGAAAACAGCAGCTCAACACAGCAAAGCAATTGCCCTGCCCTGCACTCGCACTGAAAAAAGTTCTGAGAGCCATTTCATTCTCCACCCTGTTTCCCCTGGCTCAGGTGCCCTCGTACCTCTTTTCTGACTCTGACATGAGGAAGACCTTCTGTTCCACACGCTCATGGGGCTTGCCTGCGGAGCCAATGTACACCACAGCAGGTCGCCGAAGATAGCTCCTGGCCAGACGCTCCACCGCTGGGGGCATGGTGGCCGTGAACATGACTGTCTACGAAAACAAGAGGCTCAGCCCTGCACCCAGGCAGGCATAATTACATATCCCACTGTCACCAACCCAGCCCAGACTAAAGAATCTAAAATGTGCCGCAGTATAGGCTTTGATAGCCACCACCTTAGAAAATAGTGTCCTCTGAATTCCCATCCTTCCCCAGTACCCGTTCATCAAGGCACTTTCCATCTTATGATGACAGGAAGGCCTGAGAGCATTTGCTAGCACCTGTGGTCCCGGTAGCAGCGTAAGTCTTTGGAATCGTTTTTCCAGGGCTAAGCTAAACGGCTCCACCCTTAGGACTGTCAGAGGACCGTACCTAGGCACACTTCATTCTAGAAACATGTACTCTGAGCCCACCTAAGGCAAGAAAGGCCCAACAGGAGGTTGGCAAACTTGTACAACTTTTCCTTTTTTTTTTTTTTTTTTTGAGACAGGGCCTCACTCTGTTGCCCAGGTTGGAGTGGAATAGTGACACGACCTCAGCTCACTGCAACCTCGGCCTCCCAGGCTTAAGAGGTCCTCCCACCTCAGCCTCCGGAGTGGCTGGGACCACAGGTGCGCACCACCATGCCCAGCTAATTTTTGTAATTTTTGTAGAGATGGAGTTTCGCCATGTTGCCCAGGCTGTCTCAAACTCCTGAGCTCAAGTGATCCACCCGCCTTGGCCTGTCCCACTTTTCCCAGCCCAGGGAAGCAGCCTTACTTGGCGGTACTTATGTTTTCCCGACTCAAAGTTGGCCAGCATCTTCTCAGGGTCCTCAGCCTCATCCGTGTCTGGCTTCTGGTTGCTGACAGGCATGTGCTCCAGGATCTTCTGGACATCTGGCTCAAAGCCCATGTCAATCATCCTATCTGCCTCATCCAGAACCACATAGGTACAGCGGCTCAGCACCAGGTAGCGGTTCTCCAGCACATCAATCAAACGCCCAGGGGTAGCGATCACAATCTGAGTAGTACAGTATAATCATTTACAGCCCAGCAGGTGCCCCTTCTTTTCTTTCCTGTGAACTATCCACCCACTTGGATGACAGACCTCCAATGCTGAGGAACTTGGACCCCAACCTCTGGTTATGTTTAGCAGTAAAGGCTCCTGCAAACCAGCATGAAATCACTTGTTGCCTGGATTTTCTCAGGAACGAATGAGGTCTCTGAGTAAGATGCAGGGATTAGACAGAGGAGGCAAAATCAGTAGAAACTTTTTTTTTTTTTTTTTTTTGGCAAATCATTTCAGATCCTGAAGAAGGAACTTTCTTAGATGAGAGAGACTAAGGGATACCATGAAGGGGGTTGTATAAAGACTAAATTAAAAAAAAAAAAATGTAAAAACTCTAAATTTCTACAGCAGATTTCTCATAAAAAGCTCTCCTCCACTTTCCTGAGATGAACGCAATGCACAAAGTCAAAGATTTGGTCTGGCAGAGTAAAGAGTAACTAAAAGCACAGGCTATGGATAAGAATCTCAGCTCTGCCCATTGCCAGCTGTTTGTGACTTCAGGCAGTTATTAACCTGAACCTCAGCTTGATCTATAACAAGGAAATATCACTACCTACTCTCACACATTATTGTGAGAATTAATGAGCTAATATATACGATATATACTATTTGTAATATAAACTTTGGTGCTAAGTTCTCAATAAATAGCACATACATATAAACCAGCTCCTTTCTTCATTCTACTGCACATCTATTCCAGAAACTAGAAACAAAGCCCCAGGATAGCCTTCCCAGACAGCAGGCTGGCTGCTAGATAGAAAAACAAACCTCACAACCCATGCGCAGCCTGAAGCCCTGGTCTTCTCTGGAGATGCCACCAATGACAGCCACAGTGCGGATACCTAGCGGCTTCCCAAACTTGATGGTCTCTTCCTCAATCTGTTGAGCCAACTCACGGGTGGGAGCCAGGATGATGGCATAAGGGCCTTGGTCTGACTCTTCGATTCTGTGGTAAATGGGGCATCCCACAGCTTCGTGAGCTTTGGTTCTTATCCAACCACAAGCCAGAGCAAGACAAAGTCACTCTTATGGGAAGCGATGGGAATGGGGAGGATGATGAGAAAAGAATGCAATGATCTCACTCAAAAATCAGAGGCCAGGGCTGGGCGCTATGGCTCACACCTGTAATCCCAGAACTGTGGGAGGCTGAGGCAGGCGGATCACCTGAGGTCAGGAGTTTGAGATCACCCTGGCCAACATGGTGAAACTCTGCCTCTAATAAAAATACAAAAATTAGCCAGGGGTGGTGGCCGGCGCCTGTAATACCAGCTACTCGGGAGGCTGAGGCAGGAGAATCGCTTGAACCCAGGAGATGGAGGTTGCAGTGAGCTGAGATCGTGCCACTGTACTCCAGCCTAACAGAGACACTCTGTCTCAAAAAAAAAAAAAAAAAAAAAAGAAAGTAAGTCCAGAGGCCAGGCAAGATGGTACAAGCCTATAATCCCAGCACTTTGGGAGGCTGAGGTGGGTGAATCACTTGAGCCCAGGAATTTGAGACCAGCCTAGGCAACATGGTAAAACTCTCTTTCTACAAAAAATACAAAAATTAGCTGGGCATGTTGGAACACACCTGTAATCCCAGCTACTTGGGAGGCTGAGGTGGGAGGATCTGCGCCTGGGAGGCAACGGTTGCAGTAAGCCAAGATCACACCACTGCACTCCAGCCTGGTCAACAAAGCGTGACTCCATTTCAAAAAAACAAAAATAGGCCGGGCGCAGTGGCTCAAGCCTGTAATCCCAGCACTTTGGGAGGCCGAGATGGGCGGATCACGAGGTCAGGAGATCGAGACCATCCTGGCTAACACGGTGAAACCCCGTCTCTACTAAGAAATACAAAAAACTAGCCGGGCGAGGTGGCGGGCGCCTGTAGTCCCAGCTACACGGGAGGCTGAGGCCGGAGAATGGCGTGAACCCGGGAGGCGGAGCTTGCAGTGAGCTGAGATCCGGCCACTGCACTCCAGCCTGGGCGACAGCGCGAGACTCCGTCTCAAAAAAATAAATAAATAAATAAAAAATAAATAAATAAATAAATAATAAATAAATAAATAAATAAATAAAAATCAGAGATTCGGCCAGGTGCAGTGGTTCACGCCTGTAATCCCAGCACTTTGGGAGGCCAAGGCAGGCAGATCACTTGAAATCAGGAGTTTGAGACCAACCTGGCCAACATGGTGAAACCTCATCTCTACTAAAAATACAAAAATTAAGGACAGGCGCAGTGGCTCACGCCTGTAATCCCAACACTTTGGGAGGCTGAGGCAGGCGGATCACCTGAGGTCAGGAGTTAAGAGACCAGCCTGAACAACATGGAGACCCCATCTCTACTAAAAATACAAAAAAATTAGCCGGGCGTGGTGACGGGTGCCTATAATCCCAGCTACTCAGGAGGCTGAGGGAGGAGAATCACTTGAACCTGGGAGGAAGAGGTTGCAGTAAGCCGAGACTGCGCCACTGCACTCCAGCCTGGGCAACAAGAGCGAAACGCCATCTCAAAAAAACAAAACAAAACAAAAAAACAAAAGTTAGCTGGGTGTGGTGGCACATGCCTGTAATTCCCAGCTACTCAGGAGGATGAGGCAGGAAAATCACCTGAACCTGGGAGGCAGAAGTTGCAGTGAGCCGAGATTGTGCCACTGCACTCCAGCCTGGGTGACAGAGTGAGACTCTGTCTCAAAAAAATAAATATAATAAAATAAAAAAATAAAAATCAGAGACTCCAGGATAGCAAAGTTCTCCAGGTCTTTGCCAGCAACATATACTTCTTTGATATCATGATCCAATTATTCCCTAATATTGAACCAAGAATAAAGAAGCAAGCTTCCGATTATAGACGTGAAACAAAAAACAAACATTCTTTTGCCACTTTCACCTTTCCTACCCAGACAAACCCACTCCAGCTGGTGCCAGCTGACCCCACCTGTCAATTTTGGGAAGTGTGGTGATCCAGACCAGCAGTGGGATGAGGAAGGCTGCTGTCTTGCCGCTGCCAGTCTCAGCCACACCAATGATGTCACGATTCTGTAGCCCAATGGGAATTGCCTGACGCTGGATAGGTGTTGGTTCCTGCAGTGACCCCGAGAAAGAGTAATAGGTACAGGCAGAATTATACAACCTGGGCTACCACTGATAGTAGTAAGCATATCTGCTAGTGCAATGGAAGGATGCCAAGTACAGTGCACAGAAATGGGGACCCCAAGAAGAAACATAATCACTAAAAGCTGACGCTTCTACCAGAAAGTGACAGAAAAGGTCACATTGGTACCCAGTAGCAGGGATGGCTCCAAATAGTCAAGGAACAAAGTTCTCTATTCCCAAACTAGTGCAGGAACATTTCAGATCTTTTGGGCCAATCTACCCCTCCTTACCTTATAGCCACACTTATCAATGACCTCCAAGATGTGTGGGGGCAGAGAAGAGTCTTTCCAGGATCGGATGGGATTGGGGATCTTGCCACCTTTGGTGGTGATGCTGTAGTCCTCACGGAAGATCCGCCAGTCCCTGTCCGTCATCTCATCTAACTTTTTCTGAGACCAATGACGATCATCCCAGCGCTGCTTGGCTTCCTTCTTACGAAGTTTACGGAGTCTTGCCCTGGAGCAGGATGTGAGGAGTAAGTAGAATCAGTGCCCTCCAACTCCTTTCTGTAGAGTCTCTGGGCTCTGTCCAGCCACCCTAGCCTTGATCACTCACTCCTCCTGCTCCTTTTCTTCCAGGGTTCGCCTTTTCTCCATTAGGTCTCCATAGAAACGTGACTGCTCTCGTTTCTGCTGCTTGAGGTCAATGCCTGCAATGAAGCCTCGCCCTAACAACTGCACCTGGTGCCGTTCTTTATACCTGGGATTGAGACAGAGGAAAAGAAAAAAGAAGGAGCTGTTACGGCAGTAGGAGGGAAGGGCAGACTACTAATATGAAACAGTTCCTCCTGGACAGGGTCTTTCTTCCACCAGAGGGCTGGCTGACTACCAGTCTACCAATTTTCCATCCCGGCTTGTCTTACTTCCTCCACCTCTGTAGTCATCAGCTCTCTAGGACTGCCTAGTGGAAAAGACCTAGAATTCAGGCCTGAAGCCACTCACAGGGGGTTGTAGTCAATGGATGTGTCCTCAGATGCATCCCACTCAAAAACAAATTTTCGGTCATTGAGATGTCTCGTTCGGCGCCGTTTTTTGATGCCACCCAGGTAACGTTCCTGCTCAGGGAGGGAACACAAAGCACATGAGCCTTGAGGCCCAATTCTCACATGCAGAGATCACAATGGCCAAATAACTAAACCTCATTTTTGTGTGTGGGAGAGAAGTGAAGATGGATCCAAGGCCTGCACCTTAATGGCATGCAGTTCCTTGCTCTTATCCTTCTCTTCCCGGATCTTCTGCCGACCTTCCTCATCCTCATTTCCATTGGTCTCCCGTTCCATCCTCTCCCTGCGTTCGCGACGTTCCCGTTCCTGAGGATCTTCTGCAGATCAAAGAAAGCAAAGCTGCAGAAGAGCTCATGGAAGAAAAGAGGAGAGGGAATGGAGGGAATCCAGATGAGGAACATCAAATGAAGAAAAAAAGGGCTAGACTTATGATATGGGGTAAATGGAGATCTAACAGAAAAATGTTTTCTCATAAACTCCCACCATCCTTCCCTTTTCCAAACTCCAGAGTGAACAGGTTTCTATCTCTCCTAAGAGACACTGTATCTCATCCCACTCTTTCCTCTTCCATCTAGTGGCTACACAGGGTAGAATAACGAACCCAACATCTTCCTGCCCAAGTCCTGGAACTGTTTCCTTTTCTTCCTCTCTTCTTCAAGCATCCTCTGCCGCTCTTCCACCTCCTGCTGCCGTCGCTTTAGAGCTTCAGCCTCTCGTTCTGCTTTGGAGAGGAACTTGGGCTACAAAACAGATTGGAACTGTCAACAAAGGATCTGGGAGCAGGGTACAATCACATCACTAATGGGGAGATGGCATGGAACCCAAAAATATTTGCTCAAGCATTAAGCCTGTTGAGGAAAACATAAATAGGCCTTGGACTCGGTTATAGACTGAACTACGTCCCCTACAGAATTCTGTGTTTTTTCAGGCTGGACGTGGTGGCGCATGCCTGTAATCCCAGTGCTTTGGGAGACCTAGATGGGAGGATTGCTTGAGGCCAGGAATTCAAGACCAGCCTGGGCAACATAGCAAGACCTTGTTTCTACAAAAATAAAAAAACTCAGCCAGACATGATGGCATGTGCCTATAGTCCCAGCTACTCAGGAGGCTGAGGCAGGAAAATCATAAGAGCTCAGGAGTTTGAGGTTATAGTGAGCTGTGATTGCACCACTGTACTTCAGCCTGGGCAAAAAACCAAGACCTTATCTCTAAAAAAAAAAAAAAAATGTGACCGGGCACAGTGGCTTGTGCCTATAAATCCCAGCACTTTGGGAGGCCGAGGCGGACAGATCACGAGGTCAGGAGTTCGAGACAAGCCTGGCCAGCACAGTGAAACCCTATCTCTACTAAAAAATACAAAAAATTAGCCGGGCATGGTGGCACATGCCTATAGTCCCAGCTACTCTGGAGGCTGGGGCAGGAGAACTGCCTGAACCTGGGAGACGGAGGTTCCAGTGAGCCGAGATCGTGCCACTGCACTCCAGCCTGGGCAACAGAGTGAGACTCCATCTCAAAACAAACAAACAAACAAAAAATACACATGTTATATATATTTTTTGCGACAGACTCTTGCTCTGTTGCCCAAGCTGCAGTTCAGTGGTGTCATCATGGCTCACTACAGCTTCAACCTCCTGGGCTCAAGCAATATCCTTGCCTCAGCCTCCTAAGTAGCTGGGACTACACATGCATGCTACCACAGATGGCTAATTTTTTAAATTTGATAGAGATGGGTTTTTACCACGTTGCCCAGGCTGGTCTAAAAATCCCTGGCTCAAGTGATCCTCCCATCTTGGCCTTCCAAAGTATTGGGATTACAGGTGTGAGCCACTGTACCCAGCTCAAAATTCGTATGTGGAAGCCCTAACCCCTAGTATCTCAGAATGTGACTGTATGTGGAGACAGGGCATGTAAAGAGGTGATTAAGTTAAAATGAGCCCATTAGGCTGGGCACAGTGGCTCATGCCTGTAATCCCAGCACTTTGTGAGGCCAAGGAGGGCAGATCACTTGAGCCCAGGGGTTCGAGACCAGCCTGGGCAACATGGTGAAATCCTGACTCTACAAAAAATACAAAAATTAGCTGGGCGTTGTGGCACGCACCTGTAGTCCCAGATATTTGGGGGGCTGAGGTGGGAGGATTGCTTCAGCCTGGGAGGCGGAGGTTGAAGTGAGCCGATATCACGCCACTGTACTCCATCCCGGGTGACAGAGTGAGACTCTGTCTCAAAAAAAAAAAAAAAAAAAGGCCTTTTAGGGTGAGCCCTAATCCAACACAAGGGGTACATGTGTACACAAGGAAGACCATGTGAAGAGCCGAGGAAGAAGACAGTCTTATAAGCCAAGGAGAGAGGCCTCAGAAGAAACAACCCTGCTGACACTCCGCTCTCAGACTTCCAGCCTCCAGAACTATGAGAAAATTAATTTCTGTTGTTGAAGTCACCCAGTCTGTGGTATTTTGTTATGGCAGCCTGAGCAGATGAATGGAGACCCCCAAGTACTTACCTTAGCCTCAGCTTCTTCCTCAGCCTTTTTCTTGGCCAGAAGTTCCTCCAGGGATAATGGCTGGGCCTGAAGATAAAACACAGAACTTTAGTCTATAAAGGCTCTCTTCGCTTTAAAGATCAACAAAGCAACGCACGAGTTGAAGATGAAAAATATCCTTCCTCTCCTTCACCTTAGGCTTCTTATCACCATGTTCATCCTCTTCATCCTTCTTAGAGTCTCTGTCCTTCCGAGATTTAAAGTCTTTTCCTCGGCCAGGAGATAAGCTTTGAGGAAAAGGAACAAGAAAGGTCCACATCACTCTTACTTCAGCCCCTGGATGAGGTTCAAGTTAAGCCCCAAAAACAGAATGGAAGTTTCCCCATGACTCAACAAGACTGGCTCACAGTCATCTATCATGTCTTGAAACTCTCTTAGCAGGCATGGTCATACTGCCAGCTCTGAAACCTAATTATGGCCCTGTCTTGGCCCCTTTCTACCCAAATCTCCTTTTGAGACTAATCTCCTTTGGGAAGTGGGACTTTACTACTGATGTCAAAAATATTTCCTCTAGGCCAGGCGCAGTGTCTCATGCCTGTAATCCCAGCACTTTGGGAGGCCAAGGCAGGTGGGTCACCTGAGGTCAGGAGTTCAAGACCAGCCTGGCCAACATGGCAAAACCCTGTCTCTGCTAAAAACACAAAAATTAGCCAGGTGTGGCTGTTTAAAAATTTTTTTTTTTTTTTTTTTTGGAGACGCAGTGTCACTCTGTTGCCCCAGCTGGAGTGCAATGGTGTGATCTCAGCTCACTGCAACCTCTCCCTCCTGAGTTCAAGCAATTCTGCCTTAGCCTCCTGAGTAGCTGGGACTTCCCGAGTAGCTAGGACTACAGGTTCATACTGCCACCACTGGCTAATTTTTTTTTCTTTTTTTTGAGACAGAGTCTCACTCTGTCGCCCAGGCTGGAGTGCAGTGGCGTGATCTCTGCTCACTGCAAGCTCTGTCGCCTCCCGGGTTCACGCCATTCTCCTGCCTCAGCCTCCCGAGAAGCTGGGACTACAGGCGCCCACCACCATGCCCAGCTAATTTTTTTTCGTATTTTTAGTAGAGACGGGGTTTCGCCATGTTCTCCAGGATGGTGTCACTCTCCTGACCTCGTGATCTGCCCACCTCGGCCTCCCAAAGTGCTGGGATTACAGGCGTGAGCCACCGCGCCCGGCCTAATTTTTAAAATTTTTAGTAGAGACGAGGGTTCACCATGTTGGTCAGGCTGGTCTCGAACTCTTGACCTCAGGTGATATATCCACCTCGGCCACCCAAAGTGCTAGGATTGTAGGTGTGAGCCACGGTGCCCGTCCCTCCTTAACTCTTTCATACACAATGAATTTAGCCTACATGGCCACCCCACCACAAGCCAAGAAGATATTGTTATCTATATTCCCTCATCATTTTTCATTCCCATCAATCCCAACAATCTTTCCCCATACCTGATCTAAGCTTAATCTACAAGAGAATTCAAACAACCCCACTGAGTTTCTGTTAGGAGCATTCTGTCCTCTGCCTTGAATTCTAACCTATACTTTCAGGGCCTGATAAGAACTTTGTATACAGGCCAGGCACAGTGGCTCATGCCTGTAATCCCAGCACTTTGAGAGGCCGAGGTGGCCAGATCACCTAAGGTCAGGAGTTCGAGACCAGCCTGGCCAACAGGCGCAACTCCGTCTCTACTAAAAATACAAAAATTAGCCAGGTGTGGTGGCGTGTGCCTGTAATCCCCACTACTCGGGGAGCTGAAGCAGCAGAATCGCTTGAACCCAGGAGGTGGAGGTTGCAGTGAGATTGTGCCACCGCACTCAGCCTGGGTGACAGAGAAAGATTCTGTCTCAAAAAAAAAAAAAAAAAAAAAAAGAGGCCGGGCACGGTGGCTCATGCCTGTAATCCCAGCACTTTGCTTTGCGAGGCCGAGGTGGGTGGATCACCTGCAGTCGGGAGTTTGAGACCAGCCTGGCCAACATGGAGAAACCCTGTCTCTACTAAAAATACAAAAATTAGCCAGGCGTGGTGGCGCATGCCTGTATTCCCAGCTACTTGGGAGGCTGAGGCAGGAAAACTGTCTGAACCCAAGAGGCGGAGGTTGCAGTGAGCTGAGATCGTGCCATTGCACTCTAGCCTGGGCAACAGGACAAAAACTCTGTCTCAAAAAAAAAACAAAAACAAACCAAAATCTGGTGGCAGATGCCTGTAGTCCAGCTACTCAGGAGGCTGAGGTGGGTGAATCACCTAAGCCTGGGGAAGTCAAGGCTGCAGTAAGCTGTGATCACACCACTGCACTGCAGGCTGGGCAAGAAAGTGAGACTCTGCTTTAAAAAAATAAATAAAATAAAAATAAATAAGAAAAAGAGCTCTGTAATAACTACCAACAGAATCTGTTAAGAGAAATCTACTTTCATAAGAAGCTGAGTCAACTCAGGTGCAGAGAAGAAATGGGAGCATTCCCCTAAAGCCCCCTCATTCCTTCATATACCTGGATCGTTTCCGGTCCTTGTCCCGTCTGTGTCCATCCTTGTCTCGATCTCGGTCCTTCTTATTCCGATCCCGCTCCTTATCTCGTTCTCGTTCTTTGTGCCGTCGTTCTCTGGAAGACCGCAAATTTAAGAATTCACTGGTATTTCCAAAGTATCTTGCTTCACTGCAGCCCTGAGAAAGTTCCTATACTCTTGTGCCAAAGTAATGTTTTACAAATTAGAGAATGTATCTCTCACGGAAATAACGAGGGAATTCTAAGAAGCTTCTATAGATCAGAGATGTACTGTTAAGTATTAATGGCAATGACAGGTCATTGACTATGTGAACAGATGAAACTTCCTTTTTTATTTTTTTGAGATGGAGTCTCGCTCTGTCGCCTAGACTGGAGTGCAGTGGTGCGATCTTGGCTCACTGCAGCCCCCGCCTCCCAGGTTCAAGGAATTGTCATGCCTCAGCCTCCCGAATAGCTGGGAATACAGACATGCACCACCAGACCTGGCTAATTTTTATATTTTTAGAAGAGACAGTGTTTTGCCATGTTGGCCAGGCTGGTCTCAAACTCCTCACCTCAAGTAATCCACCCACCTCGGCCTCACAAAGTGCTGGGATTACAGGTATGAGCCACCACACCCAGCCACAAATGAACCTTCCTTGATAACCCGGACCTTCATCTTACAAGTTCCCTCTCAACTTTTAAGAGTTGGGTCACTGAGGAAAACTGAAAACACCTGCAGGTCCAACTGGGATAGGAGTAGATTAATGTACAAAAAGTAGATGCCTAGCCGGGCACAGTGGCTCACACCTGTAATCCCAGTACTTTGGGAGGCTGAGGTGGGTGGATCACCTGAGGTCAGGAGATCGAGATCAGCCTGACCAATGTGGAGAAACCCCGTCTCTACTAAAAATACAAAATTAGCTGGGTGTGGTGGGTGCCTGTAATCCCAGCTATTCGGGAGGCTGAGGCATGAGAATTGCTTGAACCCAGGAGGCAGAGGTTGCAGTGAGCCAAGATCGTGCCATTGCACTCCAGCCTAGGCAACAAGAGTGAAACTCCATCTTTTAAAAAAAAAAAAAAAAACAGCCGGGCGTGGTGGCTCAAGCCTGTAATCCCAGCACTTTGGGAGGCCAAGATGGGCGGATCACGAGGTCAGGAGATCGAGACCATCCTGGCTAACATGGTGAAACCCCGTCTCTACTAAAAAATACAAAAAAACTAGCCAGGCGAGGTGGTGGGCGCCTGTAGTCCCAGCTACTTGGGAGGCTGAGGCAGGAGGATGGCATAAACCTGGGAGGCGGAGCTTGCAGTGAGCTGAGATCTGGCCACTGCACTCCAGCCTGGGCGACAGAGCGAGACTCCGTCTCAAAAAAAAAAAAAAAAAAAGGCCAGGCGCAGTGGCTCACGCCTATAATCCCAGCACTTTGGGAGGCCAAGGTGGGCGGATCATGAGGTCAGGAGATGAGACCATCCTGGCTAACACGGTGAAACTCTGTCTCTACTAAAAATACAAAAATTAGCCAGGCATGGTGGCGGGTGCCTGTAGTCCCAGCAACTCGGGAGGCTGAGGCAGGAGAATGGTGTGAACCCAGGAGGTGGAGCTTGCAGTGAGCTGAGATCAAGCCACTGCACTCCAGCCTGGGCGACAGAGCGAGACTCCGTTTCAGGAAAAAAAAAAAAAAAAAAAGTCTAATACTGGAGGCATCAGAAGAACCAACAAGGAAAAAATCTGAAATGTACTCTCCCTTTCCATGTAACAAAGTTACTTTACCTTTCTGCAGATTTGGAACGGGAACGAGAGCGAGAACGGCTGCCTCCTCGACGTCTATCTCTTGAACGATGCCGCTTTCTATCTTTAGATGGGGAAGACTTCCGGTCCCGGTCTCTATCCCGCTCTCTGTCAGGAGTCCGTGATCGCTTCCTTTCCTCCTTGGAAGGTGATGCATCACGGTCCTTTTTGTCAACCAGCTCTCCTGCCATCTGTAATGAGTAGGAAGAGTACTTACAATGTACTAGGCAGTGCTGTAAATTGCTTATACATAATTCACTTACCCTCAAAACAATCCTATGAGGTGGATATATTAGTATGTCTACAGTACAGATGAGAAGACTGAAGCTCAGGTATATAAAGGAACTTGTCTGAGGGCAGACAGGTAGTGGCAGAGTTGCAGGCAGTCTGGCTCCACAGACCATTGTTACTCACGATACTATACTGTCTCCCTGTAATTCCTTTCAGGGTCTCACTCTGTTACCCAGGCTGGAGTGCAGTGGTGCAATCATAGGTCGCTGCAGCTTCAACTTCCTGGGCTCAAGCCATCCTCCTGCCTCGCCTGGCTAATTTATTTTTTGTAGAGACAGGGTCTCACCATGTTGCCCAGGCTGGTCTTAAATTCCTGACCTTAAGCAATCCTCCTGCCTCAGCCTCTAAAAGGCTGAGATTACAGGCGTGAGCCACAGTGCCTGGCCGATTCCTTTTTATATATTCATTTCTAGATATGTACAGTGAATACACCATATTTTTGTAATTAGACTGCAAAAGAGTATTAAAAGAAGTGTTAGTGTATGAAGAGTGTACCGCTTCTAGAAACATCCTACATTGCTTACTTTGAAGTTTATTAGGTCTGCCAACCCACCAGGATCAGTCACACACACACATCTGAGAGCGACATTTCTCCAGCTCATAAAGAGAGCTCAATGGAGAAAAAAGTTTAACTTTGAGATCTGGATCATATTATAATTAGCACCACAAGGAAAACCTGAATTTAAGTGGAGAAACACACTTTTACTCAGATTAAAAGAAATGTACCTCTAGTTATGCAATGGGAAAAATTTGGTGAAGGGTACACAGGACCTCTACACACATTTTTTAACTTCCTGTGAAACTATAATTATTTCAAAATATATATTTTTTAAATATCCAAAACTAGAGGTTGCAGAAGTCCTGACTGACATTCCCTATTCAGATTTTCACAACCTTGGTCATCTGCATAACCCAGTTTTGTGAAAGGTTTCAGCAGGAATGTTTTCTGTCTCCCTCCTACCTGGGAGACACTGAACACCACTCCCACACTGTCAACTATTCTTTGGACTATGAAATCTAGTTCAGCCAGGAGCTAAAACTGCAGCAATCCTGAATCTGCAACCACCTCATCATCATCCCAAAGACTTGGGATACATTTCTCGCAACTTATTTTATCCCCAGATGGTTCAGCTCAAATAGTTCCTTAAGCTTTAGCTTACAAGTCCCCTTTCTCATGCCATTCCTCGCCATATATCCTTAAGGAAGATTGTATAAAGATAAGAAAAGAAAAATGAACAAGAAGCACTTTCAAAATGTGAGGACAACCCATTTGATCTCACAATCACCTGAGAAGTGACTGACTGTTCTGTATCAGTACATCATGCATATCACATAGAAATAGCTGTCTTGGGCTGGGCGTGGTGGCTCACACCTGTAATCCCAGCACTTTGGGAGGCCGAGGCAGGCAGATCACGAGGTCAGGAGATCGAGACCATCCTGGCAAACATGGTGAAACCCCGTCTCTACTAAAAATAAAAAAGTTAGCTGGGCGTGGTGGTGCGTGCCTGTAGTCCCAGCTACTCAGGAGGCTGAGGCAGGAGAATCGCTTGAAAGTGGGAGGCGGAGGCTGCAGTGAGCTGAGATCACGCCACTGCACCCCAGCCTGGGCAACAGGGCAAAACCCTGTTTCAAAAAAAAAAAAAGAACACTTGTAGCCCTAAGAAAATAATCCCAAAGGAGGGCTATTTTCTCTGTACAGCATCCTGGATATCATTCATTCTTTCAACAAATATTCACTGAGCACCTACAAGGTACCAGAAATTGTTGTAGGTAATGGAGACAAAGCAGTAAAGAAAACAAAGTCTCCTACTTCATAAAACATAAATTCTAGTGTAGCAGAAAGGATTTTAAATAGTAATGAATGCTAATGAAGAGAATAAAAGAGTGATATGATTGGTAAGGGTATAAACAACAGATAGATGGCTCAGGGTAGAAGTTTTAGTTGACATTTAAGCTGAGACTTGAATGATGGGAAAGAGGGCCATGAAAAGATCAGGGTAAAAAACCCTTATTAGATAGAAGAGATGTGAGTACTAGGAAACTGGGGCAGGAACTAGCTTAGCATGTTCGTCAGGTTTGTTTTTTGTTGTTGTTGTTGTTGTTGAGACAGGGTCTCACCCTCTCACCCAGGATGGAGGGCAGGGCACAATCATGGCACACTGCAGCCTTGACTTCCCAGGCTCAAGCGATCCTCCTGCCTCAACCTCCCAAGTAGTTGGGACTATAAGCGCATGCCACCACACCCGACCCATTTTTTTTTTTTGAGACAGAGTCTTGCTCTGTTGCCCAGCCTGGAGCACAATGGAACGATCTCAGCTCACTGCAACCTCCACCTCCCAGGTTCAAGTGATTCTCCTGCCTCAGCCTCCCGAGTAGTTGGGATTACAGGCACGTGCCACCACGCCTGGCTAATTTTTGTATTTTTAGTAGAGGCGGAGTTTCACCATGTTGGCCAGGCTAGTCTCAAACTCCTGACCTCAGGTGATCCGCCCTGAGTGCCCAAAGTGCTGAGATTACAAGCATGAGCCACTGTGCCCGCCCCCAACTAATTTTTAAAATTTTTATTAGAGACAAGGTCTCAATTTGTTGTCCAGGCTAGTCTTGAACTCCTGGGCTCAAGGGATCCTTCTGCCTCAGCCTCCCAAAGTGCTGGTATTACAGGTGTGAGCCCAACTGCATGCTTGTCAGTTAAAAACATATTTGTGTGGCCAGGCCTGATGGCTCATGCCTGTAGTACCAGCACCTTGGGAGGCCAAGGCGGGAGGATTTGAGCTCCGGAGTTCAAGACCAGCCAGGATAGTATAGTAAGACTACCCGTCTATTTTGAAAAATAAAATTTTACATTTATAAAAATCAGCCAGAGGCTGGGTGCAGTGGCTCACGCCTGTAATCTCAGCACTTTGGGAGGCTGAGGTAGGCGGATCATGAGGTCAGGAGTTTGAGACCAGCCTGGCCAACAGGGTGAAACCCTATCTCTACTAAAAATACAAAAATTAGCCAGGCATGGTGTCGGGCATCCGTAATCCCAGGTACTCGGAAGGCTGAGGCAGAACTGCTTGAACCCAGGAGGTGGGGGTTGTTTTGAGCCAAGATAGCGCCACTGCACTCCAGCCTGGGTGACAGAGCAAGACTCCCTCTGTCTCGAGGAAAAAAAAAGAAAAATCAGCCAGGTGTGGTGGTTCACACTTGTAATCCTAGCACTTTGGGAGGCTGAGGGTGGGTGGAATGCTTGAGTTCAAAAGTGTTCAAGAGCTCATAGGCAGAGGCCTCGGAGGAAAATAAAGGAAAATATCATCCAGGAACACGGCTTGTACCCCTAGAAGCCAATACTACCTATGGGGCCCATGCTCCTTTGCTCCTACCTGGGGAGGATCACCTGAGCCCAGGCTGAGGTGGGAAGACTTCTTGAGCCTGGGAAGCACTGATGCAGGGGGAATACTGATTCAAGATGAGTTCAGTGAGCTGGGCAGGAGTCAGATAACGAAAATGTGTTACAGGTCAGAGTAAATTGGATTTTAACTGCAATGGGGATCTTAGAAGAGCTTTATACAGGAAGCAATCTAATACTTTGGTGACTTGCAAGAAAATATATAGCAGAGAGGCAGAGTGAAAACAAAACCACTGAGAGTGCTATTATGGTACTCTAGGCAAGAGATGGCAGTGGCTTGTTCTAGGAAGGTGGCAATGGAGATGGAAAGAAGTAGGCAGTGTCAGAGCATATTCTGGAGGCAAAGCTGACAGGACTTACTGAAGGGAGATACAGAAAGAAGAGACACAAAGATAGCTCCTAAATGTATAGTTTCAGCAACCTAATAGTTTGCGGTGCCATAGCAAACAAACTGGAAAAGACTAGGGAAGGAATAGATTTAAGAAGAAATCAAACGTTTCATTTTGGCCAGGTTAAATGTGAGATGTCAGTAAGACAACCAAGTGGAGATTCCCAGAAGGCAAGTAGAAATGCAAATCTGGAACTTAGGGAAGAGGGTCAATAGACAAAAACCTGAGTCACCAATACACAGATAGCTTTTAAAGCCATGGGACACTAAATGATATTACCTAAGTAGGCAGCATAGTGAAAGAAAAAAATAGAGAAGCAGCTCCAGGATTGAGCTCTGGAACACTTTAACAGGAGTTAGCCACGGGATGAACCACAGAAAAAGAATGGAAAGAACCAGCAGCCAGCGAGAAAGGACAAAGAAAAGTATGGCAACGAAGAAGCCAAAAACATGTTTCAAGGAGAGAGGGGTCAACGGAATCAAGTACCAGCGAAGTGGAGAGGGAATAAGGGACAGAGAAGCAACCACTGAATTTGGAAAAATGGAGATTACTGGTGACCTTGACAAGAGCTGTTTCAGTAGCATTGAGGTAATGGAAGCCCAAGTGGAATGAGTTTGGAAGAGAATGAAGAATGAGGAGACAGTAAATACAGGCAACTTTTATCACAGGTTCTATTATCACAAAGGCCAAATAACCAGGCTGACTCTGGCCATGCTTTCCAGCAGCCTTCTCTCAAACCTCCAGATCTTCAGGTCCTCAGTTCTTGCAGGGCAGGGGCACATTCTTTTTTTTCATTCAATGACATATTTACCAAGCATCTACTGTATGCAAGGCACAGTGCTAGGTGCTATGTGAGTCACAAAAACAAATTCTGTTCACAGGAAATTTTTAGAACAACAGGGGTTATCAGGCCGGACGCGGTGGCTCACACCTGTAATCCTAACACTTTAAGAGACTGAGGCAGGTGGAATGCCTGAGCTCAGGAGTTCGAGACCAGCCTGGGGAACACGGTGAAACCCCGTCTCTACTAAAAATACAAAAAATTAGCAGGGTGTGGCGACGTGCGCCTGTAATCCCAGCTACTCGGGAGGCTGAGACAGGAGAATCGCTTGAACTCGGGAGGCGGAGGTTGCAGTGAGCAGAGATCGCGCCATTGCACTCCAGCCTGGGCGACAGAGCGAGACTCCGTCTCAAAAAAAAAAAAAGAACAATAGGGGGTATGAGACACATACCAAGAAGAGTATCAAGGCTCAGATGTAGTAATACAGGTGTTCAAAGGCGTTTCCTTTCACTTGTAAAAGGTGACGTGGAAGGCTTGGTAGAGGAAGTGACGCTTGAGCCTTTAAGTATAAGTAGAATTTGAAGATATGTAATTAAGGACGCGGAAAAGAAGTCATTCCCGGCAAAAGAAATAATAGAGGCGGAGCAGAGGCGGGAAAACATGGACTGATTGCGAGAGAAAAGCCTAAGTTTCAGTTTGGCTGCAGCAAAGGCTACTTGAAGCATGAAAGAATAAGGTCAGACTGGGGGTATCAGAGGCGCTGCGCCCATGGGCAGAGTCCTGGGAGGAAAATATCGTGCAGGGACGTGGCCTGTGCTCGGAGGAGCCAACACTACCCCTGGGGCCTGCGCCCCTTCACTCCTGCCCGCCCGAGCTTCCCGGGTTCATGCCCCTTTTCTGAGGCGTTCTTTCCCGCCTCGTCCAGGAGGCAGGGGCCACCGCTGTGCCCCGACTCTCGCCCTCTCTGTAAGCTCGTGGGAACCGCCCCCACCGCCCGGGACTCACCACCCTGAGTCTGAACCGCCCAACGCGGCCTCAACGTCGAGGAGCCGTCGCCATCTTTCCCGTTTCCTGGTCGCGGCAATGAACCCCCCCGGCCGCAAGGCAAGCTGGGAAGGCGAGTTCCTGAAGCTGGGCGCGCAGGCCGACACTGAGGCCCGGGAACTACCAATCCCAGAATGCACGGCTTGAGCGCCGGCCCTAGGCTGCGGGGTCTGCCGGGCAATGTGGTTTGCCAGACTTTAGCGTCCGGGAAGGAAGAGTTTTTCGCGAATAGGCTTCCGGCATTAGGTTCTCCCGCCGAGCATCCTTCTTGGAATTGGCTGGTCTTCCTAGAAACTACAGTCGATGACAGTCGTTGCCCGTGGCTTACAGTGGAGGAATTTAAGGGCATCCTGAGATATCTGTAGCATGTAATTATAGCTAACAACTGCAGTAACAACAATAAATACCATTCGTGGAAAAGCGGTTTTTATAACAATTCTGTGAGAATGGGGCTAGTCCCATTTTACAGTTGGACAAACTAAAGATTAGGTTACAGGAGTAGGTTCACAAGGAGGGTGTTGCAATTCTCCATTGTGTGTGGAACTATCCCAGGCTTAGGAGGACCTTTTAGCAACCTTGGCCCCTGCAGCCGGGTGAATGCAGTAACAACCCCCAGTTATTGTTACAGCTCCAAATGAGCCCACACAATGGACTCTAAAGTCCTCCCGGAAGGATGGTATCTCCTGGGCTCTAGCACCTGTTTTCTCAACATTCCAGATAGAACCCTGGTTTCCTCAATTTTTTTCCCTTTGGAATGTGACCAATTGTTGAGCTGTCTTGGTATTTTTGCTTCTTTCTTCCCCCAGATTCCCCTACTTCAGTCTTCCACTGAGTTTTGTTGTTGTTTTAACCCCAAATCGTAAGTTAACTTTGTGTTTCTGTTTGTTCTTATGGGTTCATAACTCTTTCCCTCAAAACAAAACAAAACACTGCAATTGCGGAAACTGTTTAGATAACCGGAAGTATCTTGGACCTCCCTTCCCATTTTCCCAGCAGCAGGTTTGTTGCTTGAATTCCACATGGCTGTAGGTCTGGCTTTTCTCTCCGAATATGCCTTAAGCTCTCATGCAGAGCCTCAGGATAGACGCAAGTAATCCTAAAGCCCTGAGCATCATGCACACTGGCCCGAAGTAACCCTTGGAGACATACACTTCTCTTAGAACCTGCAGCCTTTCACCTCCCTGCTTCTACTCCAGAGAGAACGGAAGGGAAAGAAGAGAGCTCTGAGATCTGTTAGGTGTAAGTCACCACGAAAGCACGAGAGGGCGCTCGACTCACAGATTCACAGATTCAACTAAAAATCAGACCAACCATGGTAGGCCAGAATCTTCAAAAACTGCAGCCACTTTTTGTTGAGAATCTTCTAAGTGCTCAACTCTGGGCTGGACACTTAACCTACCTTATTTGTTTTACTTAGTTCTCATAGCAGTATGAGATGAGTGCTATCTCCATTTTACTGCTAAGGAGATTGCGGCCCAGAAAGAGTAATTATGCCTTCAAAGGCCACATAGTTAAAAGAATGGGCCGGGTGAGGTGGCTCACGCTTGTATCTCAGCACTTTGGGAGGCCAAGGCAGGAGGACCGCTTGAGCCCAGGAGGTCGAGGTTGCAGTGAGCCATGCTCGTGCCACTGCACTACAGCCTGGGTGACAGAGCAAAACCCTGACTGGAAAAAAAAAAGAAAGAAAGAAAAAAGAAAAGAATGGAGCCAAAATTCAGGTTCATTTAACTTCAGAGGCCATTACCTTTCCCCATTTTCAGACTGCCATCTTAACTCTCTTTAAAGATGAGGAAACTGAGCTCCTGGAGGGTGATAAAGCTTGTCCCAGTTCATAGTGGCAGAGTTCCTCTAGTACTCGTGCACACCTCTCATGACACATGTAGGGCTTCAAGGATACTTGTTATTTGTCTTGCCCCACTAGTTTTCTCACAAACGTGCATCTTTGTTTTCTTATTTGTTTGTATTTTTATTTTATTGTATTTATTTATTTTTGAGATGGAGTCTCGCTCTGTCACCAGGCTGGAGTGCAGTGGTGCAATCTCGGCTCAGTGCAATCTCCAACTCCCTGGTTCAAGCGATTCTCCTGCCTCAACCTCCCAAGTAGCTGGGATTACAGGCATGTGCCACCACGCCCAGCTAATTTTTGTATTTTCAGTAGGGAAGGGGTTTCATCATGTTGGCCAGGATGGTCTCGATCTCCTGACCTCGTGATGCACCTGTCTCAGCCTCCCAAAATGCTGGGATTACAGGCGTGAGCCACCGTGCCCAGCTTATTTACTCATTTATTTTTGAGACAGGATTTCACTTTGTTGCCCAGGTTGAAGTGGAGTGGCACAAACAGCTCACTGCAGCCCTGACTTGGGCTCAAGCGATCCTCCTGCCTCATCCTCCCAAGTAGCTGGGACCACAGGTGCACCCCATCACGCCTGGCTAATCGTTTTATTTTCTGTAGAGACAGGGTCTTGCAATGTTGTCCAGTCTGATCTCAAACTCCTGGCCTCAAGCAATCCGCCCGGCTCATCCTCTCAAAGTGCTGGAACTACAGGCATCAGTCACCGCACCCAAACCATCATCTTTGGAGATGGAGACAGAGGAATGGTGTTCTAGTAAGAACCATAACTGGAGATACCTATTTAGGTACAACATGCCTACCAGTAAGGGGTCCATAGGATTTTGGTTAACAGTGAGATCTGGTTTGAATCTTGGCTCAATTACTTACTAGTACTGTGATCTTGTGCAAATTATATGGCATCTCTGGCTTTTCTCTTTCCTCATTTACAAAACAGAGATAGTACCACTTCCCTCACAGGACAGGACAGCAGAGCAGGTTAGAGTGCATGATGTGCAGCCAGATTGCCTGGATTTGTATCCGTGTTCAGCCACTTTCTAGCTGTGTGACCTTGTACACATTACCTAATCTCTCTGAACCTCGGTCTTCTTTTTCTTTAAAATGAAGTAGATAGTGGCCGGGCACCGTGGCTCACGCCTGTAATCCCAGCACTTTGGGAGGCTGAGGTGGGTGGATCACCTGAGGTCAGGAGTTTGAAACCAGCCTGACCAACATGGAGAAACCTCATCTCTACTAAAAAAAAAAAAAGAAAGAAAGAAAAAGAAAAAAGAAAACAGAATTAGCCACGCATGGTGGTGCATGCCTGTAGTCCCAGCTACTTAGGAGGCTGAGGCAGGAGAATCACTTGAACCCAGGAGGCAGAGGTTGTGGTGAGCCAAGATCATGCCATTGCACTCCAGCCAGGGTGAAACTCCATCCAAAAAAAAAAAAAAAAAATAGCACCTCATAGGCTCGTAGGGTTATCACAGGAATAAATAACATAGAAAGAACTCATAAGTGGGGCCAGGCACCGTGGCTTATGCCTGTAATCCCAGCACTTTGGGAGGCTGAGGCAGGAGGATCACTTGAGCCCAGAAATTTGAGAACAGCCTGGACAACATGGTGAAACCCCATCTCTACAAAAAATAGACTACTGTGGTACTCCTGTAGTCCTAGCTACCCAGGAGGGTGAGATAGGAGGATCAGTTGAACCAGGAGGGTGAGGTTGCAGTGAGCAGTAGTCATGCCACTGTACTCCAGCATGGGCGACAGAGTGAGACCCTGTCTCCAAAAAAAATAAAAATCTCGTAAATGCCCCCGACCCATAGTAAACATTGAACAAATGTTAGCTCTTATCATTTATGAGGCTAAACGTGATCATATAAAGCCCTCAACACAGTGCACAGTGCTGAACACTCATTAAGTACATGCTAACTTTATTTATTTATTTAGAGACAGAGTCTCCCTCTTTTGCCCAGGCTGGAGTGCAGTGGTGCCATCTCAGCTCACTGCACTTTGCCTCCTGGGTTTAAGCAATTCTCCTGCCTCAGCTTACAGGCACATGCCACCATGCCCAGCTAATTTTTTGTATTTTAGTAGAGATGGGGTTTCACCGTGTTAGCCAGGATGGTCTTGATCTCCTGACCTTGTGATCCACCCGCCTCACCCTTCCAAAGTGCTGGGATTATGGGCATGAGCCACTGCGCCCGACCTAGTACATGTTAACTTTATTTCTAGCACTAGCACTACACTATGGCACTTGGAAAACAAGAGCTATAAGTCACTGAGAAAGGAAGAGTTAAGGTCCCTGAGCTGCCATCAGTAGGCATCGGAATTGGAAGGTCATGAAGGCAATGTCACCTCTCCTCGAACTCAGAGGAAACCAGAATCCCAGGAGCCTCCCCCAGCTTTGGCTTAGTGTGTCCACCTATGTGGAGTGGGATCTCAGCAGTTTGGATTCTCTACTGATTATTTCATCAAACCTTTTTCTCTCCTCTAGACTCTCCAGGGCAGTGGCTCTCAACCAGAATTTTTCCACAGGGGTCATTTAGCAATGTCTGGAGACATTTTTGGGTGTGATAGCTGGAGAGTGGGGTGCTGTCTTCTAGCATCCACCAGATGTCAGGGACACTGCTAAACATCTTGGGCTGCATAGGACAGTCCCTCACAACAAAGCATTATCCAGTTCAAAATGTCAATAGTTCCAGGATTGAGAACCCCTGTACCCCTGCTCTAGGGCTAAGGAACTCTTCCTTGGTTTGGCAGGTCTTGGGCGGGGCTAGGGTAGGGGGATGGGGGAGGAGAGAAGCTCCTTCTTGGAGGAGCTGGGGAATGGTAGAGGCAGCCCTTCTGCAACCCACAGAAAGGGCCCCAGGACAGCTTTTCTCTCATTATCATCAATCAAAGGGCTCAGCACAGTGGCTCATGCCCGTAATCCCAGCTCTTAGGGAGGCAGAGATGTGAGAATAGCTTGAGCCCAGGAGTTCGAGACCTGCCTGAGCAATATGGGGAGACCCCGTGCTCCACGAAAAGGGAAAAAAAAAAAAAAAAAAAAAAAAGACACACACAAAAAAATACCGATTGTAACAACTAAAGAAAACAGAAAAAAATGCGGAGCCAAACTCTTTATATGTATTATATTTTTCATTAATAAATAGGTTTTCTTCATTAAACACAGAACATATAACAGATTGAAACACTCCCCCCTCCCCCCAATTCCAAAGACAAGAGTCTATAAAACAAATGCCAGCTGTACTGCCCTAAGGGCAGAAAAAGTCTGGTGACCCCCACCCAGCCCTGCCCCTGCAGCACCACCACCCCCACACTCTGCAAGAGAAGGGGGTCTGGGGCTTCTCCCTTGGACCCTGGGGACTTAGGTGAGAAGCATGTGAATGTATGATGTCACCTCTCCATGAGGCATGGGCTATGCAAAGATGAGGTTTCCTTCTCATTGGCTCTGACCAGCTCCTGCACTTCCGATTGCATTTACGAAGCACCTGGGCTAAACCCCCAAGGGAGCTGCCACTCAGCTTCCCCACTCTGTTCAACTGCTGCCTCCTTAGAGGGGAAGGGAAGGGCTCTGGGACCCCTCCCATCCCCTGGCCTGCATGGAAACGCTGTGTGGAAGAGGCATGATGCTGAAGGTGAGGCAGCTGTAGGCCTCCAAGCCCAGGAGGCCAGCATGCCCCCCGTCCCCCACAGCTTTCCTTCCTCTGGAGCCGGGGGGCACTGGGGTAGCCGCCCCCTCCACAACCTAGTGCCTAGCTTGGGGTATGATGGTTCTATCTCAGCATCAGGTCCTCATGCCGGGCCTGGCTCCTTCCTCGCCCCATTCCTGTCTCCTTCCAAGCCCTCACCGTGGCCATCTGAAAAACTCATGTCCAGTGTCCTAAATTGTCTCATCCTCCCTCTCCCCGTGCCTCTGCACCCCAAGGGAGGAAGTAGGGGGTTGTCTCCCCCCTCCAATTTCCACTTCACATAATGGAACAGCTTTTGGCCTTTTCCTTCTTGAAGGTAGAAGAGATGAGTTCAGAGCGACTGGGGAGGTGGAGCAGCCGTTTGGAGAGGCTTCGGACAGGGCTCTTCTGGGGTAGTGGGCTAGGCTTGTTCAGACACACCATGGAAGCCATCCGAAAGATGCTGTGGATGCTCTTTTCTGAGGTGAAAGCCGAACCTTCCAGGTAGATTTCTGCACCCAGCTGCTTGGCTATTGCACAGCCCTGCAGGGGGGGGTGAGGGCATTAATGCAGTGGGCCACAATGGCTCTGAGACGCTGCCTCTTGTGTGTCACTCCCCAGGGCCACTCCAGAGGGGACCCAGCTGCCAATCTCCAAATACCACCCTCTGCCGATTATTCGATTGTCTTGTCTTTTTTTTTTTTTTTTTTTGGCATACACCCTGTTTGATGATGCCTCTTTTTCTTAAGACGATGTGTGACTGCACATTATAAATCACCTGGAATACTCTTGAAACTATATTGATGCCAAACTAAATCACAATCCCTGGGGATAGCTGGGGCAGTGGCTAGTGCCTCTAATCCCAACTACTCAGGAGGCTGTGGTAGGAGGATCACTTGAGGAGGCCAGGAGTTCAAGACCAGCCTAGGCGGCCAGGCGCGGTGGCTCATACCCGTAATCCCAGCACTTCGGGGTTACAAAAATAAATCTCAAAAATAAAAATAATAAAATAATAAAATAATAAAAACTTTTTAAAAATGTTTAAACATTCGCTGGAAGTGGGCACAAAACTATAGTCTCAAATACTAGGGAGGATCCCTTGAGACCAGCAGTTCTACCCTGCAGTGAGCTCAGATCATACCACTGCACTTCTTTCTGGGTGACAGAGTAAGACCCTATCTCTGGGAGGAAAAAAAAAAAAAGGAAAAGGAAAAAAAAATTCTGGGTATAGAGCCAAGGCATTAGTATTCTTTTTCTTTTTTCTTTTTTGAGACAGAGTCTTGCTCTGTGCCCAGGCTGAAGTGCAGTGGCACAATCTCAGCTCACTACAAGCTCCACCTCCTGGGTTCACGCCATTCTCACGTCTCAGCCTCCTGAGCAGCTAGGACTACAGGCGCCCACCACCACGCCCGGCTAATTTTTTGTATTTTTGGTAGAGATAGGGTTTCACCATGTTAAACAGGATGGTCTCGATCTCCTGACCTTGTTATCCACCCGCCTCAGCCTCCCAAAGTGCTGGGATTATAGGCGTGAGCCACCGCACTCAGCCAGCATTAGTATTCTTAAGAGCTCCCCAGGTCAGGTGCAGTGGAGGCCAAGGCAGGTGGATCACCTGAGGTCAGGAGTTCGAGACCAGCCTGGCCAACATGGTGAAACCCCATCTCTACTAAAAATAACAAAAATTAGCCGGGTGTGTTGGCAGATACCTGTAATCCCAGCTACTTGGGAGCCTGAGGCAGGAGAATCGCTTGAACCCAGGAGGCAAAGGTTGCAGTGAGCTGAGATCGCACCATTGCACTCCAGCCTGGGTGACAAGAGCGAAACTCCGTCCCCCAACCCTATGCTCTCATGCACATAAGAAATTATCCAGGGGTCTTATCAAAAACGCAGATTCCAGGCCAGGTGTGGTGACTCACACCTATAATCCCAGCACTTTGGGAGGCCAAGGTGGGAGAATCACTTGATGTCAGGAGTTCAAGAACAACCTGGGAAACATAATGAGACCTTGTCTCTACAAAAAATGTTAAAGATTAGCTAGGTATGGGGCCCGTACCTATAGTCCCAGCTACTAGGGAGACAGGAGGGAGGATCACTTGAGTCCGGGAGGCCAAGGCTGCATAAACAACTATTATGTGACTGCACTCCAGCCTAGGCAGATCATTTCTTTTTTTTCTTGAAACAGAGTCTCACTCTGTTACAAGTGTGCACCACCATCCCTGGCTAATTTTTTGTATTTTTTGTAGAGACGGGATTTCACCATGTTGACCAGGCTGGTCTTGAACTCCTGACCTCAAGTGATCCACCTGCCTCGGTCTCCCAAAGTGCTGGGATTACAGGCGTGAGCTACCACACCTGGCTCTTTTTTTTTTTTTTTTTTTCCTAGAGACAGAGTCTTTCATTCCGTCACCCAGGCTGGAGTGCAGTGGCACATTCTCAGCTAACTGCAACCTCCATCTCCCATGTTCAAGCAATTCTCCTGCCTCAGCCTCCCGAGTAGCTGGGATTACAGGTGCATGCCACCACAACCTGCTAATTTTGGTATTTTTAGTAGAGACAGGGTTTTGCCATGTTGGCCAGGCTAGTCCTGAATTCCTGAGCTCAAGTGATCCATCGGCCTCGGCCTCCCAAAGTCCTGGGATTACAGGTGTGAGCCACCGTGCACAGTGCCCCTCCTCCTTTTTTTTTTTTTTTTTTTTTTTGAGACAGGGTCTCTTTTTGTGTGTGTGTGAAATTCTAATGAACACCTCTAATGATTCTAATGCAGGTGGTCAGAATACAGTCTTAGAAATGTGGGCACACACAGGAATAACTCGCCTGCTAACTGACAGCATACATCTGGGTAAGCAGGTACCCACCACCTCTCTCCAGATGACTCATTTGCTAATTATTACAGCAGTTGTCTCTTGCCATAGTGGAAGAGTTTGAGCCAGGGCCGTATTTCAAGCTGTCTGCCTCTAGCCTTCCTCACTTCAACCTACAACACGCATTTGCACATGCACATACCTGCTCATAGGAGATGGGCGCCTGCTTCTGGTGGGACAGCTCCATCAGAGTACTTAGGTCTGTTCGCAGGTCTGTCTTGCAGCCAATGAGCAAAACGCGGGTACTGGGACAATAATCTAGGATTTCTGTCCTCCACTGAGGGGTCGAGCAGGAGGAAGGGAAGGAGAAGGAGGAAGGGAGGAGAGTTAGTGGTAGACAGATACCAGGAGAAGCTTGGCTGGCAACATTACACACATCACCTCGCTTATCACCAGCCCAGTCCTCCCTATGAGTCACAGCATCGCCACTGCACTAATTACATCATCTTCCTGCCCATGAGGCCTTTGGGGCCCCCAGAGTGCTGACCCAGGAGCCTGTTCCCCCAGTCTATGGCCCAGTCACCAGAGAGAGCGCAAGGGCAATTCTCCTCCCACTCTCTGCCAAGCATACAGAGCAAGGATCTGCCCCCTCACCCCAAAGGGCCTCACAAGTCCAGAATGCCAGGGGGAAGCCAACCAGTCTCTTCCCAAGGGAAGAAGGTGATCCCAGCATCTTCTATACTCTACTAGATACACAAGGTTTCCTAGGACTCCTCAGCATTGGCGGATCTGCCCAGACCCAAGCATTTCATACCAGCAGCTCAGCTCAGACCTGCCTAGCTTGCCCATTCTCAGTGGGACTGGGACCAGGGTCTATAGAAGCTGCCTCCAAAGATCCCATGCCTGACCCTCATACCATATCACTTAAAGGTTCTCTGACTCTCTGTCCTCTGCTTCCTGAGTCTTCAACACCACCCTCCCCTGTGGGGCCTCTGGCAAGGCAGCATGGGATAACAAAAAGGGTGGGAGGCAGCGGGGTAAGCAGACCCAAGTTCCAGTCCCAGAGCTGTAGCTAATGGTGTGGCCTTGGGCAAATCTCTTCCTTCCTGGGCTTCCGTTTCTTGATGTTATACAAGAGGGCATTCATGACAAGGTCCCCACGATTCCTTCTTGGTCCTCATGCTGAGTTAGAGATTGGAGAGTTGATCTAGTCTTACCTTCTTGAGTGCGCTGTCCACTGTCTCTGGACGGCTGATGTCAAAACATAGTAATACTGCGTCCGAGTCGCTGTAGCAGAGTGGACGGACATTATCGTAGTAGGGAGATCCTGGTGTAGGCCAGAAAAAGTTGATGGTGAGCCACGGTGCTTTCCTTCCCCAATAGGCCTAAGCCCTAAAGCCCTGGGAATACCACCCACAATCCCTGAGGATCCACCCATCTCCCGGGGGAATGTGCTATGGCTGGAAGCTTGAGACCTGACCGTCTGCCAGAAGGTCATGCAAGAATATCATCCCCCTTGGTCCAGAAAAAGGGAAAGAAGGCAAAATCAAGTGGGTGGAGTATAATTTGGCCCTGTCCGGGTCTCCTACAGCAGCTTAATTGGACATCTACTAGTTTTCTGAGTCCCAGAAGATGCTTCCAGCCCTGCAGAGAGACAGTGCTTATTTCAGGGTTCCTCTCTTCTAGAGCCTGCCTGCTGCCCAATTTCACTCCCCTCTGCTCCAGGGTCTCCCCAGTGAAGAGACAAACCTGCCTGTTACGTAACCTGGCTGCTGCTTTGCCATGGGGTCAGAACTTTAGGAGGCTAGCAGGGGAGGGAAAGAATCAAGGGTTCAGTGCCCCACTTCTCCACCCACCCAGATCGGCTTACACTGAAAAGGGCAAAAGGAAAGCTGTACCCCCTGACCCCCCCACATCTCAGAAAGGCAGTCTTAAAGACAGCAGCACCGATGGCTGGGGATTTAGAGGCTAGAGCAAGAGTCCTTCGTTAGGGGGGAAACAGGCAATGCAGACCCAGGTGGTCCCGTATGGGAGAATGCTAGGGGCTGAGCCTACCCCCTCCACCCTGGGGAAGGAGCAGTAGCGGATTTGGAACCCAGACAATCCGTGCTCAGAATAGCAAGCAGCCCCTCTCCCTGCACCGCAATCGCCATGGAAACTGGGGGGAATCCAAGCTGGTGGGGGGATGTTGATCATTAAAAAAAAGGAATACAGGGGAGTTGGGATAGCTGCCTGCTCCTTTAGCAAGCCTCCCCCATCCCTTTCTGAGGTGGGGTCTTACCACTGCAGCACTGAGGAGCGGAAGCACTGCAGCATTGGGGAAGGGGGAGGGGAGGAGGCCTCCATTTTGGCTCCAAGCAATCCCCCTCCCTTAAGACCAGCAAGTGAATAATGGGAACAGGGTCAACCCTGACCCCAGCATTGGGAAACCCTATCCCACACACCATGGCCACTTCCTCCTTCCTTATGGGAACCTAATCTGAAAGAGGGAGTTTGAGAATAACTGACAGCCTTTATCCTTTCGGAAATTGGGGGTTGGAGGTGTGACACAGGGAATAGAGACTATACTTGCTGATTTTCCATGATCTGGTTTGGGATTTGAGGGCTGCATTCTGACTGTGGAAAGAGGGAGGAGGTGGGGGGAGGGGGTTTGGGCGGTGGTAGTGAAAAGAGATGAGCTGCAGTAAGATTCTGGGAAGATTGGAAGGTGGGAGGGTACAGCAGATGAAAAACCAAAAAATTATACATCATGCAGTCAAACTGCATTCTAGTCCGATCTAGCCAGCATAGCACAGCCCAGGAGAACCAGAACCCTGCCTCCCAAGCCCTGAAACTGCAACAAGGGAAAAGCACACCAGGTTGGGGAATTTTTGTTTGGGGAGGAAAGGCTCATTGTCTGTCTAACCATCCCCTAGCCCCAATCTTTTCAGACCTCAGAACTGGAGCATGGGAACAACAACTGTTGGAGGAGCAGGACAGCATATATATTATGTAGCAGGAAACACCCAGTGATTTATGGTCCCTTTTAAAACTCAGCCTGAATATGCATTTTTGGGGAGGGGCAGATTTTATTTTCTTTCTCCTATTCCCGGCTTTTACTCCTTTATTATGACTCTGAGCCAGTCCTTTGAAAATGATACGGGGTAAAGAGATAATGGGAAGGGGTCAGAATTAAGGCAAAGGATAGCCTAGCACTAAGGGCTTGGGGCTGAGAGGCTGGAAAAACATTGTTTCTACATTCTAGAGAGACAGGGCATCTTCTACCTCACCCCAGTAGAGGGAAAACAGGCAGAGCCAACCTCCCCTCTGCCCTGCCGGCCACTATTCGCAACTGACTATGCCCTATATTAAGCCATCTCCCCCACCCTCCAAAACATCGATGATGCATCGCTTCATCCCTGAGCTGCAGCGGTGTGACCAGTGGGGCTGAGCTGCGGCAGGAGGACAGCAGTGGCCCAAGGTGGAATGCAGGAGACGAAACTGAGTCTGAGCAATCTTTCCCCAAAGCAGACTTGTCTCCCCGCCCCAACCACACTGCCTCCAGCAGCACTGCCTCTTGCCTCTTATTTGGCTTTGCTCTGGGGAAGTAAAAAGAGTGTGTGTGTGTGTGTGTGTGTGTGTGTGTGTGTGTGTGCGCGCGCGCGCGCGCCCCCACACGCTGGGTGGCAGGGAAGGAAAAGGAGAAGTCCTGTTTTACTGCCCTCCCACCCCAGGAATATTCATGGATCCCTTCACCTCACCATCCCAGCCCTCTAAAGGGTGGAACTAGACGCAGGGAAGAGAGTAGCTCCTGGGCTTCACCTACTCTGCACCCTTGGACCATGCAACTGAGTCGACCAACTGTCACCCTTCCCCACAACTAAGGAGTCTTCAGATTCTCTTCTTTCACTTCTCCCCACCAAAGGGGAAAACAACTTCTAGAAGACAGCAGCTACACAGCAGACCAGTGGGGGTGGGAAAGGGGCATTTGGAGCCGAATTCTTACCTGAGGTATCCCAGAGACTAAGCTCCACCCTCTGTTCCTCTGTCTCCAAACAGGCTGTGTAATTTTCGAACACGGTGGGCACATAGGTCTGTGAAAAGAGAGGAAACATTCACCCCGGGCCCCCCTACCCTCAGATCCCCTGGTTAGTGCTGGCTACACGCGCACTCACCAGAGAGACAGTAAAGACACAGGAGACAAGAAACCAGAGGAGATGCCTGGGTCAGGAGGGAAGGGAATGTGGGGGACCGGGCACTTTGCTCTGTGGCAGTGAGAAATGTGAATGACACCCCCCCCCACCACCACCGCACCAGGGGTAATCCCCTCATATCCTAGACGATTAGGGACACACAAACACACACAGATTCTTCCCATCCCCAGATTTGTGTTTCCCAATTTGAGAGAGCCACAGGCCAAAGCCAATCCTAGCTCATCTCCTCTCAAACCCCTCCAGCATGGTGAACAGAGGGCTGCAGAAGCCTGCCTGGAGGCACTGGCATAGAGCCTTTGAGGAGCAGGTGAGCGGATAGGCAGGGATTACGTCAAGAAGAAACCCCAGACTCAAATGCCTCCAGTGCCCTCTCCTGAGAGCAGACTCCAGGGACGCAGGAAGGTGGAGGGGATCTGATGGGGCCTTTGGGTGAAGAGGTGAGGAGGAGCCAGCGGGGCGGCAGAAGTGGAACAGGTCTCAGGGGAAGCTAAGGCAGGGCAGTCCTCCAGCCAAAAAGCAGCGGAGGATGGGAAAGCCTCAGAAAGCGGCTGAGGATGGGCTGGGGCTGGGGGAGCCACGTCTCCTGGGCAGGTGGAAATCTACCCCAAGTCGGGCTGGCAGGGAGAAAAGCCGGCCAGCGGGCGGGCGGGCAGCTCACCTCCGGATAGCAATCCTTCGCTAACACTTGTAACATCGCGGTCTTCCCACACTGCACGTCCCCGACCAGAACGAGCTTACATCTGGCCACGACTGGCTGGGGGGCCCGTCTCTCTTTCATGGTTGCAGTGTCCGCGGGACTTGAATTTCGATTCAGAAGGGAGGGTTGCGCCAGGTGCGTCTCGGCACGCCAACCCAGCCGGATTCCCTGCCTCCCTCCAACTGTGGAGGAGGCCGGCACAGCCGCGTTTTATTTCTCTGGTTTAGCCAATCACAAGAGGAGGCGGACTCTGTTACGCCCAATCCCTGAGGTGGGATTCCCTCCAGCAGCCAATGGATCTGAGGATCTGAGTCAGCGCCCCCTTCCTCCCTTCCCTTTCTCTTAAAGCTGCACCTTTGCTTCCCCCAGAAAGGGGATTCCCACGTTGTTCTGCATTTGTATTAGGAAGGGGAAAGGGTACTGGAAGCAAAATGAAATGATCTGGAGTGTCTACCAATAAGTGTCAAAAAAACAAACTAGCTATGGAAGCAGGAAGTGAGGTCAGGCTGGAGTTGCAGGGACTGTCCCGGGTGGGTTAGAAGAGCAGGACCTGCTTAGACTATAGACAGGTGCGTGTGTGTGTGTGTGTGTGTGTGTGTGTGTGTGTGTGTTGGAGGAGTGGGGGGTGGGGGAGGTGGCCCAGAGCTTCTCTGACATTTTTTTTTTTCTTTTTTTTTTTCCTTACATCTTTTGTTTTAAGTAGAGACAGGGGTCTCACCATGTTGCCCAGGCTGGTCTTGAATCTCTGGGCTCAAGCAATCCGCCTGTCTCAGCCTCCCAAAGTGCTGGGACTACAGACATGAGCCACAGCATCTGGCCTGATGTCTGACTTTTTTGTTTTTTCTAACTCCCATCCAAACTAGTTCTTGCTTCCCCTTATTTCCCTTCCCAATATCAGCTCCTGCTGTACCTCTTTTATTTTTATTTTTATTTGTGTGTTTATTTATTCATTCATTTTGAGATGGAGTATCGCTCTTGTTGCCCAGGCTGGAGTGCAATGGCGCGATCTCAGCTCACTGCAACCTCCACCTCCCTGGTTGAAGCAATTCTCCTGCCTCAGCCTCCTGAGGAGCTGGGATTACAGGCACCCACCTCGATGCCCTGCTAATTTTTGTATTTTTGGTAGAGACGGGGTTTCTCCATGTTGGTCAGGCTGGTCTCAAGCTCCCGACCTCAGGTAATCCGCCCGCCTTGGCCTCCCAAAGTGCTGGGATTATAGGTGTGAGTCACCATGCCTGCCTGGCCAGTGACCCCTTTAAAGCCTTCTCTTCTTCAAGAATCACCTTCGTTGGCCGGGCGCGGTGGCTCAAGCCTGTAATCCCAGCACTTTGGGAGGCCGAGACAGGCGGATCACGAGTTCAGGAGATCGAGACCATCCTGGCTAACACGGTGAAACCCCGTCTCTACTAAAATACAAAAAAAATTAGCCAGGCGAGGTGGCGGGCGCCTGTACTCCCAGCTACGCGGGAGGCTGAGGCAGGAGAATGGCGTGAACCCGGGAGGCGGGGCTTGCAGTGAGCTGAGATCAGGCCACTGCACTCCAGCCTGGGCAACAGAGCCAGACTCCATCTCAAAAAAAAAAAAAAAAGAATCACCTTCGCCACCAAAAAGAGAGAGACAGAGAGAGAGAGAAAGAAAGAAAGAAAAAAAAGAAAGAAAGAAAGCTTTCTAGAGTCGTCCAGAAAAAAACACACAGCACCTGACCCAGTGATGGGTAGAGAGAAATGAGGGACTCTGGCAAGTGGGGATGGGAGAGAGGAAGAAGACAAAGCAAACACACTCACTGTTTGGCCAGACAGCCTCTCACCCATGCCTAGCAGGAGCTGCTTAGGGGTGTTTGTTCTGTGGCCTAGGCTCAGCTTCCTGGATGAATCAGGCACAGGTCCAGTTCCATGTTAACGCCCACTGAAACTGACGCACTAATTGTGTCACCTGGTTAAAGCTCAGACTGGACCCAGGATTTTGGGATTAGAAGCTGGAGGACAATCTAAGATTGAGATGAACTACATAACTTTTTTTTTTTTTTTTTTTTTGAGATGGAGTCTCACTCTATTACCCAGGCTGGAGTGCAGTGGCTCAATCTCAGCTCACTGCAACCTCTGCCTCCCGGGTTCAAGCAATTCTCCTGTCTCAGCCTCCTGAGTAGCTGAGACTACAGGCACACATCACCATGCCTGGCTGATTTTTGTATTTTCAGTAGAGACAGGGTTTCACTATATTGGTCAGGCTGGTCTCGAACTCCTGACCTTAGGTGATCCACCCACCTCAGCCTCCCAAAGTGCTGGGATTACAAGCATGAGCCACCGCGCCCAGCTGAGCTTCATAACTTCTTAACAGCCCTGTCCGGTGGGGCCCCTGAATTTTGGGGAGGCTCTCTACTAGAGGGAACTATGGGCTGTCCACAGCTTAAATAAACCACTGATTGTCCAGGAATCAAGACTGTCCAAATAAGGATTCCAAGGGATTTGTGATTGAAGGAAGACCAACTTTGGGCAAAATTGAGAGTAGTCCCTTTCCCTTGTCAAGCCCAGTGTCTCTGGAGCATGACCTGGGCCTTATTTCACCTGAGCTTTACTTTTTTTATATATATATACAGAGTCTTGCTCTGTCACCCAGGCTGGAGTGCAGTGGCGTGATCTTGGCTCACTGCAACCTCTGCCTCCCAGGTTCAAGCAATTCTCCTACCTCAGCCTTCCGAGTAGCTGGGATTACAGGTGCCTGCCACCATGCCCGGCTAATTTTTGTATTTTTAGTAGAGATGGGGTGTCGCTATGTTGGCCAGGCTTGTCGTAAACTCCTGACCTTAGGTGATCCACCTGCCTCAAATCCCAAAGTGCTGGGATTACAGGCATGAACCACTGTGCCCCAGCCTGAGCTTTACTCTTAATTCATAGTCATTGCTGCCCCACCCAGGGATAGTTTCCCTGTGATAAAGGATGCCTGAAAGCCTTCCACAGACCCAAAGGGACAGATCTGTAAGAGTGAGATTTCCAGTGCCCACTATAGGCAGTAGGAGAGTGGATGTTGTTTTGAGAATACAGCCTAGCCAGTGTTCCTCCAGTCAAACCTCGTGGCTCTGGGGCCAAGGCCTACACCTGCTCTCCACCCCTATCCTAAGCTCCATTCACTTCCTGGGATGGGTAATGGCCTGAGGGAAACTTCAGGGTGGAAAGGGCATTATCCAGGTGTTGTCATTAGCTGGCTGCCTCTTCTCCCAGGCTTTCTGAAGGTTTCTGCCCTTTACCTCCACTCATCCTCCGCCCTCAGATAATGTTCTGTTGATAGAATTCGTCCTCTTCTTGCCCTTTTCCAGCAGCCTGACAGCCTCTCTGAGCTGTATATAAGTGGGGTTTGGGAGAGTTCCAGGAACAGCTATAAGATCATGAACTGCCTCAATCTGGAATCCTTTCCCACAGCCTGACCTTCTCCTTCTGTATCCTCCTGTCCCCTACCTTCTGTCTCATCTGGACTTAGTTCTGGAAGCATCAGTAGAGTTCCCATACATACTCTTTTTTGTTTTTTTTTCTTTTTCAAGACAGAGTCTTGCTCTGTTGCTCAGGCTGGAGTGCAGAGGCATGATCTCTGCTCACTGCAACTTCCACGTCCTGGGTTCAAGCAATTCTCCTGCCTCAGCCTCCCGAGTAGCTGGGATTACAGGCACATGCAACCACGCCCAGCAAATTTTTGTATTCTTAGTAGAGACAGGGTTTCACCATGTTGGCCAGGCTGCTCTCAAACTCTTGACCTTGTGATCCGCCCACCTCGGCCTCCCAAAGTGCTGGGATTACAGGCGTGAGCCACCTCGCCCAGTCCCCCATACATCCTCTTAACTCTTAACTGAGTTCCCTCCAATCACAGCCCCACAGGAGTTAGCCTTCTCTCCATGTTCTCTACCAGCCTCCCCCTACACACACCATTCATCCACTACTCCAAATAAACTTTCAGAATAAGTAAAAACTGTTCCTGCTAAACAAACAGCTTCTTCTGGCTTCTAAGAACATTGCCATTCCTGAGCTCCTCCCAGACAGAAATTCTGAGAGCTGGTGCCAACACTGATTCTTCCCTGGGTGACTGCGTTTCAGGGTCAAGTAGCAGAAGGCCCGAACCATTATACAGAGCAGCCTCCACCATGGCCAAGGCCCAAGATGTGTCTCCAAAGATATTTTGTGGGTCATATGTTTATGAGTTTTGGTGGAAAACGTGTTATGTGTGTGAAAGTGTGTGTGTTAGATCAAGTGGCAGGGATGTAACAGGAAAAGGATGGAACTAAAGTTTAGCGGGTCTAGGCCTTGGACCTTGCTCTGCCTTTAACAAACCGTGTGCCTTTGAGTAAGTTACTTCCCTCTCTGGGTGCCTATTTCCTTAAATGCAGTGTGATGGATTTAACTAGAGAAGGAGTTTTTAGATGTTATTTAATTAATTAATTAATTTTTTTTGAGACAGAGTTTCGCTCTTGTTGCCCAGGCTGGAGTGCAATGGCACGATCTTGGCTCACTGCAACCTCCACCTCCCAGATTCAAGCAATTCTCCTGTCTCAGCCTCCTGAGTAGCTGGGATTACAGGCATGCACCACCACGCCCAGCTAATTTTTATATTTTTAGTAGAGATGGGGTTTCTCCATGTTGGTCAGGCTGGTCTCAAACTCCAGACGTCAGGTGATCCACCAGCCTCGGCCTCCCAAAGTGCTGGGATTACAGGTGTGAACCAGCACGCTTAGTCTAGATGTTGTTATTATTATTATTATTATTTAGCAGTTAGACTCGCTTCTCCAAATTTGTTTAAACCTCTTTTAAATAACTTTAGTTCAAACTCATAGCCAAGACCAGGTGTGGTGGCTCACACCTATAATCCCAGGATTTGGGGTGGCTGAGGTGGGAAGATCACTTGAGACCAGGGTTCCGTAGCTTGGGCAATGGGTGAGACCCCCATCTCTAAAAGAAAATTTAAAATCAAATAAAAGGCGGTAGCGGTGGCTCAAGCCTGTAATCCCAGCACTTTGGGAGGCCGAGGCAGGCGGATCAGTCAGGAGTTTGAGACCATCCTGGCTAACCACGGTGGGCTCCTGTCTCTACTAAAAAATGTCACAAAAAGCTAGCGGTAGAGGGTGGCTGGTGCCTGTAGTCCCAGCTACTCGGGAGGCTAAAGAGAGAACAGGAAGAATAGAAGTAAACCGAGTGGAGCTTGCAGTGAGCTGAGATCCGGCCACTGCACTCAGCTCGACAGGAACAGACTCGTCTCAAAAAAAAAAAAAAAAAAAAATCAAATAAAAGTCTGTAGATTAATACATTAAAGTGTCTCTCATGGGTCAGGCACAGTGTCACCTCATAATCCCAGCACTTTGGGAGTGAGGGTGGGTGAATCAATGATCAAGAGTTCAAGACCAGCCTGGCCAACATGGTGAAACCCCATCTCTACTAAAAATACAAAAATTAGCCAGGCTGGTGACGGGTGCCTGTAATCCCCAGCTGCTCGAGGAGGGTGGGGGCAGAATGAAAACTTGAACCTCAGGAAGCCCAGAGAGGTTGCAGTGAGCTGAAACTGCGCCACTGCACTCCAGCCTGGGTGACCGAGGGAGATGCTGTCTCAAAAAAACAAACAAACAAGCAAACAAACAAAAAAAGCAAAGGTGGCTCTTCCCTATCAAGATCAGAAAAATTTAAAACAAGGTTATAGTTGAAAACATTATGCCAAGGTGAAAGAAGCCAACCACAAAAGACCATATAGACTGTGTCCATTTATATGAAATGTCCAGAATAGGCAAATCTGAAAAAACAGAAAGTAGACTAATAGTTGCCTAGGTCTGTGGAGTTGAGGAGGAAACGGGGAGTGACTGAAAAATCATCAAATTGTATAGTTCAAACTGGTGAATTCAGGATAGGCACAGTGGTTCATGCTTGTAATTCAACACTTTGGGAGGCTGATGCAGGCAGATTGCTTGAGCTCAGGAGTTCAAGACCAGCCTGGGCAACATGGTGAAACTCTGGATCTACAAAAAATACAAAAATTAGCTGGGCGTGGTGGCATGTGCCAGTGGTCTTAGCTACTCCGGAGGCTAAGGAAGGAGGATTGCTTGAGCCTGGGGAGGTTGAGGCTGCAGTGAGCCGTGATCATGCCACCTCACTCCAGCTTGGGCAACCAAGTGTGACCCTGTCTCAAAATAAAATAAAATAAAACTACTGGTCTGGATAATACCCTCTAGCACAAATATGTGTGTGTATACCACATGCTCAAAGTTCAGGGCTGCCCTATCTTTTTTGGTTCTGATTACTCTGATAAGTTCCCTATCTGGGACAGTGGCATAATATACAAAGATGTTCAGGGTTGTAACAAATTAAAATTCATGCTGACTTGTACTAGAGAATACACAAGCCTCATACTTTCTCTGCCCTAGGGATTCTTTGCAAAGAGCCCCCAGGCACGCTGCCACCTGCATCTCCCAGAACAAGGCCCATTATCCCCTTCCCTTCATATGACGCAGGTGCTGCACTCCTCAGTCCTAAGCAATAACTTGTGATCTCAGGGGTCTCTGGTCCCTGGCACCTGGGAACACCTGACCTTTTGACTGCTGATCTTTTAACTGAGCACTCTAAGACACAGTCCTGCCTTGGGGGAGTTTACAGCTAAGCAGGGAGACAAGAAAGAAGCAGGCCAGGAGCAGTGGCTCACGCCTATGATCCTAGCACTTTGGGAGGCAAAGTCAGGTGAATCACTTGAGGTTAGGAGTTCGAGACCAGCCTGGCCAACATGGTAAAACCCCTGTCTCTACTAAAACACAGAAATTAGCCAGGCATGGTGGCAGATGCCTATAGTCTCAGCTACTGGAAGGCTGAAGCAGGAGAATCACTTGAACCCAAGAGGCGGAGGTTGTGGTGAGCCAAGATCACGCCACTGCACTCCCAGCCTGGGCAGCAGAGGGCGTTCCTCTCAAAAAAAAAAAAAAAGAAAAGAAAAGAAAAAAAAAATCTACTGCAATTTTTTTTTTGAAACGATTTGCTTTTGTTGTCAGGCTAGAGTGCAATGGCATGATATGGCTCACCTGTCCTCAGTGAAGTGATTCTCCTGCCTCAGCCTGCCAAGTAGCTGGGATTACAGGCATGTGCCACCACACCCGGTGATTTTGTAATTTTAGTAGAGACGGGGTTTCTCCATGTTGGTCAGGCTGGTCTCAAACTCCCAACCTCAGATAATCCGCCGGCCTCAGCCTCCCAAAATTCTGGGATTACAGGCGTGAGCCACTGCGACTGGCTAAAATATCTGTAAAAGCACTTCAAAGGCTGGGCGCGGTGGCTCACATCTGTAATCCCAGCACTTTGGGAGGCTGAGGCAGGCAGATCACCTGAGGTCAGGAGTTCAAGACCAGCCTGACCAACATGGTGAAACCCTGTCTCTACTACAAATACAAAAGTTAGCCGGGCCTGGTGACACTTGCCTGCAATCCCAGCTACTCAAGAGGCTGAGGCAAGAGAATCATGTGAACCCGGGAGGCAGAGGTTGCGGTGAGCCAAAATCGTGTCATTGCACTCTAGCCTGGGTGACAGAGCAAGACTCCATCTCAAAAAAAAAAAACAGAAAACAAAAACTGGGCTCTCGGCCTTAGCGCCATTTTTCTGGAAACCTCTGCGCCATGAGAGCCAAGTGGAGGAAGAAGCAAATGCGCAGGCTGAAGCGCAAAAGAAGAAAGATGAGGCAGAGGTCCAAGTAAACCGCTAGCTTGTTGCATCGTGGAGGCCACAGGAGCAGAAACATGGAATGCCAGGCGCTGGGGATGCTGGTACAAGTTGTGGGACTGCATGCTACTGTCTAGAGCTTGTCTCAATGGATCTAGAACTTCATCGCCCTCTGATCGCCGATCACCTCTGAGACCCACCTTGCTCATAAACGAAACTACCCATGTTGGTCCTCTGCCCTGGACTTGTGACATTCTGGACTATTTCTGTGTTTATTTGTGGCCGAGTGTAACAACCCTAAAATAAATCACCTCTTCCGCTCTTTTAGCTGAAGAAAAAAAAAAAAAAAAACTGGGTCTCAATTTGTCGCCCAGCCTAGAGTGATGCAGTGGTGAGATCATAGCTTACTACAGCCTTGAACTCTGGGGCTCAAGTGATCCTCCTGCCTCAGCCTCCCAAAGTACTGTGATTAGAGGTGGGAGCCATTGTGCCTGGCAGACTAATTTCAATAAGAACATTTGCCATGGTGGAACTGTGGCACATCCAATAAATGAGTGTTAGAAAGGACTTAGGATCTGAGCTTACATTTGGTGATTTGGCGAAGAGGTCAAGGAAGTGAGGCTTTTCTCAGGATTGGATGCTGGTCAGAAAGTTAAGTATCCAGGAGGCAGAGGCTGCAGTAGGCTGAGATTGTGCCACTGCACTGTAGCCTGGGCAACAGAGCGAGACTCCAACTCAAGAAAAAAAAAAAAAAAAGAAAGAAAGAAAAGAAAGAAAAAGAAAGTGGAGTATCAATAAATCTTCTGTCCTGTACAAGGTGGGAGGAATGAAGCAAGGCTAAGTGTGGTAAAGAAGCAGCATGGGCTCATGTTAGCTTGGATGCATGGATGGTTGGTTATTCTTGTGGTTTGGACAATGTTCTTGTTTCCGTCTTTGTTCAGATATGATTACTGAGAGATCTTGTTTCTGTCTGGATCTCTTGAGGTCGGTCACAGTGTGGCCTTGCCTGATGCTGGTATTCTGTGAAATGCTTATGAGAAAACCAAAGCATTGCTGAGAGTGCCAGGCAAGTTCCTGACTGCCGGGAGCTGCTTTCTCCTTCTCAGCTCCTCTTCTGCTCCTCTTCCTGGGAGCTGGGCATTGTTACATAAGTGGTGAGAGAGCTAAAGGAAAAACAAAAAGAAAGAGAATTTTTCCAGGAAAACTTTCTGGAAAAAGTAGCACTGAGCTATGAGGCAAAGCAAGAATAGAAGGCTGAGAGTTGGGCCAGAGTACAGGGAATGTTCTAGGAGAATGGGGCAGCTTGGAAGCAGGAGAAGGAGGCCTGGGGAAGAGGACCAGTGCATGTGTATGTATGCATGTGTGAATAGGAGGAGAAAAAACAAAACAAAACAAGCCACCTGAGCTGGACTAAGAATGGGGAGGGAGGCTGGGCACGGTGACTCACACCTGTATTCCCAGCACTTTGCGAGGCCAAGACGGGCAGATCACCTGAGGTCAGGAGTTTAAAACCTGGCCAACACGGAAAAACCCTGTCTCTACTAAAAATACAAAAATTAGCCGGGTATGGTGTGTGCACCTGTAATCCCAGCTGCTCCGGAGGATGAGGCAGGACAATCCCTTGAACCCGGGAGGCAGAGGTTGCAGTGAGCTGAGATCGCACCACGGCACTCCAGACTGGGCAATAGAGTGAGACTCTGTTTCAGAAGAAGAAGAAGAAGAGGAAGAAGAATAAGAAGGAGGAGGAGGAGGAGGAGGAGGAGAAGGGGGAGGAGGGAAGACTGGAGCCTTCTCAAACTAAAAAAAAGAGAGAGAGAATCAGGAGGGAGGTACAGAGGTGGCCAAGGATGGGGCCAGAGTGAAAATAGAGGAAGGGGCCAGGTGCAGTGGCTCACGCCTGTAATCCCAACATTTTGGGAGGCCAAGGCAGGAGGGTCGCTTGAACCCAGGAGTTGGAAACCAGCCTGATCAACCTAGTAAGACCCGTCTCTACAAAATTAAAAAATGAAAACCTAGCCGGCATGGTGGTGCATGCACCTGTAGTCCCAGCTACTCAGGAGGCTGAGGTGGGAGGATCACTTGGGCCCAAGAGATCGAGGCTGCAGTGAGCTGTGATAGAACCACTGCACTCCAACCTGGGTGACAGAACAAGACCCTGTCTCAAAAAATAAAATTAAATTAAACAACAACAACAAAAAAAAAACAGAAGAAGGCGGTGAAGATAGTGGTGGTGAAGAAGCCTGTATTCTGTCTGGTTCCAGCTCAGTTGGGGGTAGGGAATGGAAGCACAGAGAGGAGCAGAGGGCAGCTGAAGGGAGCTTAGAGTAGCCACACTTGGAGTCAGGAGACCGGAGACCACACATGCAGGCCTTCCTGCCATCTCTTGCCACTACCCCAGGGCTTGGCCAAGACTAAGGTGAACACTTGCTGGGTGAGTGGGAAACAGTAATTCCAAGGCATGAAAGGACCTCAGGAGCACAGGAGTGAGTTGGGAAATGATGTGGACCCTGAGCCAGGCCTGCTTCCTCTCCAGTTCCCTCCTCCTTATCCTCCCAGGTAGCAGCAATTCCTTCAGCCTGTTTTACCCTCTTTTTTTTTTCTTCAGACGGTCTCGCTCTGTCGCCCAGGCTGGAGTGCAGTGGCACAATCTTGGCTCACTGCAACCTCCACCTCCCGGGTTCAAGCGATTCTCCTGTCTCAGCTTCCCCAGTAGCTGGGATAACAGGCAGGCGCCACCACGCCCGGCTAATTTTTGTATTTTTAGTAGAGATGGGTTTTCACCATGTTGGCCAGACTGGTCTTGAACTCCTCGCCTCAGGTGATCCACCTGCCTTGGCCTCCCAAAGTGCTGGGATTACAGGTGTGAGCCACCGTGCTCGGCCTGTTTTACCTTCTTTTTTTTTTTTTTTTAAGGCAGAGTTTCGCTCTTTTTGCCCAGGCTGGAGTGCAATGGCGCGATCTTGGCTCACCGCAACCTCCGCCTCCCGGGTTCAAGCGATTCTCTTGCCTCAGCCTCCTGAGTAGCTGGGATTACAGGCATGCGCCACCACCCTGGCTAATTTTGTATTTTTAGTAGAGACAGGGTTTCTCCATGTTGGTCAGGCTGGTCTTGAACTCCCGACCTCAGGTGATCCACCCGCCTTGGCCTCCCAAAGTGCTGGGATTACAGGCATGAGCCACCACGCCCAGCTTCTGTTTTACTCTCTTTTGATCCTTCTCCTTCTCACCACCTGTGACAGCCTTCCTGGGGATGTTCTTGCATTTACTCTCCTGGGCCCCTCTGGGAGGTCTTTCTTGATCTGGCAAGGTGGACATAAGTCTAAGCCTCCCCTGCCCATCCCTGGATTTTTCGCCTGCAAAAGTGAGGTAAACTAGTTATGATAGGAAAATGACTATAAGGAGAGGTAGTTTCTCTATTTCTAAATGGCTAGGTTAAAAACAAACACAAGAGGCTGGGCGCGGTGGCTCATGCCTGTAATCCCAGCTAAACCCCTACTAAAAATAAAAAAATTAGCTGGGCATGGTGGCATGTGCCTGTTATCCCAGCTATTCCGGAGGCTGAGGCAGGAGAATCACTTGTACCTGGGGTGACAGAGCAAGACTCTGTCTCAAACAAACAAACAAACAAACAAACAAAGCACAAGAAACTACACAGATAATGTTCATCCTCTGCTTAGTCTTCCTGTGGTATCAACTTTTTTTTTTCAGACAGTCTCACTCTGTCACCTAGGCTGGAGTGCAGTGGCTTGATTACAGCTCACTGCAGCCTCCACCTCCTGAGCTCAAGTGATCCTCCCACCTCAACTTCCCAAGCAGCTGGGACCACAGACGTGCACCAGCAAACTTGGCTAATTTTTGTATTTTTTGTAGAGATGGGGTCTCACTATGTTGCCCAGGCTAGTCTTGAACTCCTGGGCTCAAGGGATCTCCCACCTTGGCCTCCCAAATTGCTGGGATTACAGGCCTAAACCACTTTGCCTGGCTTTTTTTTTTTTTCAATTGAGACAGGGTCTCACTCTGCCATCCAGGCTTGAGTCCAATGGTGCGATCATGGCTCACTGAAGCCTCAACTTCCTGGGTTCAATCAATCTGCCTACCTCAGCCTCCTGAGTAGCTGGGACTTAAAGGCATGAGCCACTATGACTGGCTCATTTTTTAATGTATTTTTTGTAGAGACAGAGGTCTCCCTATGTTGCCCAGACTGGTCTTGAACTCCTGGTCTCAAGCAATCTGCCCACCTCGGCCACCAAAAATGCTGGGATTACAGGCGTGAGCCACTAAGCCCAGCCATCAAGTCCATTTTGAACAAAATCCAGCTTCTTATCCTGGTTCCTAGAGCCCTACATGACCTATGCTTGCCCCTTGGCTGACCTCATCTCCTGCAGTTCTTCTGTCTCCAACCACATTGAACTTTTAAAAATTCCTCCAATAATGGCTTTAAAACTTTTCTGTTCACAAGCCACAGTCAGAAATTCATGTTATATCACAAACCAAAACATACACTCATATTATATTTACAGATATAGATATACCAATATATATCATGCATCATGCTATATGTATCTCTGCATACATATATACATACACAGACATATATATATATATCTCCTAAAGTTTCCTCATTTACCTTTACAATGCACACTGATGTTTTCTTTTCTACTTCTTTTTCTTTTCTTTCTTTCTTTTTTTTTTTTTTTAAGACAGAGTCTTGTTCTGTCACCAGGCTGGAGTGCAGTGGCACGATCTTGGCTCACTGCAACCTCCTCCTGCCTCAGCCTCCCAAGTAGCTGGGACTCCAGGAGTGCGCCACCATGCCCAGCTAAATTTTGTATTTTTAGTAGAGACGGGGTTTTACCATTTTGGCTTGGATGGTCTTCATCTCCTGACCTCGTGATCCGCCTGCCTCAGCCTCCCAAAGTGCTGGGATTACAGGTGTGAGCCACTGCGCCCAGCTACTTCATTTTTTGAATGCTTGTCAGGACTCACTAAATCGATTTCACTATCCACTGTGCTCACACACCAAGCTTATACTCAGGGCCTTTTCACTGGCTGTTCCCTCTACCAACAATGCCCTTCCCCTTGACTGCCCCCATTGGCACCTTTTCATCCTTTAGATCTCAGGTTAAGCGTCTCCTGCCCAGAGAAGTCACCCAGCCTGAAGTAGCCACCTGATCCTTCTCTTTCATCTGCTCAGTGTGGTCTTTATCACTCTGATATTTTTCTAGTTTATGTTTTTTGTTGACCTATTTTTTTGTTGATTGTCTTTCTCCCTCGCTATGATAAGGTGGACTCTGTAGGTGCAGTGACCTTCTCACTTTGGTGTGATAACTAGAACAGTGCCTGGAAACAGCAGGTATTCAGTATTATTAGTAGACTGTGGGAATGGGCCTAGTCAAGACTCTTGCACTCTTTGGGCCTCGGCATTCTCCTCTATACAGTGTGAGGTCGGAGCCACTCCCCAAGAGCCCCTCCAGCTCTATCAATCCAGTTTTCCAAGAAACACCAGAGGATGTGCTCCAGAAACCCAGGGTTGGGCCAGTAGGTGGGATAGAGATGGCCAAGCAGTTAACTGAGGCCAGATACTGAGAGGGGGCCTTGCTTCCAGGCTGCTGAAGGCCAAGGATATAAACCCAGGCACAAAACAAAGAATGGAAAGGCAGAACTGGAGCCAGCCAGACATCATGAAGACAACCGTGTTGATGTACTTCCTGTGTGCTCTGCCTGCATCGTCTCATTCAATGCTTGGTCCTCTGAGGGTGGAAGAGGTGGTACCGGACATCATGATGCATTCTGGCTCCGAAGTCAGCCAGATCAGATTCAAAACCTGACTACAACACTTGCACAGGTGGAGAATGCAGGCTTGGGCCACAATGCCTGGGTTTGAATCCTAGCCCTGCCAGTTACTACTTATATGACTTTGAGCAAATCACTCAACCTCTCACCGTCCTTTTTTTTTTGAGACTGAGTCTCGCCCTGTTGCCCAGGCTGGAGTGCAATGGTGCGATCTCAGCCCACTGCAACCTCCGTCTCCTGGGTTCAAGCTATTCTCCTGCCTCGGCCTCCCGAGTAGCTGGGATTACAGGCTCATGCCACCACGCTCGGCTAATTTTTTGTATCTTTAGTAGAGACGTTGTTTCACCACGTTGACCAGGCTGGTCTCAAATTCCTGACCTTGTGATCCACCCGCTTCGGCCTCCCAAAGTGCTGGGATTACAGGCGTGAGCCACCACGCCAGTCCTCACTATGCTTTCTTATGTCTTTTTTCTTTTTTTCTTTTTTCTTTTATTTACTTATTTTTTTTTGAGATGGAGTCTCACTCACTCTGTCACCCAGGCTGGAGTGCAGTGGTATGAGCTCAGCTCACTGCAACCTCCACCTTCCAGGTTCAAACAATTCTCATGCCTCAGCCTCCCAAGAAGCTGGGACTATAGGTGAGCGCTACCACGCCCAGCTAATTTTTGTATTTTTAGTAGAGATGGGGTTTCGCCATGTTGGCCAGACTGGCCTCGAACTCCTGACCTCAAGTGATCTGCCCACCTCAGCCACCCAGACTGCTGGGATTACAGGCGTGAGCCACAACACCCAGCCTGAGCTTTCTTATGTCTTAATGGGGGTGCATTCATTGCATTTTGCATTAACTCATGCTCTTTCCGGCACATTTCTGGAAAGCTTTCCTGGGGATTAGTAATGCTAAACAAACTTGGAATCTCCCATTGGCTTCCATCCCGTGGGCTGCTGGCCTCTGAGTACAGTTTGCCGATTGGAGGGCTCAAAGCTGAGTTCTGAGTCCAGAGTTCAGCACTTATCTAACTTGTGACCTTAGATAAGCCACAACCTCTGGGAACCTCACTTTTCTTACAAGGACTTAGGATTTCCTGAGCCAGGGTTTTATCCATAGCTGGAATGTTCTGACAGCCAGCCTCAGTCTCCCCTACCTCAACATTTTCTCTTCCCTGAAGGAGAGGAAACAGAATTGCCACAAAGAGCCCTAACTCTGTTATCACTAAGAATCTTGGCCAGGAGTAGTGGCTTGGCCAAGATTCTTAATTCCAACACTTTGAGAGGCTGACGCGGGTGGATGGCTCGAGCCCAGGAGTTTGTGATCAGCCTGGGCAACATAGGGAGACTTTGTCTCTACAAAAAATAAAATAATTAGCCAGGCATGGTGGTGAGCACCTGTGGTCCCAGTTACTCAGGAGGTTGAGGCAGGGGGATCACTTGAGCCCAGGAGGTTGAGAGTGCAGTGAGCCATGATGGCACCACTGTACTCCAGCCTGGATGACACAGTGAGACCCTGTTTTTTTTAAAAAAAAAAAAAAAAAAAAAAAAAATCTGCTGGGCTTGGTGGCTCATCCCTGTAATCTTAGGACTTTGGGAGGCCGAGGTGGCTGGATCACCTGAGGGAAGGAGTTCAAAACCAGCTTGGCCAACATGGTGAAACCTGAAACCCCATCTCTACTCTCTACTAAAAATACAAAAATTAGCCAAGCGTGGTGGCAGGCGCCTGTAATCCCAGCTACTTGGGAGACTGAGACAGGAGAATCACTTGAACTGGGAAGGTGGAGGTTGCAGAGAGCCAAGATCGTGCCATTGCACTCCAGCCTGGGAGACAAGAGTGAAACTCTGTCTCAAAAAAAAAAAAAAAAAAAAAAAAAACTTTTTTTTTTCCTCTTCCAACTTTCTTCAGGTTGAATAATGAAAACCCTTTCTTTTTTTTCCTTTTTCTTTCTTTCTTTTTTTTTTTTTTTTTTGAGACAGAGTTTCACTCTTGTCGCCCAGGCTGAAGTGCAGTGGTACAATCTCGGCTCAGGTTCAAGCGATTCTCCTGCCTCAGCCTCCCGAGTAGCTGGAATTACAGGTGTTTGCCACCACGCCTGGCTAATTTTTGTATTTTTAGTAGAGATGGGGTTTCACCATGTTGACCAGGTTGGTCTTGAACTCCTGACTTCAGATGATCCTCCTGCCTTGGCCTCCCAAAGTGCTGGGATTACAGGTATGAGCCACTGCGCCCAGCCAAAAAATCCCTCTCTTCCTCTCACAAATCTAATTCTCTCAGTCCTTTCCCACATCTGTCCTTTGCCACCTCTCTGTATCACCTGTGTCTTCTGACACTGACAACACCAAGTCCAGCTTCACCCCTTTGGCTGGGGTTTGAACTGAATTGAGCAAGAGGGCTGAGAAATAACCCTGTGTCCCTCAGACCTCTCAGGTCCAGGGAATCATCGGCTCCATTCCTGAGGTCATTGCCACCTGGAAGGCATTGTGCTAAGTGCTCTTGGGGCTCAGAAACCAATATCCCAAAATACAGTGTTTTGTCATGCTGAACTGAAGAAGCTTCAAGGTGTCTCTGACCCTCTCCCCACCCACTGTCTCCCAAAGTGAACTTGCTTTATCTGCCTAAGATCCAGACCCACCAAAAGGAACCACTGTTTTTTCTTCCCCTTTCTGTAAGAACAAGAATGTAAGTAACCACACCTCAACAGACCCTTTCGCAAGATAATGTACGGGTTAGTTTCTGTTTCCCGGATGCATTCCTTCTCCCTAGAAATCTCCTCAACAGAATTCCTCTTCTGCCTCCCATCCTCTTTTGCCAGGATGGTATACAAGCTCCTGAATCCCATCAGGGAGTGGGCAATCACCATGATTCTCCTCATGTACATGTGTTAAATACATTTGTATGCTTTTCCTCCAATTAATTTGCCTTTTGTGATTTGATTTTTCAGCGAACCCTTAGAGGAAGAAGGGAAAAGTTTCTCGTAGCCCCTACAGTGCCCTCCTTGTATGATCTCATGTAAACCTTTCTGCAACTCTACTAAATATAATACTATTGTATTAATGATGAAACCTAAACATAATTGGTGGGGTACAGGGTTCTAGGTTCATCTGACTCTGTTAGGGAAACAGCATAGGAGAACCAGGGTGACACCATTTTAAAATCAACTCCATATTAAAACTAGCCAGGCATGGACCAGGCGCGGTGGCTCACACCTGTAATCCCAGCACCTTAGGAAGTCAAGGGGGGCAGATCATTTGAGGTCAGAGGTTAGAGACCAACGTGGTCAACATGGTGAAACCTCATCTCCATAAAAATACAAAAATGAGCCGGGCGTGGTGGCAGGCGCCTGTAATCCCAGCTACTTGGGAGGCTGAGGCAGGAGAATCACTTGAACCCAGGAGGCAGAGGCTGCAGTGTGCTAAAATCACGCCATTGCACTCCAGCCTGAATGACAGAATGGACCCTGTCTCAATAAATAAATAAATAAATAAATAAAAATAAAACTATTAAGGCACATTCCTTGCCAGTCACAACCCATGATCATAAGATGTTTATGACTAAGGAAGCAGCTTAATAATGCCTGCAAGGACAAACTCCTATCACAACAGAATATCTGGATACCCTGAGACTGCATAACAATTATGCTTGTAAGATAGTCATAGTTATGCTTTTATGTACTTATGCCCTAAAAAAGTAATAATAATAAGGATAGTTTTCTTTAAATCAACAGAATAACACATTTTGCCATGCTATCAGCCCACCCATAGGTAGACATAGCTTAGTTTTTACATAGATAAGATCCCTATATAAGAAGAGTCCACCAGGCGTGGTGCCTCATGCCTGTAATCCCAGCACTTTGGGAGGCTGAGGCAGGCGGATCACTTGAGGTCAGGGATTTAAGACCAGCCTGGCCAACATGGTGAAACCCCGTCTCTACAAAAAATACGAAAAGAATTAGCTGGGCGTGGTGATGCACACTTGTAATCCCAGCTACTTGGGAGGCTGAGACAGGAGAATCACTTGAACCCGGGAGGTGGAGGTTGCAGTGAGCCGAGATCAGGCCACTGCACTCCAGCCTGGGTGACAAGAGTGAAACTCGGTCTCAAAAAAAAAAAAAAAAAAAAAAAAGAAGAAGAAGAAGAAGAGTCGGCACATTCCTCCTCCTCTTTCTTTCTTTTTTTTTTTTTTTTTTAATTTTTTGTTATTTTTTTAATTGAGAGGGAGTCTCGGCTCTGTCACCCAGGCTGGAGTGCAGTGGCGCAATCTCGGCTCACTGCAAGCTCTGCCTCCCGGGTTCTCGCCATTCTCCTGCCTCAGCCTCCCAAGTAACTGGGACTACAGGCGCCCACCACTATGCCCAGCTAATTTTTTTGTATTTTTAGTAGAGACAGGATTTCACCGTGTTAGCCAGGATGGTCTTGATCTCCTGACCTCGTGATCCTCCCGCCTCGGCCTCCCAAAGTGCTGGGATTGCCTCCTCCTCTTGCCTTCTAAGGATGCCCTACTCTGTAACTGAGTAGCTTTCAATCAACTATCTCTTCTCACTGCGCCCTGTGGCTTGCCTGAATTCCTTCCTGCACGAGATCCAAGAATCCTCTCTTGTGGTTTGGATGAGGACCCCTTTTTCCGGCAACAACTTCACAGCTCGTTTGAATCAGGGTGCTACTGCAGTGGGACAAGCCAGAACCGCAGAGATAGAGTTGCCTTTTCTGAAACAGGGGGAAAATGTCACAGTGAAAAAGGAGGAGGAATTTCTAGAAGGGAAACAAGATAAAAAGGATAAGGGGCCGGGCGCGGTGGCTCACGCCTGTAATCCCAGCGCTTTGGGAGGCTGAGGCGGGCAGATCACGAGGTCAGGAGATCGAGACCATCCTGGCTAACACGGTGAAACTCCGTGTCTACTAAAATACAAAAAAAATTAGCCGGGCGTGGTGGCGGGCGCCTGTAGTCCCAGCTACTCAGGAGGCTGAGGCAGGAGAATGGCGTGAACCCGGGAGGCAGAGCTTGCAGTGAGCCGAGATTGCGCCACTGCACTCCAGCCTGGGCGACAGAGCAAGACTCCGTCTCAAAAAAAAAAAAAAAAGGATAAGGAACCCAGAGACTCAGAATTGTGTCACAATCTGCATATATCAGTCCAGCTTACGTAGGGATATACTCAGTACTGAGGGGACAGGAGAGACAGAGAGATGGGAGGAGGGTGGGGTAAGTCCTGGAATTCTCAACAGAAGGTAAGGATGTGTGCAGGAGGGTGGAAGTCTGGGAACAGGAGACAGGGTTGAAGAAAGGTCAGGGGAAGAAGTGGCCCCACCCCGCCGCCTGCGGAGAACTGAAACATCAGGAAGGTGCTAGCATGTGAAATGTGTTTATTTTTTCCAAAGACTAAAAATACAGTGAAAAGGAAACACACACACAAACTAACCTAACCAGAAATGGGGAAAAGTGGTCACAGCGACAGCTGAGAAATCTGAGACAAGAATTTCAGGAACTGGGATAACTCGGTGACCTGAGCTTGGAAATTCCACCGTGTGACGAGTCTCTGGAGAGCAACTGCTTCCCATCAGTGTCTGGAGCTCTTTCCAGCAGCCTGAGGTGGAGCAGAGAGGGAATAAGGGAAGGAGTCAGGAGGAGGTGAATGCACCCGATTGAGAGAGCAGACCTGTCACCTCCAGGGAAGGTAGGTATAGGATGGATAAGGTGGGGACCCACTATTTAGCCCACACTCAGAGTAATCATAACTATCTTAACAACAACCCCTTACTAAGATGCCAACAGTCTTGTGAAGTAGTATCATTTCCACTTTATAGATGAGGACACAGAGACACAGAGAGGTTAAGCAATTTGACTGAGGTCTCACAGCCAGCAAATGGCTGGCTGTGCCTTTCTGATATCACAGAGCCCTTTCCTGAGGATCTAATGAAAGCTATGTACCCAGTACCTAGGAAAAAGCCTTATAATGAACTTACACATATTACATTCAATTTCAGGGAGATCAAAGAGCCCCAAAGCCCATTCCATGGCAAAGAAATTGGACTGTAGGCCAGCATTGAATGATCTCCCACCCTTATCCCTGACCCCACAGTCCAGTAAACAAAGCAACAGTGCATATGGGGGGCACTTACAGCAATTGCACAGCATCCCTTCCTTGAAACCTCTATTGGCCTGGGACCTGGGTTTTGCCCTAGCTGATTTGAAAGGCCTCCCCAGCCTGCTCTGGCATGAGGTGGTGATCGGGGTGGCAGCTGGGAGGGGGTGGGCTGGGAAAGCCATAACAGTCTTTGTGGGGAAGCCGGAATTGTGCTATACTGGAGGAACACACTTCTTCCTCACCCCCTCAGGGTATCCTTTTTAGGGTTGAGATTTGGAACTGCCCAGCCTGGAAGGGATGAAGGCCTCCTCCCTTAATTAAATGCCCAGGGGTTGCTATGGAAACTAGAGCTTCCAAATCCTGGCCAGACAATGGGGAGAGGAGCTGTCTCCAGCCTAGAGGAGTGAAGCTTCAGGGGCCTTTCTGGGGACAGGAATGGGGCCAGAGGGTGAGAAAAAAGGGGGTGCCAACTGAGGAGCTCAGCCTCCTCTCTCCTGGAGCTGTGGGAAGGGGCCTGTCAGAGGCAAGGGGTCTGAGACAGGAGCAACCCTCCTGGAAAGGGGAGGTGTTGGGGGCGGGGAGCTGGAGCCAGGCACTGCCCAGAACTAAACACCTCCTTTGTTTCCAGAGGAGAAAGCCAGCCAAGTTGGTAAACAAAGGGAAGAGGCCAGAGGGCAGACGGCTAAGTGATAAGGCCTGGGACCGCAGAGAGCTGAGTAATGGAGCCCCAGAGACGAGGGGAATCTCCGTGGTCCCACTGACAGGCAGGACATGCAGCAGGCCTGCATACATTGCCACACTGACACACACAGTCACAGTGATCACACAGGACACATAGGTATTCCTACAGAAACAATGGTCTTTGAAGACACTCAGATCCCCTGCTCCTTTGTTCCCAGCCTCTCCTCTGGAGCCCGTTAGTCTCCCTTCTTTGGAATGTTTATGGAAGGCAGAGGACAGTCCTCTCTTTCATGAGCGTGGGCTCCCAGAGCTGCATGCAGGGTTCAGGGACGTCAGGTCATAGATCCTGTTACCTCACTTTGAGAGGAGAGACCCTCATTTGGAAAACATCACAACACAGATCATTCACTTACATGCCGGGCACTGTGCTGAAGGCAATACAGTCTCTATAGCTTAATGCCCCCTACAACTCTGTGAGGTAAAAATGACTGTCCTCTTTTACTAGAGAGAGGAATCTGAGGGGAACTTAGGTAAATCAGGCACGCACTCACAGCTGGTAAGTGGAAGAGCTGGGATTAAACCCAGGTTTGTCTGACTTTTCCCATTTTTCCTACATTTGCTTCAAAAACTTCTTGGAAACTTTTCTGAGAGAGCCCACTCTGTTCTCTCCCTTCCCTCTCCCACTCGGTGTTACCTAAATACTTCTCTAGAAGCAGTTCCCAATTTGCAAGCTGGTTATTTAAAGGGTCTATATATAACTTGGTTGTTTGGAACCCATACACATTTTTCCCAGAGACAAAATGTTAAATGGGCCGGGCACAGTGGCTCACGCCTGTAATCCCCACACTTTGGGAGGCCAAGGCAGGCGGATCACCTGAGGTCAGGAGTTTGAGATCCACCACTAAGAGGTGGGCGGATCACGAGTTCAGGATTTCGAGACCAACCTGGTCAACATGATGAAACCCCGTCTGTACTAAAAATATAAAAAAGTAGTCAGGAGTGGTGGCACACACTTGTAATATCAGCTACTCGGGAGGCTGAGGCAAGAGAATCGCTTGAACCTAGGAGGTGGAGGTTGCGGTGAGCAGAGATCGTACCACTGTATTACAGCCTGGGTTATAGAGCAAGAATCCATCTAAAAAAAAAAAAAAATGTTAAATGGGTCCAGAAAGGCCACTTGACCCAGGATGTAACCAACAATGCTACATCTAGCTCAGGAATAGCCTGGGGACCAAACCGTCAGTACTAATAGTGTTTTCTGGGAAATATATCTGGTTAGACAGTGAGAAAGAAACAGCGTTCTTTTCTCACTTTCTCCTCCCTTATCCTGCCACATCTGTATTGCAGTTGCTGGAGTGCCTGGGGAAATAAGAATAGATGGCAAATCTGGTGCTGACCAAAGGGAGTTTTTTTTTTTTTTTTTTTTTGAGACGGAGTCTCGCTCTGTCTCCCAGGCTGGAGCGCAGTAGGCAGATCTCAGCTCACTGCAAGCTCCACCTCCCGGGTTTACGCCATTCTCCTGCCTCAGCCTCCCGAGTAGCTGGGACTACAGGCACCCGCCACCTCACCCGGCTAGTTTTTTTTTTTGTATTTTTTAGTAGAGACGGGGTTTCACCGTGTTAGCCAGGATGGTCTCGATCTCCTGACCTCGTGATTCACCCGTCTCAGCCTCCCAAAGGGCTGGGATTACAGGCTTGAGCCACCGCACCCGGCGGGGGGTTTCTTGAGAAGGGTAAATAAGAAGGGTAGAGGCCGGGTGCGGTGGCTCATGCCTGTAATCCCAGCCCTTTGGGAGGCCAAGGCAGGCGGATCACCAGAGGTCAGGAGTTTGAGACAAGACTGACCAACACAGTGAAACCCCATCTCTACTAAAAATACAAAATTTATCCAGGCTTGGTGGCAGGCACCTGTAGTCGCAGCTACTCGGGAGGCTGAGACAGGAGAATTGCTGGAACCCTACAGGTGGAGGTTGCAGTGATCCGAGATCGTGCCACTGCACTCTAGCCTGGGCGACAGAGCGAGATTCCATGTCAAAATAAATAAATAAATAAAAATAAAATAAAAAAGAACGACAAGAAAGGTTGAGAAGGGAGTTTCTTGAGAAGGGAAGGAAAGGGTTGAGAATCCAAGCCTTCCTAAGCTGAAAGAACTATTGAGATGGCACAGTGAAAGCTGAGGGCAGAGGGAGAGGCCAGCAGGACAGCTGTCTGCATCCATTTCAAGGACACAATTCCAGAGGGCCAGTCTAGGACTGAGGGGTGACAGATGGTCAGAGTTTTCTTCAATAAGAAGAACTTTCTAACTATTAAATGTCTCCAAAAGTAAATGAGCCTCTTGGTGAAGTAGTGAGTGCTCTGCTTATGGGAATATTCAAGGAGAAGGTAAATAGCCTATTGAACATATGGTGAAAAGAAAGAAGCATTGGACCAGTAGACTTCTAAGATTTCTCTAAATTTATAAGCCCATTTAGCAAAATGTTATATAGTATCTACATGTGCCCAGCACTATGCCAGAAACAAAGCTTATAGCAGGGATTCTTCCCCTCATAGAGCTTATAGTCTAATGGAAGAGTCAAGCATTGAATAAACACAACTGAAAATATCTATATCTATATCTATATCTATATCTATATCTATATATATATATATATTTTTTTGAGACAGAGTCTTGCTCTGTCGCCCAGGCTGGAGTGCAGTGGCCGGATCTCAGCTCACTGCAAGCTCTGCCTCCCGGGTTTATGCCATTCTCCTGCCTCAGCCTCCTGAGTAGCTGGGACTACAGGGGCCCGCCACCTCGCCCGGCTAGTTTTTTGTATTTTTTAGTAGAGACGGGGTTTCACCATGTTAGCCAGGATGGTCTCGATCTCCTGACCTTGTGATCCACCCGTCTCGGCCTCCCAAAGTGCTGGGATTACAGGCTTGAGCCACTGTGCCGGCCTATACATTTTTATATTTACGTATTTATTTTTTAGTGACAGGGGTCTTGGCTATGTTCCCCAGTCTAGTTTCAAACTTCTGGCCTCAAGCAATCCTCTTGTCTTGGCCTCCCAAAGTGCTGGGATTATAGGCATGAGCCACCACACCTAGCCCACAACTAAATGCATAATTTCAAATTGTGATACAGAGTACAGTGGAAAATAATAGGGCACTACTGTGAGAGACTAAGAGAAGGGATCTAATCTAGAGAGACTCTTTGAGGAACTGACAGTGAGGCTGAGATCTGGAGGATGAGGGGGGTCAGCCTGGAAAAGGGCAGGTGTATGTTTATGTTTATAGGGAAGGGTTCAGGGTAGAAGCAACGTCAAGGAAGAAGGCCCCAGGGCAGGAAAGAACAGTGTGACTGGAAAATTGTGAGTGAGGGGAGAGCAGCAAGAGATGACACTGACAAGTGAGGCAGGGCTAGATCTCATAGGTGACAGTAGGAGCTTCCATGCTGCCTAATACCCTGACAATTTTTTTCTCTCTTTTTTTAAATATTTGGAAATGTCGGGGGAGGGTCTCACTGTGTTGCCCAGGCTAGAATGCAGTGGCTATTCACAGGTGCAATCATAGCACATTACAGCCTTAAACTCCTGGCTTCAAGCGATCCTCCTGCCTCAGCCCCCGAGTAGCTAGAACTACAGGCATGTGTCACCATGCCCAACTTGACCTTATCTCTTTTTTTGTTTCTTTTTTTTTTTTTTTTTTTTTTTGAGACGGAGTTTCACTCTTGTCGCCCAGGCTGGAGTGCGATGGCGCAATCTTGGCCCACTGCAACCTCCACCTTCCAGGTTCAAGCGATTCTTTTGCCTCAGCCTCCTTCCTGAATAGCTGGGATTATAGGCACTCACCACCACGCCCAGCTAATTTTTTGTATTTAGTAGAGACAGGGTTTCACCATGTTGGCCAGGCTGGCCTCCAACTCCTGACCTCAGGTGATCCACCTGCCTTGGCCTCCCAAAGTGCTGGGATTATAGGTGTGAGTCACCACGCCGGCCTGACCTTGTCTCTTAACTAGCTGCCCCTCTCCAGTCCTAGGCCTCTAGGCCTTGGTCTCCAGCAGCTCCCTGCAGTTGCTAGGCCTCAACCATTCCCCCATGGCTCCTCCCACTTCCCCAGGACCTCTTCATAGTAGCAGGTGCTCCTTGTACCTTATGAGTGTCCCCAGGAGGTGGAGTGGTAGAATTCTCATGTCTTGTATGGGACATTCAGGTTCAATTCATTGCCTTTGCAAAGGCCTTCCCTCTCAAGAGGTAGTGCAGTTTGGTAGTGAAAGCACAAACTCTGGAGCCAGACTGCCTGGGTTCAGATAGTGGCTTTGTCACTTACTTGCTGTTTGACCTTGCCAAGTTACTGACCGTGCCTCATATGTAAAATGAGGACCATGCTTATCTCCTAGGAGTGTTATAAGGTAATATTTGCTAAGTGTTTAGGACAGAGCCTGGCATGTAAGTACTAGAATAATCCCCCCTTATCTTCAGGGGATACATTCCAAGACCCCCAGTGGATGCCTGAAACTGCAGATAGTACCGAATTATATATGGACCATGTTTTTTTTTCATTCTATACATACATACCTATGATAAAGTTTAATTTTATTTATTTATTTTTTTGAGATGGAGTCTCACTCTGTTGCCCAGGCTGGAGTGCAGTGGCGCAATCTTGGCTCACTGCAACCTCCACCTCCCAGGTTCAAGTGATTCTCTTGCCTCAACCTCCCGAGTAGCTGGGACTACAGGTGTGTGCCACCACGCCTGGCTAATTTTTTGTATTTTTAGTAGAGACGGGGTTTCACCATGTTGGCCAGGATGGTCTTGCTCTGACCTCGTGATCTGCCCATCTTGGCCTCAGAAACTGCTGGGATTACAGGCCTGAGTCACCGTGCCTGGCCAAGTTTAATTTTTTTTTTTTTTTTTTTGAGATGAAGTCTTGCTCTGTCGCCTAGGCTAGAGTGCAGTGGCATGATCTTGGCTCACTGCAACCTTTGCCTCCAGGGTTCAAGCGATTCTCCTGCCTCTGACTCCTGAGTAGCTGGGATTACAGGCACGTGCCACCATGCCCGGCTAATTTTTGAATTTTTAGTAGAGACAGGATTTCACTATGTTGGCCAGGCTGGTCTCAAATGCCTGACCTTGTGATCTGCCCATCTTGGCCTCCCAAAGTGCTGGGATTACAGGCATGAGCCACCATGTCCGGCTTAGAGTTTAATTTTTAAATTAGGTACAGTAAGAGATTACCAACAATAACTAATAATAAACTAGAACAATTATGATGACATATCAGTATCACTACTCTTGTGCTTTGGAGCCATTATAAAGTAAAATAAGAGTTTTTTTTTTTTTTTTTTTTGAGACAGAGTCTCGCTCTTTCACCCAGGCTGGAGTGCAGTGGTGCGATCTTGGCTCACTGCAACCTCCACCTCCTGGGTTCAAGTGATTCTCGTGCCTCAGCCTCCGGATTAGCTGGGATTACAGGTGTGTGCCACTACGCCTGGCCAAAATAAAGGTTACTTGAACACAAGCACTGCGATACCAAGGCAGTGGATCTGATAACTGAGATGGCTACTAAGTGATAATGGGTGGGTAGCATCTAAAGTGTGGCTACGCTGGACAAAGAGATGATTCACATTCCGGGCAGCAGTGGGATGGTGTGAGATTTCATCACACTACTCAGAATGGTGGCAATTTAAAACTTATGAATTGTTTATTTCTGGAATTTTCCATTTAATGTTTTCTTTTTTCTTTTTTGAGATACAGTTTCACTCTTCTTGGCCAGGCTGGAGTGCAATGGCGTATTCTTGGCGCACCGAAATCTCCGCCTCCCGGGTTCAAGCGATTCTCCTGCCTCAGCCTCCCAAATAACTGGGATTACAGGCATGCGCCACCACACCAGCTAATTTTGTATTTTTGGTAGAGACAGGGTTTCTCCATGTTGGTCAGGCTGGTCTTGAATTCCCAACCTCAGGTGATCCACCTGCCTCAGCCTCCCAAAGTGCTGGGATTACAGGCATGTGCCACGGTGCCCAGCCTCATTTAATGTTTTCAAACCGTGATTGACCACAGAAGGTGAGACCACATACATAGACATACAGTAGCCCCTTTTCTTATTTTTTTTTTTATTTTTTGAGGCAGAGTCTCGCTCTGTCGCCCAGGCTGGAGTGCAGTGGTGCGATCTCGGCTCACTGCAAGCTCTGCCTCCCGGGTTCACGCCATTCTCCTGACTCAGCCTCCTGAGTAGCTGGGACTACAGGCGCCCGCCACCACGCCCAGCTAGTTTTTTTTGTATTTTTTTAGTAGAGACGGGGTTTCACCGTATTAGCCAGGATAGTCTCGATCTCCTGACCTTGTGATCCACCCGCCTCGGCCTCCCAAAGTGCTGGGATTACAGGTGTGAGGCACCGCGCCCGGCCAGTAGCCCCTTTTCATTCGTGTAACTGAAACTATGGAAGAGAAGACCATGGACAAGAAGGGGCTACTGTTTATGAGTGTTTTTTTTTCTTTTTTTTTTTTGGAGGCAGGATCTCACTATTTGCCCAGGCTGGTCTCAAACTCCTGGGCTCAAGTGATCCTCCTGCATTGGCCTCCCGAAGTGCTGGGATTACAGGCATGAGCCACTGTGCCCGACTCAGACTGTTTCTTAAATGAAATCACCAGCAATAAATCACTACAACATCTCCTATTTTCCTAGCTCATCCCATGCTCTCCCAGTCCCACCCCTAGGTCTACAGCAGGGAGCAAGAGGCCCAGCTTGCAGTTCTTTCTACTCACCCATTTTTTTGTCCAAGGCTTCCTCTGGTCACAACTCTGGTACTTAAAAAAAACAGCCACGTGTGGTGGCATGCACCCGTAGTCCCAGCTACTCAAGAGGCTAAGTGGAGAGGATCATTTGAGCCCAGGAGTTTGAGTTTAGCCTGGGCAACATAAAAGAGGGAATAGGTAGAGCTGAGCTCATCCCCACTCAGCCCTCCTCACCACCAGAATAAAAGATGTTCCTAATGGTTGGTTGCAGTCAAATCAAGGTGTATTGGTGACTCCCCTTCCTTCTCTCTCCCTCCTCCTCTCCCCTCACCTCTTCCCTCCAGCTGTTTTCAGAGGCTGAGAGTATTCTGAATACACTAAATATATCACTAATTCACCTGCATCTAGAGCCCCACTTTCTGAGCCTTGGTCCTGATCCCCATGGCTGAGTTCGGTGCTCATCCACATACTCCCATACCACCCAATGCTCATTCCCGATGTGGAGCTTAACACTTCTGCATCATAACCACCGGCTTTCTCGTCAGTGTCCTTGAGGAGAGCAGCTGTCTGCCTGTTCTCTGTTGCATCCCAGGGCCTACATATGGCACTTATGGCTCTAGCTTCATTTCTCACCAGTCCTGCTCCTGGCATCTCTGAGCCAGCCACGAGGGCTTGCTGTCAGCTTCTCAGGTCTGCTGTTCCCTCTCAGGGCCTTTCCAGGTGCTTCCCTCCTGCCCAAAGTGCTCCTCCCCAGGTCCTCGCCTGGCCAGCTCCTACTCCTTCTTCAGGTCTCTCAGCTTACCTGTCACTCCAGGAAGCCTTCCATGAAGCCCCTGGGTCTAGGTAAGTGGCCCTCCTTTGGGGTCTTCCAGCACAGGCACTGGCGCTATATTTTAAGCATCTCTTTGTGCCTCCCACTTGCCTACAGAACCCAGGCAGGGCAGGGACTATGCTTATCTAATTTGCTGTTGCATCCCTAGTGCCTAGCCCAGAGCCTGGCTCAAAATAGACCAGGGTTTATGCCCTGGGGCCCGTGGATTAGCTGCCAGGGGTTCATGACGCTCCCAAAATCACATGAAAATGTTTGTATGCTTATAGTGCATTCTTTTTGGGATATAATCTGTATTTTTTATATCATACTCTCAAAGGATATGTGACACCCCTGCCCCCTAAAAAAGGTTAAGAATCAGTGTGTGTAAGCTTTCTGTAAATACTCTTTTTTGACTGGATGCATCCATCATGACAATAATAGGTGATACTCAATAAACATTATTGAACGAATGAATAAGCCTCCTCTTCACAATTAGAGTGTTTTAAATGTTTTCAATGGATCGAGAAAAACCTCAGAAGAAACCTTTGCCAGAAAAAGTTAAAGTGCCTCTTGCTTCAGCCCTTGACTCTGTGGTCCTTAATACGCGGCTCCTCAATGGGGCCCACAGCTTAAGACCAACGCTTCATAGGCTCACAGCCCCTGCCAGAACCCATCTCCCGCTCTGAAATCCACCTACTGCGCCTTTGCAGCCTGTCAGCTGAAAATAATCCCAGTGAAGGCAGGGGCGAGGTGGAAGCAGAGAAGCAGGCCCACACACGCCTTTAATGCGGGGGGCTCTGCCCCCTGCTGGTTACCCAGCTCCCCTTCAGCGACCGGCTGAGAGCCCAGTGGCTCCGACTGAGGTCAGAGCCGGGAGAGGGTGGGAGCGAGGCGGAGGCGCCTCGGGAGGGGGCCGTCGCCCACTGGGCAGCCTTCCCACCGACGATTAGGCTTTGTCTTCAAAGCAAGTTAGAGGTGGCTTCTGCTTTGGAGCCCCCTCACTTCTCTTCCCGATTCTCCCGTCTTCGACTTCCAAATTAGGAGCTTAGGGAGGGCAGGGGGCGTGGTGGGGGTGGAGGTCCTTCTGGAGCTCAAGGGAGGTCCAGTCATCCAGACTTGGCTTTCTCATCGATCCCTTTTCCCAGAGCCTGGTTACTGCCGGCACCTTTGGATCCTCGGCCAATTCTCTGCTTCGCCTACACTTGGCGTGCGATGTACCAGCCTCCCCGCGTCACCATGGAAACAGGAGCCTCTGCATCCATCCCAGAGCTGATCTGTGAAGCTATGAGAAGAATCTGGAGGGGTGTGTGTGTGTGTGTGTGTGTGTGTGTGTGTGTGTGTGTTGGGGGGGACAGAGAGATAAACGAAGGGCAAAAGGGAAAAGGTTCAGAGAAAATATGGAGAGAGAGAGAGAAAGAAATCTGGGTGAAGGGGCGGGATTGCTTTATAAGGGTTATTTATTTATTTATTTATTTATTTATTTATTTATTTTGAGACGGAGTGTCGCTCTGTTGCCCAGGCTGGAGTGCAGTGGCCGGATCTCAGCTCACTGCAAGCTCCTCCTCCCGGGTTCTCGCCATTCTCCTGCCTCAGCCTCCCGAGTAGCTGGGACTACAGGCGCCGCCACCTCGCCCGGCTAGTTTTTTGTATTTTTTAGTAGAGACGGGGTTTCACCGTGTCAGCCAGGATGGTCTCGATCTCCTGACCTCGTGATCCGCCCGTCTCGGCCTCCCAAAGTGCTGGGATTACAGGCTTGAGCCACCGCGCCCGGCCTATAAGGGTTATTGAATAACTGGTACCCTGTGGAGAGGGTCAACTTCCCTGACAGACCATAAATGCAGTCCTCTCATAGTGCAAACCTCCTCACCGACTGTCAGTTAGTAGCCATGTAACCTTTAGTGAGTGACTTAGCCCCTCTAAGCATCACTTTTCTTATCTGTAAAATAAAAATAATAGCAACACTCTACAGGGTTATTGTAAAAATCAATGAGGGGTGATTCATATACAGCACTTAATACAGTGCTTAGCGGCCGGGCGCGGTGGCTCACGCCTGTAATCCCCCAGCACTTTGGGAGGCCGAGACGGGCGGATCACGAGGTCAGGAGATCGAGACCATCCTGGCTAACACGGTGAAACCCTGTCTCTACTAAAAATACAAAAAAATTAGCCGGGCGTGGTGGCGGGTGCCTGTAGTCCCAGCTACTTGGGAGGCTGAGGCAGGAGAATGGCATGAACCCGAGGCGGAGCTTGCAGTGAGCCGAGATTGCGCCACTGAGCTCCAGCCTGGGCGACAGAGCAGGACTCCATCTCAAAAAAAAAAAAAAAAAAAAAAAAATACAGTGCTTAGCACATAGCGAGTGCTCAAAAATGTAGTTATGGTTGTACATGCTTGTGTATCTTTAGTAATGATTTCTGTTATTTCTATATTTTTCCTCTGCTGAATCAATCGCCAGCTCTTCAATAATAATACCTTAATAATACTTTAGAATTTTTTTTCTCAGCTTACTGCAACCTCTGCCTCCTGAGTTCAAGTGATTCTCCTGCCTCAGCCTCCTGAGTAGCTGGGACAACAGGCGTATGCCACCACACTCAACTAATTGTTTATTTTTAGTAGACACAGGGTTTCACCATGTTGGCCAGGCTGGTCTCAAATTCCTGACCTCAGGTAATCCACCCACCTTGGCCTCCCAAAGTGCTGGGATTACAGGCTTGAGCCACCGCGCCCGGCATACTTTAGAATTTTTTAAATCATGTCATCCTTGTGCAGGGACCATGCTAGTCTTCTTTGTATCATTCCAGTTTTAGAATATGTGCTGCCCAAGTGAGCACTACTTTATAATTTCCTTCCTTCCTTCCTTCCTTCCTTCCTTCCTTCCTTCCTTCCTTCCTTCCTTCCTTCCTTCCTTCCTTCCTTCCTTTCCTTCCTTCCTTTCCTTCCTTCCTCCCTTCCTTCCTTCCTTTCTCTCTCTCTCTTTCTTTTTCTCTTTCTCGTTTTTTCTCTCTGTCTCCTTCCTTCCTTGTTTTTTTGAGACACTCTTGCTCTGTCACCAGGCTGGAGTGCAGTGGTGTAATCTCAGCTTACTGCAACCACCTCTGCCTCCCAGGTTCAAGTGATTCTCCTGTCACAGCCTGTCAAATAACTGGGATTACCAGCATGTGCCACCACGCCTAGCTAATTTTCACATTTTTAGTAGAAACAGCGTTTCACCATGCTGGCCAGGCTGGTCTTGAACTCCTGACCTCAAGTGATCTACCTGCCTTAGCCTCCCAAAGTGCTAGGATTACAGGCATGAGCCACCACACCCGGCCTCTTTTCTTTTCTTTTCTTTCTTTCTTTTTTTTTTTTTAAAGACTGAGTATTGCTCTGCCCCCAGGCTGGAGTGCAGTGGCGCAGATCTCGGCTCACTGCAAGCTCTGCCTCCCGGGTTCACGCCATTCTCCTGCCTCAGCCTCCAAAGTAGCTGGGACTACAGGCACCCGCCACCACACCCCGCTAATTTTTTGTGTTTTTAGTAGAGACGGGGTTTCACTGTGTTAGCCAGGATAGTATCTCGATCTCCTGACCCCGTGATCTGCCCGCCTCGGCCTCCCAAAGTGCTGGGATTACAGGTGTGAACCACTGCACCCGGCCCTGGCCTCTGGCCTCTTTTCTTTTCTTTTCTTCTCTTTTTTTTTTTTGAGATGACGTCTCACTCCGTTGCCCAAGGTGGAGCAGTGGTGTGATCTCGGCTCACTGCAATCTCCACCTCCAGGGTTCAAGTGATTCTCCTGCCTTAGCCTCCTGAGTAGCTGGGACTACAGACACGTGCCACCATGCCTGGATAATTTTTATATTTTTAGGCCGGGCGTGGTGGCTCAAGCCTGTAATCCCAGCACTTTGGGAGGCCGAGATGGGTGGATCACGAGGTCAGGAGATCGAGACCATCCTGGCTAACACAATGAAACCCCGTCTCTACTAAAAATACAAAAAAATTAGCCGGGCGTGGTGGCGGCACCTGTAGTCCCAGCTACTTGGGAGGCTGAGGCAGGAGAATGGCGGGAACCCGGGAGGCAGAGCTTGCAGTGATCGAGATCGCGCCACTGCACTCCAGCCTGGGCGACAGAGCGAGACTCCGCCTCAAAAAAAAAAAAAAAAAAAAAAAAATTTTATATTTTTAGTAGAGATGGGGTTTCACTATGTTGGCCAGGCTGCTCTCAAACTCCTGACCTTGTGATCCTTCTGCCTCGGCCTCCCAAAGTGCTGGAGTTACAGGCAGCAGCCACCGCACCTGGCCCCTTTCTTTGTTTAAAGACAGGGTCTCACTCTATCACCCAGGCTGGAGTGCAGTGGTGCTATCATGGTTCACTGTAGCCTTGACCTCCCAGGCTCAGGTGATTCTCCCACCTCAGCCTCCCAAGGGGCTGGGACTACAGAGGCACGCCCCTATGCCTGGCTAATTTTTTGTGCTTTTTGTAGAGACAGGGTTTCCTCCTGTAGCCTAGGCTTACAATTTTCAAGGTGCGGCCGCGTGCAGTGGCTGATGCTTGTAATCCCAGCACTTTGGGAGGCTGAGGCGGGTGGATCTCTGAGGTCAAGAGTTTAAGACCAGCCTAGCCAACATGGTGAAACCCCGTCTCTACTGAAAAATACAAAAATTAGCTGAGTGTGGTGGCATGGGCCTGTAATCCCAGCTACTCAGGAGGCTGAGGCAGAAGAATCGCTTGAATTAGGGAGGCAGAGGTGGCCATGAGCTGAGATCGTGCCACTGCACTCCAGCCTGCGTGACAGAGACTCTGTCTCAAAAAAACAAAAACAACAATTTTCAAGGTGCTTTTACACATATTCTCTCATTTGGCCCACTCCAATCCTGAAAAATACAGAAGGGATTACTCACCCCACTTTGCAGATGAAGATAGAAATTCAGAATTTAACCTTGTTCAAAGGCTTGTCTCTGAACTGGTGCTAAATTTTAGGGTTCTATAGAGCCAGAATTCAGTGCCCCATCAACTTATATCCTTTCTCTGTCTCTGTTCCCAGCATGGTGCCACAAACAGTCAGCACCTCATCATTGTTTGGTGCCAGTCAGCACCTCATTGTTTGGTGGCATTGATTCTGTGGAGCAGACCTCTCAGGGAAGAGCTAATCCTGAAATGTAGGCACTTGGGTTTGACCATGAAGGAAGGAGAAAATGCTTAATTAAATCTATAATTTTTTTTGTTTGTTTTTTGAGACGGAGTCTCGCTCTGTCACCCAGGCTGGAGTGCAGTGGTGCAGTCTTAGCTCACTGTAACCTCTGCCTCCCAGGTTCAAGCAATTCTCTTGCCTCAGCCTCCTGAGTAGCTGGGACTATAGGCGCCTGTCACCACCCTCAGCTAATTTTTTGTGTTTTTAGTGAGAGACAGAGTTTCACCATGTTGGCTAGGCTGGTCTCAAACTCCTGACCTCAAGTGATCCGCCTGCCTCAGCCTCTCAAAGTGCTGGGATTACAGGCATGAGCCACTGCACCCAACCAGGAATATTTTTAATATATATAAATAGTTTAATATTAATATATTTTAATTATAGATTTAATAGCCTTTGTGAAAGAGACTCCGTCTCAAAAAAAAAAAAAAATCCCACAGAAGGGGAATGACTGCTAATGGCTAAGCTTTCTTTATGTCCTAACTTTGAAAATGTTCTAAATGTTGTAAATTTGGTTGTGGTGATGGTTGCACAAGTCTGTGAATAACTAAAAATCATTCAATTGTACATTTTTTTCACGCCTCTGAGACAAGTTCGAGAATCGTACATTTTAAGTGGGTGATTTGCTTGGCATGTGAATTACGTCTCAATACAGCTGTTATTTTTTAAATTCACACAAATCAAATCCCAGGCCCAGATGTGGCACCAGTGAATTCTACCAAACATTTAAGGAAGAAATAATGCCAACTGGACATAAATGCTTGCAAATAATAGAAATAAACAGCTGGACCCAGTGGCTCATGCCTGTAATAGCAGCTCTTTGGGAGGCCAAGGCAGGTGGATCACTTGAGCCCAGGAGTTTGAGACCAGCCTGGGCAACATGGTAAAACCTGATCTCTACAAAAAAATACAAAGAACTAGCCATGCCAGGTGGCATGCACCTGTAGTCCCAGCTACTTGGGAGGCTTGAGTTGGGAGGAGTGCCTAAGTAGGGGAGGTTGAGGCTGCAGTGAGCCATGATTGTGCCATTGCACTCCAGCTTGGGTGACAGAGTGAGATTGTCTCAAAAAGAAAAATGAAAACAAAAAGAAAGAAGAAGACAGAAAAAAAAAAAAAGGCTACTCTCCCCAATTCATTTTATTAGACAAACATAACCTTGATATTAAATCCAATAAAGACATTATAAGAAAGAGGGGTGGGCACAATGGTTCACACATGTAATCCCAGCACTTTGGGAGGCTTAGGCAGGAGGATCGCTTGAGGTCAAGAGTTCCCAACCTGGGCAACATAGTGAGACCTCATCTCTACAAAAGATTTTTTTTTTCTAATTAGCCAATTTAAAAATATTTTTAAGTGACGGTATTGGCTCAAACCTGTAATCCCAGCACTTTGGGAGGCAGAGATGGAGGATCCGCGAGGTCAGGAGGATGAGACCATCCTGGCTAATAGGTGAAACCAAGTCTCTACTAAAATACAAAGAAAAACTAGCTGGGTGAGGTGGCGAGCCTGTAGTCTTCTTTCGGGGAAGGCAGGGCAGTGAACCAGGGAGGGAGCTTACAGTGAGCTGAGATCCGACCGCCACCTCCAGCCTGGGCTGAAGCAAGACTCCGTCTCAAAAAAAAAAAAAAAAAAATTTTAGGCCAAGGCCCAGTGGCTCCTCCTGTAATCCCAGCACTTTGGGAGGCCGAGACAGATGGATCATGAGGTCAGGAGATAGAGACCATCCTGGCTAACACGGTGAAACCCCGTCTCTACTAAAAATACAAAAAAATTAGCCGGGCGTGGTGGCAGGCACCTGTAGTCCCAGCTACACGGGAGGCTGAGGCAGGAGAATGGGGTGAACCCGGGAGGCGGAGCTTGCAGTGAGCTGAGATTGCGCTGACTCCATCTGAGCAAGACTCCATCTCAAAAAAAGAAAATAAATAAAATAAAAAATATTTTTAGGTTCAAGTCTATAGTCCTAGCTACTTGCGAGGCTAAAGCGGGAGGATCTCTTGAGCCCAGAAGTTAGATGGTACTGAGCTGTGATTATGCCACTGCACTCCAGCCTGGATGATAGCAAGACCTTATCTCAAAACAGTGAAATAAATAAATAAAAATTTCTGCAGAAACACATTCAGATAGGCAGATTCACTTGCTGGCTTCAATTTCATTTCATTTTATTTTATATTTATTTTATTTTATTTCATTTTATGTATTTTATTTTTGAGACAGAGTCTCTGTCACCCAGGCTGGACTGCAATGGCACCATCTCGGCTCACTGCAACCTCTGTCTCCGGGATTCAAGTGATTCTCCTGTCTTAGGCTCCCTAGTAGCTGGGATTACAGGCACTCGCCACCACACCTGGCTAATGTTTGTATTTTTAGTAGAGACTGGGTTTCACCATGTTGGTCAGGCTTGTCTCAAACTCAGGTGATTTGCCTGCCTCAGCCTCCGAAAGTGCTGGGAATACAGGCGTGAGCCACTGCACCTGGCCAATTTTATTCTCATATGTCAGCAACAAACAGAACTTTGTAAAGATACCATTTACATTTGAATAAAAATATCAAGTACCTTAGAATAATTCTAACAAAATATGTTTAAGATATCTAGCAGAAAAACTTTACCGGGCAACACCAGCCTGACCAACATGGAGAAACCTCATCTCTACTAAAAATACAAAATTAGCCGGGCGTGGTGGCACATGCCTATAATCTCAGCTACTCGGGAGGCTGAGGCAGGAGAATTGCTTGAACCCGGAAGGCAGAGGTTGCGGTGAGCTGAGATCATGCCATTGCACTCCAGCCTGGGCAACAAGAGTGAAACTCCATCTCATAAAAAAGAAAGGAAGAAAAAAAATAAAGAAAAACTTTACCATGCTTGGCAGTGGTTCACGCCTGTAATCCCAGCAGTTTGGGAGGCCAAGGCAGGCAGATTAGCTGAGGTCAGGAGTTCAAGACCAACCTGGCCAACATGGTGAAACCCCGTCTCTACTAAAAATGCAAAAATTACCCTGGGCGTGGTGGCAGACACCTGTAATCTTAGCTACTCGGGAGGCTGAGGCAGGAGAATCGCCTGAACCCAGGAGGCGGAGGTTGCAGTGAACCAAGATTGCACCATTGCACTCCAGTCTGGGCGACAAGAGCAAGACTCCGTCTCAAAAAACAAAAAAAACCCGGCCGGGCGCGGTGGCTCAAGCCTGTAATCCCAGCACTTTGGGAAGCCGAGACGGGCGGATCACGAGCTCAGGAGATCGAGACCATCCTGGCTAACAGGGTGAAACCCCGTCTCTACTAAAAAATACAAAAAAACTAGCCAGGCGAGGTGGTGGGCGCCTGTAGTCCCAGCTACTCGGGAGGCTGAGGCAGGAGAATGGCGTGAACCCGGGAGGCGAAGCTTGCAGTGAGCTGAGATCCAGCCACTGCACTCCAGCCTGGGTTACAGAGCGAGACTCCGTCTCAAAAAAGAAAAAAAAAAAAAACACCCAAAAAACAAAAAATTAAAAAGAAAAAGAAAAAGAAAAACTTTCTAACAGGCCGGGCGCAGTGGCTCATGCTTGTAATCGCAGCACTTTGGGAGGCCAAGGTGGGTGGATCACATGAGATCCGGGGTTTGAGACCAGCCTGGCCACCATGGTGAAACCCCATCTCTACTAAGAATACAAAAATCAGCTGGGCGTGGTAGTGCACGCCTGTAATCCCAGGTACTTGGGAGGCTGAGGCAGGAGAATCGCTTGAACCCAGGAGGTGGAGGTTGCAGTTACCCAAGATCCTGCCACTGTGCTCCAGCCTGGGCAAGAGTGATACTCTGTCTCAAAAAAAAAAAAAAAAAAAAAAAAGCCAGGCACAGTGACTCATGCCTGTAATCCCAGCACTTTGGAAGGCTCAGGCGGGCAGATCATGAGGTCAGGAGTTCGAGACCAGTCTGACCAACATGGTGAAACCCCGTTGCTACTAAAAATACAAAATTACCTGGGCGTGGTGGCATGTGCCTATAGTCCCAGCTACTCAGGAGGCTGAGGCAGGAGAATCTCTTGAACCCAGGAGGCAAAGGTTGCAGTGAGCCAAGATTACACCATTGCATTCTATCCAGAGCAACAGAGCAAGACTCTGTCTCAAAAAAAAAAAAAAAAAAAAAGAAAGAAAAAAGAAAAAAAGTAGGTCAATGGGATAGAATAAAAAATCCAAACACAAACCCACACATAGATGTACACTTGATTTATGACAAAAGGGACGACAGTGCAGAGCAGTGAGGAAGTATCTCTAAGGCATATATAAAATCACAATAACAAAAATCAACCCAGGTGAATTGTATATATAAATGTAAAAGGCAGAACAATAAAGCCTCTAGAAATAAGGTAGAAACCTATCTTCATGACCTTAGGATAGAAAAAAGACATCTTTTTTTGGGAAAGATTTCTTAAACAGTATACAAAAACCAAATAGTAAGCCTAAAGAAAAAGACTGATATACTTGACTACATTTAAAAATTATTATTATTTGGCCGGGCACGGTGGCTCAAGCCTGTAATCCCAGCACTTTGGGAGGCCGAGACGGGCGGATCACGAGGTCAGGAGATCGAGACCATCCTGGCTAACATGGTGAAACCCTGTCTCTACTAAAAAAATACAAAAAACTAGCCGGGCGAGGTGGCGGGCGCCTGTAGTCCCAGCTACTCGGGAGGCTGAGGCAGGAGAATGGCATAAACCCGGGAGGCAGAGCTTGCAGTGAGCTGAGATCCGGCCACTGCACTCCAGCCTGGGCGATAGAGCGAGACTCCGTCTCAAAAAAAAAAAAAAAAAAAAAATTATTATTATTTTAAATTTTTGTGGGTACATAGTGGGTGTATATGTTTATGGGGTACATGACGTGTTCTAATACAGTCATGTAATTTACTACATTAAAAGTTTTAAATATTCTATTGGCCCAAACCAAACAAAACATTATTAAAAAGGTGAAAAAAAGGTTGAATATTATGGTATGTGAATTAAATTTTTGAAAAAGAAAATAAAGTGAAAAGGTAAGCCATAGACTGGGAAAAGAAATTTGAAACACATATACTGATAAAAGACTTACATCCAGAATACTGTATAAAATGAATTCCTATAAATCAGTAAAAGATATACAATCTAACATAAAAATTGGCAAGAACTTGATTAGATACACTACAAAAGAGGATGTTCAAATGGCAAATAAACATGAGAACGAGCAAATCCGGATTTGTCTTCTCTATACACAATGCTTCTGCCAAAACTACCATCCATGGATTTACAGGATGTTTCATTCACCTTCATGGTGTTCCACACAGCATTGCTTCTGATCAAGGAATTCATTTTACAGCAAATGAAGTGTGGCAATGGGCCCATGCTTATAAATTCACTAGTCTTACCATGTTCCCCACCAACTTGAAGCTGGTTTGACAGAATGATGGAATGGCTTTTTTTTTTTTTTTTTTTTTGAGACGGAATTTCACTGTTGTTGCCTAGGCTGGAGTGCAATGGCACCATCTCAGCTCACCACAACCTCTGCATCCCAGGTTCAAATGATTCTCCTGCCTCAGCCTCGAGAGTAGCTGGGATTACAGGCATGCACCACCACACCCAGCTAATTTTGTATTTTTAGTAGCGACGGGTTTTCTCCACGTTGGTCAGGCTGGTGTCGAACTCCTGACCTCAGGTGATCCACCCACCTCGGCCTCCCAAAGTGCTGGGATTACAGATGTGAGCCACCGCGCCCAGCCTGGAATGACCTTTTGAAGACACATTTATGCTATCAGCTAGGTCACAACACCTTGCAAGGCTGGAGCATGGATCTCGTCTTTTTTTTTTTTTAGCATGGATCTCTAGAAGACTATCTATGTTCTGAATCAGTGTTCAATACATAGGGCTGTTTCTTCCACAGCCAGGATTCATAGGTCCAGGAATTAAAGGATGGAAATGGGAATGGCACAATGCACAATCACCACTAGAGGCCCACTAGCAACATTTTTGTTTCCTGTTCTTCCAGTCTCATGCTCTGCTGGCCTAGAGGTCTTAGCTCCAAAGGGAAGAATGCTTCCACCAGGAGACACAGTGATTCCATTGAAGTGGAATAGACTGAAGCCAGGCCACTTTGGGATCCTCATGGCTCTGAGTCAGCAGGCGAAGAAAGAAGTTACTGTGCTGGCTGGGGTGATTGATCCTAACTAGCAATGAAAAATTGGAGGCTGGGCGTGGTGGCTCATGCCTATAATCCCAGAACTTTGGAAGGCCAAGGTGGGCAGATCACCTGAGGTCAGAAGTTCACAACCAGCCTGGCCAACATGGTGAAACCCCATCTCTACTAAATACAAAAATTAGCTGGGCGTGGTGGCGCGCACCTGTAATTCCAGCTACTCGGGAGGCTGAGGCAGGAGAATCGCTTGAACTGGGAAGGTGGAGGTTGCAATGAGCCAAGATCACACCACTGCACTCCAGCCTGGGTGACAGAGCAAGACTTCGTCTCAAAAAAGAAACAAACAAACAACAAAAATAAATAAATAAATAAATATACAAAAATTAGCCAGGCATGGTAGTGCACGCCTGTATTTCCAGTGACTCGGGAAGCTGAAGCAGAAGACCAAGGTTGCAGTGAGCTGAGATTGCACCATTGCACTTCAGCCTGGGTGATAGAGTGAGACTCCGTCAAAAAAAAAAAAAAAAAAAAAAAGAAAAAGAAAAATTGGAATATTACCTCACAGTGTAGGTAAGTATCAGTATATCAAGACTACAGGTGATTCCTTAGGTCATCTCAGTATTACTGTGACCTGTGATTAAGGTCAAATGGAAAACTAGAACAAACCAATCCAGGACTACTAATGGCCCAGAGCCTTCAGAAATGAAGCTTTGAGTCAGTCCATCAGGTAAAGAAACAGGTAAAGGCCGGGCGCGGTGGCTCAAGCCTGTAATCCCAGCACTTTGGGAGGCCGAGACGGGCGGATCACGAGGTCAGGAAATCGAGACCATCCTGGCTAACACAGTGAAACCCCGTCTCTACTAAAAATACAAAAAAATTAGCTGGGCATAATGGTGGTTGCCTGTAGTCCCAGGTACTCGGGAGGCTGAGGCAGGAGAATGGCGTAAACCCGGGAGGCGGAGCTTGCAGTGAGCTGAGATCCAGCCACTGCACTCCAGCCTGGGCGACAGAGCAAGACTCCATCTCAAAAAAAAAAAAAAAAAGAAAAGAAACAGGTAAACACCTGTTAAGGTGCTTGCTGAAGGCAAAGGGAATACAGGATAGTAGTAGAAAAAGGTAGCTATTAATACCAGCTATGACCACGTGACCAGTTACGGAACCTAGGACTATGATTGTCATGAGTATTACAGGCATGCGCCACCATGCCCAGCTAATTTTGTATTTTTAGTAGCGACGTGGTTTCTCCATGTTGGTCAGGCTGGTCTCGAACTCCCGACCTTAGGTGATCTGCCCGCCTCAGCCTCCCAAAGTGCTGGGATTACAGGCGTGAGCCACTGCACCTGGCCAGTTCACTTTTTTAAAGTGTATAATTTGATGACTTTTTTTTTTTTTTTTTGAGACTAGGTTGTTCTGTCACCCAGGCTGGAGTGCAGTGGCATGATCACAGCTCACGGCAACCTCCACCTCCTTCCTGGGTTCAGGCAATCCTCATACCTCAGCCACGCAAGTAGCTGGGACTACAGATGTGTGCCACCACACCTGGGCTAATTGTTGTGTTTTTAGTAGAGACAGGGTTTAACCATGTTGGCCAGGTTGGTTTTGAACTCCTGACCTCAAGTGATCCACCCACCTCAGCCTTCCAAAGTGCTGGGATTACAGGCATGAGCCACCACACCCAACCAGGCTTTTTATTTTTATTTTAAATTTTATATTATTATTATTATTTTTTCGCGACAGAGTTTTGCTCTTGTTGCCCAGGCTGGAGTGCAATGGCACGATATCAGCTCATTGCAACCTCTGCCTTCCAGGTTCAAGTGATTCTCCTGCCTCAGCCTCCTGAGTAGCTGAGATTACAGGCATGCGACACCACGCCCAGCTAATTTTGTATTTTTAGTAGAGATAAGGTTTCTCCATGTTGGTCAGGCTGGTCTTGAACTCCTGACCTCAGGTGATCCACCCACCTTGGCCTCCCAAAGTGCTGGGATTACAGGTGTGAGCCACCATGCCCACGCCTGGCTACAGGGTTTCACCATGTTGGCCAGGCTGGTGATCCACCCACCTTAACCTCCCAAAGTGCTTAGATTACAGGCGTGAGCCACCATGCCCAGACTATTTTTATTTTTTACAAACAAGTTCTCGATATGTTTCCCAGGCTGATCTTGAACTTCTGGGCTCAAGTGATCCTCCTTCCTTGGCCTCCCAAAGTGCCAGGATTATAGGGGTGAGCCATGGCATCTGGCTCAATGACTTTTCAAACCAAATTCATCAACTTGTTTAACATAAATACATTTTCGAGCATTTTCAACATCCCAGTATTATCCCTCAAGCACATTTACTATATATATTTATACACATTTACTATTATACTATCTTCCTCTCCCCTCCCACAGATAATAGAAAATTGTCTTAGTTCAGGCTGCCATAACATAATACCATATACTAGGTGGCTTAAACAACAGATGTTTATTTCTCACAGCTCTGGAGCCTGGGTAGTCCAAGATCAAGGTGCTGGCAGATCTGGTGTCTGGTGAGGGCTCTCTTCCTGGTTTGCACATGGCTGTCTTTCCCCAATATCCTCACAAAGCCGAGAGACAATGCTAGTCTCTTTCTCTTCTTCTAAGGACACTAATCCCATAATGGGAGCTCCACTCTCATGACCTGTCTAAACCTAAATACCTCCCAAAGGCCCCACCTAATATCATTCCATTGGGGGTTAGGATTTCCCACTGGGGGTTAGGGGGTTAGAAAGAAGGTAATCTGGCTGGGTGCAGTGGCTCACACCTGTAACCCTAGCACTTTGGGAGGCCAAGGTATATCACTTGAGGCCAGGAGTTTGAGACTAGCCTGGCCAACATGGTGAAACCCCATCTCTACTAAAAATACAAAAATTAGCCGGGCGTGGTAGCGGGTGCCTGTAATCCCAGCTACTTGGGAAGCTGAGGCAGGAGAATCACTTGAACCTGGGAGGTGCAGGTTGCAGTGAGCCGAGACTGTGCCACTGCTCTCCAGCCTGGGCAACTGAGCAAGACTCAGCCAAAAAAAGAAAGAGAGAGAGAGACAGAGAGAGAGAGAGAGAAAGAAAGAAGGAGAGAAAATAAGAAAAAAAGAAAGAAGGTAATCTACTTTCTGTCTTTATAGCTTGGCCTTTTCCAGATATTTCATATAAATGGAGCCATACAATATGTAATCACTTGTATCTGGCTTATTTCACTGAGCATAGAGTTTTTTTGTTTTGTTTTTTTTTTTTTTGTTTTTTTTTTTGAGACGGAGTCTCGCTCTCTCACCCAGGCTGGAGTGCAGTGGCCAGATCTCAGCTCACTGCAAGCTCTGCCTCCTGGGTTTACACTATTCTTCTGCCTCAGCCTCCCGAGTAGCTGGGAATACAGGCGCCCGCCACCTCGCCTGGCTAGTTTTTTTGTATTTTTTAGTAGAGACGGGGTTTCACCGTGTTAGCCAGGATGGTCTTGATCTCCTGACCTTGTGATCCGCCCGCCTCGGCCTCCCAAAGTGCTGGATTACAGGCTTGAGCCACCGCACCCGGCCGAGCATAGGGTTTTTTTGGCTGGGCATGGTGGCTCACGACTGTAATCCCAGCACATTGGGAGACCGAGGTGGGTGGATCATGTGAGGTCAGGAGTTTGAGACCAACCTGGCTAACATGGTGAAACCCTATCTCTACTAAAAATACAAAAATTAGGCAGCCTTGGTGGTGCACACCTGTAGTCCCAGCTACTCGGGAAGCTGAGGCAGGATAATTTCTTGAACCCGGGAGGTGGAGGTTGCAGTGAGCTGAGATCATGCACTGCTCCAGCCTAGGTGACAGAGTGAGACTCCAGTCTAAAAAAGGGTTTGTTTGTTTTGTTTTTGTTGTTTCTTTTTTGAGACAGGACTGCTCTGTCACCCAGTTGGAGCACAATGGCTTGATTATGGCTTGACCTCTGGGGCTTAGGTGATCCTCTCACCTCAGCCTCCTGGGGTAGCTGGGACAACAGGTATGCACCACCACGCCCAGCTAACTTCTTTTGTATTTTTTGTAGAGAAGGGATTTCGCCACATTGTTCAAGCTGGTCTCGATCTCCTAGGCTAAAGCAATCCTCCCGCCTTGGCCCCTCAAAGTGCTGGGATTACAGGTGTGAGCCAGAGCGCCCAGCCTGCATATTCTTTTTGAGGTTCACCTACATTGTAGCTGGTATCCATAGTTTGTTCTGAATAATATTCCATTGTATGGACACAGCATATTTTGTCTACTCATTCACATGTTAATGGACATTTAGGTTGTCTCTAATTTTTCCAATTGGGCTATTATGAGTGAGACAGAGAAGAAAATTCTTGTGCAAGTTTTTGTGTGTATGTATGCTTTCATTTCTCTTAGGCAGATCCCCAAGAGTGAAATTATTGGGTCACATGGTAAATTTATGTTTAACATTTTAAAAAATTGCCAAACTGTTTTCCAAAGTGGCTACACCATTTTACATTTCCACCACCAATATATGAGGGATCCCGTTTCTCCACATTCTCTCCAACACTTACCTTTTTTAAAAAGGTTTTTTTTGTTGTTGTTGTTGTTTTCAGTTTTTACAGTTTTATTTAAACACAAAACATGCACATGAGCTGTCTACTCATTTTCTTTGCCGCGCAGCCTGGGATTAGGGTTGGTGACTCTGATGGCCAGCTGGGCAGCTCTTTTCCACGATAGCTTTGCGGTTCTTGGAGGAAACATTGTGAGCGATCTCAGCACAGTAAGATTCGTTGCACAACAGCAGCACTTCCAGTTCCTTGACGTTGTGGACCAGGAACTTCCGGAAGCCACTGGGCAGCATGTGCTTTGTTTTTTTGTTGCTCCCACAACCAATGTTGGGCATCAAGATCTAGCCCTTGAAACTTCTACGAACTCTGTTGTCAACACCTCTGGGTTTCCGCCAGTTACACTTAATTTTGACATATCGGTCAGACTTCTTGGTTCTGTTTTTGACGATCTTGGGCTTCCCACGGGGTCTGAGGAAGGTTTATAAAAGTGCACTGAGGGGAGGTTGAGACAGGAGAATTGCTTGAACAGGGGAGGCGGAGGTTGAGTGAGCCGAGGTCATGCCCAGCCTAGGCGACAGAGCGAGACTCGGTCTCAAAAAAAAAAAAAAAAAAAAAATGCACTGAGGAGACAGGTTTTTGAGAGGTAAAAAGGACCCTCTCAAAAATCGACCGCGGTCCTCCACTGGGTAGGGGGCGCTCCAAGACATGGACTCTTCTAGCCGTTGCCTCTCTATATTAGCGAGATCCTCGTTGCTAGGAGACTAGACGCGTCTTACCGTGGGAGAGCTCAGCCTCACTGATAGTCCGGGGTCTCTCTAGTGCGAGAGCTGAGATCTCAGGTCCCACAACCGCCCACAACCAGGGGCAGTTCTGGAAGGCCCCTTTCTAGGGACATTTTTCTTCTACGCTCTGTAACGCGGGTCGAGACAGGCCGAAGCTTCTTTCCCGGATCCAATCCCCTGCCCCGCCATGCCTAAGAAAGAAAAAAAGGCCAAGGCCCCCCTGTCCGATGAGGAGCAGCTGCTTTTGTTTCAACAGAAGTTGCTGGCAGAGGAGGAGATGGCCAAAAAGAAAGAGAGGCTCCTCAGCCAGTTCTTGAAGGTGATGGCCTTTTGCATTATGTCCTGCTCAACCCCATCCACCCGCTGCGCTGGCCTGTCACTGAGGAAACCTCATTTGCATCCTGACCTCCCCTCCTCCGGAAATCCTGAGACCCAGATATACTTAGATTTCAGGCAACATTGTTTGGGAGGCGGGGGTGTTCTCCGCGAAGCATGGAGGGGGTGCGTGGTATACAGCTTGGCGGTCTCTATTGAATCACAGAACTGGGACCTTAGGTCCTGTCCGCTATCCCAGCTGTCTGGAATGCTGATATTCTCCCTGGAGATGGGTCATTACAAACAACATCCTACTCTGATGCTCCCACCCTGAAGGAAATTCACCCTTGCCCTCCCTAAATGCCATCAGGCCGTTCCCATCGAAAAGGGGTAAGGTGTCAGCTGATAAATTAAGAGTGATCTTGTTTGTTGTACTGAAAGGCCCTGACTTCCTGGAGGTATATTTATTCCTTCACACAGGACAAGCTGACCAAGGAGGAACACAACAGTGCTTTGAACCTTAATAAGATTAACACACAGTGGAGAACTGTCCTTAGGGAAGTCAAGACCAGAGAGCTTCATAAGGACATTGAGATCCTCAGCCAAACATTTGAACGAGTGGTGGACTGTAAGGACAATGTCATCAAGGTAGGCACTCTTTCCAAGGAAACCTTGAGTATGGCTTCCTGACCTCTTAATAGAATGATCCTAGTGAATTAATCCATCTTTAAGCCCTCACAAGACACAGGCTGTGAGAAAGCCAGGCTATTGGTAACAACGGTTTTCACAGAAATAAAAAATAGAATATGGGGCTATCTTTCACCCCTCTCTCCCTTAGAGGAGCCACTCTCCTTGTAATCTGCTGCCCCAAACCAGCACTATCCAGTAGTAGAGTTGTAAGGCACAGTAGACATCACCCAGTGACTTGAAATGAGTCCCACACCTTCATTTCAATGTCAGAAGGCTCAGTTCCAGAGGGGAACTGACTTGCCCAAGGTCACATACCTAGTCAGTGAGAGAGCCAGGACTCCAGCCTGTGTTTATTGATTCCCACTGCAGTGCTCCATTCAACCAAATTGTTTGGCCTCTTGATTCAACTTCGGTGGCCCTGGATAAGGTTAAGAAGATCTCCATGGGTAAGAGCAGTTCTGGATTTCTAAGCAATTCAATCAGCCATCCTTATGCTCTTGGGAGGTTCTTGAGTTCTTGATTCCATCCTATCTTTTCTTCTAAGGGATTTTCTGTACCCCTTCTTTTTTCTTACTTTTAATAGTCTACCTCCATTTACTGCCTTCTCCTTAGTCTTTTTATTTATTTATTTATTTATTTATTTATTGAGACGGAGTCTTGCTCTGTCGCCAGGCTGGAGTGCAGTGCTGTGATCTCGGCTCAGTGCAGCCTCCACCTCCTGGGTTCAAGTGATTCTCCTGCCTCAGCCTCCCGAGTAGCTGCAACTATAGGCGTGTGCCACCATGCTTGGCTAATTTTTGTATTTTTAGTAGAGATGGGGTTTCACCGTGTTGGCCAGGATGGTCTTGATATCCTGACCTCGTGATCCACCTGCCTTGGCCTCCCAAAGTGCTGGGATTACAGGTGTGAGCCACTGCGCCCAGCCAGAGTCTTTTCAATTGTAAACAAAACAAAGCCCACAGTAACAGCAAAATATATATTGCCAACATGGTATTCCCCCTCTAGAAAACACACATTTCTCTTTCATAGCCTAACCCCTGGGGAAAAAGCTCAGCAGACCTTGGGCAGCTTCCAGAGATATATATTAAGAGTCCTCAAATTTGCAATAACCATTATTCATTAGAAGTTCACACCCCACCAGTTATACCTTACGGATTTTTTTCTTTTTTCGAGATGGAGTTTCACTCTTGTTGCCCAGGCTGCAGTGCAAAGGCCCGGTCTCAGCTCACTGCAACCTCTGCCTCCTGGGTTCAAGTGATTCTCCTGACTCAACCTCCTGAATAGCTGGGATTACAGGCGCCCGCCACCAAGCCCAGCTAATTTTTATATTTTTAGTAGAGACAGGGTTTCACCATGTTGGCCAGGCTGGTCTGGAACTCCTGACCTTAGGTGATCCACCCACCTCAGCTTCCCAAAGTGCTGGGATTACAGACGTTAGCCACTGCGCCCGGCCCATAACTTATGGATTTTTAAGAGGCTTTTTCAGACACTTATTGGAAGTTATCAAACACTTGATAAGAACAGCAGTGTTCATTGCCTAGTGTTCCATTATTGGAATGCTAAGTTTTGGGGAGTTATGTATCTTGTACTGCTCAAGGTCATCACCAAGGTCTGATTTTTCACAAAAAATATTTGCAACCTCAGGCATGAATGTGTTAAGGGAAGCTGAGTAGTTGACCAGGTTCACCCCGACACAATTAACTTCTTCCTACACAGCAGCCTCTCAGCTTATGATAACAGTTCTTGCTTAGGTAAATCACACACTGTTAATATTAACCACCTTCAGGGTCATTCCTGAGTAAGACTACACATATTAAATGTGGAAATGTTAGTGATCTTCACTATCTCTACTTCTTCACTTCCCTTTTATCCTGCATCCCACAACATCTGATTTCTACCCTTCTCTAGGAAACTGCTCAAGTAAAGGCCACCGGTTCAGAATTGTGACTACTTTTCATCATTTAGTCTTTATCTAACCTAACCTCTCTATGGCACTGACATTCTTGGTCATGCCCTGGGTCTTGAAACTCTCCTTTGGCTTGCAAGACACCATTCTGTCATTTTTTCTACCTCTGGGACATAAACCATTCACTCCAGTGAGTTTATCTTCCTCTCTCCATCCTCTGAACTTCAGCATTCCCCAGATTTCTGAGTCTGGCCATCTCACCCTTTAACCAGTTTTCTAGGGCTAGACAATCTTACATATTACCCTGACTTTATTTTATTTTATTTTATTTTATTTTTTGAGACAGTCTCACTGTTGTCCAGGCTGAAGTGCAATAGCACAATCATAGCTCACTACACTCAAGCTTCTGGGCTCAAGTGATCCTCCCATCTAAGCAGTTGGGACTACAGGCTCTCACTAGGATTGGCTAAATTTTTTTTTTTTTTTTTTGAGATGGAGTCTCACCCTGTCGCCCAGGCTGGAATGCAGTGGTGCCATCTTGGCCCACTGCAACCTCCGCCTCCCGGGTTCAAGTGATTTTCCTGCCCCAGCCTCCCAAGTAGCTGAGATTACAGGCGCACGCCACTACGCCCAGCTAACTTTTGTATTTTTAGTAGAGACGGGGTTTCACTATATTGGTCAGGCTGGTCTTGAACTCTTGACCTTGTGATCTGCCCGCCTCGGCCTCCCAAAGTGCTGGGATTACAGGAGTGAGGCACCGCGCCCAGCTTATGATTGGCTAAATTTTAGAATTATTTTTTAATTTTTAGTAGAGACAAGGTCTCACTGTGTTGCCCAGGCTGATCCTCCCACCTCACCCTCTGGAGTAGCTGGGACCACAGGTGCACACCACCTCATCTAACAAATTTTTACATTTTTTGTAGAGATGTAGTCTCGTTACGTTGCCCATGCTGGTCTTGAACTCCTGGCCTCAAGCAGTCCTCCCACTTTGGCCTCTCAAAGTGCTAGTATTACAGGCATGAGCCACTGGGCCCAATCCATCCTAGATTTTGCATCTGACCCTGACCTCTGTTACTAAGTGTTGTATAAGTTGTCTACTTTAAAGTAGTTTTCAAAGCTATACCCTGCTGTCCTTTTCCACTGTCCTCCTGTAGTTGAGACCTGGGCATCATCTCTAACCTAAACTATTTGTTTCCTGTTTTCCACCCTTCACATTCAACTGCCTCTAGATTCTCTGCAGAACTACTACAATTATTATTATTATTATTAATTTTATTTTATTTTTAGACAGAGTCACCCAGGCAGGAGTGCAGTGGCACAATCTTGGCTCACTGCAACCTCTGCCCCCTAGGTTCAAGTGATTCTCCTGCCTCAGCCTCCTGAGTAGCTGGGATTACAGGTGCATGCCACCGTGTCCAGCTAATTTCTGCATTTTTAGTAGAGACGGGTTTTCGCCATGTTGGCCAGGCTGGTCTCTAACTCCTGGCCTCAGGTGATCCAACTACCTCGGCCTCCCAAAGTGCTGGGATTATAGGCATGAGTACTAGGGTTATCTTTCTAAAGCAGAAATCTAATCCTGTCACTCCACTGCTTAAATCTTAGTGGTTCCCCCATCTACAGGAAAAAATCCAAACTCCATAGTAAGAACATCAAAGCCTTTCATGATCTGGTTCCTACCTGTACTTTTTTTTTTTTGAGATGGAGTTTCGCTCTTGTTGCCCAGGCTGAGTATTACAGGCGTGAGCCACCACACCCAGCCTCTGCTCACCTGTACTTTTCATACAGCCAGCCTTGTTTCTTACCTGTGCCTTTGCATATGCTATTCCCTGTGTCTGGAATTCTCATCTCCATTTCTTCTCCAGTCATCCAGACAAACTTTCTTATTATTTTTATTTTTATTTATTTATTTTTTTTGAGACGGAGTCTCATTCTGTCTCCCAGGCTGGAGTGCAGTGGAGCGATCTTGGCTCACTGTGACCTTCACCTACCGGGTTCAAGCGATTCTCCTGCCTCAGCCTCCCAAGTAGCTGGGATTACAGGTGCACGCCACCACGCCTGGCTAATTTTTGTATTTTTAGTAGATACAGGGTTTCATCGTGTTGGCCAGCTGGTCTTGAACTCCTGACCTCAAGTGATCTGCCCACTTCAGCCTCCCAAAATGCTGGGATTATACACCACACTGCACTCTGCCCTTTTTTTTTTTTTTTTTTTTTCTGAGATGGAGTCTCATTCTGTTGCCCAGGGTGGAGTGCAGTGGTGCAATCTCTGCTCACTGCAATCTCCACCTCCCAGGTTCAAGTGATCCTCCTGCCTCAGCCTCCTGAGTGGCTGGGACTACAGGTGTGCGCCACCATGCTGGCTGATTTTTGTATTTTTAGTAGAGATGGGGCTTCACCATGTTGGTCAGGTTGGTCTGGAACTCGTGACCTCAGGTGATCCACCTGCCTCAGCCTCCCAAAGTGCTGGGATTACAGGAGTGAGCCCGACCATCCTGGTAAACTTTCATTCCTCCTTCAAGAGTTGATACAAACGACATCTCTTTGGTGAAGGCTTTCCCAGTGCTTAGTCATATGTAGGCACTCAATCCTTTATATTCATTGTCACTCAATAAATCATCAACCTTACAGCAATTTCCATGTTATGTTGTGATTTTCTATTTATGTAACTCTTCCTACTAGACTGTAAGCTCCTTTGGGAGCAGTGGGCATATCTTTTTATCTCTGAATCCTCAACATCCTGCACAGTGCTGGTACATAGCAGGGGTTAGGTAAACATTTGCTGAGTGAGTGAATAGTCTTCCATCATCAGAACCTATTTCATAGGATCCTTTTATCATTGTAAACATATAAGGTAAAAGCTATCTCTGTGTAGATGTCATGGTAGTTTACAGTGAGTGGACTCAAGGTGCCTGGATCATGTGGGCAATTCCCTAAATGCTTTTCTGTTTAATCTTGTTTTACTTTTTTGAAGGTAGTACATTCACATTATTCAAAATCCAAAAGAAAAAAAGGTTATATAGAGAAAAGTTCCTCCCCACCAGTGCCTTCCAGGTACCCAGTGTTCCTTCCAATAATTCTAGTTTCATAAGGAAATCTTTTTTCTTTTTTCTTTACATAAATGATCATATTATATACTATTCTGCCCCTTGGTTTTTTCACTTAATAATGTATCTTGGAGGCTGGGCACGGTGGCTCATGCCTGAAATCCCAGCACTTTAGGAGGCCAATGCAGGTGGATTGCTTGAGCCTAGGAGTTCGAGATCGGCCTGGGCAACATGGTAAAACCCTGTCTCTACTAAGAATATAAAAATTAGCTGGATGTGGTGGCATGTGCCTATAGTCCCAGCTACTGGGGAGGCTGAGGTAGAAGGATCACATGAGCCTGGGAGGCAGAGGTTGCAGTGAGCCAAGATTGTGCTCATATATATGAGATTGTTCCATATTTTCCTGTAAAGAGCTTCTTATTTTACAACTGCATAGTATTCTGTATTGCAGTTTACCACATTACTTTTTCCTCTGTATTTTTATTTGGGTAATTGGATTTAGATGCTTAGCGATGTTGTATCAAGAGACACATATTGTCTAGCTCTCTTTTTGTGATGTTAGCAGCTGTTGATCCATTAAATCATTGGGAGATGCAAAGATGCTTATTTTTAAAATGTTTAAATTGTATTTTAGAAATGGGGATGGGGCCAGGCACAGTGGTTCATGCTTGTAATCCCAACACTTTGGGAGGCTGAGGCAGGCAGATCCTTTGAGCCCTGGAGTTCGAGACCAGCCTGGGCAACATGGTGAAACCCTGTTTACAAAAAACTTAAAAATTAGCTGGGCATGGTAGTGTGTGCCTGTAGTCCCAGCTACTCAGGGGGCTGAGGTGGAGGATCAATTGAGCCTGGGAGATTGAGGCTGCAATAAGCTGTGATCATGACACCTGACCCAGTCTGGATGACAGAACGAGACCCTGACTCAAAACAAAAAGAAATAGAGATGGGGTCTAGATGTAGTGATCCAGTAAGGAAAAAAAAAAAAAAAGAGAGAGAGAGAGAAAGAAATAGAGATAGGGCCCTCACTCTGTTGCCCAGGTTATTCTCAAACTCTTGGCCTCAAACCCTTGCTTCAAATGATCTTCCTGCCTCAGCCTCCCAAAGATCTGGGATTACAGGTGTGAGCCACTGTGTCTGGCCTGATTTTCTAATAGTATCGTTCATTTCATTTTTTTTTTTTTTTTTTTGAGACGGAGTCTTGCTCTGTCACCCAGGCTGGAGTGCAGTGGCTGGATCTCGGCTCACTGCAAGCTCCGCCTCCCGGGTTCCATGCCTGCCTCAGCCTCGGTAGCTGGGACTGCGAGCACTTCACCTGCGCCCGGCTAGTTTTTTGTAATTTTTTAGTAGAGATGGGGTTTCACCGTGTTAGCCAGGATGGTCTCGATCTCCTGACCTCGTGATCCGCCCGTCTCGGCCTCCCAAAGTGCTGGGATTACAGGCTTGAGCCACCGCGCCCGGCCCATTTTTTGTTCATTAGCTTGAGTATTTCTGAAAAGAGATACTTCCCCTCATTTTCTATTCAATTACTCAAAGCTATAGTTTATACAGGAAAAGCAAGATAAATGCTTGATTATTTCTCTTGCCTTTATTTAACAGTTTTTAAAAAAATTGGTTGTCTGGTATCCTCCAGTGATAACTGATTAAAAAACAAAACAAAAAAAACCTTCTGGCTGGGCGCGCTGGTTCACACCTGTAATCCCAGCACTTTAGGAGGCCGAGGCGGGTGGATCACGAGGTCAGGAGTTCAAGACCAGCCTGACTAACATGGTGAAACCCCATCTCTACTAAAAAATACAAAAAGTTAGCTGGGTGTAGTGTGTAATTCCAGCTACTCCGGGAGGCTAAGGCAGGAGAATCACTTGAACTTGGGGGGCGGAGGTTGCAATGAGCCGAGATGGTGCCACTGCACTCCAGCCTGGGTGACAGAGTAAGACTCCATCTCAAAAAAATAAATAAATAAAAAATAAAAAATAAAAATAAATAAATAAATAAAAATTCATTGCACTTGGCTTCTCACAGAATGACTGTTAGGCTCCTGGAGGGATCATCCTAAGAACAAGCATTCTAAGGGGCAGGAAGCAGAAACTGCCAGGCCAGCCAAGGGTTATGCCTGGGACTGGCATAGTGTCACTTCCACCGTATTCTATTGACCCATGTAGTCATACGGTCTGCCCAAATTCAAGGAGCTGGAAGAAGAGACACCACCTTTTGATAGGGGAGTGGCAAGGTCACATAGCAGAGAATCGTAGGATGGGAGATATTGCTGTGATTTTCTTTGGAAAATCTGCCTCAGTGAGGCACTTCATGTTGGTTCCTGGGTCCTTCTGACATGACCCTTTTGGTCTTTGATAGCTTCTTTGCTATCTTTTATGATAAGATACTCCAGGTTCTGCCTGGAGCGGTGGCTCATGCCTGTAATCCCAGCACTTTGGGAGGCCGAGTCAGGCGGATCATAAGATCAAGACCATCCTGGCCAACATGGTGAAACCCTGTCTCTACTAAAAATGTAAAAAATTAGCTGGGCGTGGTGGCAGGTGCCTGTAGTCCCAGCTACTCAGGAAGCTGAGGCAGGAATCATTTGAACCCAGGAGGCTGAGGTTACAATGAGCCAAGATCACACCACCACATTCCAGACTGGTGACAGAGCGAGACTCCATCTCAAAAAAAAAAAAAGATACCCCAGGGTCAACTCATTTTCTGCATCAGACCTCAAAGCACTCATTTCTCCAAGAATCCCTGATCCCTTTCAGGGGTGGCTACATCACTGTAAATGTTAGTCATCCACAGGACACTGGCTGGCTTCATGGGGCTCCTTGCTATCACTTTTTTTTCTTCTTCTTCTTCTTTGAGACGGAGTCTCGCTCTCTTGCCCAGGCTGGAGTGCAGTGGCATGATCTCAGCTCACTGCAACCTCGGCCTCCTGGGTTCAAGGAATTTTCCCGCCTCAGCCTCCCAAGTAGCTGGGATTACAGTCACGCGCCACCACACCCAACTAATATTTGTATTTTTATTATTTATTTATTTATTTTGAGACAGAGTCTCACACTGTCACCCAGGCTGGAGTGCAGTGGCGCAATCTCAGCTCACTGCAACCTCTGCCTCCTAGGTTTAAGCAATTCTCCTTGCCTCAGCCTCCCAAGTAGCTGGGATTACAGGCGTCTGCCACCATGGTCGGATTTTTTTTTTTTTTTGTATTTTTAGTAGAGATGGGGTTTCACCGTGTTAGCCAGGCTGGTCTCGAACTGTTGACCTCATGATCCACCCACCTTGGCCTCCCAAAGTGCTGGGATTACAGGCTTGTGCCACCGCGCCCGGCATTTTTGTATTTTTACTAGAGACGGGGCTTCGCCATGTTGGTCAGGCTGGTCTTGAACTCCAGACTTTGTGATCTGCCTGCCTCCCAAAGTGCTGGGATTTTGGCCTCCCAAAGTGCTGGGATTACAGGTGTGAGCCACTGTGCCCGGCCTTTCTTTTTTTTTTTTTTTGAGACAGGGTCTTGTTCTGTCACCCAGGCTGGAGTGCAGTGGCATGATCTCAGCTCACTGCAACTTTGAACTCTTGGGCTTAAGCAATCCTCCTGCCCAAGTCTTGTGAGTAGCTGGGACTACAGCCTGGGTAATTTTTATGTGTTTTGTTTTTTTTTTTTGTAGAGATTGGGGGGTCTCACTGTGTTGCCCAGGCTAGTCTTGAGCTCCCAGGCTCATGTAATCCTCCCACCTTGGCTGCCCAAAATGCTGGGATTACAGATGCGAGCCACCTTGCTCAGCCCTTGCCATCACTCTTGCTTTACATGAGTGAGGAGGACAACTAGCATTCTTAAAGCCAAATTGGCAGTAGGAACAAATAAAAAACTGCAAGCTGAATATATTTTTATTTTCTCACACAGATGCCATTCAGCTGGAATGGTAACTCTCTCTTTTTGGCCTAGTCTTTAGCTAAAGATCTGTCCGAAGCTGAGGAGCAGTACGCCCGTGCCCTGCGCAGCCACTTGCACAATGTTGACCAGCTTTTGGCCCTGCAGAGGCACCGGCTCAGTCTCCTGGAGGAAAGTTACAACATGGAGCTGGAAGCCCTAACCAAGGAGTTTGAGACAGAAAGGTATGGGGGCCTAAGAGAAGATGGGGAATTGAATCCAGGGGAGTGTCCAGAGTCTGTGTCAAGGAGTTGCCTGTAAGCAAGTGGCTAGTATCTTGGAGCATCCCACATTGATTATCACAGGACCCCCAGCAGAGAATATCTTGGTTCCTTTTAAACAAACTCTGGCTTAAGTTTGCAGCTCTAGCTTCCCTTTACTTACGTCAGGCCCCCTATCTGTGTGCCTTCACCACCCACTTTCTTCTTTTTTCTTTCACTATTTTTTTCTTTATTTATTTATTTTTATTGTGTTTTGTTTTTTCAAGACGGAGTCGTGCTCTGCCGTCCAGGCTGGAGTGCAGTGGTGCGATCTCAGCTCACTGCAACCTCTGCCTCCTGGGTTCAAGCAATTTTCCTGCCTCAGTGTCCCCAGTAGCTGGGACTACAGGTGCGTGCCACCTCACCTGGCTAAGTTATTGTTTTACTTTTTTTAAATAACTCTTTTTTTTTCTTCTTTTTAAGTTTAACTCCTCAAATTCCTTTTACCAACTACCCATTTTCAACTATCAAAATCTTACCCATTTGGCAGGGAACAGCGATGGGAGAGAGACTTCTCACTGTAACCTTTTGTACTTTTTTGAAAGTACATGAATGTATTACCCATTCAGAAATCAAAATAAAATAACTGTATTCATTCTTTCTAGTCCTAAAAAGAATACAGCCTTCCCTCTCTCTGTTCTCCATCAGTACCTGAGAGTTTGTACCATTCACATAGATTTATTACATACTGCTTTGAATTGTCATTATTGGTCAATATCCTGTATCCCTCAGAGCAGGGACAGTGTCTTGTCTCCTACAGGAAGACAATTATTGACCAACATGAGAAAGAGATTCACTATCTACAAGATATCTTCATGGCCATGGAGCAGAACTATATAGATTCTGAGTATGAAAGCAAGCTGGAGTTCCAGAGCATGTGGAATGATCTCAAAAACATGGTACGGAGGGAGAGTAGATAGACAAGAAGTGGAAGGAGGTGATAGAAAAATGCTCAAGGAGGCCGGGAACAGTGGCTTACACCTGTAATCCCAGCACCTTGGTAGGCCAAGGCAGGAGGATCACTTGAGACTAGGAGTTCAAGACCAGCCTGGGCAACACAGAGAGACTGCCATCTCTACCCCCCAACCAAAAAAAAAAAAAAAAAAAAAAGAGCCAGGCGTGGTAGTGTGTGCCTATGGTCCAAGCTACTTAGGAGGCTGAGGTAGGATGATCGCTTGAGCCCAGAAGCCGGAGGCTGTAGTGAACTGTGATAGCAACACTGCCCTCCAGCCTGGGTGACAGAGCGAGACCCTCTCTCAAAAAAATTAAAAAATTAAAAAATTAAAATGCTCAAGGCTACTAGAGGTAGAATAGACCCCTTTAGCCAACACAGTGAATAAAATATCTATTGCCACTGTAGGTATCCCTACTGCTTTTTGTAATTTTGTGAAAATTGGTTGGGAGGGAGGACCATTCTAAAATGTCAAGGGAATGCATTTTAGAGCTAAAAAGCACCAAGGAGATCATCTGGCTTCACCCCTGTGATTTTCAGATGAAGAAAGTAAGGCCCAATAGGTAAAATGACCTGCCAAAGTCATGCTGCTGGTCTGTGGTAGAACCAGGAGAATCTAGGTCTCCTGCCCCTTGATCCAAAGTGCTTTCCGTTGTCCTCGAGGTTGCAAACTTAGCCAGCCCACAGACCTAGGTTTGGGTATGGAGTTCTTTGTTTTTATTTATCCCATAGTGTTTTATAAAATTTTTTGAATAAGCATCTTACACTTGAAAATTGGAGATTTCATAAAAACATCCAAATTTTCAGCTTCCCTTGAAAAATTTAAAGATCTGGCAACACTGGGCCACATTTCCAAATGGCAAGGCTCATGTGGAGCTCAGTGGCTGCCCCTCCTCCTCCCAAATGCAGCATTTCCTCTCCAGTTCACCACAGGCCCCACCCGGCCCACAAAACTTATTTATATCATCTGCCTGGTCTTGTGTAGGCATTTTCATTGAAGACCTCTGTACTAAACTATGCTACAAACAGTTCAAGAGGGTGAGGTTGCTGGTGGAAGTGAAAGGGCACTAATGAGGTAATTCCAAACATTTGCTATTTTGGGGTCACTTGCTAGAATTTAGAAGAGAAGCACTTTCTAAGGCTGCACCTGGAGAACATAGTAGAAGATCTGTGGAGAAAGTTCCAGGATGTACTCAAGAATTACACTGATGCCACAGAGGATCGAAAGGCTGCCTTTGAGACCCTGCAGGTGAAGGATGAGAAGAGCTCCAAAGAGATTGAAGTACAGATGAAAAAAATACAGAAACTACAGGTTAGTGTATACTCACTAACCTGTGAGTTACTCACAGTGAAATACTCACTGCTCTAACTGCTCTATTATCCCCTCTTCTGCTTCCCCTCGTTTCCCCTGGGCCTCATCACTGATTGGTTGGGAAAAGATGATATGCTCTGATTTCAGTCCCCAGGCAGCCCTTTTACCTGTCTCACTGAAGACCCTCATTTGGCCAAGTGTTTCCCCTAATCTGTTCCTCTAGGATGCCATAACTATTTCAAAAGGCAAGATCATGATACACAGCCGTGAGAGTGAAGATGAGAACCGGTATATCCGTAACGATAAGGAATTGGTCCTTGTACAACTGCGAAAACTTAAGGCCCAAAGGACTCAGGCCCGGGCAGCATCCCAGAAGAACTTAGTCAAACTCACCTTGGAAAGTAATGCCACCCTCAAGGCCCTGAGAAAGATTGTTGATAAGGTAACATAAGGGAGAGGACAGTCAGAACAAAGTCAAGGAACCTGGCTCCCTGCAAGGTTAAAGGGATTTGGAAAGGATAGCGAAGGCTTCTTCCTGCTTCCTGGCTGAGTGGACACTTGGAATACCTTTTTTATTCCATGTTTCCTCCCCTCTTACATTAAATTAATTTATTTATTTATGTATTTCTACAGATGGGGTCTCACTGTGTTGCCCAGGATGGTTATGAACTCCTGGCCTCAAGCAGTCCTCTTGCCTTGGCCTCCCAAAGTGCTGAGATTAGAGGTGTGAGCCACCCTGCTGAGCCCCTTCCTACTTTTTTTTTTTTCTTTCTTTCTGGTGAAGACAGGGTCTCACTCTGTCTCCCAGGCTGGAGTGCAGTGGCGCCATCTTGGCTCACTGCAACCTCTGCCTCCTGGGCTCAAGCGTTCCTCCTGCCTCAGCCTCCCCAATGCATGGCTAACTTTCGTATTTTTTGTAGAGAGGGGGTTTCGCCATGTTGCCCAGGCTGGCTCAAACTCCTGGCCTCAGACAATCTTCCCACCCTGGCTTTCTTTTTTTTTTTTTTTTTTTTTTGAGATGGAGTCTCACTCTGTCGACCAGGCTGGAGTGCAGTGGCCGGATCTCAGCTCACTGCAAGCTCTGCCTCCCGGGTTTATGCCATTCTCCTGCCTCAGCCTCCCGAGTAGCTGGGAGTACAGGCGCCCGCCACCTCGCCCAGCTAGTGTTTTGTATTTTTTGGTAGAGACGGGGTTTCACCGTGTTAGCCAGGATGGTCTCGATCTCTTGACCTCGTGATCTGCCCGTCTCAGCCTCCCAAAGTGCTGGGATTACAGGCTTGAGCCACTGCGCATGGCCCACCCTGGCTTTCTAAAACGCTGGGATTACAGGCATGAGCCACTGCATCGAGCCCCCTCTTACATTTTAATTAATTAATTATTATTATTATTTTTGAGATGAAGTCTTACTCTGTTGCCCTGGCTGGAGTGAAGTAGCATGATCTTGGCTCGCTGCAACCTTCACCTCCCCGGTTCAAGCAATTCTCCTGCCTCAGCCTCCTGAGTAGGTGGGATACAGGTGCGCACCACCACACCCGGCTAATTTTTGTATTTTCAGTGGAGACAGGATTTCACCATGTTGGCCAGGATATTCTCCAACTCCTGACCTCAGCGATCCACCCACCTTGGCTTCCCAAGTGCTGGGATTACAGGTGTAAGCCACCGCGTCTGGTCTACATTTTAAATTGAAATGAATTGGCCAGACGTGGTGGCTCATGCCTGTAATCCCAGCACTTTGGGAGGCCAAGGTGGGAGGATAGCTTGAGCCCAAGAGTTTGAGACCACCCTGGGCAACATAGGGAGAGCCCATCTCTACCAAAAAAAAAAAAAAAAAGCTGGGCATAGTGGCACACGCCTGTGAGCCCAGATACTTGGGAAGCTGAGATGGGAGGATCACTTGAGCCTGGGACATCGAGGCTGCAGTGAGCTATGACTGCACCACTGTATCCCAGCCTGGGTGACAGAGTAAGACCCTGTCTCAAAAAAAAAAAAAAAAAAAAAGGACAGAAAAGACAAAAGAAATGAATTAATAATGAATGAGTTTTTGGCTGGGCACGGTGGCTCACACCTGTAATCCCAACACTTTGGGAGGCCAAGGCAGGCGGATCACCTGAGGTTGGGAGTTCGAGACCAGCCTGACCAACATGGAGAAATTCCATCTCTACTAAAAATACAAAATTTGCTGGGCATGGTGGTGCATGCCTGTAATCCCAGCTACTCGGGAAGCTGAGGCAGGAGAATCGCTTGAACCCTGGAGGCAGAGGTTGCAGTGTGCCAAGACTGCACCACTGCACTCCAGCCTGGGCAACAATAGTGAAACTCTGTCAAAAAAAAAAAAAAAAAAAAAAAAAAGTTTTTTTTTTTTTTTTTTACAGAAATGAATTAATAATGAATGAATGATTTTTTTTTTTTTTTTTTTTTTGAGACAGGGTCTCACTCAGTTGCCCAGGCCAGAGTGTGGTGGCACCATCTCGTCACACTCCAGCCTCTACCTCCTGGGCTCAAGTGATTCTTCCACCTCAGCCTCCCCAGTCGCTGAGACTGTAGGCATGTGCCACCACACCTGGCTTTTGCAAATTTTTTTGTAGAGATGGGATCTTCCTATGTTTCCCAGGCTATGAATTAATTTTACAATAAGAATAGAAAATACTTGGAATAGTGTGTGTTACATGGTAACCTCTATTTGCTATATGTATTTATTGCTATTGTTTCCCACTTGGATGAGTAGCTTCCCTGGGTTCAAACAGGGGAACCAACTCCACTAGCTTCCCTCTCCACTCCCTTTCCTAATATAAACTCTCTTCCTGCTTCAAATAGGGTGAAAAGATCCTTAAACTTGCTGAAATATGTAGGAAATTTGAAACTGAGGAAGAAAAGGTGCTGCCTTTTTATTCATCAGTATTGACTCCTAAGGAGCAGGAGGGGATTGAGGAGAATAATCTAGAAGAGCTTACTGAGGAGCTCGCCAAGGTAAAGGCTGGGGGATGGTGGGGCATTGGGCAGCATTTGCTAGTGGGTCTCGCTGCACACCTCCCTACAACTCCACTCCCAGGTGATGGTGGACTACACAGGAATGGAGAATTTCTGGAAAAGGTACAACAAAGTGAAACTGGAGCAACTGAGCCTCCAACACAGACGAGCCCAGCTGCTAGATATCAATGGAAAGCTGCGGGAGATGCTGAAGCAGTACTTGGATGGCATCTCAGTGAGTGACGAAGTGCTGAGCCAGCTCAACCCACTCTTTATAGTCAACTATCAAAGCAATTTACCCCAGCCCTTGTCCATCCCTATAGCCCATCCAGGTGATAAACAACATCCAACCACTTAAAATATAATTGAAGCAGCCCACGTGATCTTCCACAACCTGTGATCTAAGGAAAAAAATCTTTCAACTCCTAGAGTTTTTTTTTTTTTTTTGAGAGATGTACGGATGTTGCTATTAAAAATTTCCATGGAGTTTATGAGCTCCTTGTATCTTTTCCATATTGGACAGAGCAGTCCTCTTTGAGGACACTAGGAACACTGTGGTCCCAGGGAATAGAGAGAACAGCTAGGCAACTACCAGGAGGCTCACTGCTCAATTAAGCATCCCTCCTCAGAATCAGGGCGCCATGAGAGCCAAAACCCATACCTTAAGGACTTAGAGATCCTATGGGAAGACTCAAGACCAGATCCTTAAAGTCAGTTAGGACAGCAAGAAGAGGCCAGGGGAAGAGGTGATCCAGGGCCTACAACCACCCCCATGCCAGGCAAGATGCAACTAAGAATGCTTTTTTCCTCAGCCCTTTACCTCATTCCCACTTTCAAAGGCAGTCTCAGAAAGTATCAGATGAAGAATGCAAAGAAGTTTTTTAGAATTTATTATTTATTATTTCTTTTTGCTCTTGTTTCGTTTCTCTTCCTTGAGCTTCTTTTTGGAGACTTTGGGTCTGTTGGCCTTTCTGTATAGGTGATACCCAATGAGGCCCAGGAGGGCTGGCACAATGGCCATCCCTACCAGAGGCAAAATGCCCTTCACCAGCTTTAGCCAGTAGTTGGCTCGGATTAGTGCAATCAGCTCCACGTCATACTGCACCACTGCATCCGCTAGAGAGGCAGAGGGGTGGAGAGGGTTAGACTCTCAGTGCATTTTATCCAGGGCTCAGAATCTGAATGAAAATAGGGAGGGTAAGGCCGGGCGCGGTGGCTCAAGCCTGTAATCCCAGCACTTTGGGAGGCCGAGACGGGCGGATCACGAGGTCAGGAGATCGAGACCATCCTGGCTAACATGGTGAAACCCCGTCTCTACTAAAAATTACAAAAAACTAGCCGGGCGAGGTGGCGGGCGCCTGTAGTCCCAGCTACTCGGGAGGCTGAGGCAGGAGAATGGTGGGAACCCGGGAGGCAGAGCTTGCAGTGAGCTGAGATCCGGCCACTGCACCCCAGCCTGGGCGACAGAGCGAGACTCCATCTCAAAAAAAAAAAAAAAAAAGAAAATAGGGAGGGTAGGCCACAGCAAAGCCAACAACTATGAAGCTGACAAGATTTAAATGTGGGGTTGAATTCCTTTAGACAAGAGTAGAGGAGGATTATGAGCAGAGTTCAGTGATAGTCATGTTGACCCCAACTACACATGTGGCTTGGGTCCAGTGACAAGTCTTTGAATGCAGGAAAACTTCCTGTGAATATGAAATGTAAGACTCTTCTCTATTTGTAAGTGGGAGAACCCTCTATACTAACTACTAACTTATCGTATTTCCAAATAACCACATGGATAGAGTCTTTGCAGGTCTGAAATTAAATGGATTTAAACTAGACTTTAAAAAAATCAACCAACCAATGAGCACATTCAACGTGATTATGAGATAACAGGAGTTTCAGCATAAGAACTGAAGAGGAAGAAGGATGAGGATGCTGCTTAAGAAGTAAAGGGGCAGGTGGAACAGAAATGAGTGGGCGGAAGAGGCGCAAATAAGCAGCACTGGGAATGGGGAGGTATAGGGCTTTAGGTAAAAGAGTTTCTCCTTGGTTGCCCTACCCTCCTTCCAGGCCTTCCTCTAAGCTGGAACTAGAATAAAAATTATGAGCCCAGCCACGCACGGTGGCTCATACCTGTAATCCCAGCACTTTGGGAAGCCAAGGCAGGCGGATCACCTGAGGTTGAGAGTTTGAGACCAGTCTGACCAACATGGAGAAGCCCCATCTCTACCAAAAATACAAAATTAGCTGGGCGTGGTGGCACACGCCTATAATCCCAGCTACTCGGGAGGCTGAGGCAGGAGAATCGCTTGAACCTAGGAGGCAGAGGTTGTGGCGAGTGAAGATTGCGCCACTGCACTCCAGCCTGGGCAACAAGAATGAAACTCCGTCTCAAAGAAAAAAAAAAAAAAAAAAGAAGAAGAAGAATTACGAGCCCAACACTGTGGAGTACAACACATTTTAGCTAATAGAACATTTGTTAGAACTGAAAGCAAAAGATACGCATTTTGGGAAATCTGTCCATCTCAACCCTTCAAAAATAGACATTGGCAGTGACCTATGATGGCCTTTAAAGTTATGGGGTAGACTTGGCTTTAACAGTTGCTTTTTGTTTTGTTTTGAATTACTTGACTGTGATTATTTTTACTATCTCTTCCCTGATGGAGGCTGAAAGGAAGCGGGGTGGGGGGGGGGGCAGCTGTACAGCTGACACAGCGTAGAGTTGTAGAAAAGGGCAGGAAAGAAGCCCAGTGTTCTGGGAAAGGTGGTGGCACAGGCAGTTCTCTTCCCTAACAAGTTACTGGCTGCTAGAGGTCACACCAGGTGGCCTCATCAGGTTATTTGTCTTTAGTCCCTGTTGGTGATATGAGGAAGAAAAAAGTGGCCCTGGAGATGGAGGCGCCAGCCACTCCTGTCTGTCTAAACAAACTTGGTCTGGACCTTCTCAAGCATTAGACAAAGTATATAGCTCCTTACAGCTCTTAGGGACTGGGTATTTCGATGGCCTGAGAGACAGGCCTAGTCAGATTACCTGGGACAGATGGTGGAAATCCTCGTTTTCCATAGGCCAAGTGAGAAGGAATGATTGCCCTTCGCTTCTCTCTGAGGGAAGGAATGTCAGTCACAGCCAGAGGCAGGAGAGGTAGGCCAGCAGCCTCAGTCCAGCTGAAGCTCCTCCAGCAAAACCCTCTGGATCTTCACACCCAAAACACGAACTTTTCCACCTGAACACCAAACAGGCTGGCCAGCAAAGGTGTCCATCTCCCCATGTGCCTCAACTCCCCAACAAAAGCAACAGCGCAAGAAGCACAGAGGCTTTGGATGCCCTCAGGGTTCCCACTGACCTGGACCTGTCCAGTGGGAAGCAGGGTCCTTTATTCCACATTCTCCTGCTTCTTAAGGAGCGAGGATGGCAGAGAAAACCTCTTCCCATGCAAAGAGGGTACCCAGGCCCACCCCTGCCCAGATACTCACCCCACACACATGTCTAGAAGACTCTGCTCCAGACCTTGAGGAAGAAGACACAAATGAACTGGAAGCTATCCACCTTCCCCAAATCCCATGACATGAACACCAAAGTCTTCCTCCTCCATCCTCAATAGGCCTTGCCCCCACTTCTTAAATCTCTGGCTTCCATTTGGGACAAGTGGAGTATTAGAAGTGAGGTTTGAACCTCAGAAGGTAACTGGTAGAGCCCTAGGGTCTTACTCATTTCAGGGGGGAATTTCCAGGGCAGCTTTGGAGCTGAAGAGGCTAAGAAAGGGCTTAGGTTGTGAAGAGGTAGAATGGGAGGCACAGGTCACATACCTGGAATCACCTGCTTTTGGCCAAGTTCTATAACCAAAGGGTCTCTGGTCAGGGAGGTGTCAATAATACGTCCATCTACCAAGCTTCCCTGGGGGGAGAGAGCATCAAGAGCATACACCTAGCACCCTCTCCCTCCCAGCAGGCGCGCAACACACACCTGGACCGCTGGGCGGCGGCAGCCCCCTTACGGCGGCAGCCTAGCCTTCCCCTTACCGCTGTAAGGAACAGGAAGCCCCAGAGGGCTGGCGCTTCTCGGAGATCTCTCCACCCTGCACTTCTCCGTGCCAGGTAGGAACTGGCAGAAAAGCAAGGAGGAAAAAGAGGCACGGAAGAGCAACGCCTCTCCCCTCGCCATGTGCTCGACAACCCCAGAGCCCCGAGTTTCTTCTCCCGAACCGCTTGCCACGTGTCCAAGCCAAAGCTGACGTGTTTCAGCAGGGCGCCACCCCCTCCCAGGCCCCGCCCCGGCCCCCAAGACCCCTCACCGTGTAGTGTATGTGGAGCGTGTCTCCAAAAGCAGCTGGCTCGGCACATGGTTCGAGGGGCTCCACCTACGATCGGACTACAGGGGTCACGGATGCTCTTCCAAAGATCCCGTTCTCGCTCTTAGACCCAGCACCACCCCCAACTCAGTTCCCGCACTTCCTTCCCGGCTCCCAGATTCGTTGAGATCCCTGTGTTACCCCACAAGGCTCGGCCCACGGGTGCTGAGGTTTGGGACTATCTCCTCACCAGGGTCTCCACTTGGAGGGTCCGGACGGGACTTTCAGTTTCGAACCCAGCCTCAGCCTGGCACACCGCCGCACTGAGCAGCAGCAGCAGCAGCAGCAGATGGAGCGGGAGGAGTGAGGGGCGCAGGGCCATGACTGGGCGTGGGGCAGGGAGCCGGGGCACCAGGACAGGTTGTTCGGGTGGCGGCGGCTAGGACAGCGTTCCCGCAGCGCCCAGGCCAGACTGGACGGGACGGGGCGGGTCGCGATGCTAGAGCTCCTCCTCCTGCAGCCCTTCCTCCACCTTGTCCCCACCTCCGAAAGGGAGGAGGCCGAGGGGCGCCCTCTGTACCCTCCAAGATCCGGAGGGCGCAGGTTCTGACCCGTTCATTAGACGTTCTGTCCTATAATGTGGGTTGGGCCAAATAATAGCACCCATTTACGATTACCTACTGTGTGTCAGGAGCTAGTCTCTAATCCTCAAAACCAACCTAAAAGGTCAGCATAATTGTTTCCATTTTACAGATAAGGCACAGGGTGCTCAGGATGTGCCCAAGGTCATCAGGCTAGGTGGTGATACAGACAGGATTCAAACCCAGGACTGCCTGAGTCCAACGTGGTTGCTGTCTGCTCTTTCCTCTAAGTTATGTCTCCTTGTGGCTATCCTGGCAGTGTCTGGCTGGTCCACCCCACCCAGGCAGTTGTCTCATTCCTCTCCGACCTCCAACTACTTCAGCCTGAATTTCTGGAGGTTACAGATCCAAATATCCGAAAGAGGGCAGGGAGCTGTCCTATCCCTATCCTTTGAAAAGCTAGCTGAAAAGAGCAAGGCGCTGTTTTCCTGTAAGAACAGGGTAAACCCCTGACCTTTTCCTCTGGTGCTACTACTTCCTTTCTCCTTTCATCAACAAACTTCTCAAAGGACAGCACACATAACCCCTTTATGTTTGTGTAAAGACGTCACTTTTTTTTTTTTTTTTGAGACGGAGTCTCACTCTCTCCCCGAGGCTGGAGTGCAGTGGCACGATCTCGGCTCACTGCAAGCTCCGCCTCCTGGGTTCATGCCATTCTCCTGCCTCAGTCTCCCGAGTAGCTGGGACTATAGGCGCCCACCACCACGCCCGGCTAATCTGGTATTTTTATAGAGAGGGGGTTTCACCATGTTAGCCAGGATGGTCTCGATCTCCTGACCTCGTGATCCGCCCACCTCGGCCTCCCAAAGTGCTGAGATTACAGGTGTGAGCCACTGTGCCCAGCCGACTTCACATTTTTTTTTTTTTTTGAGACGGAGTCTCGCTCTGTGGCCCAGGCTGGAGTGCAGTGGAGCGATTTCCACTCACTGCAACCACCGCCTCCCACGTTCAAGCGATTCTCCTGCCTCAGCCTCCCAAGTAGCTGGGATCACAGGCGCCCGCCACCATGCCTGGCTAATTTTTGTATTTTTAGTAGATAAGGGTTTCACCATGTTGGCCAGGCTGGTCTCAAACTCCTGATCTTGGTGATCCGCCTGCCTCGGTCTCTCAAAGGGCTAGGATTACAGGCGTGAGCCACCACGCCTGGCCAGACTTCACTTTTTTTTTTTAGGAGGAGAAGTTTTGCTCTTGCTGCCCAGGCTGGAGTGCAATGGTGCGATCTCGGCTCACCACAACCTCTAACTCCAGGGTTCAAGCAATTCTCCTGCCTCAGCCTCCCGAGCAGCTGGGATTACAGGCATGCGCCACCACGCCTGGCTAATTTTGTATTTTTAGTAAAGACAGGGTTTCTCCACGTCGGTCAGGCTGGTCTCAAATTCCCAACCTCAGGTGATCTACCCGCCTCGGCCTTCCAAAGTGCTGGGATTGCAGGTGTGAGCCACCATGCCCAGCCCACTTTTTAAAACAGTTTGTTGTTGTTGTTGTTGTTGTTTTGAGACAGAGTTTCACTCCTGTCGCCCAGGCTGGAGTGCAATGGCATGATCTTGGCTCACTGCAACCTCCACCTCCCGGGTTCAAGCGATTCTCCTTTCTCAGCCTCCCAAGTAGCTGGGATTATAGGCACCCACCACCACGCCTGGCTAATTTTTGTATTTTTAGTACATGGGGTTTTGCCATGTTGGCCAGACTGCTCTCAAACTCCTGACCTCATGATGTGGCCGCCTCAGCCTCCCAAAGTGCTGAGATTACAGGCGTGAGCCAATGCGCCCGGCCAACAGTCTTAACTGCACTCATTCTTCCAATCCATCTGTAACAACCCGGACTTCCTTCCTATCTGCTGTTTCTGTTAGTGGCTCTGCTACCAGCATTCATTCTTCTTTCATCTCCCACATCCAACGGGTCTACTCTGGATTCTCCTTCCACAGTCTCTCCAGCTCCTCCCTTCTATTCCCATAGCTACAACCCTCCCACCTCAGGATAAGAAGCCTTCATTGTCTCTCATTTGTATTGTTTAAAAAAAAAAAAAAGGCCCCTCAGCAGGAGGGAATTTCTAGGGGTGATGAAATGCTCTATATTTTCAGAGGGATGTGGGTTACATGGGTGTATGCATTTGTCAGAACTTATCAAACTGTATACTTACGATCTGTGCATTTCACTGTTTGCAAATTACGTATCAAAATATTTTTTAAGTTAAACAAAAAAACCACAAAACTACATCTCTAAGTCTCCCTTAAAGCTGGATATGGCTAACTGACTAAGTTCTGGCCAAGAGAACATAAACGAAGTGTTGGAAGTATTGTCTTGGACTTCCAAGAAGGCCCTTTAAAGAGTTAACTAGGAAGCATCCTTCTGTGCTCCTCTCCCTCCCCCAATCATCTTTCATTCCTTCTGTCTGCTATCTGAAATGCAGATGAGATGAATTAAGTTCTAGAAGCCATATTAGACCATGAGATGACCATTAGGATGGAAGCTGCATGCTAGGATGGTGAAGCAAAAAGAAGCATAAGTCCTTGTTAACTGCAGAGCCACCATGCCAGTTCTGGATTGCCTACCACCAGACACTTTTATTTTTCAGTTGTATCTGAAGCCCCATTCTTTGTGGGGGGGAAAAAAGTCTAGTCAAGTGCAGTAGTGAGAAGGGGGAAAGAGGAGTTCGATCTGTAAATGGCTGTGAACAATTGAGACGCCTATCTTCAGACCAGCCGCTAGATACTTTTTTGTTTTTGTTTTTGTTTTGAGATGGGGGTCTCTGTCAGTCAGGCTGGAGTATAGTGGTGCAATCTTGGCTCACTGCAACCTCCGCCTCATAGGCTCAAGTGATCCTCCTGCCTCAGCCTCCCAAGTAGCTGGGACCACAGGGGCATGCCACCACACTCAGCTAATTTTTACATTTTTTGTAGAGATGCAGTTTCGCCATATTGCCCAGGCTGGCCTTGAACACCTGGACTCAAGTGATCTCTGTCCGCTTCGGCTTCCTAAAGTGCTGGGATTACAGGTGTCAGTCACCACGCCCAGCTCACCATTTTTTTTTTTCTTTTGACAGAGTCTCACTCTGTTGCCCAGGGTGGAGTGCAGTGGTATGATCTTGGCTCACTGCAACCTCCACCTCCTGGGTTCAAGCGAGCATATCTGGCTAATTTTTATTTATTTTTATTTATTTGGATGAAGTCTCACTCTGTCTTGCCCAGGCGGGAGTGTAGTGCTGCGATTGTGGCTCACTGCAGCCTCTGCCTCCAGGTTCAAGCAATTCTCCTGTTTCAGCCTCCGGATAGCTGGGACTACAGGTGTGTGCCACCACACCAGGCTAATTTTGTATTTTTAGTAAAGATGTGGTTTCACCATGTCGGCCAGGCCAGTGTCGAACTCCTGACCTCAGGTGATCCACCTGCCTCGGCCTCCCAAAGTGCTGGGATCACAGGTGTGAGCCACCATGCACAGCCCCAGACACCTTTTAACTGAGGCAGAAAGACACTTCTTTTTTTTTTTTTTTTTTTTTTGAGACAGAGTCTTGCTCTGTCGCCCAGGCTGGAGTGCAGTGGCGCGATATCGGCTCACTGCAAGCTCCGCCCCCTGGGTTCACGCCATTCTCCTGCCTCAGCCTCCCAAGTAGCTGGGACTACAGGCACCCGCCACCACTCCCGGCTAATTTTTTGTATTTTTCTTTTTAGTGAAGATGGGGTTTCACCGTGTTAGCCAGAATGGCCTTGATCTCCTGACCTCGTGATTCGCCTGCCTAGGCCTCCCAAAGTGCTGGGATTACATGTGTGAGCCACCACATCTGGCCTTTAAACTTCTCTCTTGTTTAAGAAAAGTCTTGGCGTGGTGGCTCATACCTGTAATCCCAACATTTTTGGGAGGCTGAGGCAGGAGGATCACTTGAGGATTGCTTGAGGCCAGGAGCTCAAGACCAGCCTGGGCAACATGGCAAGACCCTATCTCTACAAATAATTTAACAATTAGCTAGGTATGGTGGTGTGCTCCTGTGGTCTTAGCTACTCAGGAGGCTAAGGTGGGAGGATCACTTGTGCCCAGGAGATCAAGGCTGCAGTAACCCATGATCACACCACTGCACTCCAGCCTAGGTGACAGAGACCTCGTCTCAAAAAATAAGCCCCTCATCCCTAGCCTCTCCCTACTTTGGACCATTGTGTACACTGCTGCTATCTACAGTTTCAGTCCCATCATCTGCCCACTAAAAAGCCTACCATGGCTTCACATTGCCCACGTGAATAAAATTCCAACTCCTTGACATGACAACTGAAAGCTTGTCATCCGGCCCTAATCTGCTTTTCCAAACTTGGCTTTTATTCCATTAAACTGAATCCCTTTTAGAGACAGGAACTTCATGTTTCTCATTTCTAAATCTTCATTGCTAGTATAATTAATGTCTGACACATAAATGCTCAGTAAATGTTTGTGAATTAAGCCAAACTCCCTTCCTGCTCAAGGACTGTGGTCTGGCATCAGACAAACCTACATCTTTCTGTTTCCATCTCTGTGCCTGCACACATACACTTATTTTACCTATCAAGCTCCCTCCAGGCTAAGCTCGAATATCATTTCCTCTGTGAAGTCCTGATTCTCTTAGCTAGGAGCTCCAGGCATACACTTGTGGATATTATTATATTTTTCCTTTTGTTGCAGTTATTTGTGTATGCCCCATTCCTCCCTTCCTCTCTCTCCCAGAGCCAGCTAACTGATGGCAAGGTCAAGCTTGCAATCATGTCTGGAGCTAAGTACTAGCTACACGATACCCTCCGAATAATAGATTCTAGACAGTATGTTTTATTTTGAAGAAATTATACTATGAAATACTGAGAAGGCATTAAAAGATCTAATTATACTAATATAGAAAATATCTAAGACAAATGTATATATACCCTAAGTAAAAAAAAGCAAGTAGCAGAATAACAGATGCGATATGAGCCCATTTATATTTTAACCCCTCCACAAACATGTATCAGCACATACATTTAGAAAAGGAACTAGAAGGATGCACATCAAATAGCTGAGGATGGTTACGTTTGGGCATGAAAGAGTAGTAGAGGGGAATGTCCTATATGTTGCTCTGTATATTTTTGTATTGTTTGGATCTTTTACAATAAAAATTACTTTGGTTATAAAAATAAATTTTTTCCTGCTCAGATGTTACTTCTCAGGTTATGAAAATAATTTTTAATATTAAATATTATATGGATAAACAAGATATATAGTGATACAGGGGAATGAGTGGGAGGTGTTAAATGAGTTGTGCTAACAGAGCTAAAGGAGCCAACGTGGGGAAAAACTATAAAAGTCCTTGTGGTTGCAGGGGGCACAGGCAGCTTTGTGGAGGAGGTGAAACGAGCTAGATCTTGGAGTGGGATTTTTAAACAAGTGAGAAAGGAGGTAAAGGCAGAGGGCCAGATGTTTGGGAAAAATTAATGGACTGATTTGTCTAAAGTAAGGGATTTGGCCAGAGTCTAGAGCGAGATGGTTGGAGAGGGAATTAAGGGCTAGTTATGAAGAACCTTGAATGTCAGACTAAGGCAATGGGAACACATTGGAAGTTTCTAAGCAGAAGGATGACACAGCATACTGCACTGATGTATCAGCAGACTCTAACAGTGTCGTGAAGGTGGAAGGCTATTGTCTCATCCAGGTCTGAGGCTCTGTTCTGAAGGGGAAGAGGAACCTGAAGGGGAAGGGGAACCTGAAGGGGAAGAGGAGTAGAGTAGGAGAGGGTGGTAGTAAAAATGGAAAGGGCAAAACTATTAAAGACAATATCCACCCACAGGCAGCACAAGCCCACCTGCACCCTGGAGTGACCAGAGAAGGAGTTTTTTCCTTGGATCAAGTTAGAAGAAATCCAAACAACAGAGAAAGGTGACATGATTCCTGGAAAAGTAGGAGAGTTGACCCACCCCTGGCTGGAGTTACAACTTAATCACAGAACCATTCCTAGAAAAGCCTCCACCCTCAAAGGTGTCTCTGTCAGTGTGTAGAAGAAACCCTACCACAGTACCCCAGCTTCCAAGACTCATGGGGCACCCACCATGCCCAGCTTGATTAAAGACAATGGTGTTTATTAATTCATCTATTTGTTCATCAAGGTTGCATGCCTATTATGTGCCAAAGAGTAAGCAGAACACTGCTCTTTAAATGTTCTTAAGTATTTATTTATAACAGGTTGTTAATAAAGTAAAAGCCTGAGTCGGCATATACAAATCTGGGTTTAAAATTTGATTTTTTTTGAGACAGGTCTTGCTGTGTCACCAGTGCGGTGGCGCAACATGGCTCACTGCAGTCTCAACCTCTCAGGCTCAAGCAATCCTCCTACTTCAGCCTCCTGAGTAGCTGGGACCACAGGCACGTGCCACCATGCCCAACTAATTAAAAACATTTTTTTTGGCTGGGCACAATGGCTCACGCCTGTAATTCCAGCACTTTGGGAGGCTGGGGTGGGAGGACTGCTTGAGCCCAGGGGTTTGAAACCAGCCTGGGCAACACAGTGAAACCCCATCTCTATATTTTTAAATAAAAGTAAAAAAATATATATATATGCATATAATTGTACATATATATCATATATATAATTATATATATATTTTATATATATATATATTTTTTCATATAGAGATGGGGCCTCACCACATTGCCCAGGTTGATCTCAAACTCCTGGGCTCAAGCTATCCTCCCACATCAGCCTCCCAAAGTGCTGAGATTACAGAAGTGAGCCACCGTGCCTGGCCTGGTGTTGTATTTTCAAGGGTATGCATAACCCCAGCTGACTAGATGTTTTCTTTCAGGTATGTTTATGCACACATTCATCCAAGAATGAAGCAGTTACTTCCTTCCTCCACTCTTCCCCTATGGCTATTCTAACCAAGGAGGTATCATCCCATCAATGCAAGATTTGGCAAAGACAAGAACAGATTCTCCATCTCCTGTCTATAACCTAAAGCCAGGCATCCGGATCCTATCACTCCCCAGTGACCAGCATGATACTCTTCTCTCTCTAGCTACTGAGTTGGAAAGTGAGAGAACTGGATTCTGGTTCTCCTACCTTCACACTCTTCAGAACTGGAAAAGAAGCTTTTCTGTCAGGCACAGTGGCTCCTGCCTATAATCCCAGCACTTTGGGAGGCCAAGGTGGGCGAATCACTTGAGGTCACAAGTTCAAGACCAACCTGGCCAACATGGTGAAACCCCCTCTCTACTAAAAATACAAAAATCAGCTGGGCATGGTGGCACATACCTGTAGTCCCAGCTACTCAGAGGCTGAGGCAGGAGAATTGCTTGAAATTGAGAGGTAGAGGTTGTGGTGAGCTGAGATCACACCATTGCACTCCAGCTTGGGCAAGAGTGAAACTCCGTCTCAAAAAAAAAAAAAAAAAAAAAAAATTAGCAGGGAGTTGTCGTGTGCACTCATAATCCCAGCAACTCGGGAAAGGCTGAGGCACAAGAATCGCTTCAACCTGGGAGGCAGAGGTTGCAGTGAGTGGAGATCATGCCACTGCATTTCGGCCTGGGTGACAGAGACTGTGTCTCAAAAAAAAAAAAAAACCTTTTCTTAATAATATGACTGTTGCCCAAAGACACCACTCCCTACACTAAGCAGCAGCAATGGAAGGGGTGTCCCCCAACTCTCACTACCCAACGTGGTATACTACAGATATCCCGAAAGGATTTCACAGCATCCCAGAAATGGATCCCCAGACTCCTCCCTGAGTTCAGTGGTTTGACCTACTTTTAGCAGATGCCTACTTTTAGCAGATGCCTAAAAACATCAAATATACTAAATACACACTTGTCAACTTCCTGCTGTAACCAACCTAGGCACTTGAACTGCAAGTGGTGTGTGCAGTGATCCCAGAGCCTTCAGACCTTATACCTTAAGACTGAGAAACCCACACATACATTCATTCTCTACCACTGCCCCTATACTCTGGAATGAAGGGGGAGGGTTTTGCCCTCCATCCCACCTTAGCCAACCTAAGCCCTTCCACTGGCTTTCTACAGGCTCATTTGGGAAGCTCCCTTGCCCAAATTATCCTGAAGTGGACCCTGGGTCCAAGTCTTCTGCCAGTCCATGACAGATGCTATGCATGTTCTGGAAGATGGGGTTGCTGTTTGTCCTAAGAGCTGGGTGCTAAGCATTTACCTCCCAGGTTCAGTCTCCTCTTCATCCCACATCCCCTCAAAATAACAGGAAGGTTTCAGCAACTGCCACAAGAGGGCTCCCCTCAACTTCCTAGCATTCTAAATTGAGTACTAAGGGACAAAAGGGAATAGGTCATCCTCTTCTCCAAGTTGTTCAGGGGTCCAAAGACCCCCCACTGGCCCACCATTCAGCTAAAGTTCTCTCCATTATCATTATGAGAGGTTGTAGCTCTGAAAGATATCTATTTGCTAATATAGAAATAAAACACCTGGCCGGGTGTGGTGGCTCACATCTGTAATCCTAGCAATTTGGGAGCCTGAGGTGGGCAGATCACCTGAGGTCGGGAGTTCAAGACCAGTCTCACTAACATGGAGAAACCCATCTCTATTAAAAATACAATACAAAATTAGCCAGGTGTGGTGGCACATGCCTGTAATCCCACCTGCTCAGGAGGCTGAAGTAGGAGAATGGCTTGAACCCGGGAGGCAGAGGTTGTGGTGAGCTGAGATTGCACCATTGCCCTCCAGTCTGGGCAACAAGAGCGAAACTCCATCTCAAAAAAAAAAAAAAGAAAGAAAGAAAGAAAACACTTGGGAAAGATACTCTTATCAGCAGCCTGTCACCAAGTAGAACTTTGGAGAAGCCTGGAAGGAAAAAAGTGTCATCTTATCTTGAGGAGTAGGTGGGTAATGTTCAAAGTCATTGGGATTGATAATACATGTCTGGTTGGAGTAGTTTTAGAGTTATATATGATGGAAGCACTGGTCCTTGAGGGTGATGGCCTATTAATAACAGAAGCGCTGAAAAAGGAAAATTGGCAGGGGAGGCAGCAGGGAAGTAACTGAATACAAATTATATGCTTCACACTGGTACTTGGGGCTCTCAAACTTATTATATGCCTAAATCCTATCCCTTTCCCACAACAGCAGGCTGGGAAGACCTCTGTCCTCAAAGCTTAAGAAAATATTAAGACTGGGGAAGGCTTGCCTGGCTCACCTAGACCTCACTCACCCTAAAGGTAGCACCATCCCTTTCTTTGCCTGGAGCCAGACACTGGTAGCAGGGGAGGAACAGAATAGTGGTAGGAGTGTGATGGAGGATGGAGGCCTCTCAGACATTTGTGGGATCTCTGGATGAGCTTGGCATCCTGACAATGAAAAACCACACGCCTAAAGTAGAGCTGATGCAGGGCCATTAGTTATAAGAAGGATCAAGGTCATTACACTGCCCAGACGTTTATCCTTCATGTTTATTCACTGCCAAAGTCCAGAACTAGACTAGTGAGGGGACTCTGTTCAAACTAAAAGCACCTCATGTGCAAGGCTGAGGAGATCTGAGAGTAGAGGCACATGGGGCCCTCCAAGTTCAGGGCCTTTCAGCCAGTGAAGTCCCTACAGTCTACCAACAGGTGAGAAATGTGGCTGACTTCAGGTTTAAACCTTAGAACTAGAGGAGGAAAGTCACAAAGCCCTCACACTCTGGTGCCCAATTCATTTGGGCTCCCCCGCAGGTTACAATGGGAAGAAATAACCAGTGTGAGTGGGACTAAGTTCCTCCATAACCTTACTCTCTATCAATCAAGTGTGCCTTTTACCCCTTTGCTGAAAGAAGGAGCACTATGGAGAGAGGGACCAGAAAAAGGACTCCCCTGACATGAAACCACTGTCCCACGGCTGCTGCACAGCAAAGATGAAGGTCTGCTCCAAAGCTGCATAAAACAAGTTTAATTTCCAACCAGGGTCACAGTCATCGTGTTATCCCACATTTTGAGCAAGGATAGAGAAGGTGAGTTATTAAACATATACAGTCTACATTCCAGAGAAGGAACTGCAGTTACTACTATAACACCACAGACAAACTTTGGGGTGGGGGGAGCGGGGAGTCCTCAGGAAGCAGGAAGCTGGAATCAGGGAAAGCATAAAATTAAACCTACCAGAGGAGAGGAGAGGGAGTGGGCAGAAATGGAATGAAATACCCAATCCCAAAAGAGCTGTTAAGTGAATGGGAATGTAGAAAGGACCACCCCTGCCAAGGGCTTAGTAGCCAGGGATACTACCAAGATCACTTACTGCTCCCTGCTGGACAGATCTGGGGCAGCACCAAGGCCACCTCCTAACATTTTCAGCCCCAGATTGGTCCCTGGAGCCCCCCAAAAACAAGGTGAGGGGTGAGGCCTGAAATGAGGAAAACCTATTTAGGACTGGCATCTAACTAGAGAAAGTCAGGGAATGAGGCAGGAGAAGAGGCAAAGTCCTCATGAACCACAAAGGTAGAGTGGAAAATCCTAAGTAGGAAAAAATACATGGAAAAAGGCAAACAAGCAACAGCAGTGAATGAGTTGAGATTGAAAAGGAGAGTTCAGGGAAGGAGAGGCAATGGGGCAGGACAAAATAAATCTGAGGAAATAGAGCAAATAAAAAGTATGGAGGGAAGCATCTGTGGGGCCAGGGTAATGAATACATTTTTAAATGAAATAGAACCTCCAACACCCCCCCACACAAGCACCACACACAAACACACCCACACCCACACCCATACACACACACCCATACACACGCACACCCACAGGCCTAGAGAGCAAGATACCTGCACACACCTGCTGCATCGTGGATAACACATCACTAAGTAACTGGCACTGAGGGAGATACCCCTGGAACCTCTCTTTCACAGTTCAATCTTGGATGGGGTTACTAGTATTGATCCACCTGCTATCGATAAAAGTGGCCAGGAAACCTGGCCTCATGGAGTGGGGCTTGGGACAGCCCTACTGGGAAGGGATCTCTCAGCTATGCTATGGGGGGCCCTGGGCCCTGACCTTCACAGAAAGGTTATGGACAGCTGTCTGGAAGCTCAGGGCGCAGCCAGCACACACAGAAGCCCACAGGACAGCTACGTCTTCACAGAAACTACAGAAGTCAGGACCCAGGCCAGGACCTCAGCGACAAGGGCCACCTGCAGACAGAGATGCAGTAGCAGCAACTTCTGAACAACTACATAATAATGCGGGGAGAACCCTGAAGACCACTGCATCCCACAAGCACTGACAACCACTTCAGGATTTTATTTCCTCCACTCTAACCCCTAGATCCATTTATGAGAAGTGGGTGAGGAGGGCAGGGGCATGGAGGCTGAAGGGACAGCAAGGATGGTCTGAGGGCCTGGAAACAATAGAAAATCTTCATCCTTTAGCACATCCTGGATTAGAAAACAAGAATTGGAGAAGAGGGGGGTTGATACTAAGGTCAGCTATGTCACCCCACTTCCCAGCTCCTCATTAGAACACCCAGTAGCCCTGGTCAGGCCAACAGGAGTACTAGGGTGAGAAAACTTCTGACCAAAGACAGATGAACCATCCAGCGCCCAAGATCGAAGGGTGGTGGGGCACTGGAAGGCAGTAATGGGACTGATCCATGCCTCACCTCCTAATAACAAAAGAGAATGAAGATGGAAAGCCTGAGGCCTTCGCCTCCCTTCCCCCAACGCCCTGGGTCCCTAACACACACCACGGACTTGCCATCCCCACCCCCTAGTCAAGCTCCAGACGAACAGATCTGAGGATGGTCGGGAAGGATCAGTTGAACACTCTAAGCTGATAAGAGTGAGTGGGTTCCTCTCTCCTTCCCAACAATAAGGCAGAGCACAGTGGCATCTCCTTGAGAACAGTCATCTAGAGATAAATGCCACCCTCCAGTCCTAAGAAGGGTGGAGAGAGGAGTACAAGGAAAATGGTGGTGGAGAATCCATCATCTGTCCTATCATCCAGAAAAACCTAACTGCAGAGAGGTGGGTAACCAGTCAAAGACTGGGGTAGTCCGGCCTGACTAATGCCCTCCCACCTTCTTCCCTTAATCTCACCAACACGAAAGGGGCAGATGACAGGCTCCAGTGGGCAGTGTCCTGGCTGCAAGCCCTGAGCTTAACTCCACCCCCTCCCCGCTCCCCCCGGCCCCCACAAATATATCTCTCTATACATGTATATACAGGCGCACACATGCACGCAAACACAGAGAGGCCCGTGCAATTTCCATGTAGAACAGGGAGAGGGTGGCGAAGGAAAGACAAACAGGGAGTAGAAGGGCTTGTGGGGACAGAGAAAGGATTCAGATGCCAAGAGGACAGCAACCACTGCCAAACAAAGAGAATACCCCACTGGACCTCCCGAAACCCAGAGGGTGAGAGAGAGAGGGGCCACCCCATGAAACCATAACAACTTTGTTTTTGTTTAAAATCCAGTAAATTGGAATGACTCATCATCAGGACAGCAATTAGGGATTGGTCATATAGGTGGACAGGAAAAAGGAGGGGAGGCAGGGGAGGCAAGGCTCTTGCTGGGCATGCGGACATGATACCCAGGGCCCTGGCCACACTTGCAGTGGAGAGGAAGGGGTAGGACGAGGGCAGGGTGACAGCAGGTATGTCAGGGGTGGGTGGGGTGCTTGGTTAGGGCTGTCTGGCTCTCACTTCTTGTTTTTGAGCTGATTGGCCAGCCAGTCCAGGCCTTCGTACAGCCCGTCCCCGCTGGTGGCACAGGTGGCCTGAATGTACCAGTTACGGTGACGAAGGGAATGCAGGCCCAGCTTGTCTGTGATCTCAGCAGCATTCATAGCATTAGGCAGATCCTGGAGCACGTGGGAGACACACAAAAAGAAGCCTCAGGATTTTTTAAAGGCTTCTAGAACACCCATCTACCAAAGAAATGTGTACCAGCACCTTCCCCTCCTCCTTTATTTTAGGAAACCCAGACCAAGATCCTAAGGAGCTACTTTGGATTTAGTCACCCTAAAACCCAAGATCCAAGACACTAGAGGTCACTGTACTGAGGAATTGGAAACCAAATATGAGATTGGTAGGGAAGCAAGAGACGTGATTCAAACTGACCAAAGAATCAGGTCTGTCTGACAGCAGGAGTGAGGCCAATTCACCTAAAGTAGATAATAGGCAAGATGAAAGAAAGATTTGAGGCAATCCCTGAGGACTGCAATGTTGCTAAATAAAGCTCGGGTGGGGCACGAGAAGAGGGGCATAAAGAAGCCAACTGCTCAATTTCCCACACTTTTAAAATTGAGAGCATACTAAAAGGGTTTACCACATAATAGGCCCAAGACCCAACAATTTCCACAGCCAGTTTGCTGTCTCCCAGATTCTGGGGTGGGAAGAAGTCTCACCTGTTTGTTTGCAAAGACAAGGAGTACAGCATCCCGGAGCTCGTCCTCTGCCAGCATTCTCATCAGCTCTTCCCGGGCCTCATTTACTCGCTCCCGATCATTGCTGTCGACCACAAATATTAACCCTAGGGAGGCAGAGCATGGGCTGCACTAAGATGACAGGTAACCCCCTCCCCCCAACAAGAAGACACTTGCCTGACACCCTCCAAATATTTGCTCCCTTTCCTCCCTTTCTTCTGCCCCCAGGAGCTATAGCAGGGTAACAGTTGGCCACCCATAAACAAGAAAGACAGCCACACACTCTGCTCAAACCCAACCAACCCATGCTAGGCCTGGGCATACCTTGGGTGTTCTGGAAGTAGTGTCTCCAGAGGGGCCGAATCTTGTCCTGGCCACCCACATCCCACACTGTGAAGCTGATGTTCTTATACTCCACTGTCTCCACATTGAATCCTTTGGAAAAAAAACAGGCAATGGTCACTTGGCCTCAAACACTAGCCCCGCAACCACCACCACAATGAGTTTGGTTCTGCTTTCTCCCAGTGGTGGCCATTACACCAACAATGGAAAAAAACCTAAGGCTTCCTCAGACCTGGTAATCATTAACCTAGCAGCCTGAAGGCCAAAATGAAAACCGAAGAGAAGTCGAAGAAGATGAGGAAAGTCGGTCAAGAGGTTCACAGTTGGGTAACGTGGGCCAACTTTCCTGACTTTTCCACTGACTCTTTGGTGCTCCCTTCTACAAAATGACTCAGCCCTACTCTAGTACTTTGGCTACCAGAGTTGGCCTCAGCTAAGATGTGGGGCCTGAGAGGCAGAGTGAAGAAAGGGAAGTAAGCTGGCATCCTGGAGCCCCAAAGGCAGAGCCAGCTGAGAATGCTGACTGGAGCCCCCACTACATGGCAAATGTTCTCCCTCCCTTCAGCAGACTGTAACCAAGATTGGCCACCAAAGACCTAAACCCAAGCAATTCCAAGCCTTTGGAAGGAACATCAAAGCCTTTCACCTGCTTTCCAAACAACACAGAGAAAAAACCAACTCCATGCCTGAGGGCAACTGTTGAGTGCCAGGCCATGGAAGTTCCTGCATCAGGGAGAGCCAGGTTAGGTGGGCAAACAGCAGCCCCAGCATCTGCTAGTAAGCTAAACAACACCCCCCTCTTTTCTGAACCCCACAAATTGTATGGACTTGCCTGGGGAGAAGAGGCCAGGTGGGAGAACCAGGAATAGGTCCCTGCCCTGCCTCAGCTGCCGGCATGAAAGCCCACATCCAAGCTCTGCTCTTACCAATGGTAGGGATGGTGGTGACGATCTCCCCCAGTTTCAGCTTGTATAGGATGGTGGTCTTTCCTGCGGCATCCAGGCCCACCATCAGGATGCGCATCTCCTTCTTCCCAATCAGGCTCTTGAGAAGGTTTCCAAAGATATTGCCCATGATCACAGCAACTGCTTTCTGGGGACAGTGGGGCCCAAGTAGGGGGCAGTGGCAGTCTGGTTTTGGCCTGGTCCCTGGTATGGAAGACCTGATCCTAGACAAAGGAAATGTAAAATCGTACCATCATTTGCTTGTCAGGACTTCCACGTAATTAGAATTTCCCAAGGTCATGGCTAGAGTTCATTCATGACAAACCGAGAGTCTGAGGGGACTATAAATACCAAGGCCCACTTAACATACTGAGTCTTTGGGAACAGAGACAAAGCAGTAAACACTAAGGATCCCTGCTCTGCCAGTAATCTAACCGTGTGACTCTGGGCAAGTTACTTCACTTTTCCATATCTGTACCTGTAAATGAAAGGGGGACTGAACTAGATGATTTCTGAAGTCCCTTCAGTTCTGCTATTCTACCCTATACCCCAAGGCATTGAAAGATCATTAATGCCTCTCCCTCCCCTAACCTTACTTACCCTGAGACTTCTGGCAAGGGTGGAAGAGGAGGGAGTGGAATGAGGAGTGGCTCTCTGTGACTCCCAACAAGGTTCAGGCTTGCCAGTTTCCCAAGGTTTATGCTCTCTCCTCTAATCAAGAGACTCTGCCTCTTCCCGTCCTATATTTCTGCAACTCCATCTTTCTTCCACACCAAAATAAATGAGGAATAAGAAAGCCGTACTCCTAAAAGAGGCTGATCCTTTACACTCTGTGAAATGCCAACTGCAAATGTTGTGCCCTATTCAAACAACAGGGCACTGGGAGTAGAGAGGTGGGGTATGGCGGGGTTACCCCTTTATTCCTCAGCTAGGTGCATCCTTGGCTCACTGTGGCCCATCTAAGGAGGGGGCTGTCCCACATGGTCGCTGCAATGAGGCAGTCATCTCATTGGTTCTCTGCTTCTTCCCTAAGCCTTTCGGCCTAATCTCCATATAGCATCTAGGGTGGTTTTAAAATCAAACACGGGTCATATGATTCCTTTGTTCAAAACCCTCTAGTGGCTTCATGGCTCCTTTTCAGTACAACCCAAGGCCCAAACCATGGCTTACAGGGTCCTACATGACCTCCACTCCCCTACTTCTGTCACGAGATCACTACTCTCTCTCTGCTTACTCCACTCCAATTCCCCAACACTTTCCTTTCCTGCTTCAAAGCTTTTTTTTTTTTTTTTTTTTTTTAAAAGAGGTGGGGTCTTACCATGTTGCCCAGGCTGGTCTCAAACTCCTGGGTTCAAGCAATCCTCCTGCCTTAGCCTCCCAGGGCACGGGATTACAAGCATGAGCCACCATGCCTGGCCCAAAGCTTTCATATTTGCTATCAACTTTGCCTGGAATGCTTCTCTCTCAGATAGCCATCATGGATTACTCCTTCACCCCCTTCAGTTACCTGTCTGTTCCAATGTCTCCTACCAAAGAGGCCTCCCACAACCACCTGTATAACACACACACACAGACACACACCACTCTCTACCCCATTTATCCCACTTTTCTTCATAACATTTATCACCATCTGACACATTATATATTTATTTCTTGCTGATTGTTTTATTCTACCTAAGATTTCAGCTGCTTATGTGTTTTGTTCACTGCTCTGTCTCCAGTACCAAGAATAGTGCCAAGGACACAGTAGTTGAAAAACTGAACTAACCCCCAGGGTCTCTACTGACTTTACTGACAGCTCACTCAGATTGGATGCTATGCCTGGTATATAGTAGGCACGTAACAAATACCTGCTGAGGCCAAGTGCGGTGGCTCACGCCTGTAATCCCAGCACTTTGGGAGGCCAAGGCAGGTGGATCACTTCAAGTCAGGAGTTTGAGAACAGCCTGGCCAACATGGTAAAACCCTGTCTCTACTAAAAATACAAATATTAGCCGGGCATGGTGGCACACTCCTGTAGTCCCAGCTACTCGGGACGCTGAGGCACGAGAATCACTTGAACCCGGGAGGTGGAGGCTGCAGTGAGCTGAGATCATGCCACTGCACTCCAGCCTTGGTGACAGGGCAAGAATCCGTCTCAAAATAATAATAATAATAACAACAACTGCAACAACAAAAACAACAACAACAAAAAATACCTGCTAAAAGGATGAACACGACCAAAAGAATCATTATGAAGGTACAAAATGTCTATCTGCTCACCCCAGCCATTGCCCCAACAGACAGAATCAGATTCACTCATTCATTTCCTTTCTTCTTTTCTCTCTTCTCTATGGCACAGGATAGCCACAGAAATGCATCTTTGAAACAATAATAAAATGAGGATTCAGAATCACCCATACAAGCCAGTTCTCTGTGCCTGCAGGAGGCATGTGTCAGCGGGCAGCTTATTCAGCAATCACCATATGCCAGCTGCTGGCATTCTCTAGAGTCTGGGAACCAGAGACACACACACACACCCCAAACACAGCAGCCAAAGGGACAGGTCAAGACAAAGTGCACCCAAACCCAAGAATGTGAAAGGTGGACGGGGAGGAATCCTACTTACAAGCATGGGGGTTTGGTGGGAGTTTGGTTGTTTTTACAAAACTTCTGACATTTCCCCCTACCACCCTTCTCAGTTTGCAGCAAATTCCAGACTAGTGCAACTGAGCCAGATCAACAGTCCCTGAAGACCAAAGTACTAGTTTGTCCAAAAAAACAGAAACAATGAGTGCTTATGAAGTGTTTCATCTTCAAAAGGCCTCCCCAGACAGCCACTAATGAGCCAGGCGTGGCACTCTCAGTAGGTTCCCCAGATGAGCCCTACCCCTGACCTACAGGGTTCACACACCGGGAAGAAGGGCTAGCTCAACCTTAGGGTTCAACTTCAGCCAAGCCACCCGCTAGCCTTCCTCTCTACTCTGTCTCAACCCACCCAGGTAGACAGATTCCTGAGGACCCCTGAGGGACCTACCCAGCTAAGAACAGCTCTCACCAACCTTGGGAATTTGTAGTAGTGTGGTTTTTGGTTATACTGCTAACACCTCATGAAATTTAAACCTTCCCCAAGTCTTCCTAGTCTTTACTCTGTCTCTTGCTCAGGGAGCCTTTCCTTCAGCTCCAGATGACCCTTTGCTGTAAAGGTTTGGTATCAGGCTTTGGCCCAGATTCTGAATTAAATTTATGCCACACATTTATCTCGCTGTCCTTTATAACTAAAACTATTGCTGATTAAATGCTTACCAACTGTGAGTATAGTGGTGGCTGAAAAAGATATAAGTAGTCAATATGCCTTGCCCCAGAACACGGGTACACTGTTCTTTGATGTTCTTCTTTGCTAGGCTGTCATGCTGAAGTCCTGGTTCAAAAGCTGATCCCAGTGTTACACCTATTTCTATTTCCTGGCATGCCACATCAAGGCCTTACTTTGAATGATCTTAACCACTCAATGTGGCACTTACTACCTTGTGGAGTTTTTCTTCTTTTGTAAGTCTGTGTATTTACTGTCTCCCCCATTAAACTGTGTATTCCCTATGGGCAAAGACCATGTCTACTTATTTTGAATCTGTCCTCCCTCTAGTGCGAAGTCCGCTGTGGGAGTTCAGTTAAGCACATTGGCTGATTTAAGCTTCATCTGAGGATGTCCTTACATTATTTCTTCTGTCCAGTAGGATTTGGTATCTCTATGTAATGCACAGAGGGTTGCTTAGCTATCCTGTCCATTCTCAGCCATTTTCCACATATATTTGACCCAGGACTGCTTTGGGAACAACATAAAAGGACTAGAAGACTAGAATTGGTGGGATTCTCTCTCGTCATTTAATATACAGTGGGACTGATGAATACCTGATAAAATATCTAAACAGCTGGTCGGGCATGGTGGCTCATGCCTGTAATCCCAGCACTTTGGGAGGCTGAGGTGGGTGTATCACCTGAGGTTGGGAGTCTGACACCAGCCTGGCCAACATGGTGAAGCCCCATCTCTATTAAAAATACAAAAATTAGCTGGGCGTGGTGGTGCGCGACTGTACTCAGGAAGCCGAGGCAGGAGAACTGCTTGAATCCAGGAAGCAGAAGCTGCAGTAAGCTGAGATCACACCGCTGCACTCCAGCCTGGGCGACAGAGGGAGGAGACTCCGTCTCAAAAAAAAAAAAGGGGCCAGACACGGTGGTTCACGCCTATAATCCCAGCACTTTGGGAGGCTGAGGTGGGTGGATCACCTGAGGTCAGGAGTTCGAGACCAGCCTGGCCAACACGGTGAAACCCTGTCTCTATTAAAAACACAAAAATTGGCGGGGTGCGGTGGCTCATGCCTGTAATCCCAGCACTTTGGGAGGGCAAGGCAGGAAGATCATAAGGTCAGGAGATCGAGACCATCCTGGCTAATACAGTGGAACCCTGTCTCTACTAAAAATACAAAAAAATTAGCCAGGTGTGGTGGCGGGCGCCTGTAATCTCAGCTACTCGGGAGGCTGAGTCAGGAGAATTGCTGGAACCCGGGAGGTGGAGGTTGCAGTGAGCCAAGATCATGCCATCACACTCCAGCCCAGGCAGACAGCAGTGAGATTCTGTCTCAAAAAAAACAATTAGCTGGGCGTGGTGGTACATGCCTGTAGTCCCAGCTACTCCAGAGGCTCAGGCAAAAGAATCACTTGAACCCAGGAAGCAGAAGTTGCAGTGAACCGAGATCACGCCACTGCACTCCAGCCTACGTTAACAGTGAGACTCTATCTCAAAAAATAAACATCCAGTAGCTATCATGTGTCTCCCTGGCGAAGCCCAGGGCCTTGAAACTAATGGACGTTATGACTCCTCCTCTTCATTTATTTAATTTTTTTTTTTGAGACAGAGTCTCACTCTGTCACCCAGGCTGGAGTGCAGAGGCAGAGGTTGCTCACTGCACCTCTGTTGTTGGCCAGGCTGGTATCAAACTCCTGGCCTCAAGCAATTCACCCGCCTCAGCCTCCCAAAGTGCTGGGATAACAGGCATGACCCACCACATCTGGCCATGACTTTTCTTTAAGTATAATCTGGAGCTTGATTTAAATGAGCATTTCAAAGGGGATGCTGGCTTTCTTGTCTTGGCTTTCCCTGTGCCTTGCTAATACCAGAGAGCATGCTGCCCTACCACCAAGATGGTAGCAGCTTTCAGCTTCGTGCCATGAATACAAATCTTTGGCTATATAGCCTATTCTCACTTTCACAATACATTCCTAGAAAAGCACTAGGAAGCAGAATGGCTAAGTCAACAAACCGTGAATTGTTTCTCCATGTATTATATAGCCTATAGTTACTCTTTCACCACAGATGGTACTGCTGTGTTGACAGGGCAAAATGCCAGGGTTCCATTGGCTGTTGGATATCAAGAATCAGCAGTTAAGACTGAAAGTGAATGGCTCAATATGAAAAATGGAATATACTAACATCTCTATTAAAAAGAAGGTATCTCCAGGTTCTGTTTTACAGTCAGAAACTTTATTATCACAGGTAAAAACAATAGGAACCCAAACACGTGCTCCAGTACAATCTGTGTGGGACACTGAAGGAATTCAGTTAAGCACATCAGCTGATTTAAGCCTCATCTAAGGATATCCTCACTTGAGGACAACTCACTGCCCCCACCTCATCCCCCCAAGAGAAGCAGGCTGTTGCTGTAACTGGCTACTCAACCATCTTTCCTTACATATGTTGCAGGAACATGCCTGCCTCAATCTCCAGGTGCTTTTGAGAGTCACACATCCCAGTCGGCCACACATACTCCCTCTACCTGATTCCAGTGAATGATCCAAGAATGTGCTATGAGACACCTCTGAGGGGACTCCTGATCTGGCACTACCTCCTCCTCTTCAGGGTCCAGGGGAAGGAAGACCAGGGTCTCCAAACCCTCTGCTGCCAGGCAGAGTGCAGTAAAAACAGCTTTGTTCTTAGATAATTTTCAAATTGAAATATCACTAATAGAGATGTTATTTTTAGCACAGCTAACCAGTAGACCAATACAATTTAAAGAAACAAAAGCAGAGTATGCCTGTACTGAGTTTTCTTGGTGCAGCTGGCTTATGACCTGTGTAAACTCCAAGTTTTTGTCTCAAGAGCACTGAAATCAGAACATAAGAACTCCTAGATTAGTATCTTAATGATATATACTAGACTTAAAGATTTCCCAAAGTCAAGAAATAGCTTCTGATACCAGCTTTCATCCATTCATCAAACCTTTTTTTTTTTTTTTTTTTTTGAGACATTCTCACTCTGTCACCCAGGCTGGAGTGCAGTGGCGCGACCTTGGCTCACTGCAACCTCCGCCTCCCAGGTTCAAGCGCTTCTCCTGCCTCAGCCTCCCGAGCAGCTGGGACTACAGGCGCGTGCCACCACTCCTGGCTAATTTTTTGCATTTTTAGTAGAGACAGGATTTCACTGGGTTGGCCAGAATGGTCTTGATCTCCTGACCTTGTGATCTGCCCGCCTCAGCCTCCCAAAGTGCTGGGATTATAGGCGTGGGCCACCGCACCCAGCCTCATTCATCAAACATTTATTGAGCATACTGAACTAGGGATACAGAGAGGGAGACAGTTTCTGCCTTCATGAAACTGTCTTTTTTTTTTTTTTTTTGAGACTGAGTCTCACTCTGTTGCCCAGGCTGGAGTCCAGTGGCGCAATCTCGGCTCACTGCAAGCTCTGCCTCCCGGGTTCATGCCATTCTCCTCCCTCAGCCTCCTAAGTAGCTGGGACTACAGGTACCTGCCACCACGCCCAGCTAATTTTTTTGCACTTTTAGTAGAGATGGGGTTTCACTGTGTCAGCTAGGATGGTCTCGATCTCCTGACCTCGTGATCTGCCCGCATCGGCCTCCCAAAGTGCTGGGATGTGGGAGCACCGTGCCCGGCCATGAAATTCAGTCTTTAATGGAAAAGACTAGTAAAGACAGGATTACAAAACAGTGTGAGAGTAAGAGTAGAGTAAGCACATAGTATTATGTGGACAGAAAGCTGGAGCAGTAAATCAACACTGAAGGGTAAAGGGTGATTCTGAAGCATAATTCTCAGGTCATACCTGAGCTGGCTCCTAAAGGAAGAAGAGGAAGTAATCAGACAATAAAGAGGGAGTTGAGCAGGGGAAGTGTGTGCAAAGGCATAAAGACTGAGCCAGGCGCAGCAGCACACACCCGTAATCCCAGCACTTTGGGAGGCTGATGCAAGAAGATTGCCTGAGCCCAGGAGTTCAAGGCCAGCCTGGGCAACATGGCAAATGCCTGTCGCTATGGGGGAAAAAAAAATTAGCTGGGTGTCGTGGTGTGCACCTGTAGTCCCAACTACTCAGGAGGCTGAGACAAGAGAAATCACTTGAGCCCAGGAAGTTGTGGCTGCAGTGAGCCATGATCACGCCACTGCACTCCAGCCCAGGTGACAGAGTGAGAGAAAATGTCTCAAAAAAAGAAAAAGAAAAAAAGACCTAAGTTTCAAATAGCACTTTAAAAATATATATATATATATAAAAATATAAATTTTTCTTTTTTTTTTTTTAAGTGATGAGGTCTCACTCTTTCATCCAGGCTCACTGCAGCATCCAAATCCTGGGCTCAAGCAATCCTACTGCCTCAGCTTCCCCAGTAGCTAGACCTACATACAGGCCCAAATCATCGTGCCGCAGCTCACTTTTTTATTTTTATTTTTGGTAGAGATAAGAGTCTCACTTTGTTGACCAGGTTGGTCTCGAACTTCTGACTTCAAACGATCCTCCAGTCTCAGCCTCCTAAAGTGAAGATTACAGGCAAGGTGTGGTGGCTCACACCTGTAATCCCAGCACTTTGGGAAGTCGAGGCAGGTGGATCACCCGAGGTCAGGACTTTGAGACCAGACTGGCCAACATGGTGAAACCCCGTCTCTATTAAAAATACAAAATTTGCCGGGTATGATGGCGCACTGTTATCCCTGCAATCCCAGCTATTCATGCGATGACGCGATCTCAGCTCACCACAACCTCTGCCTCGCAGGTTCAAGCAATTCTCCTGCCTCAGTCACCCAAGTAGCTAGTGTTACAAGCACCCAGCACCACGCCCGGCTAATTTTTTTGTTTGTTTGAGACAGAGTCTCACTCTGTCACCCAGGCTGGGGTGCAATGGCACAATCTCGGCTCACTATAACCTCCATCTCCTGGGTTCAAGTGATTCTCCCAGGAAAAATCTCCTACTTCTCTCAAATAGCTGGGATTATAGGCACCTGCCATCATGCTAGGCGTGTTTTTGTAGAGATAGGGTTTTACCATGTTGGCCAGGCTGGTCTTGAAATCCTGACCTCAGGTGATCCAGCCGTCCATGGCCTCCCAAAGTGCTGGGATTACAGGCCTGAGCCACTGTGCCCAGCCAGATAGCACTTTTTATTAGCCAAAGCCAGGTGCAACTGGGAGGTAGCTTATTTGGATACAGCATGGTGGGTAAAAGAAATGATGAAGGGTGGGGCGCGGTGGCTCACGCTTGTAATTCCAGCACTTTGGGAGGCCAAGGCGGGCGCATCACCTGAGGTTAGGAGTTCAAGATCAGCCTGCTCAATATGGTGAAACCACATCTTTACTAAAAATACAAAAATTAGCCGGGTGTGATGGCATGGGCCTGTAATCCCAGTTACTCAGGATGCTGAGGCAGGAGACTTGCTTGAACCCAGGAAGCAGGGATTGCAGTGAGCCAAGATCACATCACTGCATTCCAGCTTAGGTGACAGAGTGAGACTCGGTTTCAAAAGAAAAAAAAAGAAAAGAAAGAAAGAAAATGATGAGGGATGGGGCTGGAGAGATAAGCAGGGACTGGATCATGAAGGGCTTTAAAGGCCATGCTGAGTAACGTGATCAGGAATGTGCTTTAGAAAGACCATTCTGGCAGAAGTTTCAGGAGTAAATTAGAAAGGAGAAAGACTGGAGGCACAAAGACTGCTTAGGAGGTATAGTAATACAGGTGATAAATCACAAGTTCTTAACTAGAGGTGGAAATTGAGAGGAGAGGACAGATTTGATACATCATAATGGTAGAATCGACAGGATTTAATGAGTGCTTAAATGTAGGCAGAAGAGGAGAATAATCAAAGACGATTCCCAGGTTTCTGGCCTAGGGACTGGGTGGCATTTCTTGAGAAAGAAAATACAAGAGGAACAGATCTGAGTGTGAACATGTTTGTTTTTATTATTACTGTTGTTTTCAGAAACAGAGTCTCACTCTACCACTCAGACTAGAGTGCAGTGGTATGATCATGGCTCACTGCAGCCTCCATCTCCTGGGCTCAAGAGATCCTCCCAACTCAGCCTCCCAAGTAGCTAGAACTACAGGTGTGCATCACCATGCCTGGCTAATTTTTAAAGTTTTTTTTGTAGATACGAGGTCTCATTATGTTACCCAGGCTGGTCTCGAACTCCTGACCTCAAGCAATCCTCCCACCTCAGCCTCCCAAAGTACTGGGATTACAAGCATGAGCCACTGTGCCTGGCCCCTCAATCTTAGAAAAGGACCTATGGCAATGTTCTCTTGTCCAGCCTTTGAATGTTGATGATGTAGAAGGATGAGAAGCTAGAATAATCTGGAGACCATAAAGAGAAGGAAACAGACATTTAAAACTCCAGGATATCAGAGCAGAAAAATGGAAAAAAACTCAGTTGGGTCCTTAATGACAATATCAAGCTGGTAAATTAAACTTTTTCTTTTTTAGAGATGGGATCTCGCTATGTTGTCCAGGATGAAGTACAATGGCTATTCACAGGTGCCATCATGGTGCATTACAGCCTCAAATTCTTGGGCTCACGCAATCCTGAGTAACTGGGACTACAGGCATGCACCACCATGCCTGGCTTGTTTCGTTTTTTGAGATGGGTCTTGCTCTGTCACCCAAGCTGGAGTGCAGTGGCGTGATCGTGGCTCACTGCAGCCACGGCTCACTCCCAGACTCGAGCAATCCTCCCACTTCAGCCTCCGGAGCAGCTGGGACTATAGGCATGCACCACCACACCTGGCTAATTTTTGTTTAATTGAAGTTTCGCCATGTTGCCCAGGCTAGTCTCGAACTTCTGGGCTCAACTGATCCGCCCATCTCGGCCTCCCAAAGTTCTGGGATTACAGGCATGAGCCACTGTACCCAGCTGGCTTCTTTTTTTAAAAAAAAATCATAGTAAAATACACATAAAATTTATCATTCTAACCATTTTCAAGTATACAATTCAGTAGCATTAAGTACATTCACACTGTAGTGTAACTATCACAACTACTCATCACCTGAACTTTTTAATCTTCCCAAACTGAAACTGTACCTGTTAAACAGAGGCTCCCCAATCCCCCTGTCCCTGTAGCCCCTGGTAACCACCATTCTCCTGTCTTCTATGAATTTGTTACTCTAGGTACTTCATAGAAATAGAATTGTACAATATGTGTTCTTTTGTGTCTGCTGTTTTTTGTTGTTTTTTTTTTGAGATGGAGTTTTCGCTCTTGTTGCCCAGGCTAGAGTGCAATGGTGCAAGCTCAGCTCACTGCGACCTCCACCTCCTGAGTTCAAGCGATTCTCCTGCCTTAGCCTCCCGAGTAGCTGGGGGATTACAGGCACCTGCCACCATGCCCATCTAATTTTTTGTATTTATAGGAGTTTGAGACCTCCCGACCTCAAGTGATCCACCCGCCTCAGCCTCTCAAAGTGCTGGGATTACAGGCGTGAGCCACAGCACCCAGCCTATGTCTGCCTTTCTACTAGATGTCTTGCTATATGATTTAATAAATCCTCTCAGCCTGTTAGCCACATATGTGTTTTCTATTTTTGTAACTAATACATTCTAACTGAAATATCTAGGGATAGTGTACACAGTAGAATAGGAGAAAAGGGCAAAGGCGGAAACCTGCCTGACACACCAACATTTAAAGTAGCGGGAGCCAGGTGCGGTGGCTCACAGCTATAATCCCAGCACTTTAGGAGGCCGAGGTGGGTGGATCACCTGAGGTCAGGAATTCGAGACTTCAGCCTGGCCAACATGGTGAGACCCAATCTCTACTAAAAATACAAAATTAGCTGGGCATGGTGGGGCATTCCTATAATCTCAGCTACTCAGGAGGCAAGACTGGAGGATTGCTTGAAGTCAGGAGGTGGACGGAGGTTGCATCAAGGTGAGATTGCACCATTGCACTCCAGCCTGGGTGACAAGAGCGCAATTCCATCTCAAAAAAAAAAACAACAACAAATAAACAAAAAATAAATAGGCCGGGCGCAGTAGCTCATGCCTGTAATCCCAGCACTTTGGGAGGCCAAGACGGGTGGATCACCTGAGGTGGGGAGTTCGAGACCAGCCTGACCAACATGGAGAAACCCCGTCTCTACTAAAAGTACTAAATTAGCCGGGCATGGTGGCGCATGCCTGTAATCCCAGCTACTCCATAGGCTGAGGCAGGAGAATGGTTTGAACCCACAAGGTGGAGGTTGCTGTGAGCCAAGATCGTGCCATTGCACTCCAGCCTGGCAACAAGAGCGAAGCTCCATCTCAAAAAAAAATTAATTAAAAAAATAAATAAATAAAGTAGTGGGCAGAAAAGCAGGCCAGGAAAGAATAAGAAGCAACCAGATGGGCAGAAGGGAAATCAAGAGAGCAAGACATCATAGACACCAATGGGGATAGAACATACAAAAGAAAAGAGGGAGGATCCAAAGCTACAGTTTTGATATAAACTAAAACATATCTAACTACATAAGTCCCAATTAACTCAATTAGTGGTATTTAGGCTCAGGCCAGAATTGTTACGCCAGCTTCCCATCTAGTCAAAGAACAATCCTGGAAAAAACTCCAGGACACACAAACCTGAAGGAGGCCACAGCTGTGAAGTGAAGAAGGATCCCGAACCACCCTGTCTGATGGAGACACAAAATGCCTGGGAAGGGTCTGGCTTTTACCATGGACAACCCTCAGCAAGTGAGTCAGAACAGAGGGCAAGGTCTGTTTTAGAATCCTAGCCAGATAAAACACTGACAAGATAAAAACTAGACTCATTTGTTTATTTGGAACATACTGTGGCACTGCCCTCTACCCAAAAATTTCAGCTTGCCTTATTCTTAGAATCTGACCAGCTTACAACCACTACAGCTCCTGATATTCTATGGCTGTACCAATCCAATGCCCACCTCTACAGTCTTGGATATCCAGAACACTGTACATTCTTAATTACAAAATCACTGAAAGTCCATTAATAGCCTAGACCCCTAATAATCTTCTGCCCTTAAACTGGTCCCACTGTGCAAGTTAAGATGGAGCTGACAGTAAACTGCTTAAACAGGAAGACATGATGTGGACAAGGCCAACCATTATACAGAGGAGCCTAAGGACACAGAGGAACAGAGAACTGCCTGCCTGGGGTATAAGAGTTATCTGTGATCCCTCAGCATCCTAAACACACTTTTACTCTAGGACTTGCTGCAGTATTCACGTTTGCCTGTTTTGCTTTCCAGAGCTGGAACTGCCCAATGTGCCTCGAGTGCATTACAGGTCAGCTGGAGATACTGATCCTATCAGCCACTGGATGGCTGGGCAGGGCTTGGGGTGGCTAGAGCTCTTGGGCCAGCCATCTCAGATTTCAAGTCTCACTATTACCATTTTTTGTGTATACCATGATGGGAAAAAGGCTGGAAAGTACCTCACTAGACTGTGAGCTCTTTGCCAGCACAGACTATGCCTTTTTTTTTTTTTTTTTTTTTTTTTTTTGAGACGGAGTCTCGCTCTGTCGCCCAGGCTGGAGTGCAGTGGCCGGATCTCGGCTCACTGCAAGCTCCGCCTCCCGGGCTTACGCCATTCTCCTGCCTCAGCCTCCCGAGTAGCTGGGACCACAGGCGCCCGCCACCTCGCCCGGCTAGTTTTTTGTATTTTTTAGTAGAGACGGGGTTTCACCGTGTTCGCCAGGATGGTCTCGATCTCCTGACCTCGTGATCCACCCGTCTCAGCCTCCCAAAGTGCTGGGATTACAGGCTTGAGCCACCGCGCCCGGCCTCAGACTATGCCTTATTCATGTTTCACGTCTCCAGCATCCAGCACCAATGACTGACCTATAGCTAGTGACTGACATGCGTGTTGAGAACGGTTCTACTGAGAGTAGCAAAACACTTGTCGGGTTGAGGAAGACAGTATTCTATAGGTGGTCTCTGATCCTTTTCCCTGTATCTGACAAACTGAAGAAATGGTTTCCATGTCCTCAGAGCCCAAAGGTTCTGCTTGAAGAGGGGAGAGATCATATGAGGAGGTGTAATTATATCCCACCCCCCACTTTCCACCACCAGTAGAAAGTAACTCCACTTTTGTCCATTTTATGTATTAGAATTCAAATAAAATTTTATTTAACGTTTCACTGCTTTAAAAAAAAAAAAAAAGGACATAAACCATTGCAACAGAAAGCAAATGCTCTCCTGCATCTTAAGCTCATGCTGAAGTTTTAACATTCATGCTTGACAAACTCCTGTGCATAAGCTAATAAAAGAAGGATTATGCCAGGCTTTCAGCAGTAATGGGAGAACTAAAAGGTACCAAGAGACCTGCCACACCCAGTCATCTCAACTTTCTTCAGGAATATGGTAATAATGGTGGATCTCTAACATCTTGAGCCATTTCCTTTCTGGTCCACATGGTGTGGCAGATCCTTTGCATAAGTCCATGGCAAAGCTCTAACACATTCATAAAATCCCTACTTTAGTCAGTTCTTTACCTGACTATAACGTGAAGCCTTCGAACATCTGTGGGACTCTTTCCAAACGCTCCCCATGTCTTTTTATTATCAAATAGTTATATTAGCACTCTATCTGTATTTGCAACAGATATTGGAGTGAAGAAGGTACAGTAGACAGTTATACAGATATCACAATTTCTGGGCCATGATATTCTGAAACAGATACTCAAAAGCAGACATTTTTTAAAGATTGGACTTAATGAAAAGAGTGGACTAAATGAAGATCCTCAAATACTGACTGAGACCTAAAATAAGGGGATCTAGGAATCTAAATCCCTGACCTAGGTCACCAGGGTGCTCTTTTCTGGAAGAGTGAACCATTTTTCAGAGTCACACTGACTTTTCTAATATGAATACTATTCTTGTGCCCCCATGCCTTCACCCTACATCCAAATTGATGGTTCAGGGCCCCTGCCTTGCTCCAGCTTCACCTCCCACTCAGGCAGCAAGAGCTGTCTCTGTGATGCTGACGATGAAAAAAGATTTCGCTGCTCATAAGCCTACAACCAGCATAGAAACTCATGGTAACAATCATCCCTCTACACAAGCACCTCAGGCAGCAAGTTGTTCTTTTGTAAACCTCTTTTCCTCTAAGGCAGCCCTGAGTGTTCATATTATTAGTATTATGATAATGGATTATTAATAGCAGCTAACAGCTATTTGGTACTTACTATATGCTTTGTACAATACCAGGCGTTTTACATTTATCTCATTTAATTCTACTGACAACCAAAAAAATAGTAATTCTCTTGAAAACCATGTATCATTACCTTCTTTACAGAAGCAATTTTATAAGGAACATGCACTGGTAATTCGCAGAAGCAGGATCTGAATCTAATTTTGTCTGATTCCAAGATCCACTCTTAATTACTATACCATTCTGCCTCTAAATTTACCTCAACAAAAATGGTGAGGAGAGGTCAGGCATGGTGGTTCATGCCTGTAATCTCAGCACTTTGGGAGGCCAAGGTGGGAGGATATAGGAGCGAGACCAGCCCTAGCAACATAGTGAGATCTCTACAAAAAGTAAAAAAAATTCGCTGGGCATGGTGGTGCTCGCATGTGGTCCCAGCTACTTGGGAAGCTGAAGTGCAGGATGGCTTGAGCCCAGCTTGAGGCTGCAGTGAGTTATGATCACATCACTACTCTCCAGCCTGGCTGGATAAAAATAAAGGTATATAGGGAAGCAGATTCTACAATTTCCTTCGGTTACATAGTCAGCTTTAACTGACCTGGTTTTAAAGTTCCTCCTTCTAACCAATAAATCTCACCCTCTATCCTGAGTTCACTTCCTCTTCTTATGACTCTAGTGTAAAAGAGTAGTGTGGATGAACACATGCTACAATATGACTCTTTGTGCGATTTCACTCACTTCCACTCTTTCCAGTCTGCTGTGTGCTCTCCTTTTATACTTGCATTCAGTACAATAGCAGCTACCATTCACTGGTACCAATTCTGTGCCAGACACCACACATATACATACATACATTGGTCCCTCTTCCAAACTCCAGGATCCCAATTCATATATAACCTTTGAAAGACTTAGGTCTGATGGAGAGACCCCTTTTCCCACAATGGGGAAGCAGGAAATCTGGGACTGCAGATAATGACTCTGTGTTCTAGTAATATTTCTCTTTTTGGGTCTTAGTTTCCATTATCTATGCCTATTCTGTGCCTCTTAGGAAGGCAGAGACACCAAAACTTCTTAATTACAAAGGCTAAGGGTCTTTGTACCCTTGCTAAGCTATCTCCAGGTACTTCTGCTGACAGCCAAGCCATCTCTTGCCCTTTCCTTAAACTACAGTTAGAAAGCTATCCATTCACATTCTATGTGAATACATTCTAAGTTCATTATGGGTACCTACTGTTTGCATGGGCATTGTGGAAGAGGAGATGAAATCCAGTTCCTGCAGTCAAAAAGCTTCTAGTTTCTTTGGAAAAGCAAGATAGACAACTATAAAACTTCTAACTATGCAAGGTAATAATTCCATGCTGGGAAACAGGACGCATGTGAATATGTGATACATGGGAGCCCTTCCAAGGTCAATCATTCATTCTGTCAAAAGCTGAACCTTAATGGATTAGTTTTCTTCTTAGAATGAACTTTTATAGACATGTTTTTCAAACTCAAGTCCAATGGGCTATGATAATCCACTGTCCCATAACACTGTCCCATGTCCCAAGTCATGGCAAGTGAAGACATCTAACCCAACAAGAAGCCCAAGACAAAATGGCAGCAAAGACTGTTACTACCTACCTGATTGAGGACAGGCAAGGAGGCATGCAGCCACTAGATTCTGTCCTGTTGCACTGACCCAAGCAATCAGACTCTTGCAGCACATCTCCCAATAAAACTTTCATGCCATAGACCAGGGGTGACCCAATCCAACAACAGCAGAGACAGGTTTTAGGTTACATTTCTCCCTCACCAGGATGGCCTTACTATTTCTTCTCACTCCTGATCACATACCACAATCCTCCACCTCCACCACCACATTCCTCCTGGCCTGGAAAGATGTAGACCCGCCTTAATGCAATCAAGAAGGGAATTCCCCAAAAATAACAGCTACCACCTAGCTAATCAAGTGGCCCGTTTTAACAGGAACTCCACCTCCCCAACTCCCCCTCTTCCCCTCAAACGATTCGCGTAAGCCAGGGCTCCATTTTCTGTTCCGGGAATCCTGGTACTTCCTAAAGAAAGCAAGCGGATTGGAAGACACAAACTCAGGGCCAGTGACAAGATGCTCCCTCCTCCTGTGAGACCGCCCCCGCTCCGCCTGGGGAGGAAGGCCCCACCTCTCTTCTCCTAGGAAGATCAGATCCCCCTCCCCCTTCTCCTGCCTCCTCTCCACCCTCTCCCCACCTGCTGCCCTCTTCCCAACCTGCGGTTCCCTAGACTCCAAAGCGCAACCTCTATCAGAATAGCGCCCATGTGGTACACCAGCAGCCTGCCCTGTTGGCTAACCCCCAACCCCCCTACGCACCCCTGCCCTATGATGGGGGAGGGGGTGTAACCACAGCAAGGCTTCTCTCCGGTCTCCTATTGCTAAGGTGGGGGAGGGAGAGGGAGTAGAAGAAAGCAGCATTCCCTAGCCCTTTAACAGAAAAGATACAAACAGCCATCACTGCCCCCGCATTACCTCTCCTCGGACGGTTTTCCTCCCCCTCAACAGCCCACCTCCTGCAGGCGACAACCTAACTGCAGCCCAGGTCGCCCCCTTGTGCGAGGCGGAGGACAAATCCGTGTGCGCCCCCCACCCCCACCCCAGCTCCGCGTCCTTCAAATGCGGGGGCAGGCGTAAAGCTGGCTCGACGCCCCCTCTTTGAGTTTTCGGGTGCGAAGGATACCACCGCCCCACGCCAAGCAGTGCCGGGCTGGGCCCGGGAGGCGCTCTATCTCCTCAGCCCTCACCCTGACCAAGCCTCTTCTCTACCAGGACCCGCCTTCCCTTCCCAGCCTCTCACCTGTTCCTGCTATCAGCTGCGCCGCTGCGGCCGCCGCCTCCGCCCCGCAGGTTCCGCTCCGCTCCCTCCGGCTCCCCAAGCCGACTTCAGCCCGGCCGCTGCCCTGGCCCGCTCCCCAGCTCCCTCCTTCCTTCCCTCCACCTAGCACCGGAAGCCGCGACGGCTACTGGAGCTGTGCGGCGTACCCCCACCCCCAGCCCGGGATACTTCCCACCTCCCCGATCGCGCGAGAGCTGCGCGGTAGCAAGCGGCAGTTCTCGCGAGACCCATCACCATGGCAGCGGCTGCAGCACAGGCAGCCGGGCGCTGGAGCTGGAGTCTGGGCGGAGGCCGGTGTGGGGGCTGTGGGCGGCGGAGGCGGGAGCCGGGAATGGGGATGAGACAGTGAGGACTGAGGTGAGAATCCCACGCTCCTGGGTTGTGCCTGGAATTTAAGGACTGAGGCGGCAAGTTGGCTGCGTTGGAGACGGGCTGGGCTGAGGGGCCCAGGGGCTCCTCGGGCAAAGGCAGCATCGGGATATGGGTGAACGAACAGTTGTTTCTGTGGTCTGCCTTAGCCAGGCAGACCATCTTTATTTCTTAATCTGGGCTAACTGCAATCCCCTGAGATCCCTCACTGCACCATTGCTGTTGCTCACTATTCCTAAGACTAGATTACTCTGGGGTCTGAATCAAGAGATCCTTTCCCATAAGGAAGAGGAAGGAGAGTGATAAACTTAAGAGGCTGAAGGAAAACAGCTGGACTCTGGGCCAGTTAAGAAGTTGGAACTTGAAAGACAGAGAGTAGAAGCCTAATATTCAGAAGTGTGGTTTGAGGAAGTGTGCCTAGATGAGTAGGGATTTTAGTATCCCAAGGAAAGGTGAAGGACTTTGCACCCGTATTTCTTGCTTCCTACCTACCCCTACTTCCCTCACACTCCGTTTTGCACCTCTAGATATGCAGAACTGCCTTGAAACTATCATAGCTGTGATAGAAGGGCACTAATAATGCTAAGGACAGAAGATTCCTTTTTTTTTTTTTTCTTTTTTGAGACGGAATCTCGCTCTGTCGCCCAGGCTGGAGTGCAATGGCACCATCTCGGCTCACTGCAACCTCTGCCTCCCGGGTTCAAGCGATTCTCCTGCCTCAGCCTCCTGAGTAGGTGAGATTACAGGCGTGAGCCACCGCGCCCGGCCAATAGAAGGTTCTCTAAGTGCCCTCTCTTCTCATTTACAGCAGTATAAGAGAACGAACACATGGCTCTTCCCTAAGGCTTGAGCCAAAATTGTTGCTCTTATGAATTTATTGCCTTGGTTGGTTTTGTTTGTTTTCTTGCTTCCAAGAAGAACTAAGCTGGGGCAGGCCCTGTGTTCACACTTGTAATCCCAGCACTTTGGCAGACTGAAGTGGGCAGATCACTTAAGGTCAGGAGTTTGAGACCATCCTGGCCAATGTGGTGAAACCCTGTCTCTACCAGAAAATACAAAAATTAGCTGGGCATGGTGGCACACACCTGTAATCCCAGCTACTTGCACTGAGGCCAGAGAGTCACTTGAACCTGGGAGGCGGAGGTTGCAGTGAGCCGGAGGTTGCAGTGAGCCGGGATCATACCACTGCACTCCAGCCTAGGTGACAGAGCAAGACTCTGTCTCAAAAAAACAACAACAAAAAAAGCTGGTAGATGCCATATACATCGATCTCCTTGTCCTCATCAATCCCTGGTGTATGCACTTACCAGTCCCTTAACTCAGTCTGTTTTCTCTCTTATGTTAACCTGATAACATGACCCTAGAATGTCAAGCCAAGGGGACCTTAATTTAAGATGGTAAGGGATGAGATGCATAACAAGGAACCTGTTTATAACAAGGAATTATATGTCCTGGGCACTGCTGTTAAGGGCCATTGCTCTGCTAATCTCTGTGGGGGTTTTGTTTTGTTTTGTTGTGTTTTTTTGAGATGGAGTCTCACTCTATCACCCAGGCTGGAGTGCAGTGGCACAATCTTGGCTCACTGCAACCTCTGCCTCCCAGATTCAAGCGATTCTCCTGCCTCAGCCTCCCGAGTAACTGGGACTACACGTGTGTGCCACCATGCCCGGCCACGTTTTTGTATTTTTAGTAGAGACAGGGTTTCACTGTGTTAGCCAGGATGGTCTCCATCTCCTGACCTCGTGATCCACCCACCTCGGCCTCCCAAAGTGCTGGGATCATAAGCGTGAGCCACATCTCTGTGTTTTTTTAAGATGCAGGGTCTCACTATGTTGCCCAGGCTGGAGTGCAGTGGCTATTCGCAGGAGCGATCATAGCACACTACAGTCTTGAATTCCTGGGTTCAAGTGATCCTCCTTCTCAGCCTCCTGAATAGCTGGGACTATAGACATGTGCCACTGTGCTGGGCAGTTCTGTGGTGTGGGTTTTTGTTGGTGGTTTTGTTTGTTTGTTTTTGCTTTTTTTTTCTTTTTTTTTTTTTTTTCTGTTTTTGAAACTGGGTCTTGGCCAGGTGGGGTAGCTCAAGCCTGTAATCCCAGCACTTTGGGAGGCCGAGGCAGGTGGATCACAAGGTCAGGAGATCGAGACCATCCTTGCTAACACGGTGAAACCCCGTCTCTACTAAAAATACAAAAAATTAGGCAGGCATGGTGGTGGGCGCTTGTAATCCCAGCTACTCGGGAAGCTGAGGCAGGAGAATGGCGTGAACCCGGGAAGTGGAGCTTGCAGTGAGCCGAGATCGCGCCACGGCACTCCAGCCTGGGCAACAGAGTGAGACTCCATCTCAAAAAAAAAGAAATTGGGTCTTGCTGTGTTGCTGAGGCTGGAGTACAGTGGCGCAGTCGGCTCACTGCAGCCTCAACCTCCTGGGCTCAAATGATCCTTACCACCTCAGCCTCCCAAGTAGCTAGGACTACAGGTGCACGCCACCATGCCTGGCTAATTTTTTTTTTTTTTTTTGAGACAGTTTTGCTCTTGTTGCCCAGGCTGGAGTGCGGTGGCACAATCTTAGCTCACCGCAACCCTTGCCTCCTGGGTTCAGGCAACTCTCCTGTCTTAGCCTCCCAAGTAGCTGGGATTGCAGGCATGTGCCACCATGCCCGGCTAATTTTTATATTTTAGTAGAGACAGGGTTTCACTATGCTGGTCAGGCTGGTCTTGAACTCCTGACCTCAGGTGATCCACCCGCCTTGGCCTCCCAAAGTGCTGGGATTACAGGTGTGAGCCACCATGCCCAGTCACCCAGCTAATTTTTATGCTATTTGTAGAGACAGGTTTTGCCATGTTGCCCAGGCCAAACTCATGAGCTCAAGCAGTCCTCCCAAAGTGCTAGGATTATAGGCATGAGCCACTGCGCTTAGCCCAGCTCTGTGTTTTTAAGGGCAAAAGACACCTCCAGTATTTTGTTGTTGTTGTTTATGTCAAATGGATAGTGTGCCAATGTAACAAGGTTTGAGGGTGACACATCTCACATGTGTGTGAACACCCAGTCATTATGCTTATGAACTACAAAAGGATCTTCCTCCAGTATTATTACTCCTAGAGTGGGTCTTTTGATATTTCCATGTGATTACTCTTGCATTTCTTTCTCTAGAAATTTCTAGTAACACTCAGCCAGGTTATCCCACCACACTGTCCACCAAAACTATGCTTTATAAAACCTCCCTAGTGCCCTTACCACATGCACATGCCTTGTGGAACTCGGACAAGGAGGTGGAACCTGTTGATATTCCTGCCCAGTGCTTCAGATCTTCTCAAGGTTGTATCCCCAGTGCAACAGAAGGATGGAAATGGTGACAGTCTAATGTAGTAAGCAGCAGGTACCATGGTATGTTAGTCAGGACTGATTAATGGAACTAGAGAATCTCCCAGCACTTCTGTCCTTCACCTGTCTGGAGTCTGAAGAAGAAAGTGTCTGTTGCAGCATCAGAGTGGGCTGCCCATGGAGCAAACAGGAGCAGAGATAGGAGGAGTGCTGCCCAGCTGGCAATTAGCTGGCCACTGCCCCCTGCAACTTCCCAACCACTTGGTAAAGGCCAGCAGGAGTAGAACTCATCTAGAGCTGAAGAGGGACAAGAGGCCCGCCTTACAGTTCATCAACCTTTCTCCCTCCCTCTGGCTGCCATTGGAGCTTAGTAAAAGCTGAAATTGTAGCCACCAACTCTGTGGGTTGCATACTCCAACCCTGTCACTGACCCCAGGCCTGGGTCTGAGCCCAGCGCATGTGCTAAGAGCAGGGCTAGGAAGTGGCGAAGGAGTGTGTTGGCCTTGCTGACAAAATCCATTTGGAATTTGTCAAGGCTGTGGTTTGGGGCTTAAGTCTGCCACAGTGTGTATCTGATGAAAGAAGAGGGAATGCTAGAAAGGAAAGAAGGACCCAAAGTACAAAGGAAGGAAACAGGAAAAAGCTGAAATAATCATGCTGTGACTCTGTTAGAGATTCTCCTTTCTCGTCCTGAGTGTGAGAAATTCTGAGTATAAATATTCTTTATCATTATTCTCTTATATCCTATGCCCATTCTAAGTGCATCCCCTCTTCCTTCCACACACACTAGGTTCAGTAAGTGCCTGAAGTAAGGATGGGATTTCTTCTGTCTCCATCAAATTTCCAAACCCAGAATTCTCAATGCTCAAGTGGAAATCCAGGACATAAAATTTGGCCATAAAGTTCTGCCCTAGAGCCCAGTGTGGTGACTGAAGCCTGTAAATCCCAACACTCTGAGAGGCTGAGGCTGGAAGATCACTTGAGTCAAGGAGTTCAGGGCTGCAGTGATCTTGCCACTGCATTCCAGCCTGAGTAACAGAGCAAGACACTGACTCTAAATTTAAAAAGAAGTACTGGCTGAACACATTGGCTCACACCTGTAATCCCAATACTTTGGGAGACCAAGGCAAGAGGATTGCTTGGGTCCAAGGGCTTGAGACCAGCCTGGGCAACATAGCAAGACTCTTATCTCTTAAAAACAAGACGAAAAACAAACAAAACTGTCGACCAGGTACAGTGGCTCACACCTGTAATCCCAGCACTTTAGGAGGCAGAGGAGGGCTGATAGCTTGAGTCCAGGAGTTCAAGACCAGCCTGGACGACATAGCGAAACCCCATCTCTACTAAAAATACAAACATTATCTGGGCCTGGTGGTGCACGCCTGTATTCCCAGCTACTCAGAAGGTTGAGGCAAGAGGATCGGTTGAGCCCAGGAGGTGGAGGTTGCAGTAAGCCAAGATCATGCTACTGCACTCCAGCCTGGGTGACAGAGAGAGACCCTAAGACCCTGTCTCAAAAAAAAAAAAAAAAAAAAAAGTACTGCCCTAACTTAATACTCCTCAATGTCCTCGCTACCTTGGTGCTACTCTCATTTCATCTGATTTTGAGGGTACTTTGGATAGCAGAAGTGTCTGTTGTCTAGAGAAGTGGAGAGAACTATTTCTACATTCTCTGGCCAAAGAAACAACCTGTTAGAGTCAGCATCTGGCAGCCGCATAAAGTGTACGGTCATTTGTGAAGTTCTAAATGTGTGATGCATATTCCTTTTCTGCATTGAATCTTAGAAAGATAACAGTTTAGGCCAGGCTTGGTGGTTGACGCCTGTAATCCCAGCACTTTGGGAGGCCAAGGCGGATGGATCACCTGAGGTCAGGAGTTTGAGACCAGCCTGGCCAACATGGCAAAACCCTGTCTCTACTAAACAATACAAAAATTAGCTCGGTGTGGTGGCCGGCACCTGTAATCCCAGCTACTCAGGAGGCTGAGAATCGCTTGAACCTGGGAGGCAGAAGTTGCAGTGAGCCGAGATTGAGCTATTACACTCAGCCTGGAAGACAGAGCAAGACACCATCTGAAAAAAAGAAAGAAAGAAAGATAACAGTTTATTTATTTATTTATTTTTTTATTTTGTGAGACGGAATCTCGCTCTGTCACCCAGGCTGGAGTGCAGTGGCGCGACCTTGGCTCATTGCAAGCTCCGCCTCCTGGGTTCACACCATTCTCCTGCCTCAGCCTCCCGAGTAGCTGGGACCACAGGCGCCCGCCACCACGCCCAGCTAATTTTTTTTGTGTATTTTTAGTACAGACAGGGTTTCACCGTGTTAGCCAAGATGGTCTTGATCTCCTGACCTCGTGATCCACCTGCCTCGGCCTCCCAAAGTGCTGGGATTACAGGCGTGAGCCACTGTGCCCGGCCCGATAACAGTTTGTTTTCAAAGATGTTGGGCTAGGGCCAGGCACAGTGGCTCATGCCTGTAATCCTAGCACTTTGGGAGACTGAGGCGGGCGGATCACCTGAGGTCAGGAGTTTGAGACCAGCCTGGCCAACATGGTGAAACACAATCTCTACTAAAAATAGAAAAATTAGCCAGGTGTGGTGGCACGCATCTGTAGTCCCAGCTACTTGGGAGGCTGAGGCAGGAGAATCGCTTGAACCAGACAGGTGGAAGTTGCAGTGAGCCAAGATTGCATCATTGCACTCCAGCCTAGGCAACAAGAGTGAAACTCCATCTCAAAAATAAATAAATAAATAAATAAAAATAAATCCTTTTCTGTTTAGTTGAGGTTATCTCTTAAAAGATAAAAAAGATTATTTTACTAAGATGAAATACAAAAGAGCTCTAAATGAGGAAGGTCATGGGAGGCTGAGATGGGCAGATCGCTTAAGGTCAGGAGTTCAAGACCAGCCTGGGCAACATGGTGAAACCCTCTCTCTACAAAAAAATACACACACACACACAAAATTAGCCAGGCATGGTGGCGTGTGTCTGTAGTCCCAGATACTTGGGAGGCTGAGGTGGAAGGATTGCTTGAGCCCAAGAAGTGGAGTTTGCAGTGAGCCAAGATCACGTTACTGCACTCCAGCCAAGGCAACAGAGCAAGATCCTGTCTCAAAAAAATAATAATAAATAGGCCAGGCACAGTGGTTCATGCCTGTAATCCCAGCACTTTGGGAGGCGAAGGCGTGTGGGTCACTTGAGGCAAGGAGTTTGAGACCAGCCTGGCCAACCAACATGGCGAAAACCCATCTCTACTAAAATACAAATACTAAAAATACAAAACTTACCATACATTACCATGTATGGTAATGCATACCTGTAATCCCAGCTACTCGGGAGACTGAGGCACAAGGATCGCTTGAACCCAGGAGGAGGAGGTTGCAGTGAGCCAAGATCGCACCATTGCACTCCATCCTGGGTAACAAAGTGAGACCCTGTTTCAGTCAAATAAATAAGGACAAAAAAAAAAAAAAATTGCAGATAATTCCATGAGAGAACATGGCTGGTTTTGCTACTTTCCAGAGGGAAAAACTCCCATTTCAAGCATATAAATCTCTTTTATACATTTCCCATCAGTCTTGCATCTATATCCCAAGTTCACTCCTTTGGAACCAGAGAAAAAGTACCTGTTCTTTTGGGTCAAAGTTCAGTGTCGAGATACATTTAGGACTGAAAAACTCCAGAATGAAGGCAACCTCGTGGTCTAGAACAAGGGTCAACGAACTGCAGCTAGGGGACCAAATTTGGTCTTGCAGCCCCTTTCTGTGAATGAAGTTTTTGGGACACGGCCATGCTCATTCATTTATGTGTGGTCTATGGCTGCTGTTGATCTATAACAGCAGAGTTGAGTAATTGTGGCAGAGTTGAATAGTTGGGACAAAGATCACAAGTGTAATATATTTACTATCTAACCCTTTACAGTAAAAAACAAAAAAAAATGCCAGCCCTTGTTTCAAGGTGAAATCTGGAGCTGAGGCACATAGAGAGTCAATAGGGCCTACATCTGGAACTGTAGCCCTTCCCACATAGGAGTCCTTCCTGGTTTTACAAAGGAAAAGTTGCCAACAAAGTCACTGAGATTCATTTCAAATCCTTTGTGGAACTCAGCAGGATATACATAAAGTCATTGAGTGTAGGAAGGTAGGAGAATTAACCTAGAAAAGAAGCTATGGACTGGGATCCCAAGTGTGGGTACATACATCACCATCTGCATCCAGTCCGGTAACTTAATTTATTTTCGTTTCAAACAGGAACCAAGAACAAGTCTAAGTACAATAAATTATCCATTCCCACCCTTCCTGCTGAAGAAGGAAAAAGAGGCTCCAAGAGTCATGGGAAAACCCCTTCCTTTGGAGGGTCCCCATTAACATCTGAATGGAAGGAGACAACTTCCCTAAGGGCCTGGACAGACAACTCTGAGGATTCAGGGGAGAGTGCCCCTCAGCACTCTGTCCCCTTCCCAAGAAAAACCTCTCTACCACTGTCTCCCATTATCCCACAAGAGGGAGCCCAGGCTGCAGTAGAGGAGTTTGGGGATAGTATACATGAATGGGTGATCTCTTTCTAGATACAGATCTTATGGCTCCAAACAGTGCCTGGGGTTATCCAAGGGAGAGGAGTGGTGAAACTATAGGGAGTCCCCAGCCAAAAGGAGTATGAATCAGGGTTAAAGGGGCTCTGAAGTTGAGAAGTGGGAGGAGCAATACAGTGCATTTCATCTTAGACCATTCAGGTGTCTAAGGAGCAGAAGAGGGGTGGCAGCTTCCCCTCAAGACCCTCCAATTGTTGGGGAGAAGGCTACACATCCCAGAGTCCACCTGACCCCCACCACCCCTAAAGCTGTTTCCAGGTAGATACTTTAAGCTTCCAGGGACCAAGATTGACCTTGGAAGGAAATCAGGGCAAATTCCCCAGCCGCAAGGTGAGGCTGACCCTCACTTACACACATTCACCCACTGTGTAACCTTGCACTCATCACACAGCACATAGCAGCACCAGTGGAAGCGGCAATGGCAGCGCTCAACTCGTGTCTGCCGGAGCACGTTGTGCCCACGGCCACAGCACAGGCTGCCACAGCCATCCAACAGGTGGCTGGTCTTGTTGCAGGCCCGGCCCCTTGTCCCTGGGGAGCCCATAGTGGGGTCTCGCTCACAGAAGTCAGGAGACTTCTCAAAGTAGACCAGCTCTCCTGAGAGGCGACGGGGACGCAGACGGGGCTGGAAGGCTCCAGAATTGCGGTTGTGGGTATCGATGAAGATGGCCCGGCCCAGCCGCTCCCTCAACGCCGCCCCCACTGCCCGGAACTCTGGGGCCGCCCTCCAGCATGTCTTGAACTGGCAGCTGCCTGACGTGCCATGACACTTGCATTTCCGCTTCAGGTTTTCAGTTACCACCTAGAGCATCAGGGAGAGAAGAGGTGAAGCGGAGGGCAGCAAATGGACAGAACACAGAGGCACAGCAGAGGGAAGGGAACAGAGAACACAGAGAGGGACAAATGGAGGCAAGAATAACGTGGCATATCAGAATAGAAAGGACATTGCAGTTAACTAATAGCCAACTCCCTCATTTTATGATGACAGAATTGAGGCTAGAGCGGTGTGATTTGTCCGTCTTCCATCAACAGCTGGTAATAGAGCCAAGACTCAACTCTAGTTGTCCTGACACCCAATCCAGTGCTCTTTCCATTGTAAGCACTTATAAAATTGGGAGTCTGGCCCACAGCATGCCTAAATTCTGTAGGGAAGGCAGCTGTAATAATAGCTACTATGTAGTGAGCCAAGGATGAGGCACTATGCTGGGTATACCATTTGCTAGATCAGTCTGGTTTTTTGTTTGTTTGTTTTTGTTTTTTGAGATGGAGCCTTGCTCTCGTCGCCCAGGCTGAAGTGCAGCCATCTCGGCTCACTGCAACCTCCGCCTCCCAGGTTCAAGCGATTCTCCTGCCTCAGCCTCCTGAGTAGCTGGGATTACAGGTGCCGGCCACCATGCCTGGCTAAGTTTTGGCCCTTTTTTTTTGAGATGGAGTCTCGCTCTGTCGCCCAGGCTGGAGTGCAGTGGCACAAGCTAGGCTCACTGCAACCTCCGCCTCCCGGGTTCAAGCGATTCTCCTGCTTCAGTCTCCCCAGTAGCTGGGACTACAGGCACATGCCACCATGCCCGGCTAATTTTTTGTATTTTTAATAGAGACGAGGTTTCCCGTGTTAGCCAGGATGGTCTCGATCTCCTGACCTCGTGATCTGCCCGCCTCAGCCTCCCAAAGTGCTGGGATTACAGGCGTGAGCCACCGCACCCCACCTAATTTTTGTACTTTATTAGAGATTGGGTTTCTCCACCTTGGCCAGGGTGGTCTCGAACTCTTGACCTCAGGTGATCTGCCCACCTCAGCCTCCCAAAGTGCTGGGATTACAGGCATGAGCCACCGCGCCCGGCCCAGTCTGTTTTTATATATAATTTTTTAAAATATAGAGATGGGGTCAACTACATTGCTCAGGCTGTTCTTGAACTCCTGGCCTCAAGCAATCCTCCCCCCTCAGCCTCCAAAAGTGCTGAAATTATAGGCGTGAGCCACCACACTGGCCTGCTAGCTCAGTCTTAATAACATTGTAAGGTAAGTATCATTAGATTCTTTACAGATATAAAACTGAGGCTGGGTGACTTGCTGATGGTGTCAGTCACTCATCACACTTTATCCTATTATTCCCCTGTGCCTCTCAAACTCTAACCAGGCCTCAAAAGCTGGGGAGACCCAGGACAAGATGTACACACATACCTGGCGCCCTACCCTGTTGTTGTGGATTCGCATTCGTGCCTGGATGTCCCGGGGAGCTTCCCTGGAATCCAAGAAATCCCGAGAGAACTTCTCTCCAAAGTCCATGTCATGGTTACAGCCACCCCATTCCCATGTGTCCTGGGGGCCAGGGCTGGAGCCTGAGCCAGGGCCAGGGCTGGGCAGAGAGTGGGGGAAACTCTTGCCTCGGGACAGTGCCTGCAGCTGCAGCAGTTTGGCCCTCAGCCGATCCTGCTCACCACTGCCCTTCCAGCCACAGCCACAGCTCACCAGCTTGCCCAGGCTGCAGGCAGTGGCTACTGCGTGCATGACCCCAGCAGCCAGCATGGAGAAGGAAAAAGCACTTTCTCGGAAACCTGGGGATGAGAAGGTTGTGATGGTGGAGGTAAGGTTGACAGGCAGATGAGAGTGTGGAGGCAGAAAGAAATAAACAGCCCCCCTCCAACTCCAGAAATTCCTAACTGAATCCTGACCCTGCCATTTACCAGCTGAGTGATTTGGAGGAAAGTCATGGGACAAGGAAGGGTACAGAAAGCACAGAGCCTCAACTTCTTCATTTCTAAAGGGAGGTGCGAGACGATGGGTCAAGATGATCTCTGAGGCCCATTCTCATTCTGTAAGTCGGTGATTTTCAGGTGTAGATGAAAGAGCTAGCCCAGAGGAGTTGGGAGATGACTAAGAGGGAGTCCCTGAGGTCTTTGAAGATGTGTACAACGGAGTTCTACATCTGAAAGCCTTAGAAATTCCCCCAACCCTGCAGGGAGCTTGGGTGAGGTGGCAGCAGAGCCTTTGTGGTTCTGTTTTTTTTTTTTTTTTAATTTCACTTCAGGGTTAGTCAGTCTTTTAACCAACCTACCTTCCACCACCCTAGCACCCCCAAAGCACTGGAGCTATGGAGCTGCCCTTCCGCTTCCCAGGATGTAGTTTTATATTTGCCCTTCAAGACTGCCCTTTTAATGTTTATCCTAACCTGCTATTACCCTATAAAACACTGAGAGGAGGAGAGAGGTGGGGGAGTGATTTTCCCTAAGGCCCTCTTAAAAGGTTGGCTTCTTTGTTATGTTTTGGGGGTCACAGAAGCTCAGGATGCCAAGCCTTTCCCAGACTTAAATAAACATGCTTACCATTTAGGTGTCCAAGCCTTGCCCTACACCAGGCCCTGTGGGGAAGGAGGGGGACCCTCACTTCATTTTAGGCAGGGGCTCTCCGGAGCCCTGAGAAGATGAGAGACAGCACCCTCTTAGAGACCAGGCCTCTCCTACCCCAGGATCCAGGGCTCCTGGGCCAGCCTTCTGATCCCCCAACTCCAACCCTCCAGGGGTGAAGCTGTTTGCACAAGTCTTGGGAATTCCCCTGCAGATGGCAGCTGCCTATTAACCCCATAGTCCCCAGAGCACTGCCCCCATCTCTGGGCTGAGCCCCCATGGGTCTTTACACCTCAGGGAGTGAACTCCAGCAGGGAATGGGGAGAGGCAGCCATGCCTCCCAGACCAGGCCAGCAGTGACCTGTTCTCTGCCTCTCCAGCCGTTCTTCACCTGCTCAGGTGAGCAACACCTGGAGCCCCCACAGCACAGAGGAGGGGACTGGCTCCCCAGCTTCAAAGTCATCAGGGTCTTTGTTCCCAGCTTTGGCTCCTGGGAACCCCAGCAATTAGGGGAGCAGATTTAACCCTTAAACGGTTGGGGGCGTCACTCCACCCCCGCTGAGACACTGGGGACACCAGCCTGGGCTTGTCCAGCCAAGATGGGGGGAGAGAAAATAGGAGAGGCAATAGGGGGCCGTTTGAAGCTTCCAGGACTGGGGGCATCTCTTGCTCACAGGTGCAACCCAGATTAAGCTGGGCGGAGGCAGGAAAGGGGGGCCCTAGGGTAGGAGAGCAGGGACCCAGCTGCCTCGCCGGCAGCACGCAGGTGGAAGTTAGGCGCACAGGGCCCCAGACGAGTGGCCAGACCTGGCTCAGAGCGGGTCTGAGGGGGGAGGGGGGAATTCCAGGAGAGGCCCCTCCCGAAGCAGCGAACCCGTTCCTTCCCGCCTCCGCGCGCCTCGGTCCGCCCCCCACCCTCTAGCCTCCGCGGCAGCGCCTACCCGCCCAGCCAGGCTCACCGCGCTTGAGGATGGCGCTGTGGTGCGGCAGGCGGCCACCGCCCTCGAGCGCTGAGCAGTTCCAGCGCTGGTCGCGCAGCTGGTGCTGACACTCGTGGACCGCGATGTGCAGACCCTGAAGCGCCGACGCCGTCACGTCGGGGTTGCGCAGGCACAGGCCTAGCTGCCGCTTGCTCAGGCCGGACAGCGTCAAGCACACGGTGTTGGCCGTCAGCGGCGGCTCGCCAGGCAACTTCAGGCCCAGAATCTCATTGCTTAGAGCCCTGGGAACCAAGAAGGCGTCTGGGGTCTGCGGTCCAGACCCCTCCAACTCTCCCCACCCCTGGTCGGTGCTTCTGGGGCCTGGGAGACAAGGTGAACTGCTCACCGACTGCACAACGCCAGGAACAGGAGACCCGCGAGGCCCGAGGGCGGAGGCCGCGGCCGGGGCTCCTCCAGCATGTCGAAGCCCGGAGGCTCCGGTGGGCAGATCGATCAGGACCTGAGGGACGAGAAGACTTGATGCGGGTTCAGGAATAGGGCGGCTCGCCTGGAGAACCAAGTGATGCCCTCCTTCGGGCTCCTAAACCACCGGTGCCACCCTACTGACCCTTCTCATTCCTCCTCAAACAAGAAGAATCACCCCTTGATTCCCAGAGTCCCTGAGGCTTGGAGGTCTTAAAGAAGAAGAGTCCAGGAGTTGTCCCAGCTCAGGACTCAAGTGAGCACCCCTGGAACCCTGCCCAATCAGACACAACGCCCAGCACACAGACACACACTCACATACAAACTCAGACACACAGACTCACAAACACTTACCCCACAACCTCGTCTACTGCTCCCTTTTCCAGGGCCCCACGACTAGCTTCGCCGCCCTCACAGGGCTAGAGAGAGGGATAGGGAGGAGGTTCCCCACCACCTAAGGGGGTGTCACTTCCAGGTGTCATCAAGGGCAAGCAGGCTCCATGAGAAAGGTCCAAGAATGAGTTCCCCACCCACACTGCCTCCTCCCTGAGCAGCAAGGAAAGAGGAGAGGCTCCAGGTGCAGGAAAGATGGGGAGGCGAGCCTGGCTCTCTCCTAGAAGGTACTGTGGCGCAGACTGAGTCCTCTTCCCTATCCCCCACCTTGCCTAACTACAAGCTCCCCTCCTCCATAGGCACCCGTCTGGTCCTCACCCCTTGGCTCTCACATTCATTGCTTTCTAAATCTGGGGGCACTCCTTTATTCTCTCTGTCTTTATTGCTAGCAATATCTCTGGCTCTCTGTGTCTCTGTGCTTCTGTGGGTGGATGCGTGTCTGTCTGTCTGACTACACACGTGCCTGTCTCTTCCCTGTGTGCACGTCCCTGCCCTCCCTGCTTTCCCAGGTCTAATTACCTCCAGTGGTTTGGGTGCGGGGTCCGGGACGGGCACGGTTGAGTTGCCTGGGCTTCACTAGTGCTGCTTAAACCGTGGGGAGACTGCGTTGGGTTCTGTCCCCTTGTCAGAGCCGCATTCTTCCAGGGCTGGGCCACTCCTCTTCACCGCTTCCCCAGCGCCGCCACGGCCGCGGGGAGGAAGGGAGGGAGGAAGGGAGGGAGTGATCCAGAGAGCTAGCAAGCCTGCGAGCAAAGGACTGAGGGCTCTGGCTTTGCTGGCGCGGAGCTCACGGTGGCTCTGCCGGGCTGACAGAGCTGCGGCCCCTCCCCGAGCCTGGGGCTTCCCCACCCTACTCTCCACTCCCAGCCTTGACCAGGCAAATGCAGCCGCTCCCCCTCCTCGCAGCGCGCTCGCGCACTCACACACACACACACACACACACACACACCCCCACACACACACCCACCCCCTCTCCCCCGATGCCTGGGTTCAGGCTTGGCCCTACTGAAGAAGGAGGTGGCCAGAGTTCCTCTCACCTGCTCTGGGGTCGCCAAGGCTGCAGGGAGGGTGTAGTAACCTTCCTAGGGAGCCAGAACGGGACCAAAGTGGCCACATCTTTCATCACTTCTCTTTGAGTCAGTTTCTCCACCAAGATCAGGGTGGCTGGAAAGTGCCTTTGACAAGATGAGGATGGAGCCGGACAGTCTTTGGGCTTCTCGGTGTGGGACAGTCACATGTGGCACCCACAGCCTGAGCGCACCTAGGGTACTCAGAGCGGGCAGGAGAAGCACAGGTCTGGGCAGCTTGGTTCCCACCCACCTCCAAGCCCTGCGCCTGCCCCTTTGGAGGAGTCAGCTTTGGCCTCAGAGTTTGGCCCTAGCAGAGGTTCAGGTAGCACCAAAGATCATCAGCCTGCCGCGATGCTTCCTTGCCTGGCAGGGATGCTTGCCAGCAGAGGTATCCTACCCTTCTCGGGATTCCCCCGGTCTGCACATTGGGTGGCCTGGATTCCTGCTTCAAGCTGTAGACTTGCTTCTTGTGGGATGAGGAGGGCCTTGGGATCCAAAATTGAGCCAAGCCTAAGGGCAGCCGGGAAAGAGCCTGGTCTTGGGGTGCATAGGCAAAGGCAAACCGCCTTAGGAAGATCCAGTGGCAGCGAAGGGGTTAGGCGCCACCGTGCTCCCGCCTGACTCACCCTCGAAGCTCTAACCACTGCGGGCTATTTTTGCCAGAGAGGGGCCCCAGGCTTTCCAGCCGCCCCCCGCCCCGCCAGACCGCAGCCCAAGGCACGGCTGGCCCCACGCGCCCCAAGCACATTGACTCAGACTGCCCCCAGCAAGCAGAGGCACAGGGATGATACCCACAACCACAGTCACCTCTTTCTTGGTGGTGGCATTGCAGCTCTGCTGGGCAGCCAGCCTCCAGTCTGTGCTGCTGGAGGTCCTGCCCGTGCTGCAGGGGTCACTGTTGGATAGCGGGCACAGCAGTCTGAGACAGGAGATCAAGCAAACTTACATCTGTTGGGATATTTACAGATCACCTTTATGTGCCAGGTTGATGAGCAGTCTGGGGAGGTGAAAGTGCCATGGTCTCTGACACTGGACATCCTGGACCAGGCTGCTTTTCTCTGATTCTCTACCTTTGGGATGGGGAAAAGGGAGCCCTAGAGTTCCTGACCCTCCTTCCCATTTAGAGGACAAGAGCCAAACCATGTGTGGTTTTGGAGGTCACCAGAATCTGCAAGTCCCATCTTATAGTTTTCATCCTTACACCTGGATTTGTGATCCCCACCAGTGTCCTTATTCTTTTTCTTGCAGTCAGCCTGGGATTCCTGCCAGGTCCTTGGAAGAGGGGAATGAGGTTGCCTAAGCCTTTCTTCTCCATGGGGACCTCATGGACATTTGTATTTCTCCATGTGTCTCCTGGGTCCCCCTTAGGTTTGGGATTTTTTTTTTTTTTGCCTTCTGATTCTACCCTTGTCAAGCTCCAGCATACAGTCAGGTGCCAAGAAGGGGCAAGGGACAGAACTACTACAATAGGTTTCAACTTCCTGGTGACCCTAGGTCTCCCCAAGCAGGACTGTTCCAAATCCATGGACCCAGAGTCCTGCTCCTTCTCTCTACTGAAGCCCAACTCTGGGACAAGAGGCCACAGGCCGGCAGACTGGGTGGCCTGAGCTGGCCCGCAGTGCCCTCAGCCCGACCGGCTGGCCTGAGCACTGACCCGCAGGCGGCTAGAGGGCGGTGGGACAGGCGGGGCCTGGAGAGGGTTGCGGGTGCACACCCATTGCCTAATACCCCAAGCACGCGGCCAGCTCCAAGAAAGGGGAGGGACGGGAACCAGAGAGACCTTGACGTGGGTCGGGGCCAATGACAGGAGGGGGAAAGTGGGGGGCTTTCATCACTGCAGGGAGGATCTAGGAGCAAGCTGGTTCCCCTTCCCCTCGATGAGAAGAGTGGAGGGCTGCCCTTCCTATCCTAGGTATGGAGGGTGTAACAAGAGCAATGTGGGAAGAACACTGGGGCCCTGGAGGGCGGGGGTCAAAGAAAAGAGTGGGGGCCCCTGGAGATTGGGGGATGTCGAGCAACTGAGGCGGTGGCTAAAGCCTGGGAAGCCTCCTCCTCCTCCTCCCCCCATGTTTGCCTTGGCCCGGGGTCCCGGGTGACTCATCTGTTGCTGAGCCGCTGATAGGGGCGGCCAGGCCTGGGGAACCCAAATTATAGGCCCAGGAGGGATGGATGCGCCCGTGGCGGTGAGCTCAGCTGCGCTGCCCACCCTCTGCCTAATGCGCCTTCTGCTGCAGCACCGTAGGCCACCACCTGGAGGCACCAAAGGGTCTGCGGGCCGACTGTATACTGGACTCTGAGGAAGGCCCCACTTTCAGCAGTCGACCCCAACAAATCCATGGGATTACCTTAGACAGAATTTTTGCCCCCTTCTCTACTCAGGCCTAATGGATGGGCTATGCCTTCCTAGTCCAATGGGGCAGTGCTGCCTGCGGGTGCTTCAAAGGAGGGTAGGCTCCTCTGCCCACAAACTCTCAACCCTGGTGCCCTGCTTCCTCCCAGATCCCAAAGCCAAGGCAAAGCCCCTCTCCCCTCTAACATCTCACCTCTACCCCTATTCCAGGGGGGTGGTTTGCTACTGATTTTCAACTTCAAGCCTTTAAAGTCATCCATGGTCAAAATTGATATAGAGAAAAATGAAGCAGAGTAAAGGAGATTAGTAGTGGGATTCTATTTTATAAAGGGGGAGGGAAAACAAACCGAGGGAACAAATGCATGGAGAGATCTGAGGAAGAGCATTTTAGCAGACAGAAAAGCAGGTGCACAGACCCTTAGAAAGGAGCATGCTTGGTTCAAAGGATTAGAAAAGAGGCCAGCGGGGCTGGTGAGGAGGAATTCACAAGGAAGAGAGTGGTAGGCAATGAAGCTGGAGGGCTAGGAAGGAGGTCCCTGTAAAGATTTTGGCCTTTACTTTGAGTGAGATGGGGACTCATTGGAAAATTTTGAGCAGACAAATGAATTAATCAGACTTCTGTTTTAGGAAAGATGGTTTGGGCTGGGCGCAGTGGCTTATGCCTGTAATCCCAGCACTTTGGGAGGCCGAGGTGGGCAGATCATGAGGTCGGTAGTTCGAGACTAGCCTGGCCAACATGGTGAAACCCCCTCTCTACTAAAAATACAAAAATTAGCTGGGAGTGTTGGTGGGCACCTGTAATCCCAGCTACTCAGTATGCTGAGGCAGAAGAATTGCTTGAAACCAGAAAGCGGAGGTTGCAGTAAGCTGAGATCGTACCACTGCACTCCAGTCTGCGCAACAAGAGCAAAACTCCGTCTCAAAAAAAAAAAAAAGAAAAGAAAAGAAAAGAAAAGATATCGGCTCTAGTAATTAAATCAACCCTTTAGATTTTTGCAGTAAAATGGAGCACTGAAATGGAGCAATCTTGGGCAGTAACGTGGGGTCTAATGAAGTTTTTGGGTTTTTCAGATGGGTACTATTGCAGCATGTCTGCATGCTTATGTGTATGTTCCAGGAGAGAGGTAAGTGGATGATGCAGGAAAGAAAAAGGGGACAGTTGATATCATGATTATTTGATATAAACAGAAATTTGGGTGCTTGTTTTGGCAGCACGTATACTAAAATTGGAATGATACAGAGATTAGCATGGCCCCTGCGCAAGGATGACATGCAAATTTGTGAAGCATTTCATATTTTAAAAAAGAAAAGAAAAAGAAATGTGAGCCAGGTCATAACAAATGTGACCCAGATCTAGGGGCCTTACCCTCTTCTCCCCTACTCCTGGTGGGTGGAATGTTGGAACAAAGCACAGTGGCTCCTTTCCTCTCTTCCCACCTCTGCTTGACACCAGTGGTCAAAGACAGGGCTTCCATATCTTCCAGCCAGCCTCCCACCCTCACGGTGTTTTATCAATCCACCAGGCCAAAAGCTGTAACCCAGGCCCCAGTGGGAAGAAACTCATAAGAGATAAAGGACAGGCTCCCCATGGGACATTGTCCATTTACTTGAGTCATCTATGCTGAGTCCTCTCTGCAGAGACTACTGGCTTTTGGATCTATGGAGGACGCTGGACCACTACACCTTTTCCCTCAGGGGTGGATCCTTGGAAGGGCCAGATATACTAGGCTGGGCAAAGGGGAAGAAAAAAGGGAAAGAAGGACATTTCTTTATAAAATAACTTCCATCAGGCTTCATTTGGGTTAACATACATCCCATTTAAAACACAAGTGCCCAGGAATATTAATGAAACTTACCTGACATTTATTCCTAAGAGTGATTTCCCTGCCTTGGAAGAGAATCCTGTCATTTCTGGGACTTAAGACTCTAGGTTCAGGCCTGGGGAAATTTCTCAGTCAGAAGGCATCCTAAAAGACAAGACAGATGAAAAAAAATGAGAGCTAGAACTCAAAAGGGAGGCAGGAAGTCCCTAAAAATTATTTTAACCTATCAATTTTGAGAAGGGTTCCCAGCATGCAGTTGCTGCACACTGGCAAGCAGCTGGTAAGTTCGAAAGAGCATGGGCTTTGAGTCAAATTGGTCTGGGTTTTAACCTGGTTCTACCATTGATTCATTTATTAGATGTGGACCTTGAACAACTGCCTGATCTATTCTTAATTCTGCAAAATGAGGAGAGAGAAGAGATGTAAAGATCTTCCCTCCTTCCAGGGGCCATCTGTGTGTGGTGGTGGGGCATGATAACCAGGCTGGCAGTGCCCCCTATTCACCATATAGGGAAAAGCAGCCACTTCTTCTTTTTTTTTTTTTTTTTTTTTTTTTTTAGACGGAGTCGCTCTGTAGCCCAGACTGGAGTGCAATGGTGTGATCTCGGCTCACTGCAATCTCTTCCTCCTGGGTTCAAGCCATTCTCCTGCCTCAGCCTCCCGAGTAGCTGGGACTACAGGTGCACGCCACCACACCCAGCTAATTTTTGTATTTTTATTAGAGATGAGATTTCACTATGTTGGCCAGGATGATCTCGATCTCCTGACCTTGGCCTCCCAAAGTGCTGGGATTACAGGCATGAGCCACAGCACCCAGCCTGTCACTTCTTCAATAGGAGGCCAAAGTGGCCTTGAGGCTGAGTAGGAGTCCCTGGGAGAGAAGAGAAAAATGTACAATGGATGAGATGGTCACAGGCACTCTGGGTATCCCAGTATGGTGGGAACCAGAGCTTTGGGGGAAGACAGAAACGTGGCAGAAAAATCCAAAGAGAAGCAAACACATGGAGGCACAAGTTTCCTAATCTAGGTTCAATGCAGCCAGCAATAACCCTTGTCTTCCCAGTCCTCTCCATCACCATGCATACATTGGACATCCACACCACTTCCCATCCTTTCTGAGCGTAGGCCTCAGAGACTTAGCCACTCCAGGCTCGGTTCACCTCAATACCATCTTGGTTGTAGGCTCGGCTCTCTCTCTCAATGACATGCACTGGTTGACACATACCACAGTGTGACACACCATAGGATGCCACGAGGTACAAAGGGCAACAGAATGACATATACACACATATTTAATCATCCCATGCACACGCTCATCCACCCACTCCATACACAATCCAGACACTCTGCATCCCTCAGTCATGCTTCTGAGTCTCCTGTCAACCATCACCACCACCTTCCTGACACACTGCCCCAGGCGGTGACTGTGACAAGGTGACTCCATGACCCTTTCTGACTTGAGCGAAATTCCAAAATTCTTTGGAAAGTTTCCTCACATCCTTCACCAGAACAAGGAGTTTCTGCACGTACCAACACACAAGAGGATGCACCCTCAGAACACAGCACATTCTCACTCCCACCCATATTCATGTTGTCTCACTTCACACACACACACACACACACACACACACACACACACACACACAGAGCCACTTGTCCGCTCCTTCTGGCCCACATGAGCAAACTGCCTGCTGCTTCAGGTTTCTCTCCACCGCTAGGCTCCTTTTGGTCAGCTCACCCCCACAACTCATCCCCGGGATTTCCCTGACCACAGCCGCCCTCACGCCCCCGTCTCCCCCTTTTCCTTCTCTGTCCAGCCATCGGGGGTTCCTGGGCGGTTAAGCGTCTCCCCGGAGTCGCTGCCCAGAACCACAGCTTTCCTTCCGACAGTCAGGACGGGGGAGAGAGGGGACGTCGGAGGGGCCCGGGGTGACGTCGAGGGGACAACCCCACCGCGGGTGGCGAGGCGGGCTGGGCCCCTGGCGGGCTCTCCCCGCAGCACACTCTCGCCGCGCCCCCTGGCGGATGCTAGTCCCCGACGGGCTCCGGACGCTCAGCTGAGTGAGGCGAGCGCGCGTGGGAGGGTGTCCCAAGGGGAGGGGTCCGCGGCCAGTGCAGGCCCGGAGGCGGGGGCCACCGGGCAGGGGGCGGGGGTGAGCCCCGACGGCCAACCCGCCAGCTCTCGGCTCAGACGGGCGGGAACCACAGCCCCGCTCGCTGCCCATTGTCTGCGCCCCTAACCGGTGCGCCCTGGTGCCACAGTGCGGCCCGGCGGGGCAGCCTCCTCCCGTCACTTCAGCCAGCGCCGCAACTATAAGAGGCGGTGCCGCCCGCCGTGGCCGCCTCAGCCCACCAGCCGGGACCGCGAGCCATGCTGTCCGCCGCCCGCCCCCAGGGTTGTTAAAGCCAGACTGCGAATTCTCGCCACTGCCGCCACCGCCGCGTCCCGTCCCATCGTCGCGGGCAACAGCCAAAGTCGCCGCAACTGCAGCACAGAGCGGGCAAAGTCAGGCAGGCCATGGGGCTCTGGGCGCTGTTGCCTGGCTGGGTTTCTGCTACGCTGCTGCTGGCGCTGGCCGCTCTGCCCGCAGCCCTGGCTGCCAACAGCAGTGGCCGATGGTGGTAAGTGAGCTGGTGCGGGGTCGCCACTTGTCCCGAGGCACAGAGCCAGGGGCCAACCCTACCCAGCTCCCACGCTCTGGGATCCGTCTGCCCACAGACTCCCTCCCCGCTCTGACTTCCCTCCGCGACACCGAAGGGCGATCTGGCATGGAGCTGCCCCAGACTCCAGCTCTGTAGAAGTGGGGCGAATGATCCGCCCGCCCGCGGAGGCCTAAGATACCCCAGGCAGGGAGCCCACTCTCATCTAGTACCGCCCTTCCCCTTTGAGCGCCAACTCCAGCCTCACGGTAGTGGCCTCACCACAGGTTTCCCCACCTCGGGAAGTGAAGGGCCAGGCGTTCGCTTAGAAAGGAGGGGAGAAGAGGGTGGGACTCCTAAGCATTTCACGCCTTGGGTGGGCAAAAACTGCAGGCCATGATTATCTCGCTCAGGCTGACCGGAAGAGGCTCGGAGATCCGAGGTAGACACTCGGTCTCCGGGTACCTCTTCTGTCCAGTCTCCGGACCTAGGGCTCAGGCGAGCAGCCCTGGGACTACTGGGGACACACAAGTCTGGACGCCCAGTTCTTTCAAATTAGTGAGCCTGGGAGCGCGGGGTTATTAGCGTATTATTAATCTCCCGCCACTCTCTCCAGCCACATACCCCCAGGAAGAGGACTGGGTGGCACAGTTTTTATGGTTAGGGTGCGGATCCCCTTCCTGAGCCTGAGCTATCATACGTCCCACCAGGGGTATTGTGAACGTAGCCTCCTCCACGAACCTGCTGACGGACTCCAAGAGTCTGCAACTGGTACTCGAGCCCAGTCTGCAGCTGTTGAGCCGCAAACAGCGGCGTCTGATACGCCAAAATCCGGGGATCCTGCACAGCGTGAGTGGGGGGCTGCAGAGTGCCGTGCGCGAGTGCAAGTGGCAGTTCCGGAATCGCCGCTGGAACTGTCCCACTGCTCCAGGGCCCCACCTCTTCGGCAAGATCGTCAACCGAGGTGGGTGCCCAGGAAGGCGACGCTTCCGGGAGCAGGGGAAACGCGGGGTCACCCCCAGGGCATGGGCGGGCGAGTTCAGAGAAGGTGTCCCAGGCGTCTGGAGGGTCACACGATCAACCCGCCAAGTGCCTGGTGCCCAGCGCCAGCTCGGGGCCAGACTTCTAACAGCCGTGCACCCTGGAAGCGAAGCTTAACTTTTCTGAGCTACTGCCCCAGATAAAGTTTCAGGTCGCGGACGCCGGCTGACCGCCGCTTTCCCCCAGCCTCTCTCAAAAGCACCTGGGAAGCTGCTCTCTGCAGGCGTGTGTCTTGCCTCTCGCCTAGCAAGACTTGCATCTGCAACATGGGCCGAAACTTTTGGGCTGCGAAGAAGTCTTGGGGATGTATGGTTCTTCTGCTCCCCTCTCTTTGGTTTTTCTCTCTGGGGCTGCTCCACTTCCGCTATCGAGCCAAAATGCGCCCTGGAACCTCCCAGTAAGGTGTGATTACGCCCGTGGACGTGGCTGCGTGCCCACGCACCTGCTTTCTCTACTAGCCCTAGAGACCAGCTTTCCAGCACTGCCGGCCTTGGCTCTCAGGACTCTAAGTGCGGAGTCGGGGGTTGGATTCCGGTCCCAAGCCCTTCGCTGAGGGTGCTGGCCGCGCCCCGCGTACACCCTCGCCGATCCCTTGCTCCCTTCTCCCACAGGCTGTCGAGAAACGGCGTTTATCTTCGCTATCACCTCCGCCGGGGTCACCCATTCGGTGGCGCGCTCCTGCTCAGAGGGTTCCATCGAATCCTGCACGTGTGACTACCGGCGGCGCGGCCCCGGGGGCCCCGACTGGCATTGGGGGGGCTGCAGCGACAACATTGACTTCGGCCGCCTCTTCGGCCGGGAGTTCGTGGACTCCGGGGAGAAGGGGCGGGACCTGCGCTTCCTCATGAACCTTCACAACAACGAGGCTGGCCGTACGGTGAGCTTTGAGAGGCTCTGCACCCTAAGCGGAGCGGCAGCGGCCAACCTCGGGCTGGGGAAGAGACGGTCAGTGAGATAAGGCAAGGGGCACCAGGAGAGGGCGTCCTGGGAGAGCTGGAGGCTTGGAAAGAAGCCGGAGAATAGAGACAGTGGCTGAGGGCAAAGGGATGCCTGGCCCGCGGACAGGTAGAAGAGGTTACAAATCAAGCGCAGTCTCTTCACTATACAGATTTGAAAAACAAGCCTGAGAGGACGAGACTGACCCGCCGCGGCGGAGCAGGGTTGGGCAGGGTTTCCAAATCTCAGCGGAACATTTCGCGCCTCCCTTCCCCTGGGCTCAGCTAGGCCTGGGCCTTTGCTGAGGTCCGGCCCCCGTGGCGTCCGGGAGGGGGCAGTGTCTGGGAGGGTGACTCTGGCCGGGTGCCCTGGGACACTCTTTCTTCCCCTCTCCCCGCAGACCGTATTCTCCGAGATGCGTCAGGAGTGCAAGTGCCACGGGATGTCCGGATCCTGCACGGTGCGCACGTGCTGGATGCGGCTGCCCACCCTGCGCGCCGTGGGCGATGTGCTGCGCGACCGCTTCGACGGCGCCTCGCGCGTCCTCTACGGCAACCGCGGCAGCAACCGCGCTTCGCGGGCGGAGCTGCTGCGCCTGGAGCCAGAAGACCCGGCCCACAAACCGCCCTCCCCCCACGACCTCGTCTACTTCGAGAAATCGCCCAACTTCTGCACGTACAGCGGACGCCTAGGTACAGCGGGCACGGCAGGGCGCGCCTGTAACAGCTCGTCGCCCGCGCTGGACGGCTGCGAGCTGCTCTGCTGCGGCAGAGGCCACCGCACGCGCACGCAGCGCGTCACTGAGCGCTGCAACTGCACCTTCCACTGGTGCTGCCACGTCAGCTGCCGCAACTGCACGCACACGCGCGTACTGCACGAGTGTCTGTGAGGCGCTGCGCGGACTTGCCCCCGGGAACGCTCTCCGCGAGCCCTCCCCCAAACAGACTCGCTGGCACTCAAGACCCGGTTATTCGCCCACCCGAGTACCTCCAGTCACACTCCCCGCGGTTCATATGTATCCCATCTCTCCCACTTCCTCCTACCTGGGGACTCCTCAAACCACTTGCCTGGGGCGGCATGAACCCTCTTGCCATCCTGATGGACCTGCCCCGGACCTACCTCCCTCCCTCTCCGCGGGAGACCCCTTGTTGCACTGCCCCCTGCTTGGCCAGGAGGTGGGAGAAGGATGGGTGCCCTCCGCCATGGGGTCAGCTCCTGACGGTGTCACTCTGCCTGCTCCATCGTGCCAGTGACCTCTCTGCCTCTCTTCTTCCCCTTTGTCCTGCGTTTTCTCTGGGTCCTCCGAGGCCCCTTCCTATTCTCCTGCCACGGGTGCAGACCCTGAACCCACACCTGGGCATCAGGGCCTTTCTCCTCCCCACCTGCCGCTGAAGCAGGAGGTTCCAGGGCAAAAGGGCAGCTGTGATGATGTGGAAATGAGGTTGCGGGAACCAGCAGAAATGCCCCCATTCTCCCAGTCTCTGTCGTGGAGCCATTGAACAGCTGTGAGCCATGCCTCCCTGGGCCACCTCCTACCCCTTCCTGTCCTGCCTCCTCATCAGTGTGTAAATAATTTGCACTGAAACGTGGATACAGAGCCACGAGTTTGGATGTTGTAAATAAAACTATTTATTGTGCTGGGTCCCAGCCTGGTTTGCAAAGAACACCTCCAACCCAACCCTATCCCTCTCCACTATTCTCTTCTTTCTCCCTGCAGCCTTTTATGGTCCCTCTTCTCTCCTCAGTTTCTCAAAGATGCGTTTGCCTCCTGGAATCGGTATTTCCTTCCATTGTAGTTATTAGTGGCTCCTCGCCCCCACCAATGTAGCATCTTCCTCTGCAGAATAAAATCTCTATTTTTATCGATGGCTTGGTGGCTTTTCCTTGAATCCAGAACACAGCCTTGTTTGTGGTGTCCCCTATCCTCTCCTTTTACCACTCCCAGGCTTGGAAGCTTACCTCTCTCAAACAAATAGAATATGCTGTTGGGGGACTGGTTTCCTAACCTTGCCAGAGGACCCTGAGATTCTGACCCTTGGCTGACCCTAACGAGGCCACTGGGAATCCAGCTCTCCTGAGAGAGGAACCTGGTCAGTAGCCAAACAACCCTGCAGGGTTCTTCTTCCTCGTGGAACAGCAACTGGCTGTGTGATATGGACAAGTGCATATACTCGGTGAATGGGGGTTAAACAACCCCAGTGCCTGCTTTTCCTGCCTGGAACAGCTGTTGAGAAAATAGCTACTATTGAATGACAACTGTGACCATCTTCCAAAAAGTAGGAAGAGAAACTAAAGCAGAAAGGGTGCTGCTGCCCCTGACGTAGAGCTACTGGTCCCTGAAGCTTGGCTTCTTCAGCTGTGGTCAGGGCACTGGACAAGGGTGAAGCCCTTCCACCAGCAGAAAAGTAAATACCAGCCTGGGGCAGTGGCTCATGCCTGTAATCCCAACACTTTGGGAGACGGAGGAGGGTAGATTGATTCAGCCCGGGAGTTTGAGACCAACTTGGGCCACTTAGGGAGACTCCATCTCTACAAAAAAAAAAAAAATATATATATATATATATGTGTGTGTGTGTGTGTGTGTGTGTGTGTATGTGTGTGTGTGTATAGACTATTAGGTATATATATAATACCTTATTAGGACCCCCGCTCCCAGTCTTGGGCTCAGGGGGATCCAGATAATAGGTGATGAGCCCGGTGCTGGACCCAGAAGCTCAGAGATGCTGGTGGGAGAGAAGGGAGCAGGTAGGCTAGAATCCAAATGCAGGCTAGGCTTAAACCAATGTAACCAAAGTAAACCCTAATGTGGTCCATAACCAAACCACGAAGCTAGCCATTCCCATAAAGAGCCAGAATGAGGATTTTGTTACTAACACCAATGTGATACCTCTGTGTTCACATTCGCCAGAGTCAGAGGGAGTTCTAATCCTACCCACGGCCCTAAACCTATCTCTAACTCTAATCCTCTTCCTGTCCCTAGGTCTAGGTTGAACCTTAGCCTTAACCCTAACTTCAGACAAACACTAACCCCTTCTAAGCTCTAATGTCTGTCCCTAATCCTAACCCTTCCCCACAGGGGAGGATCAGAAGGGCAAGGGGAGCTGTGAAACACCCCACTTATCCCCTAAGAGCAACAACTGCTCCCAGTCAGCTTGAGAATTTCCCCTTCTCCCCTATTCCCTTCTCTCCTATTCAGGCCTCTTCTGCTGTTGGTGCCTCCTACCTTTCCCTGGATGTGTGACCCGCTGTGGGCCTTTGGGATATGTGTAGGGGTAAGGGAATGGAGCCAGGAACTGCTCAATCCTGCAATGACATCCCTTTCCCTTTCTTTCCACCTGCCAAGCTAGCACCATCACAGCTCTGATTCCTCACCCTAGGGGGAGAAATAAAAACCTCTTGATCCTGGGGAAGAGGCACCTGAAAAGCTTTGGGTTTCCACAAAGAGCATCCTGCAGAGAATGCCCAGTCTATAAGCCAAAGAGCTATTAAATCCCTCAACTCCCCATATAAGAAGTTAATAGGCTGCCAGAGGTGGGAGGCGGGGCTTGGGCCCCTGCTGGACAGTGCCCAGAGTTGGGGCGAAGCAGCAGGGTAGAGGCAAAGTGTTGGCAGCTGTCTTCAACTACTCTCACCTAAATTCAAACTCCAAGAATTGGAGTCAGTATCAGCTATCAGGCTTGGAAGCTGGGGCACTCTGAACCAGGTTGACAAACAGGAGCTGGAGGAAGAGCAAGGGAAAGTGGTGAATTCTTTTCTGCCCCTACCCAGACTTTCAACAAATCTTGTACTTTCTCAGACTCAGTTGCCTTGCCTATCAAACAGGGATGGTTATTGTTACTTAACCTTTTAGGGAGGTGATGAGGTTCAGATGAGATGATGTACCTGAAAGCCTGGGTCATCTGAATACTCACTGCCACCTCTTCTATACCAGGCATCTGCCAAATGCTGGCAATACAATGATTCATAAACCACAGTGCCTGCTTGGAGGAGGTTGACAGTCTGGCCAGGGGATCAAGCACATCCACAGATATGGTTAGTATAGTAGAGGGAGTGCAATGAAGGCTCAATGAAGTGTAAAGCCCTCTGCACATAAATGAAGTTTAAGGGCAGACTCCCATACTCAAGCCCTCGGCATGGAGGCCCTTCTCTTCCGAGGGCTGGAATTTCAAAGGTGATGGTGTTGGGAAGTGCAGAATGAGGCTGGGCCCTCAATGGGCACTAATAAAACACACATACACACACACACACACAAAACAAGTAAAAGGGCGGAGGGATCTGCAAAGCACTGTATAGAAGCTAATCATTTTGTTTTTGTGATCATCTGTGCTGTCCTCACACAGGGCTGGAGCAGGTACATCCTGGGGAGAAGAACAGTTGTGCCTAGAAAGGAGACTCACAAAGGTCTCAGGGGCCACAGTGGGCTCAGGGTGGTGGCCATAGGATGGTGACATCAGGACTGTGCCTGATGCGCCACCTCCCACCACCTCTGATCTTCAGGTGCCAGGACCCTGGATACAGGTTGGCCTGAGCAAGTGAGAGAAAGACTAGTCCTGAAATATCCTGGGGGGAGTGGAAAAGCTGAGAAGAAAGGCAGGCTGTGTACAGTCCCCAGGGGGTCAGCGAGCCAGTGCCACACACACCCTGCCACACGCACCCTGGAAAAACCCTGTCAGTGGGGCTGCAAATACCCTAGGGTCCAGCCTCCCCCAAAGCCTCCCCCCTCGCCCCAGGCTGGCTCAGTCCTCCTCTCCAGCGCTGAGGGAGAAAAATAACAAAATGAGGAGAAAATAAGCTGTTTGGCTGTGGTGTGAGCAGGAATATCCATGCAGGGCTGCCCACCACTCACCCTTACTCACTCTTTCCACACCCAGCCGGGGCGCCCAGCATGAGACAGACCACCCCCCTGCCCCCTCCCCCGTCTGGTCTAAAAGCAGACGCTGGTGAGCGAGCAGCAGGTTATAAATATGCCCAGGGAACTGCCGCCAACTCGCTCCCTTGTCATCCCCTGGGAGGGGCAGGGTGGGGTGGCTCCTAGGGAGGAGCCAGGGCTGCCCCGTTCCCTAAGGCCCAGGAGGAAGTGGGGCTTCCTAAAGGCTACCATATTTTCCCCCCTTTTCAAGGTGAAGGAACCACTGCCACTCCATTTTCTCTGAACGTTTGCTTATCTCTTCAGAGATGGGGTCCCTACCCTCCCTGGGCCCTGGCTGAAAGCTCAGAATGAAAGGGCCCAAAGCACTCTGTGTCATGGCACAGCCGGATGCTACTTCTCTTCTTCACATGCATTTACGCTCAGCAAAACGGAAGTTCATTCATTCATTCGACAAGCATTAACTGAAAGCCAACTGAATGCCAGACCCTGTGCACAGGCACACCTGTGTGCACAGTGTCTGCATACACAGGTGCAAGCACACACAGCCACCCCTACTCCATGTGCTCACATCACCTCCACCCCCACTAAGGACTTCCTGGCTTCAACCTGGCAGCCTCATCAGGAAAGCAAAGCTTCAGGCTCCTGGTTGTGCCTCAGAATAGGTTACGGGGCATGGGGCCGGGGGGTGACTGAGAACAGGGCCCCCAAACACTTCTGCTTCCACTACTTCCCTTGTAAATGAGGGAGTCCTTTCTCCCCTTCCTGCGCAATCATCCTCCCTAAGTAGGTGCCATGTGATGAAGAAAGAGCCATTTCTGGGATGCTGAGGGTACCTGTCCAGGCTGCCGGAGCCTCCCGCCTCCCAGCCACTTGCCAAGTAGGTGCCAAGCTGGGGCAAGAGGGGGCACTTCCACCCTATGAAGCTCCCAGCTCTCCTCCCCCAGGGCTGAACCCCTCCCTTTTCCCTCCTCCCTATTAATCCTCGGAAGTTAAGGGGCCGTCCCTGGCGGCCCCTCAGCCCTATTGTGGCCCCTCGCCCTCCTCGGCTGGCGTCTAATTAACTCCTCCTGCCCCTGGTTTTGTGTGCCCCCCTTACCCCACCTTGTCGGCCCCGCCCCTATGCTCGACCGGCTCCCCCCCACGGACATTCCAGCCAGGCCGGGCCAGTGTGCCAGGGCAACCAGGGCCGGACCGAGGCCTAATCCTCCCGCCGCCTGGCCCGGCTTGGGGAGCCCCACTCACCTCCCCGCTCTCTGGGGGCTGCCCGGCTCTGCTGTGGCGGAGACACACAATCGGGACAAAGGCACAGCCCCCAGGGGGCTAACTCAGCCTTCACGCCCAGGTTGTGCGGCATTTGGGGAGTTTAATGAATTGTCCATCACGCCTTTCAGGGCCCGCCCGTCAGCCTGGATTAATCTTCGGAGCCCTGGTGGGGTAGGAGACACTAAGCCTGTATTTATTACTCTCCCATTGTCACTAATTGAGGTAATTATCTGTGACTCTGGCCTGGCCAACAATGAGGCATTCACTCCTGGGACCTCGATGGGCCTGGCTCCCACTCTCGGCACCAGCCCTCCCTCCCCTCCTCTTCCAAACCCGCCAAGGGCTACGATGGGCCCTGGAGCATGTTGGGAAAGTGGACAGTGTCCCACAATGCTTCACCTCCCCACCAGTGTCTCCCACAGCCATCACTACAGAGCTATCTCCTGGTCCCCCCAAAGAAGGTGAGAAAAGAAGGCAGCCTCTGTCAGGGGATGGATTTGGCTGGCAGAGCCCCAGGCCAGAGAGGGACCTGTTTCTGAGGATTTTGGTTTTCTGGACTCTCCAAGTCCTCATCTCCAGATGCGTGATGCCGGGGTCTCACGGGGTGCTTTTGCAGATCCATCCTCATGTCCCTATAGCCTCCAGGGTGTTAGGAGGTCCTAGCCTGTACCAGGCCTACTCTGGGGAGGTCCCTAAACCTACCAGGGCTGGCAGAGCGGCTGTGGATGTGATGGGAGAGGCTGAGAGAGACAGCAGGAAAGGGCCTGTCAGGTGAAGAGCAAAAGGAGGCACGTCAAGAAGGAGCAGTCAAGAGTCACAGCATTCCCAGGGGTCACACTAATGTGGCCATGCAGCAACCTCAGCGAGAAACTTGGATTTGGAGGGGCAAGAGTTCCAAAGAGCATATTTCACTTGGAGACAGCTTTCTGGGTCAAGGTGGTTGGCCCTGGGGAGCAAGTGTGTGTGTAAAAGAAAGAGAGAGAGATAAGAAAGGAAGATTTAGGCAGAACCAGTTGTGAGCTCCTTGAGGGCAGGAACTATGTCTTTGTGTCTTGGTCACTGTTGCTTTTATGCGAGCTTTTATGAGAGCTTAACATTGTACCTTGCAGGTAATAGGCACTGTCAAATGAATGGATGACTACAGATGAAGCCGGTACTTGCTTTAAAACTGGGATCTGTGAGCTATTCTCTTCCACAGCTGCACTCAGGCCCCTCATTCTCTCAGGACTTGCTGGAAGGAAATGTCTAGACCATCCCTGGACCGTCAGGGGTGGGCACTTCACCAGTTGTAACACGACAGACCCTGGCCGAACTCAGAGCGGCAGTTGGGATAGCGCCTCCTTGTGGTGACTCTTGGAAGAGCTCCTGGAGAGACTCTAGCAAAGAAGGCAGGGTTATCTCTCAGGAGCAGGGGATCACCCCAGGCCGCAGCCATCCTTCTTCCTGTATGTCTGAACTGCATTGTTATGCCAGCGTTCCTGTGGCACAGTTTTATCATTTGTTCCTTCTTTATTCCAGCATTTTCTGAGAGCCTGCTCCATGCCAAACTTGTTGGGTATACAGAGCTAAATCACCTCCAGCAGCTCATGGTCCAGCAGCAGATTCCACAAGGTAACAAGACCAACGAGGTTACGATCAAGCCGCAGGAAAAAAAGTTCTCCAGGTGTTGAGGAGGCACTAGAACATTCCCAGCTCAAAAACTCTATCATTCACCTCTCCCTCAATTCCTCTCACTGAAGTGCAAATGTTTTATCTTCATTACCAAGAAACAGTCCGGGCCTGGTGGCTCATAGCTGTAATCCCAGCACTTTGGGAGGCAGAGGCGGGCGGATCACTTGAGATCAGAAGTTCGAGACTAGCCTGGCCAATGTGGTGAAACCCCTGTCTCTACTAAAATTACTATATATACACACACACACACACACACACACACACACACACACACACATATATATATATATATATATATATATATATATTAGCCAAGTGTTATGGTGCCCGCCTGTAATCCCAGCTACTCTGGCGGCTGAGGCAGGAGAATCGCTTGAACCCAGGAAGTGGAGGTTGTGGTGAACAGAGATCACACCACTGCACTCTAGTCTGGTTGACAGAGTGAGACTCCGTTTCAAAAAAAAAAAAAAAAAAAGAAATACTTCAAGATCTGGCTCCCACGCATCTTTCCAGGACTCACCCTTCTTCCCCTCTGCATTCCCTAATGCCTCTGTTCCCTATGAAAGCCACGTGTTTTCCCACCTCTCTGCATTGTCCCACATTCTAGAATGCCCCCCTTCCCTGTCTCCCACTGTTGAAACCCATCTCAGACGTTCCTTCCCCCATGAAGATTCTTCTGATTTCCCTTGGTCTTGCCTGTTAGAGCTCCTGAAGCACCATGTTGGTAGGGCTTTCATTAGCAGCGCATACTGGGTATCCCATTGGTGGTTGTCTGTGTATGTTACTCATCCTCGTACTAGGCTAGCCCTTGCAGCACTGACCTGGGCATATCATATGCCTTTGTTAAATGGTGAATAGATGGCAACATGAATAAATGGATGCATGGACAGAGGAATAAATTGATATAAGTATAAATGGGGCTGGGTACAGTGGCTCATGCCTGTAATCCCAGCACTTTGGGAGGCCAAGGCTGGCGGATCTCCTGAGGTCAGGAGTTCGAGACCAGCCTGGCCAATATGGTAAAACCCTGTCTCTACTAAAAATACAAAAATTAGCCAGGCATGTTTGTGGATGCCTGTAATCCCAGCTACTCAAGAGGCTGAGGCATAAGAATCGCTAGAACCCCGGAGGCGGAGGCTGCAGTGAGCAGAGATCTCACCAATGCACTCCAGCCTAGGCAACAGAGTGAGACTGTCTTAAAAAAGAAAAAAAAAAGTATAAATGGCCAGATAGATGACAAATAGGTTGGTGGACGGGTGGATAAGTGGATGTGGAATGTATAGATGGATGGGTGGGTAGATGGATGAATGGAAAATCTATCCATAAAAGGACTCACAAAAGGCTATGTAGGCTGAGTGCAGTGACTCACACCCGTAATCCCAACAACTGGGGGGGCCAGGATGGGGGGATCGTTTGAGCCCAGGAGTTCGAGATCAGCCTGGGTGGCAGAGGGAGACTCCGTCTCCACCAAAAAAAAAAAAAAAAAAATTTAGCCAGGCGTGATGGCATGTGCCTGTGGTGCCTGCCATTCAGGAGGCTGAGGTGGAAGGATCACTTGAGCTGGGGAGGCTGAGTCTGCAGTTAAGTTGTAATCATGCCACTGCACTCCAGCCTGGGTGACATAGAAAGACCCTGTCTCAGAAAAAGAAAAAAGAAAAAAAAAAAAATGGCCAGGTGTGGTGGCCCATGCCTGTAATCCCAGCACTTTGGAAGGGTGAGGCAGGCAGATCGCTTGAGGTCAGGAGTTCGAGACCAGCCTGGCCAACATAGTGAAACCCTGTCTCTACTAAAAATACAAAATTAGCTGGGCGTGGTGGCACACAGCTGTAGTTCCAGCCACTCGGGAGGCTGAGGCAGAAGAATTGTTTGAATCCGGGAGGTGGAGGTTGCAGTGAGCTGAGATCGCACCACTGCACTCCAGCCTGGGTGGCAGAAAAGAAAAGAAAATTGAAAAAACCCTAGGTAGCGCCAGAGGCTTCAAGGGAAGGAGCTCACCCCATGCCAGGATATGCAGAGGCAGAGACGTATTCAGGCCAAACTTTCCTTCACTAACATCTGCACCCTCAGCAACTTGTCTCCCAGACGCCTGGATACATTCCACTCCCCATAAGAAGTCATAGTCTGGGAGCTGCTCCTCTTTTCATCCTCCCTGGTCTCTCAGGAATGCTTTCATTAACATATATTATGCCATCTTCTTGCACTGCAATGACTGTGGGTTTCCTCTTCCACATCTCTTTCCCTATATCATACGCACCCTAGCTTGTGAGCTCCCTGAAGGGAAGAAGCATGCCTGAGTCTCTTTTGTGTTCCTAGCACCTGGCATATATGTTTAATGGGTGAGTAAACAAATGAACAACTGAGTAAATGCTGCTTCTTCCCCATAGACACATTTTACACACTTCCTGTGTCCTCGTGTTCAGTTATCTCTCCTGGCCCTCTTCTTCTCACACACATCACACTCATACTCCTGACCTTGACACTCTGAAATCCCAGAGTTATATGCTGGGGCTTGGTTTCCTTACCTATCACCTATCTGTGGCTGATCTAGGGAAGTCCCAGCCGTCCCCTGAGAGTCTGAAAGAGACGGCTCTTGACTCTCATAAAGCCATATTAACTGGGTCCCATCTGGGGCAGAAAGGGGCTTCCCCGGGAAGAAGTTGGCTATTGGGAGGGTAGCAGGATCCTGCACTAACCTGAGGTCTGCTGCCCCAAATTGACCACATCCTCCTGCGTCTGCTGTCCCTACTCCTGACCAGTGAGGCTGTCCCAAGGTAGGGGGTGGTTGTGGCCTCTGTCTCAAGGCTGGCTGGCAGACACAGCCAGATTTAGAAGTCATTTTCGCAGCAGGGAGCCTCCAGTGTCCCACCCACAGAGCCCTGGAGGGTCAGTCTGAGATATGGCTCACCAGGGGCTGGCCCCTAGACCTGGAGTCACTCCTCCCCTTCTTGTCTCTCTCCTTTTTTCCCCAGAATTTTGGCAGCTGGTGCTGACTCTATCCTTAGGCAAAGATGGAGTAAGTTCTGGGGGAAGGGGTGTGCTGCACTGACACCATAACCGCTCAAGCACTGCCAGGGCACCATTTACCCATTAAAAGGGCTGTCTGTACCCACCCCAGGATTCCTCCCTCCTCTCCACTGGCATCTGCTGCCTGATTCTCCTCCTCCCCTACTTTTTTTTTTTTTTGAGACAGAGTCTTGCTCCGTCGCCCAGGCTGGAGAGCAGTGGTACGATCTTGGCTTTCTGTAAACTCTGCCTCCCAGATTCAAGCAATTCTCCTGCCTCAGCCTCCCGAGTAGCTGGGATTACAGGCGCGTATCACCACACCCAGCTAATTTTTGTATTTTTAGCAGAGATGGGGTTTCACCATGTTGGTCAGGCTGGTCTCAAACTCCTGACTTCGTGATCCACCCACCTTAGCCTCCCAAAGTGCTGGGATTACAGGTGTGAGCCACCCCGCAATTTTTTTTTAAAGACGGAGTCTTGCTCTGTCGCCAAGGCTGGAGTGCAGTGGCGTGACCTCGGCTCACTGCACCCACTGCCTCCTGGGTTCAAGCAATTCTCCTACCTCAGCCTCCCGAGTAGCTGGGACTACAGGCATGCGCCACTACACCTGGTTAATTTTTGTATTTTTAGTAGAGATGGGGTTTCACCGTATTGGCCAGGCTGGTCTCAAACTCCTGACATCATGATCCACTGGCCTTGGCCTCCCAAAGTGCTGGGATTACAGGTATGAGCCACCGTACCTGGCCATCCTCCCCTACTTCTAATTCTTTCTGTCCCATCCTCCTGTTCTCATACCCCAACACTAATAAAATAGCCCTAGAGAGAAATAATAATCAGAGCTAACAGTCAATCACCTACTATGTACCAGGTATTGTTCTTTCTTTTATTTTATGTTTTTTCTTTTTAATTAAAAAAATTTAAAAAAAACAAAAACAAAAACAAAAAACAGAGAGACAGGGTCTTGCTATGTTGCCCAGGCCGGTCTTGAACTCCTGGGCTCAAACAATCCTCCCACCCCAACCTCCCAAAATGCTGGTATTACAGGGGTGAGCTACTGTGCCTGGCCAACTGTTCCAAGTGTTTTATATATTGAATTATTTACTCCTCCCAACAACTCTAAGAGAAAAGCACATTGTTTACTTATTTACTTATTTATTTATTTTTAGAGACAGAGTCTTGCTCTGTTGCCCAGGCTGGAGTGCAGTGGTGCAATCATAGCTCACTGCATCCTCAAACCCCTGGGCTCAAGCAATTCTCCCACCTCAGCCTCCTGAGCAGCTGGGACTACAGGAGAGTGCCACCACATGCAGCTAATGAAAAGCACTTTTAACAACCTCAGTTTATAACTGAGGACACCAAGGCACAGAGAGGTTGAGTAACTTGCCCAAGGTCACATAGCTAGTATGGGGTAGAAGCTCCAGAAACCACATTCTAAACACATTAGTCAAGTTGTTCGACTATGTTAGCAGTGTGGGTGAGATTTCAGAAACTTGCTTCCTGTGTGTTCATCCTCAAAGGGGCTCAGGCAGCATGGTAAAGCCCACCCTCATAGGGCCAGCCCTTCCAAGGTTGCATACAGCTCACCTCCTCTTCCAGTCCCAGAGCCCTAGAGCCCTTTGGTTGTAGAAAAATCTAGGCAGATGCTTTCATCACTGCCCTGGTCTTTCCCAACTTTCTTTGGTGTTTTTTTTTTTTGTTCTGTTTTGTTTTTTGTTGTTGTTGTTGTTTTTCTTTTTTGTGTGTGTTATTGTTTTTTAAGACAGAGTCTTATTCTGTCACCCAGGCTAGAGTGCAGTGGTGCAATCTCGGCTTGCTGCAACCTTCGCTTCCCAGGTTCAAGTGATTCTTGTGCCTCAACCTCCCCCATAGCTGGGATCACAGGCATGCACTACTATACCCGGCTAATTTTTGTATTTTTCACAGAGGTAGGTTTGGACCATGTTGGCCAGGCTGGTCCTGGTCTCAGGTGATCTGTTCATCTTAGCCTCCGAAAGTGCTGGGATTACAGGTGTGAGCCACCACACACTGCCCTTCCTCAACTTTCCTCCTTGCCCGAAGTCCAGCCTCTTCCCAAGCCTGGAGGCCCAAGGCACATTACTCCTCAGCTGGACCAGGCTTACCGCAGTCTGGCCTCAGTTTTCACTCTTGCCTTATCTTCCACAACTGCCATAAATGTACTCGCAACTGCAGGCAAATCAGACCATTGAGCAATTTCCTAAACATACCCTGCTTACCTGCATCCATGCCTCTATTTTGGCTGATCCCTCTGCTTGAAATGCCTCTTCACCAAATTCTAACGCTGAGGTCATCTCCTCCATGGAGCCTTCCCTTATCTCACAAAATCCATACAATCTCCCTTGTTTGACTCATTGTAATACTTAACACATTGCTCACCTTCACCCCATTGTCAGAAAGGCCTTACTCATCCCTATCCTGGAATCCCGCACAGTTTCTTGTTCCCAGTAGGTGCTCAGTACATGCTCAGTAGTTAGAATTGGTACTAGGTAGATAGAATTGTAAGTGAAAGGGAGACAGATCTCAATAACCGTTGTTTGTTTTTTTGAGTAGATAGAATTGTAGGTGAAAGGGACGCGGATCTCAATAACCTTTGTTTGTTTGTTTTTTTGAGATGTGGTCTGGCTGTGTTGCCCAGGCCGGAGTGCAGAGGCCCAATCTTGGCTGATTGCAACCTCCTCCTCCCAGGTTCAAGTGATTCAGTGATTCTCGTGCCTTAGCCTCCTGAGTGGCTAGAATTACAGGTGCGTGCCACCACACCTGGCTAATTTTTGTATATTTGGTAGAGATGGAGTTTCACCATATTGGAGGCTGGTCTGGAATTCCTGACCTCAAGGGCAGATCTCAGTAACCTTTGATCTCTGCCCAAGGTGACACTCCTCCAGCAAGAGCTAACTTGAAACCTGGTAGTGTGGGTTCCAGGAAGGCTCTGGGATGAATCTTCCTGGATAGCTCTGACCAGTGTCTTCCCTCCGGTTCAGAAACCCAAAGAGGAGACCTTCCTTCACTGAACCAAGGCCAGCGGCCCAGCTCCTGCCAGATGGTGGCCACCCCCCACCCCAGGTGGTCCTGCGCCACTCCGAGTTCTGCTCAGAGTACCCCTGGTTGCAGGCGGGAGTGATGTTGAGATAATTGGAGGCTAAAACCATAAGTGGTTTGAGAGCGGGGTTGGGGACCTGAACGCTGAGCGGGAGTTGGAGTTGGCAGGTCTGGGTTGGAATGGGAGCAGAGGTGGGCCGGGGCCGGGGCAGGACCCGGCGACTGAGTCTGGGAGAAGCCCCCGGGCCCGCGGAGCCGGCAGCTAAATTTACCCCGGCTGACTCAGCCCTTGCTCGGAATGGGGGGCCGGGGGAGGGCGCCAGGGCAGTGGGAAGAGCCAACAGGGGTGGGCTGGGGGCAAGGAAGGGAGAGTCCCGGCTGGGGGAGAAAAGAGGTGGGCCAGGAACTCCCAACGAAGAAAGCAGCCCCCTCTCCGTCACACAGAGCAGGACGTAGCAGAGGAGTCCCGGGGGATGGCCACCATGGGGAAAGGGTCAGTGAAAGGAAGACGATGCCAAGGCTGGATAAAGGGAAGCTTAGATTTATTGAGCGCCTACTGTGTGCCAGGCGGTGTGCAAGGCGCTTTACATACATTATCGCATTAAGTCCTCACAACAACCCTGCGAGGTAGGTGTTTATAAACCCCCATTTGACAGATGAGGAAACTGAGGCTCAGGGAGGTGAAGTGATGCGGCCAAGTTCACATGGCTAATAAATGGCAGACAGAGGTGTCCAAGGATCGGAGAGAAAAAAAAAGACTTCAGTGTCTGAGTCCCAAGCCGGCTGGGGTGGATGAGTACAAAGATGGGACCGGCGGGCTCCAGAGGTCTGGGAGGCCGGAGGCCTGCTCCCGGCCCAGCACGGCTGGAGACTGCAAGTCTGGGGACCCGCGCTTGGGAACTAGGGATCGGATTGAGTGGCAGAGCCGGAATTAGCAACTGGGGAGATCCGCGACCTGCGCGCGCCCTGTAGTGGCTATAGAGAGTATCACACCCCACGCCGACTGGCTTCTGGGGACCGGCCTCTTTCCTTGCCTGGCCAGTTTCTTCGGAAGAGGCCGAGATGGGAGACATTCTCAGGATTTTTTCAGGTGGGCGATACCACCTGGGAGGGAAATCGTGGCCACGCCTCAGAGCATCACTAAGGAGCATTAGGGTGGAGGAAAAGGGGAAGGCCTAAAGAGGTCCCAAGCTGATTCATTGGTGTCCTTCCCTCCCCAGCTCAGACCACCACAGGCCAGGGTCAGTGACAGGGCCACTATCTTGCCCTGCTTTGGGGAGCCCTCACCTAAACCTGGGAGACTGGGATAGGAGTGCCTCACTCCCTTACCTCTTCTGCAAACCTTGGGCAGTCTCCTGAATTGATCATGACTTCAGGTGACAAGGAGGCCGCCCAGAAACCCTCAAACTCTGTTCACTTATTCCCAACTCTCATTCTTGGCTTGTCGAGGGGAGGATTAGATAGAGTCCTTTCTAAAGATCTCAAAATGTCAGAGATGGAAGGATGGACCTTAGAATACCATTGTTTTATATACCAGGAGGCCTGGAGAGGGAAAGTGACAGGCCTCAGTCAACCAGCAAGTCAGTGGCAGAGTTGGGATTGAAATCCAAGACTTGTGACACCAAGGTGAGCCCTCCTTCTGCTTTGCTGGTTGTTGCTGGACCTATTCCTCTTCTGCCAAGAACCCCTCTGTCATCTGATCACTCTGCCACCGGGTCCAAAGCCTCTCCTACACTTTTTCCCTCCTCCTCAGATGCCCTGCCCTACACTGCCCTCCTATGGCTGCCACCACCCCTGCCCTCCTGCCTGATCCTTGTTAGGCCTCTCTGCTCAGCTCCGCACCCAGTGCATCAGCTGCGAAGAGCTCACCCTTGTGTCCTGAACATAACAGACATTAATTAAATCTACTGCTGATTCTCACCTCTCCTGAAACAAAATCATTAATGGGCATATGCTTCCCTTCCTTTCATTTATATTTCAAGGATGGGAATAGGTATGGGTAAGGATACAAGGAAAAGAGAAGCAAAGGAAGTCTGGGGAAGAATGGGGACCAGTGGACCCAAGGATGGATGTGTTGGGGACTCAAATACAAGAAGGGGCCTCTCACTGCCTCTTCCTATTTCCCTGTTGAGTCCCCCTGATGTCCCTCACCCCGAAGAGGACCTCCTCGGTTTGGCTTATGACATCTAGGATCTCTCCGACACTGTCGCTCAGTTCCGCTGTCTTCCCGTCTTCCTCCGGCGAACTGTTTCCAACCCCGGGCAGGGTCCTCTCATTCCGCCAGGAGGCGCCTGGGGCTTCTGTGTCGCTTCCATCAGAGGAGCCGCTATGGACGCTAAGCTCCTCAGCTTCGTCCGTGTCCGAGTCAGGGGCGGTGTGGCGGCGGATACGGGACACGGCTTCTCGCAGGGCCCCAGCGTAGGGCCCTGGGGTCCGCGCCCAGCCCTGGCCCGCGCGCCGCTGGATCACTGCCACTTCCGAGCCCTCGGCCCTGCCCTGGGCTCCCGAAGCTCCTGGGCCTAAGGCTTGGTGCTCTGGGCTACCTGGCTGCGTGGGGGCGTCCCGCAGGTTTACTTCCGGGGCCGGGAGCCCCAAGATGCGGGAGGTGCGCTCCTCCAGTGAGGAGTCCCCCGGCCTCCCGCCCTCAGCTTCGCCCCCGCGGCCCCCGCCGGGCTGGTGTAAAAGGCGACTGTTCGACAGCCGCTTTCGGCAAGGGGAAGGAAAGACCGTGGCCCCTTCACTCTCCTCCTTGCCGGGCTTCGATTGGCTGGCGGATTCCCCCACCACGCGTGTCACCCCAGAGGGCAAAAGCTGCACCTGCTGGGTTCGGGGGGTTGGAACATATTGGGATCGTATCACCACGCACGTGGCGTCAATGACAAAGACTCCTTCCCCACGGGACGGGCCCTGGGAACTGCGGGGCAAGGTGTGGGCACGGCGGGTCGCCTTCCAACCCTCCAGGGTCTCCGGTCCTGCCCCCTCTCCAAGACCCAGGGATTCTCTCCATCCAGTGCCTCCGGGAGCCCAGGGTCTGGGGAGTGTCTGGCTATGGCGGGGCGGCTGCTTTTTAGGGGAGGGAATCCAGCATTTAGGGAACCAGATCTGTTCTTTTCCTTCTTTCCCTTCCCTCGAGCCCTTGAGGTGGTGCCTGGATCTGGGAGCGGGACGCGGGGCACTGGGAGCCGCAGTTGCAGACCCCGCAGGAGTTGTCTCGGTGCCTGCGCTCCCAGTAGCTTTGGCTTGGGGATGGCTGTCGCTACCACTGTTCAAGTCAGCAGCAGCCAGCCCCAGGCTTTTCTCCACGACCCCCTTGCCGGGCTCTGGCCTTGCTCTGGCCGCTCCACAGCCTGGGGATCCCCCCAAGAGACCTTGCCCCTGTCGGAGACCCCAAGCCCCGAGGACGTCCCGGTAGATCCGAGGATCCAGCCTCTTCTTTGTGCGCCCTCCCTCTGTCCTGGCCGGAGTCGGAGGTGGGGCTGATGAAGTGGGCACCTGGGAGTGTCCGGGGCCTCTCTTAGTCCCCAAGGTCCTATGGGGGCCTTCGTAAGAAGGTGGAGCCACGTAGGGTGGCGGCCGGTCCCAGCGGCGTCGCGGGGCGGTCCCGGCAGAACCTCTCAGCAGCAGGTGAGCCTCGTAGCTTGGGGGCCCCGGCCGCCGACCTCCCCAGGGCCCCGCCCACGCCGACCCTGGGTCGCTCTGCGGCTGCGCGGATGGACGGGGCGCTCGCCCCACCAGCGCCAGGCGCTCCGGCCGCAAGGTAGCAGGGAGCCCTGCCGGCTGGGCTGCCCGAGGGGCGTTGCGGGGCTCCGGGCGGGGCCGACCCGGGGGGCTTCGTCGGGCCCCACCAGCCTTGCGCCTTTTTCGCTCGGTCTCCTTGGCCTCCCGCTCCTGCGACGCCGCTTTCCTTTTCTCTTGCTCCCGAGCTCGGACCTCGGCCAGGGGCCCCGCCCGCCAGTTGGTGGCCTCCTGCAGCACCCTGGAGGCCCAGGGCCGGCGGGGCGGCGGCTGTGGGGATCCCGGGCGCGGCCCACACCTGGGACAATGAGCAGGAACCCAGGTGAGCAGTCTGTGGGGGAAGGGAGCCGAGGTCCGGGGAGCTGGGAGCAGTGGAGACCACTTGGGGCAGCCATGTGAAGGGGTGTGTGTGAGTGTGTGCGCGTGTGCACGTGCGTATATGTTAGGACTGAAGTCGAAGCGGGACTCCTCGCCATCTCTGCCTGCACACTTTAACAGCGTCTGCCCCATCTCACCTCCTGCCCTTTCTCACACCCACTCCTGTTCCCCCAAACAACCGGATGAGTCAGGCCCCAGCCTTCGGGAGCGGGCAGGGGTGGGAGGCGTGGGAAAGAGAAGGGGGATCAGTAGTGCTCGCTGGTGCCTGCGGGGAGGTCCGGACCCCACTCCCCGCCCCACCACTCTCTTCCCCTCACCCCTGCTTCACTCACGTGCGGTTCTGGAACCCGCGAGCCCAGTGGCTGGCCTGGAAGTCCATGGGCTGTCGAGAAGGGGCGCGGCGACTATAATGACAGGAAATAGTCTTCACTTCTATCACCAATAGCTTGGACTTCTGCACCCAGAGGCAGCTGCCAGACTCCTCATCCTGAAGCTCCCGGGGGCTGTCAGGCCCCTCGGAGAACAGTGGGCCATCCAGCATCCTGCCCCCCCCCCCCCCCGCCCCCCCCCCTCCCCCCCCCCCCCAGGAGCCCCCTCCCAGCCCAGGGAGCCGGCGCCCACTGCAGAGCCGCGGGCCCGGGGACTGGGAACTATATATACCCGGGCACACGTGTGTGTGCCTGTCTCTGTGTGTGCGCGCGCATGTGACACCGCGCGGACTGCTCCGCGCTGCTACCTCCCCCATGTGCACGGCCGCCCCCTGGGGCCCGGGATTGGACGCCCCTTCCCACTGCTGTTGTCCCCCAAGCCTGATGGGATCGCACGAGTGGGCGGGGGAGGGACTTATGATTCTTGCCAAGCTGACAGTGCCCCCTCCCCCGCCCCTATTTCTTCAACCTTCCTGCCGTTTTAACCCTTTACTCTCCTGCTTGTCAGGTTGCCTGACCACCAGGGTTCTGCCCCTGGCTTCCTGCCTCAGATTTCAGTTTCCCCAACATAGAGTGCGTGAGAATGGAACTCAAGGTCTCTGCCTGCCACTCTGCTGGTTTCCATGGGGTTGGGGTGCAGGAGGGGCTGGCCCACGGCTGGGGGGCTATTTTTAGCGGCAGTGGCTGTTCGGGTGCAGAGATGAGATGAGTAACCAGCTCCCATGCGGTGGAGAGAGGAGGCGGTGGCTTTCACCAAGCTTTTGTGCGACTCTGAGGGAGAGCTGCCTTCCCTAAGCTCAAAAAGGGTGACCCCTACACCCGTATCTCCTCGCCAGCTCAGTGCTGCAGCCTAGGACTGCTGGTACAGCAGGACACAGGCGTGTGCCTTGGCCACCCAAGCTGCCCTACCAGTCCCATTCTACATGTTTGTCCTTGGGCAGCCAGGGAGCCCTCCCACAGCAGCAGGCTTTCACCTCCAATTTAGAAGCAGGATTTGGGGGTTATATTGTTCTGTGCCCACACAGCCTGCCCAGCTTTATGGAGGACAGAGTAAGTGCTTATGCACTCTCACCCTTCCAGAGGGGGATGGAGGAGAGATGGTGTGTTTGCTTGGCAAAACTAATCCCCTAGCAACTGAAATGATAAAAGTGGCCTTTTTTTTCCCCCCAATGTAGAGCTCCCCCTCACCACCACAATTGCCTAGTTCACTCAGCCCCCACCTGAAGTGGTGCTCCAGATGCTCACCTTTGGGCTGCCTCTGTCCTGGGGGGCTGTTGCTTACATCCACATGATCCCTCCTTCTAAGCTTATACCAGGTGTCCCCTGATTCACCATGGTAATGTTAGTGGCAGCACAGCCCACGCCAACCCTTCCATGCAGAGACTTAGCAACCATGCCTGGCAACCATGGCAGCAGCCTCAGTGGAGGGGAGGGGTGCAGAGAGGGGAAAGAGAGTGTGTGTGTGGCAATGGTTCCTCGGGAAGAAGGGATAATTTGCCTCTGGAGAGGAATAGGTAAGAATAGAAGCTTGTGAGTCTCCCAAATTTTATCCCTTGGCTCTCCCTCAGCTTCATCCTCACACTGAGACTGATAGGTTGGGTTTTAGGGGGAAATCAGAGAAGCAAGAGTTCCCAATTAGTTTTCCACTAATGTATATGGAGCCCTTTGGGTCCAGACCCTTCCTTTTAAGGGGATGGGGAACAACCAGAAAGGTTGTTGTGGGGCAGAGACTGACTGACTGAGAAACAGCTCAACAAAACCAGGCCTCTGCTCCCTAACACAAACCTTTAGAGAGAATGCAAACATTCCCTGTCCCATCCACCCTACCCCCCTTGATTCCACACACCTGCCAGCTGCACCGATGACTTGACTCGAAGGTGCTTCCTTCCACCCTAGGTCCCACTAGAATCCTGAGGCTTTTTAAAGCCCCTGCCTCCTCCCTAGGCAAATCTTCCTTAATGAGAGAATGTGACATAAGAGGCCATCTGTCCTTTCCACCATGTACTTACCCTCCCCACACATAAACATACTCTAATTCTAATAACTTGGAAGCCTTCCTCCCCCAGGTTTGAGAATGTGCTGTGAGAGCTGTAAAGGGGTGAAGGCTGAAGCAGGGGCTCCTCTACAGCCATGATCCAACACTGAAAGCTGAGCTCTGATGAGGGCCACCTTCTTTTTTTAAAATAAGCTTCCTCAGGTCGAATCTGATGAGGGCCTTGATGCTTTTCCCTGTGTTCCATCGGGAAGCCTAGTTTGGAGAACCCAGTATGCCGTGGCTGGAGGGTCATCAGAGGGGTTAGGCACTGTCAGGGAAGGGGTTAGCAGCACTGTGGGGGAAGGGGCAAGCAATGACTCTGAAATTGCTCCTGGTTTGGATGGGAAACTGTATCATACCTGTAAGGCAGGGGTGAGCTGGCACCCAAATTTAGCTCATACTCCAGTCTAGCAGTTCTGGTGTTGGGTGCTGACTGCTGTTTGGGTCTACATGGTTTCAGTACAGAGAATGGATCTGATGGAGTGACCAGTGCCCTGCTGTTCTCCCACCATCCAGCTCTGTCTCACCTTGGAAGAAAGGCAAGGGATTTGTAGGTTTAAAGATAGTGCCAGCGGGGTACGGTGGCTCATGCCTATAATCCCAGCACTTTGGGAGGCTGTGGTAGGTGGATCACAAAGTCAGGAGTTTGCGACCAGCCTGGCCAATATGGGTGAAACTCTGTCTTTACTAAAAAATACAAAAACTAGCCGGGTGTGGTGGTGCACGCCTGTAATCCCAGCTACTCAGGAGGCTGAGGCAGGAGAATCGCTTGAACCTAGGAGGCAGAGGTTGCAGTGAGCTGAGATTGCGCCACTGCACTCCAACCTGGGCAACAGAGCGAGATTCCATCTAAAAAAAAAAAAAAAAATAGTGCCAACTCAGCAAAAGCCAAACAGTCCAACCTTCCTTAAGAAAAGCTGATAATGGTGGCAGGATTCTTTGCCCAAAGGAGACCCTCAAGTCTGTCTACTCTTGGGAGTAGACACTAACACTGTTACAGGATTTTCCTTGGGTACCAGCCATGATTCAGGCAGAGGGGAAAGTGAGATAGAAAGAAGGAACCACAGGGAATAGGGTAAGGAGTAGTTGTGAAAGAATTAGAAGTCGGAAGTCTACTGTAGCAGTAAAGACTGTTTGGGTTCAAATCCTAGCTCCATTTTTTTTTTACTAGCTGTGTGGTCTTGGGTTAGTTACCCAGCCTCTCTGTGCCTCCATTTTTTAAAATCTGTAAAAAACTGGAATAGTGTCTACTATTGTTCTGAGGATTAGTTAATATATGTAAAGCACTGAGAATGATGTCTGGCACACAGTTTTGTGTGTGTACGTGTGTGTGTGTGTGTACACACGTTATTAATGACCAGTTGAAGAAGCCATATAAAGTAGGAAGGTAGTATCCATCAACTGTAAAAATCAAACACTGCAATACCATGAAGAGATAGCTGTCATTTAATTAGATTTGCCACAAAAAGCAATAACCTTAGCTAATCATGCTGCCCTCCTCCTCCATAACCCCCATCTCCCTTCATATGCACAAACACAGGAACCCAAAGCCCCTCCTCCCCACAATCCTCCCCACTCACATTATGGGAAGAAATGTCACTAAATGGACTTAGCCTCCTCCATATAGCATGGAACAGGTGAATAAAAATATCTTTATGAAGAATTTTGTTGTGCTGTTATCTTAGGGTTGAATCAGGGCTGAGATGGAGGCAGAGGCAAGTGAGGTCTGGGGATCTCTTAGAGATCAGAATTTGTCTGAGAGGCACAGAGCCTATAGTTCACCCAGAAAGGGGGCTATGTCTAAGAAGACAGGGGCTAGAATTGGCTAGGCTGAAAGTTTTTTTCAAGTGTATGTGAGGGTAAGGGTAGCTATAAATCCATTCTCCTTCCTCCCCCTATACCTTCCCTAGCTCCCAGATAGAAGGGCAGGGGGCCCTGAGCAGGGAACAGAGTCACAATTCCCCCAAGTTTCATCTGATTCCCACAGAGCTTCCAGCAGGCAGTGAGTTGGGCATATCCCCTGGTGCTGCCTGACCCCTTCCCCCAGCTCAGGGCTTCTTCTCTCCACCTGTGAGCACCAGGGCCTGCAGGATGTCAGACAGTGATACAATTCCCTTGACCACATCATTTTCATCCACCACTACAAGTCGGTGAACCTGGCACAGAACAACAAGGGAAAAAGGGAATGTTTAGTGCTGGCCTCAGGGGAAGCCCCTCTGCCCCTACTCTCCTTGCCAAACCCCACTCTCAAGGTTGCTCCCCTCAGCTCCTTTAGGGTTGCTGGCCTCCCTACCTCTGCTTCCACTAGCCTGTTGATGATGGTCTCCAGAGTCTCATGCAGGTAGCACTTGAGAACACCCTCAAAGTAATGTGATCGATGTTGCAGGGCTTTAGTCACAGATACATCTAGGTTGTTGTAAGTCTTTTCTGCTGCCAGATTCTGGGGAGACAGAGGAAGGAGCTTGCAGGGAAGCAAGAAAGCCAGCCTCCAAACCCTGAACCCATCCAACCTCACCAGAGGGATTCAGGGCAATTGTCAGCCACAAGGCATACCCAACTCATTCAATTCCTTTTCAAATAGGATTTGAAAGCCTGGAAGCTTCTAAGACCCTTAGATCACAGAAGAGACTCCCTTCTCCCTCTCCATATTTAATAGCACCCCCCACCCTTCCCTACCTCCCAAACCCTCCACAATCACTCACGATAACATCAAACTTGGAGTAGATGTCCACCACACGCCCTAGGGGGACAGAGGCAGCTCAGTAAGGAGGATCTGGGGTCTAAAGCTCCCCCTACTCACAGAATCACCCTTCTGGCTAAGCTGAGGGGAAAGCAGATTTTCCCGGAGCCACCCTGACTTGCCTGGATCTTCCCTCCCTCTCCTTCTACCCAATCTCTCACCCTTCTCGTCCACCACTGGCAAGGCTGAGACTCGATGCTGTACAAAAATCCCCAGAGCCACATAGACGGGGGTGGTAGTGCGAACCATAGCAATATTGGCATAGGTGCCAATCTGTAGCTCTTCCAGAGACTTGGACATGAACTCTGGCTTGGGGAACTCAGTGATCTGAGGAAAGAACCATCAGCTTAATTTTCAAGGCACCCAAAGCCACCCTTGGATACCCCCTCCAACCCAGTATGTTAGAAATAAGGGCTGGGTGCGCTGGCTTATGCCTATAATCCCAGTACTTTGGGAGGCTGAGGGGGACATATTGCTTGAGCCCAGGAGTTCAAGACCAGCCTGGGCAACTTGGCAAAACCCCATCTCTATAAAAAATACCAAAAAATTAGCCAGGTGTGGTGGTACACACCTGTAGTCCCAGCTCTTCTGGGGGTTGAGATTGGGGGTCACCTGAGCCCAAGAGGTTGGAGGCTGCAGTGAGCCATGATAGTGCCTCTGCACGCCAGCCTGGGCAACAGAGTAAGACCTTGTATCAAAATAAATTAATAAATAAATAAGAAGTGGGGCTGGATGCAGTGGCTCACACCTGTAATCCTAGCACTTTGGGAGGCTGAGGCGGGAGGATCACTTGAGCTCAGGAGTTCGACACTAGCCTGGGCAACACAGTGAGACCTTGTCTCTTTTTTCAATAAATAAATAAATAAACGAAAAAAGAGAAAAAAGAACTGGGCTGAGGAGCACTTACAAACAATTTGAGGAACTTCAGAATGCGCTTGTGGGTGAGGATATACAAAGTATTGCCTGATTCTGGGTCAATAACTGGCAGCCTGTGGATCTTGTTCCGAATTAATGAAGAGACAGCATCAAACAAGCTGTGGGAGGGTTGGAGATAATAAGTTCCACAGTGCTGGGGCTGAGGGTGAGTAAACAGCTCCATAAAGTGTATCACTAAACAGGGAAAGCTAATGGTTAGGGAAGGGGGGCAGAGTACAGGCCAGACTTAGAGAGAGAGAGAAAGTGTGTAAGTGTGTGTGTGTGTGTTTGTGTGTGTGTGTGTGTGTCTTTTCTCTCTTCTTCCCCTTTCCCTGGGTGTCTAGGGCATTAGCTAGGCTGATGGCAAATCTCTTCCCCTTTTTGGACAGATGGATAACTAGAACTCACCTGGCATTAGGAGAAATGCAGACAAGCGGTTTAAAGGAATCCTGGAGGTACACCTCTGAAGGGAAAAGGGATGGGTCACAAAATACCACCATGGAAAAGCATTTCCCAGAAACCCTCCATCCCTTTATAACCTTTTACAACCCCAATTCTCTACATACCTCTCCAAGTTTCTATCTTGTGTTCTTCTAGCTCATAGATCTGTACCTGAAAGCAGAAGCAACAGAATTTGAGACCTGATCTCTCTGCTTCCTGAAGCCCTTGTGGCTTGCTGGGAGCAAAAGAAATGAGAATGAGGGACTTAGGGTAGGGAAACTGATTTTGGTCATTGGGCTAAGGTTCCTTACCAAGGCTGATTTATAGTAGCGGTGCAGGATATTGATGAAATCAGTGATGGTCAGCATGCCTAGAGGACAAGACAGAGCCCTCAGTACTGCCTGAAGCTTGTCTCCCTGCCCAGCACAAGATGCCAATAATAATGTGTTCCAGAAACTTTTGCTTACCCACAAAACTTTGCTTCTTACTATCCCATAAAGGGGCAGCTCGTACACCGTTAGTCACCAAAGCAAAAAAAGCTTTCTTCACCTGTAGCCAAGACAGTAATAATCATAAAGGCAAATCCACAGGGGCAGGACTGTAAAATAAAGAACAGTGTTTGGGCATGTTGGGTAAAACATGAGACTAACTTCACAGAAGGATAAGGATATTACCCTTAGGATGAGATAGGATGAGAGGTATTAAACCACAGGCTCCAAAGGGGGAAGGGAAAAGAGGATTCACCCACCTGCAGGGACGTATCAAATACAACCAATTTGGAGCTTGTGGGAATCAGGTCATAGCAGCGATGAGACTTCATGAAGGAAGTATACACGCTATTGTTGGATTCTGGGGTCTCTGCATAGGGTGGGATAGTTAGCAGCTTCCTTCCCCATAAAAACTCCCAATCAAAAGAGACAGAAAACAGAATAGTGTTCTAGTATCTCAAATATTTACAGCATGATTTTTTTTATAAGGCCCCTTATCTGTCTTGTTCCTATTGTTTCCACAAAACCTGCATAAACCTCTTAGAAACCATTTCATCCAACCCCTATCTCCAGGTTAAGACTTTATCTATTGGTCCCTATAGGTAAAAGAAAGTTGACTAAAACAAAGCCTATAGTATCTCTCTTTAACATGTTATAATCTAAAAATGTTTCTCATCTTTAATCCAAGCTTTCCCTTTCATATATTTAGCACATTTTCACTTTCCTCTTTTTTCAATGAAATAAGCTGCTTAAAATTCTTCCAAGACTGTGCTGGGCATGGTGGCAAGCACCTGTAATCCCAGCTACGCAGGAAGTTGAGGCAGAGGATCACTTGAACCCAGGAGCTCAAGGACAGCCTGGGCAACACAGCGAACCCCTGTCTCAATTGAAAAAAAAAGTTATTTTAAGACCTGCAAATGGGAAAGTCATGTTCCAAGTTGGGCCATTTCTCATTAACAATAAGTTGGAGCCCAGTGCTCAATCAACCTGGCTCAAAACACCCTGATAGTCCATTCTGGGACCACCCTGTAAATCAGAAATCATCCCAGGAGATCCTGAGTAGTTTACCTTTTTCTATTCCTGTGATTTTAATTGCTCGCTCTAAACTAGGGAAGCAATCTCCCAAAATAATAGCTTGAATGTGCTACATACTATACTATGTGCACTTAAAAATATTACATTAGCCAGGCGCGGTGGCTCACGCCTGTAATCCCAGCACTTTGGGAGGCTGAGGTGGGTGGATCACAAGGTCAGGAGATCAAGACCATCCTGGCTAACACGGTGAAACCCCGTCTCTACTAAAAATACAAAAAATTAGCTGGGCATGGTGGTGGGCGCCTGTAGTCCCAGCTACTCGGGAGGCTGAGGCAGGAGAATTGCTTGAACCTGGGAGGCAGAGGTTGCAGTAACCCCAGATTGTAACACTGCACTCCAGCCTAGGCAACAAGAGTGAAACTCCGTGTCAAAATAATAATAAATAAATAAATTACATTGACTGGGCATGGTGGCGCACGCCTGTAACCCAGCACTTTGGGAGGCCAAGGTGGGTGGGTCACCTGAGGTCAGGAGTTTGAGACCAGTCTGGCAACATGGCAAAACTCCATCTCTACTTAAAAAATACAAAAATTAGCCAGGCGTGGTGGCACGTGCCTGTAGTCACAGCTACTCAGGGGACTGAGGCAGGAGAATTGCTTGAACCCAGGAGGTGGAGGTTGCAGTGAGACGAGATTGTGCCTCTGCACTCCAGCCTGGGTGACAGAGTGAGACTCTGTCTCCAAAAAAAAAAAAAAAAAATTACAAAATTTAATCCTTACAACAAATGTGTAAGTACTGTCCTCATGTTTCAGATGAGAAAATAGGTGTAGTTAAATAAACTGTTCAAGTTCACCCATTAATAAGTGGCAAGAAAGACTCAAACAAACCCAGATCTGATTCCAAACTTCATGCTCTTAAGTCTTTAATCAATTTGGTTTTTAATATTTAATTTTTAAACCAAAGTTATACAGATACACAGTTTAAACAGTCAAACAGTTTTACAAATTTTGTTAAGAAAAAAATGCAGTCCTTGCAACCCACCTTCCTGTACTACCCTTCCCCAGAGATGAGAACATCTATCTACCTCTTTTAGTTGATTATTTTGGTACTTAATTCCATGTCCTTAAATAACATGTTTGTATTGCTAGTTTCCGATTTTTTTTTTTTTTTCATTTTGAGGCATTATTTATCATCTACCTACCAAAGAGGAGGAGAATTTCTAGTTCTCTCTCCTACTAGGGCTTCACCACAAACATGTACTTCCCATCCTCCCCATTCTTCCAGGAGCTAAACCATAATGTTTAAATCTTTTTTATTTATTTATTTATTTTTTTTTTGAGAGGGAGTCTTGCTCTGTCACCCAGGCTGGAGTGCAGTGGCATGATCTCAGCTTACTACAACTTCAGTCTTCCAGGTTCAAGCGATTCTCCTGCCTCAGCCTTGCAAGTAGCTGGGGTTACAGGCGCCCGCCACCATGCCCGGCTAAATTTTGTATTTTAGTAGAGATGGGGTTTCACCATGTTGGCTAGGCTGATTTCAAACTCCTGACCTCATGTGATCCGCCCACTTCGGCCTCCCAAAGTGCTGGGATTACAGGCATGAGCACTGCACCCAGCCAGTATTCAAATCATTTTGACTGAATATTTATTATTCAGAAATAAGCCAAATAATAAACTATGATTTTTTTTCTTCCTTTCACAACTTTGTTTTCTCTGGATTTAATGTCTTGTCCTTTTGTTTGTTTAATTTTCTATGTATAATTCTTATAACTAATCCAACCCCCAAATGCTTCACCAGTTGTTTAAATCTCCTTTCAAGAGGTTCAAAAGCATTAGATAGTCTATCAATTTAAACTACCCAAAGAAGTCTCGCTGGAGCCTTCTGACCTGCTCAAATCTGGGCTGGTTTAACTGGTGTGCACTGCTGTCATCCTGGGATCTTTATTCATCACCATCCTGGGTACCCCTTTCACGTCTGTCCTCCACTGGTGCTCCTGTATCCTATATCGCATTTTCATATTTTTTGATTACTCCCTTATTTTGGTGGAACACATCTTCCAGTACCTTCCTGAGAAAGGGTGCATGGAAGGTACATGTTTTTGAGACCTTGCAGCCTGTAGATATCTTTATTCTACCCTCATCCTTGGATTTATAATTCGACTGAATAGAGAATCTGCAGGAAAGCTTGGAATGTATTTTCCTGCAGAATGTTGAAGGCATTCCTCCGCTGCCTGCTAGCTGCTGGTGTTGTTGAGAGGCAATTCTGACTTTTTGTATGTGACTTTTTTTTTTCTCTCTGAAAACTCATAGGATCTTCTCTGTTTCCAGTGTTCTGAAATCTCAGGATGACTGTGCTTTGGGTGGGTCACTTTCATCCATTGTGCTGAATATCTGATGGGCCCTTTCAATATGAAAACTAATGTCCTCAAGTTCCAATAAATGTTCTTGAATTAGTTCCTCAATTATTTCCTTCCCTCTGTGTTGCCATTTTTCTCTTTCTATGACTCCTATTTAGAAACTGGACCTCCTAGACTGATCCTTTAATGTTTGTTTGTTTTGTGGGTTGTTGAAATATTTCTCTTTTTTTTTTTTAAAGAGACAGGCTTTCATTCTGTCACCCAGGTTGGAGTGCAATGGCGAGATCATGGCTCACTGCAGCCTTGACCTTCTGGGCTCAAGCAATTTTCCTGTCTCAGCCTCCTGAGTAGCTGGGACTACAAGTGCATGCCACTGTGCCTGGCTAATTTTTATTTTTTTTTTGTTGAGATAGGGTCTTGCTGTGTTGCTGAGCTGGTCTCGAACTCCTGGTCTCCCGCCTCGGTCTCCCAAAGTGCTGGGATTATAGGTATGAGCCACTGCACCCTTCTCTCCTATTTTCTACTTTGTTGATTTTTAACTCTCCTTTCTGGGAAATTTCCTCATGTTGACTTTTGAAACTTCCAGCTGTGTTTAAATTTTTGCTATTATATTTTTAATTTCCAAGAGTTCCTTTTTCTTTTCTGAAAATTCCTTCTTTAAAAAATTGTATCCTATACTTGTTTCATGGTGGAAATATGGTTTTTTGTTGTTGCTTTTGTTTTCTTGAGACAGAGTTTTGCTCTTGTTGCCCAGGCTGGAATGCAATGGTGCAGTCTCAGCTCACTGCAACCTCCAACTCCTGGGTTCAAGCGATTCTCCTGTCTCAGCCTCCCGAGTATCTGGGATTACAGGTGCACACCACCATGCCCAGCTAATTTTTGTATTTTTAGTACAGACAGGGTTTCATCATATTGGTCAGGCTGGTCTCGAACTCCTGACCTCAGGTGATCTGCCTGCCTCGGCCTCCCAAAGTGCTGGGATTACAAGCGTGAGCCACCATGCCCAGCTGTTGTTTTCTTTAAAGATATACTACTTTCACAGGTATTGAGAAATATGTTCCTTTACCTAAGGTTATATTAATATTATTAAAGTTTTCTTCTCCCCTTTTCCTTCCAGTTGCTTTTTTCCTGTTTGTTTCTTCCGTGTGTACATGAATTCGGGAGGGGCAGTTTGCTTTTTCATTTTTATTTATTTTTTACCAGGGAGATACAGCCTTCAGAGTAAAACAAAGGTACATTCCAGGGTGGGGTCGGGGGCAGTTTGGATCATTTTTCACAGATCCTTTCTTTAGATGTTTGGTAATCCTGGTTTATTTTTTTTATTTATTTTTTTTTTATTTTTTAATTTATTTATTTATTTTTTTTTTGAGACGAGTCTTGTTCTGTCACTTTCCAGGCGAAGTGCAGTGGCCGGGATCTCAGCTCACTGCAAGCTCCGGGCCTGGTTCACGCTTATTCTGCCTTCAGCCTCCCAAGTGCTGGGACTACAGGCTTCGGGCCACCTCGCCTCGCTAGTTTTTGTATTTTTAGTAGAGACGGGTTTCACTGTTAGCCAGGATGGTCTCGACCTCCGGACCTCGTGATCCGCCTGCCTCGGCCTCCTCCCAAAGTGCTGGGATTACAGGCTTGGAGCTGTCACACTGCCTTCCTTATCCCTGGTTTAAAGGAGAACTTAAACCATAACTTAAGAGTGGAGGCTTTAAAGCTGAGTGAAGCTCTAAGTGTGTAAGTGAGCCTTACTGACTGCTAATCATTTGGGTAGGAAACATTCAATACTTAAATATTTTAGAACTTCCCTTCAAGAGGATTCTGGAGAGAAGGATTATTCAATTTCATGCTTGGAGGGTGAAGTCTTTTCTGCCAGCGCTCTGGAAACTGAAAAGGAAAAGACGGCTGGAGGCTCAGCATCTAGTATAGTTCACTACATGCTCCTGTTTTCAGTGCAGTACTTCAGTCCTAAGCTGTGCCCAAGTCCCTTGCCAGATTTCCAGTCTTTGCCACAGGTGGGAGGTGGAGTTGCTCACTGTTGCTCACCCGATCACTCAATGGGATAGGGTGTCTTGGGATCTGTTTCTTAGACCTTAATGCTTCTTGGCTCTCACTGCTAGTTATAATTCAGTTTTCTCAGATCTAAGTCATTCATCACTCTTTTGTCTGCTTTTCAGCTTCCAAAAATTCATTGCTATTATCTCCTCTCCTGTTTTCCCTATGGTGTTTGTATCTTTTTCTTTAAAAAATTTCCTTTATGATGGTTTTAGGGGACTTTTTGTGAATATATATTCAATGTACCATCTTTTTTTTTTTTGAGACAGAGTCTTGCTCTGTCACCCAAGCTGGAGTGCAGTGGTGCGATCTCCACTCACTGCAACTTCCTCCTCCTGAGTTCAAGCGATTCTCATGCCTCAGCCACCCAAGTAGCTGCGATTACAGGCATGTGTCACCATGCCTGGCTAATTTTTATATTTTTAGTAGAGATAGGGTTTCACCATGTTGGCCAGGCTGGTCTCAAACTCTTGTTCTCAAGTGATCCACCCGCCTCAGCCTCCCAAAGTGCTGGGATTACCAGGCATGAGCCACTATGCACAGCCCAATCTACCAATCTACCATCTTTAACTGGAAGCCTACCATTGTTATTTCAACTTGAGAATTCAAACTCCCAAGAAAATGTTTTTGGACACCAGTTTAAGATACATACACTACACTGATAGTTAAATACTATCATTCAGGCCACAGGCCCACAAATATATTGGATTTGGCTTTCTCGGTGTCTTTTTTTTTTTTTTTTTTTTGAGACCAAGTCTCGCTCTGTCGCCTAGGCTGCAGTGCAGTGGCACCATCTCGGCTCACTGCAACCTCCACCTCCCGGGTTCAAGCAACTATCCTGCCTCAGCCTCCTGAGTAGCTGGGACTACAGGCGCCCACCACCACGCCAGGCTAATTTTTTGTATTTTTAGTAGAGACGGGGTTTCACCATGTTGGCCAGGATGGTCTTGATCTCCTGACCTCGTGATCCGCCCGCCTCGGCCTCCCAAAGTGTTGGGATTACAGGCGTGAGCCACAGGACCCGGCCTGTTTGTTTGTTTATAATTGAGACAGGATCTCACTCTCTGCCCGGGCTGGAGTGCAGTGGCACAATCACAGCTCACTGCAGCCTCAACCTCCTGGGCTCAAGCAATCCTCCCACCTCAGCCTCCCCAGTAGCTGTGACTAGAGGTGCACACCACCATGCCCGGCTAATTTTTAATTTTTTGTAGAGACGGGGTCTCACTTATCCAGGCTGGTTTCGAACTCCTGAGCTCAAGTGATCCTCCTGCCTTGGCCTCTCAAAGTGCTGGTGTTATGCTGTGCCCAGACTTATTTAAATCAAAAATTTTTAATCTAGAAATTTACATAAAAATCCGAATTTCTAGTGTCTTCAAAGTCAGAAGATCTGCTAAAAATAGGTCTTAATTGACCAGACCTAGATAGTTGTTGCCTTTTTTTTTTTTTTTTGGGACGGAGTTTTACTCTTGTTGCCCAGGCTGGAGTGCAATGGCATGATCTTGGCTCACTGCAACAAAATCCGCCTCCTGGGTTCAAGTGATTCTCCTGCCTCACCCTCCCAAGTAGCTGGGATTATAGGTGCCCACCACCAAGCTCGGCTAATGTTTTTTACTTAGTAGAGATGGGGTTCCACCATGTTGATCAGACTGGTCTGGAACTCCTGACCTCAGCCTCCCAATGTGGTGGGATTACAGGCATAAGCCACCACAACCCAGCTGCCTTAATTGTAATTTTTTTTTGAGGCAGAGTCTTGCGCTGTCCCCCAGGCTGGGGTGTAGTGGCACGATCTCGGCTCACTGTAACCTTTGCCTCCCAGGTTCAAGCAATTCTCCTGCCTCAGCCTCCCAAGTAGCTGGGATTACAGGTGTGCGGCACGACGCCCGGCTAATATTTTTATTTCTAGTAGAGACAGGGTTTCACCATGTTGGCCAGGCTGGTCTTCAACTCCTGACCTCAGGTGATCCACCCGCCTTGGCCTCCCAAAGTGCTAGAATACAGTCATGAATCACCATAGCCAGTCCAGTTGTCACCTTCTTTTAGATGCAACACAAGATCTACAGGTTGTCATAATCATATGTCGTTCACTTCACTGCTTGGTCCATGTAGGCAATTTGAGTTTCAGGTTTCTGCCTTGGTGCTAATACAAATGTACTCAAAAACATAAAATAGGCACTGGCCGGCATTGGAATTGTCTTCCTTGTGCTCTGGATTTTAGAGGTTTAGTGCTTCTATTACTAGATTAGTTCTAAGAGCCTTTTTCTAATTTTTTTTTTTTTTTTTTTCTGAGATGGAGTTTCACTCTTGTTGCCCAGGCTGGAGTGCAATGGCACAATCTTGGCTCACTGCAATTTCTGCCTCTGCGGTTCAGGCATTTCTGCCTCAGCCACCCAAGTAGCTGGGATTACAAGCATGCGCCACCACACCTGGCTAATTTTGTATTTTTAGTAGAGACAGGGTTTAACCAGGTTGGTCAGGCTGGTCTCAAACTCCTCAGCTCAAGCGATCCACCTGTCTCGGCCTTCCAAAGTGCTGGGATTACAGGAGTAAGGCACAGTGCCCAGCGCTTTGCATAATTTTTTGTGTACACTCAATGGCTTTAGTGAGCTTGCTGGGTGATAAAATCCTGGTGGCACTGTTTCTGGACTACGCAGAAAATACCCAGGACTTCTAAAACATGGTTAGCCAGCCCAGAGCTGCCTATGGAAGTTTTCCCTGTACCTCAGAAGTTTCTCTCAAGTGGTTTGATAATTGAAGATATTAACCATCCCCAATCTGCCCAAGATTTATTCCTGGGTGATCTTGCCAAACTACTGTCACTGATTTTTGTGGTTTGGCCCATTATCTGGCCCTGCTTTGACTTTCCCAGGGGAGAGATTCAAAAGCATTGTTGAAGACATTGTTAGGGTCAGGCTATTGTTTCCATGCCCACTTTTCTTTCTTCAGTAAACTTACCTTGAGGATGCTCATTTTCCAGAGCTGGGGAGCTATCTGAGGAAATGACCTGGAGAGACAAGAAAACAGATTCAGCTTAACCTGGTTCCATCCATTTTAGCCTAGCAACATTAGGGGAAGGGCTGGTGAACAAATAATGACTTTCTTTAAAGCACTATAAAGCCACCACCTCCCCCAACCCTGTTTTTTTTCTGTTTCTGAGACAGGGTCCCGCTCTGTCACCCAGACTGGAGTGCAGTGGTGTGATCACAGCTCACTTCAGCCTTGACTTCCTCCGGGTCAGGTGATCCTCCCTCACTTCAGCGTCCTGAGTAGCTGGGACTACAGGCGCACGCCATTATACCCAGCTAATTTTTGTATTTTTAGTAGAGATGGAGTTTCGCCATGTTGCCCAGGCTGGTCTTGAACTCCTGGGCTCAAGTGATTGCCCTCCTTGGCCTCTCAAAGCACTACGATTACAGGCACGAGTTACTGCACCCAGCCTTATTAGGCTCTTCAGAAATAATGATCTCATTTAATCTTCATAACAACCCTGAAGTAAATACTATTATTAGTCTTATTTTCACAGATTATGTCTCTGAGAGTCAAGAGACATTAAGCAAGCTGTCCAAGGTCACATGGCTGATAAGGAGTGGAGCTGGCATTCAAACACCTATCTTCTGGTTCCAGAGCTTGTGGTTTGCTTTTTTATAACATCAAAATTTTAATAAATAACATACATGAAAAAACAAAAAATTTTAAAACTACTTATACCTAAGAAAATAATTTATTATAACTGATGAAGAGTTTGGTTATCTTGGCAGTGTTCATTTTTGTAAATTTGCTTGCTTGTTTGTTTCGTTTTGAGGCAGAGTCGCGCTCTGTTGCCCAGGCTGGAGTGCAGTGGCGTGATCTTGGCTCACTGCAACTGCCTCCTCCTGGGTTCAAGCGATTCTCGTGCCTCAGCCTCCTGAGAGCTGGGATTACAGGCGTGTGCCACCACACCCACCTCATTTTCATATTTAGAACAGAGACGGGGTTTTTACCATGTTGGCCAGGCTGGTCTCAAACTCCTGACCTCAACTGATCTGCCCGCTTCGGCCTCACAAAGTGCTGGGATTACAGGCATCAGCCACCACAACTAGCCATTTTTATAAAATTTTTGAATGTATTTATTCCATTCTGATGAAATTCTACCTCTCTGGAATCACAGAAGAGAAGAAACCAATACTGCTACAATATTGTGCCTTCCAGAAATACTTCTATCCACTTCTGAGTGGAATGAGCATTATCTGCAAAGCTCATGTTCTTGTACACTATACCGCCTAATGAAACATTAGGTCTTACAAGCTAAGACTAAAGATCTGAGCTTAGGGCTAACCCCTACAAGATTCTCACAGATCCACTTATTAAAACATGGAAGCCAGAGAGATAGCATTGTCTTCCCCCAAACACAGACACTCACTAGGCATATTTGTAGGCACTAGAACCACAGACATTGGTTCTACCATTGTCTACCTCCATGGTAGAGAGAGGGCCACAACTGGGGAGGATCCTTGTAGCTGACTGTTAGCCAGTCAAAGCCTGAATGACTGAGAGGTGGATAAGGAACATGAATGTTCTGAAACTGGGGACTCGAGTCCACTCAGCACCCTTGTCAGTCAAACAAAGGCTGCTATAGCCAGGGGATGCTGGTTTTCCAAGTTTCCCTTCCCAAGACAGTCTGAGATTAGAGTGCTTTGACTAGACAAAACTTAGAACCATTTCTGTGCTCCCTCAAGTGGGAACATTTGGAAATGCCATTGTTATTTAGGAACCCAGAAGGGATCACAACAATTTTCATCTGCTAGCATCAACAGTCTTGGCTCCACTTTCTCTGGGTGATATCTCCAAAATAACTTAAAACCATACTTCATCCCCATAGCTTCTGTAGTAACATGACATTAAAAACTTCAACCTGGGAGGTTGGCTGACAAACTTCCTAAACCAAGGAAGTTTACGACAGCCCTAAACTTTTCTCCCTTAATGGGCTAGGGGAGAGTGCAGGGAGTAAGGGGGATAATCTCCTTCTCTTCCCTCTGGACTGCATAAGACTGTCAGCTTGGCCTGCCATTTTGGCAGGACTATCAGAACAACAGCCTCATCACTTGTAAGTAGGAGAGAGGGCTGTGATAAAGATAGACACATGATATATCAGAGTCTCACAAAGATCTACACAAAGGCACAAAAACAGCTACTTCTGTAGAATTTACCCATCATATGATATATATTGTACTGTGCGATACTTATTTTGTCCGTTATCTATCCAAACAGATTATAAATTCCTGGAAACCTAGAACTATCTTATACTTTGTATCCCCCATACCACCAAGCACAGGATTTTGCATATAATTCACAGTTGTTTTGTTTTTTAATTTTCAAAGAATGATGCACACTGATATGAACAGATATGCCTAAGACTAAGTTACAGAGGGAGGAAAGAAACATATAGCTAACTAGAGATACAGATACCAACATAACAGAGTCAAATACAACTGAATATGTGACTTTTTTTTTTTTTTTTTTGGAGACAGAGTCTCGCTGTGTCACCCAGGCTGGAGTGCAGTGGCGTGATCTTGGCTCACTGTAATCTCCGCTGCCCGGGTTCAAGCGATTCTCCTGCCTCAGCCTCCCAAGTAGCTGGGACTACAGGCGCCTGCCACCATGCCCAGCTGAGTTTTTTTGTATTTTTAGTAGAGATGGGGTTTCACTATGTTGGCCAGGCTGGTTTTTTTTTTTTTTTTCTTTTTGAGATGGAGTCTCGCTCTGTTGCCCAGGCTGGAGTGCAGTGGCGCGATATCCACTCACTGCAAGCTCTGCCTCCCAGGTTCACGCCATTCTCCTGCTTCAGCCTCCCAAGTAGCTGGGACTACAGGCGCCCGCCACCATGCCTGGCTAAATTTTTGTATTTTTTAGTAGAGATGGGGTTTCACCATGTTAGCCAGGATCGTCTCGATCTCCTGACCTCTTGATCCACCTGCCTCAGTCTCCCAAAGTGCTGGGATTACAGGCGTGAGCCACTGTGCCTGGCCAGCCAGGCTGGTCTTAAACTCCTGACCTTGTGATCTGCCCGCCTCGGCCTCCCAAAGTGCTGGGATTACAGGCATGAGCCACGGAGCCTGATAATGACTTTTAACTTTCTGCCTGTTTCACCATATCAGAGGGGGAATTATGTAGTTACATCTACTTCTTTCTACTTTTTTTTTTTTTTTTTTTTGAGACAGGGTCTCACTCTGTCATCCAGGCTGGAGTGCAGTGGCATAATCACAGATCACTGTATCTTCAACTTCCCCAGCTCAAGCAATCCTTTGACTTCTGCCTCCTGGGCTGCTGGGACTACAGGCACACACCACTAAGCCCAGCTACTTTTTGTATTTTTTGTAGAGATGGGGTCTCGCTATGTTGACCAGGCTGGTCTTGAGCTCCTGGGCTCAAGCGATCTGCCCACCTTGGCCTCCCAAAGTTCTGGGATTACAGGCATAAGCCACTGTGCCTGGCCTCCTTTCTACTTTTAATAACATAGGGGACCTGAGAAAGTACAACTGTACCATGTAAGTACAAAATATTAGAGACACAGTCTACATCTGACAAACAGACTCGCAATTTCTTCCAAACTTCTGATCTACATTTCCAATTATTTGTTTGACAACCATAGATGTCACAGAGACTCCTCAAATGCTTCAATACGAAACAAAACATTTGTCCCTCCAATCCTATTATTCTTGCTGTAATTCCCATCTTGTTTTTTTTTGTTTTATACAGCTGTCTTCTTACCAGTTATCAGCTAAGCTGGTATGTTAGAAATGCCTCAGATCTATCTCTCTCATTGCCAATTTTACAGCCTTAATTTAGGCTTTTACCTCTCACTTCTGCAAGACTGTTTAAATTGGGGTCCTTGGCCCATATCTATCTGCTTTTCAATTTGTCTTTCGTGCTTTCACCAAAGCATCTCAGGTTTGGAAGGGGCTTTCATCTCCATTAACAAGAAACTTTACTTTCCGAAGTAGCTCAGTCCATGTACAGAAAGCTGCTATGAACATTCCTAAAAGACATTCACTGACTTGCTCATAAATCTTCCATGGGTCCCCTATTACAAAACAAAGTTCAAATTTAGCATGGTGTGTAATACCTTCAACCTGATCTTAGCCTACTTTTCCAGTCTTTTCTCTCACTGTGACCAAAATCCAAAGCCAGCAACATCAAGCCGCTGGCTCACCCCCAGTTCTCCACATCCCCCAGTTTCAGTGCCCTTGCTCATACTGTTCTCTCAATTTGCAGTGCCCTCTCCTAGGTCCAAAGTAATTTTTCTCTCAACTATTCTGTCACAGTCCTTTGTTTTCATATTAATGATAGCATTTATTATAGTCTACCTTTAAATAACAGCTGTTGCTGGCTTGCCCTCACCCTTACTCCAGTTAGGCTGAACATTTTCAAAGCAGTTTTCTTTCTTTTCTTTTTTCTGGAGACAGGATCTCGTTGTGTCACTCAGAGTGGAGTGCAGTGGCATGATCTCAGCTAACTCCAGCCTCCACCTCCCTGGATCAAGCAATCCTCCCACCTGAGCCTCCAGAGTAGCTGGGACTACAGGTATGCACCACCACCATCATGCCTGGGTAATTTTTGTGTTTTTGTTTTTGTCAAGACAGGGTTTCATCACGTTGCCCAGACTGGTGCTGAACTCCTGAGCTCAAGCAATCCACTTGCCTTAGCCTCCCAAAGTACTGGCATTACAGGCATGAGCCACCACACCTGGCTGTTTTCTTTTTCCTCTTTTTAACTTCTACCCCAGAGCCTAATCCAGTACATAAAGTGTGAAGGCTAAATTAGAAAATCTACATAAAAATGCTCTGTAAACCATACTACACTCACAAGTAAGTAGAATATGACATGTTATTTTAAATTTAATGGAATTAGACTCCTTATTTTTGTTCAAGATTATCTTGATTAGTCAGAACTGGCTCCCTTGCCTGGGAGACCAACTGCGAATCGTTTTAGTACTTTGGTCGGTTTTCTTTTCAAAAACCTGAAAGAAACAACCTCTCTGTGGGCAGAGAAAGGGTGTGGCAAAGAATTACTATGGGCATGTAATCCAAAGCAAAGTGAACCTGCAGTCCTTTCATAACTACAGTAGCAAATGATAAAAACCAAGATGGGAAGAGTTACTCTGCCTGAAAGAAGACACATGGTTAAAAACTGTGGAGAGGGAAGTGTATGGGAGGGGTTACAGAGCGCTAGAAAAAGACTCCTGAAAGTGAGGGTGGGTGCAAACATGCAGCAGGCAACCCGCGGCATCTGTGGGAGGGTGACAGGGCCCTGCCACAACTGGTCAATGCCTGCTCGCCAAGAATGAGCTGTGCCAAAACTCCTGCTTAGAGTCGCAGAGCGGGCCATGACCTAAACTTGTCCAGGGACACATCAGCCTCTAACACTGCAAGTTTTCCTCTTTCAAGCAAACCTCAATTCTCGGGCTTATTAAGGGAATGTGACTTCACTGGATGCAGTATAAAGATCTTCAGATGTCCTCCTGCCAGGGATTGCAGGGATCACAGAAAGACTACCGAGGTCCAGCAGCTACCTGCAAGCGGAGATCCCTCTGGACGCCCCCTGCCTCACCCAGCAAAGCCGGATCACAACCCTGCGCTCTCAAACCTCTAAAAGGGCTTGAGGTGCTAAGAGGAAAGGAAGCCCAAGATTGCCACGGCTTACGTGGGCTCCAAGGAGGGCCAGGAGTCACTGCCTGCTTGGGCTAAGGGTACCGCGTGCGGAAAGGCGGCGGGGGCGCGGCCCAGTCCTAGGAGATGCGCCCAACGAAGAAGCGGAGGGACACGGTCACGGGATAGGGCAGACACCCGGCTGCTTTTTGTTTGCTACACACCAGCGCCAGCCCCTGCCCGGCCCTCCCGGTCTCCTAAGTGGGGTCTTAGGCTCTACAGCGCCCCCGACCGCCCTCCTGCGCTCCTCACCGTCTCCATTGCAAGAGGCGCCGGCTTGGTTTTCTCGCTTTAGGAAACTCTCTTGGGGAAGGCCACGCCCCACATCCGGTGCGGCGACGCCACTTCCGCCCACGACATGGCAGTCGCCAGACTACGGCGGAAGGCGTGGAACCCACCCTTCCGGCGGTGGCAGGCCTCGGTAACCGCCCTCCCCCGGGTCCTCTCGGACCGCACGGATCCGGCTGACGGCGAGGGTCACGGGACGGAGCCGCTTGTATTTAAAATGTTCTTTTTTTATTTGTCGTTTAAAAACAAACTTGGAAGAAGCAAAATCCAAAACTTGCCCTTTGCCTCTCGCAACATAAATTATGTACAGTTCAGAATGATCGCTGATACAAAACATGCCAAGGACAGGGGCGCTGAGGGTGGAGGGAGAGAGGGCGCTTTAAAAAAGGGAACCATTTCATCCGTTGTTACGAAGGACCAACCTTGCTGTACAGGATACACACAACACAAAATAAAGTCTTCACGGGATTCACACTTGTCAGCGATTTATTTTTTAAAAAGGGGGAGGGTCCTGGAGGTGAGGGGAGAAGACTGTAAAGGGGAAAACTGAAAATTGAGTATGTGCGAGTGTAAACCAACCCAAAATACAAACACGGGGGGGTGGGGGATTCTGATGCAATTATACAGGCAGGGTACTTAAAAAAAAACCAACCAAAATTCCAACCTTGTAGCTTGGGTCTGAGTTATAGTTTATATAAAAATTAAAAACTGTATAAGGTTTCTTCACTAAATTCTACAGGACTATCGGATACCTAGCATATGCTTACAAAGTCTGCCCCATCCCCTTTTCCCAATCCCAGGGCCCAAGCCCCAAACACAGCCTGACTCACGGGAGCCAATCTCCCCCTCCCTGTAGCGTAGACCTATTGCCCTCCGAAAAGGAACATCAAGGGCTGTGGCTTTGAGGGCTGCAGCCCAGTCTTCCTGCTGTCTGATTTAATTACAGCGGTTCCTGTGGGAGTGGGGGGTGTTATTCTCTTAAACATTTGCAGCTTGAAACAGTTGAGGAAGCAGCTTTAAAAAAAAAAAAAAAAAAAAATCTCCCTACCCCCAACAATCCACAACTCCCCAAATTCAAAACAAAACAAAAACAAACCTAAAATCACAACAGCCACCAAGCTCCCCCTCCAGCAGGCCCGCCCGTCCACCACCACCAAGCCCACCCCTACACTCCAGACATCTGATTCTTGAAAATATTAATTACAAAATGCCCTTTGCCCACAGCCCCTAGAAGAGAACTGCATATAAGCTTCATCTTCATCCCCACGGTTCCCTACCAGAGAGGGGTTTGGGGTGTCACCCACCCCTTACCTACCCCCACCCCCAGGAAGAGGTTAAACTGCAGCACAAGCTTGGGCAGAAAGGGGAAGGAAAAGGAGGCAAGGAACCCATCACCCTCTGGCTCCCCCTGGGGTCAGCTCTCTTTTGTGCGTTATAACATAGTCCAACTATACAACAGGGGGTGGGAATTGCCCAGCCTCTATACCCCCATCTTACAGCAGTCACAGCCAGGGGGTGGGGAGTGGGGTGGGGGGTGAGGAAAAGGGCGGTAGGTTGGGTAATGGAGGGGGCCCCCCCACAAGGGGAGCTCCATGTGTCCGCCCCACACCCCCCTACCATTTATAAACTGGTTTTGTAAAAAGAAAATAGATATATTTATATAGAATATATAAAGCACAAAAATTAGTAGTTTTACATTTGCTCTCCCCGGGGGTGGGGGGAGAGGGGAGGGTTCTCACCTCCAGCCGGCTCCCCCATGCCCCACAAGACTATGTACAATCCCATGTATAAATAGATAAATACCCCCCACCCTCCCCTCGCTGACACTAAGCTCCCCACCCCCACATCACCACCCCTTCCCACCAGACCAGCAGCAGTTTGGTGACTGAGGGAAAGTGGGAGCTCCGGGCCACACCCTGCCTCATTAGGTATGGGCATGCCACTCAGGGATAGCCCTCACCCTACCCCCCACCCAACCCGTCCAGGGGCTGGAGGGCAAACGGGCTCATGATGGGGTTGGGAAAACAGGAGAGAGATATCCTGGTCCTAGGTTTAGCCCCCTCCTGCCCCCATGTCCAGATGGAGAAGGAAGTCCTAGAGCAACTAGGGGCCAGTCATCCCCAATCTTCATCATCATTTGCCTCAACCACCATCCCATGCCCATAATTAAAAACAAAGATGGATTTTTTGTTGTTGTTTTTCTTCCTCCTCCTACCCCCTCTTCCACCCACTCAGAAGAGGGCAGTGAGGTGGGGGAGAGGGTTGGGGCAGCAGGGGGCTTGGAGAGGGTCTCACATTTCAAAACAGCAAAAAATCCAACACTTAAATGAGGTAGGTGTGGGTGCGGGGTCTCCTTGCCCGGCTTGCCCAGCTTGCCTTCCTAGGCAGCTGGGCGCCTCTTTCCCGTTCATGTTGCATTTGTCAGAGTGGAAAACAAGGAAACACAACCCATAGAGAGACAGAAACACAGAGGAAAAGAGGGAAACAGACAGATCAAGAGGGAGGGGGGATGGGGGTGAGGGTGGGGGCAGGACCCGGCAGGCAGGGCCAGGTGTGGGACCCGGCCTTTGGGATTGTCAAGCTTAGTCAAGTCTCTTTGCAGCCTTGAGTTGGGCCGGAGAGGTCAGTGGGAGCAGCAGGGCTGTGAGGCCCGGCCACACATCCTCTTCCCCCACCCTGCTGCCTCCCAGATGCTTCTGGGTAGTTCCCGGCCCATATCCCCCTCAAACCTGAGATGCCCAATGGCTGCTTCTGTCTGGCCCCTCCTGGAGCTGGGGGCAGAGATGCCAGCCTGAGGGCCGGTGGTGGGGAAGAGGGTTGTCCCTGGTGCCCAGGGTGGGCTTGGCCTAGGGCCCTCTGCCCCAGCCTCCTGCTCCAGGGGCTCCGGTCAGCCGGCAGCCCCAGCCCTGGGTCCTGGCTCTGGCTGCTACCTCTCTTCCCCCTCAACCCTTTCAGGGAAGAGGTTGTGGGTAGGGGGACTCCCCTGCCTGGTAGCCTCAAAGCTTCTTAGTTCATCCATTTCCGACAATTCCAGGCTCCACAGTGGCAGGGGATCTTGTGCTGATCGTCCTCAAAATCAAACTGATAGTCATAGGTTAGCTGAAAAGAGAAGAGGGCAGAATCAATGCTAGCCCCCACAGGAAAAAGGGAGGGCAGAGAAGATATGATCTGAGGTGCCCAGCCTAGGAACCCACATTTAGGGAATGGCAGAGAAGGGGTGAAAGGAGTAGTAGCTGCTTTGTCACTCACTCAGGATACTTCCTCTCACCTCCTCTCCTTTGGGGATTCGCCGGCTGGAGATGATGATGATTTTGTCCTCTTTGTCAAATGTCACGACTTCGGCCACACAGTTAGGGGCACAGGAATGGTTAATGTACCTGGGTAGAAGGACAGAGTTAGGGATGTCAGGCAACTAACTTGGGAAAATTTTGATTCCTTGTTGTCTATCCCCCAGAGTGCTACTCAGGGACCATTAATTCCCTCCTTCCTCGTCATCTCTCACCTGGCAGGGCCGCCGGTCAACGTAGCATCAATCACATGTTCATTGTTTATTCGGAACATGTAGATGCCTCGATTCTAGAAAGGCAGAGGTTGCAGAAGAAGGGACAAGAGTATCAGAGAGTGGGATCAGGTAGGAGACTCAGGCAGTGGGCTTCTGTTGCATGTTCTTCATTTCTCCTGCCTTTCCCTTCCCCACCACAGCTTTCCTCCTGCCCTCCTGTGACCAATCCTGACCCTTGCTCCTTGGTTGAGTGAGGACTATGCACCACAATGGCCCCTCTGTCAGCTTATACCTGCTCTTCGTAGATTTTCTCCCGCCGGTTGGCCACCTCGTTCCGAATGATGGTGCCAATGTACTCGATAACCATTGTGTGCTTTTCTAGGTCCTTAGCTGCATAGAGCCCCAGGCCCTGGATGCGGGAGCGAGCCAGGTACACGTTGTTCTTCCATTCGGTGCGCAGCCGCCGGTACTGAGATGACTTGGAGTGCACAAACTGCTTGCTGTACGGGGTGTTGGTCTCGCCTGTGAAGGTGCTCTGATATGCCTTAGACATGCTGGTGCTGTTCAGGGTATGGGGCCTGGGAGGTGATACAATCCATGACAAGACAGCTCGCCCTCAGACCAAGTACACACCACCCACCTCCTCCACCACCTCCTGGGATGTGCAACACATCAGTTAGGGGCGTGTGCTGCTGGCAAGCACTGGAAGTGCAGCCTTGGGAAAGGAGTAGAGGCAACTGGGTCTCAGCTCTGGTGAGGAAGCAACTAGCTATAGGGACCCTTCTGACACCCTGGGTGGTACAGAGAGCCCAGGGTGAGGGGTGAAGTGTGGAGGGAGATGGGGGGCACCAATTCCCCTACACTGAGCCTGCTCTCCCATCTCCCACTTCCTACCACTCTCCTGCCAAACCATTCTCAAGGCCATGCTCCTCTGGGAAGTTTTCCGCAAGTAGCCTAGGCCTAGAATTTAAGCTGATGGTTTGCTTGAATGTCTGAATCCTACCTCCTGCACATACCGGAAGCCCTGAAAATGGGGACTGTGCCTACCACGCTGGGCTAGATTTGAATTAAAACTGGCTGTGAACTCACAGCCTAAAGGTGGTATCCTTTCTTCAGATTGTCCCCTTCTCTGACATAACATTGGGCTCTGTGCAGATGGCTCAGTGCAGGGGAATGACGGCTGCCTGGCAGGATACCTTTTACCACCCTAGGGTACCAGCCAAATTCTTGCCATCCCAAAGCAGTGGTTTTCAAATGTTTCTGGTTTTTTTTTATTTAGCAGAAATCTTTGCTTTTTTCTTTAACAAAATGTTGACTGGAACTCCAATACATAAACTAGATGACAATGGAGCTCTTCTGGTTTAATCCAATTTGGGGAAGGAAGAGATATGCATGGGAAGGCCAAGTTCAACCCGTCAGTTTATGTAATTGAGGACTTTTTGGAACACATGCACTCACAGTTTGAAAACCACCATTGCAGGGCATCAAGGACAAGGTTGGCTAGGGATAGAGAGTCTCTGACACTCTACGACAGCCTAGGAGCCACCAAAGACCTTCAAGAAAGCCCTGCTACCACAGATTCTGCCTCCCTCTACCCAGGGACTAAGGTCCCTGGTACACAGAAAGAACAAGGACCCACAGAGGTAAGGATCTGGTCCCAGCTGTGTGACCTTTGCCTAGTCATTTAATCTTTCTGGGTCTCAGTTTTCTCAGCTGTAAAATGGGGGTCATACCACCTGCCCTACCTACCTCATAAGGTTGTTGTGAGGATCAAATGAGATAATGGATGTGAAAACGCTTTGAAAAAAAAAGTATAAAGTGCTATACAAATGTAAGGTTTTATTATTTTTCTATTATATCTTCAACTATTTGTTTTTGACACCAACACTCACGGGGAAGGGAAGGTGACCCTAGCACTCATGGGGTATCTGAGGTTTGGGAGAATCACAGGCCCTCCCGCTGGAAGTAAAACAGGAGAGGAAAAAGGTGACCAGGTCCCTTATATATTTCAGTTTACCCATTACCTCCCCAGGGTGCCCGAGATAATTCTGTCCTATATCCCAAGTGCATCTGAGCAGGTTGGGAGAAGAGGAAAAGGATAACCTACCAATATCTGTGTGCCCTCTAATTAGGAGGTCTAAGAGTGATTCCCCAGTTTCTCCACAAGAACTCTGATCTGTATCCTAAATCCTCATGATGGGACCAGAGGATCCCTATCAACACCCACACCCTCCCTTGGCTCCAGCATCACAAGCTCACCGTTTGTAGTGTGTGAGGATTTTAGGCTCTGATCGGGCACAGCCAGTGGGGTTGATCATGAGTGGCAGCTCCATAAGGGGGTGGCGCCCATAGCGGAATAAATAGTTTTGACAGTTCTCCACCCCGGGCAGCTGTGGGCACAGTTCATACTCACCTTAGCCTGAGTTTTTTTGGGGTGGCCAAAGTTCTCAGTGCCCGCCAAGCCCCCCAGCTCCCAGCCCCTTCCTTACTGATTCAGCTATGCGAAGCACAGCGTGCACCGTCAGGCCAAAGAGCTCCTCGCCCTTCAGATACTCAGGGAAGAGTCGCAGCATGTCAGCCTCTTTTCTCATGGCAGCCACAGGCTCAATGATGCGATTCCAAACGGCTAAGAAGCAGGGAAGAGAGCAGCCCTTAGAGGCAACTTCTGCTAACTGACCTCCAGTCCCTAACCCCAATCCAGAACCGCAGTTGTTTTCTGTGGCCTTCAAGCCTCCCTATCATGAAGGTGTGTTGGTCTTCTGGATCCTCTCTTGGCCTCCTAGTCTCACTGTCTGTTAAGAAGCAGGAGGCTTCCAACCCCAGGGGGTCATCACAGAGCCTTGAGACAGAAACCCAGGGCCCAGTAGACCCAGCATAGGCCATGGAAGGTCCCTAGTGAAAGAACAGGCATGCTTTGGAGTTGGAAAGACTTGCGTTCAGGTTCTAGTACTGGCCATGGGACCCTGAGCCAAAACAGTCATGTGCAGCTTAACAACATTTCATTCAATGAGGAATCATATATACAACAGTGGTCTAGTAAGATTATAATACTGTATTTTTACTGTATCTTTTCTATGTTTAGATGCACATACTTACCATATGTTACAACTGCCTACAGTATTCACTACAGTTACATGCTGTACAGATTTGTAGCCTAGGAGCAATGGGGTATACCACAGAGCCTAGGTGTGTAGTATGCTGCACCATTTAGGTTTGTGTAAGTACACTCTATGAAGTTCACACAATGACAAAATCACCTAACAATGCATTTCTCAGAATGTATCCCTGTCATTTAGCAATGCATAACTGTACTTAAATCTAAGACTCAGTTTCTTTATGTGTAAACTGGGCATAATTGTAGTATAATACTTACCTCATAGGGTTGTATGAACAAAATAAACTACACAAATCACTTAGCTTAGTTTGTGGCTCACAGTACACACTCAAAAAAAGGTACCTGCTCTTACTGTTATTTTATCATTAACACTAAAACTAAAATCAAAGTAATTCTTTTTTTTTTGAGACGGAGTCTTGCTCTGTCGCCCGGGCTGGAGTGCAGTGGCCGGATCTCAGCTCACTGCAAGCTCTGCCTCCCGGGTTTACGCCATTCTTCTGCCTCAGCCTCCCGAGTAGCTGGGACTACAGGCGCCCGCCACCTTGCCCGGCTAGTTTTTTGTATTTTTTGTAGAGACGGGGTTTCACCAGGTTAGCCAGGATGGTCTCGATCTCCTGACCTCGTGATCTGCCCGTCTCGGCCTCCCAAAGTGCTGGGATTACAGGCTTGAGCCACCGTGCCCGGCCCAAATCAAAGTAATTCTGATTTCATCCAGGGAAAAACAACCACAAGGAACTCGGTTAGGATTAGGTTAGGTGAAGCAGACAATAGTCTCAGAACTGTTTCCTTTCGTTCCACTGAGGATAGCAAAAGGAACTAGAATATGTGAGATTAGACAAACAAAATATTTTCAACTACAAGGGAATTTAGAGTGACAGAGAGGCTCAAACACTTTCACTGGGAATTTTCAAGAGACCCCCTGCCTGCCTGAGGTGGGGGAAGGAGGATCACTCACATAGAGGCTACAGGTCCTCTTACAGACACTGTAACAGTGACCCTGGGAGAAACTTTCCCCATACCATATTATCCATTTCAAGGGCCCACCGCTCACCCTGGGGAGAAGCGTCAGTGAAGACCAGGTCCTCCAGGCCCTGCTCGATGACTTTGATTACAAACTCCGGCCGCCCGTTGTTCTCACCAATGGAACAGCGATAGCAACAGCGACGATTGTTGGTGCGGAGGCTCCAATAGATGCGTGTGGCCTCGTAGCCCACGGGATAGAGGGCAGTGGCACTATGAAAGTCAGCCATCTGGTGAGGCAGCAGCTGTCCGATGGCGTGGAACACAAGGCCCCCCACACGGAACATGTGCAGCCGTTCTCCCCGCTGAATGATGCTGGCGATTTGCTTCACCTCATCCCGCTCAATGTAGACCCGCCGGAAGACAGCAAAAGAGCTCAGCTCTTGCTCACAGGGCCCCTTGATCTTATGCATTGGACACAGCATGGTCTTGTCCTTGAAGAACATGCACTTGGCACGGATGGCACAAGCAAAATGGTAGACATTGGGGCAACGCATGCGATTGCAGCTGCTGGTGGCACCAGTTCGCTGGCACAGGGAGCACTTGGTTAGCAGTCCTCGGTGCAGGGCAACCTCCACATTCATTAGTGCCCCGCCCTGGGTCTCATACACCTCCGTGGACCAAAGGGCACAGTTGAGGTGCACCCACAGGTCCAGGTCCAGGTTCAGCAGGCGGGCCGGCCCATCAGTGGCCCCATCACCCTCCTCATGACAGAAACAGCAGCGACGCATGTCTCGAGGTACCTTGTCAGGTCGCAAGGCTGTGCCAAGCTGCTCCATAAACTCTGCCACTTCCCGCTCATCCTCCTGCCGCCCGCTGCCCTTCTGGATGGTCAGCAGCAGCCGCAGCCGCTTCCAGCGCACTCCTTTCCATTTCTTGAGGCGAGGAGGACGCGAATCTTCACCTTCTTCAGGGGGCCGGGCACGGGGCTTGGGTCGGGCTGATTCAGGGGATGAGGCCAGTGGCAGAGGTGAGGGGACAGGTGGCTCAGCCAAGGGTTCGGCGGGAAGTTCAACCAAGGGTTCAGTAGGGGGACTGGCAGGAGAAGGTGCCAAGGGGGAAGGGGGCGGGGAGGGTTCTTCAGGAGGTGGGGCCGAGAGCTGTCGCACATCCAGATTGGAGACATTGTAGGTATAGCTGTGCTGGGTGGGTGGCTCTGGGGCGGGGCTCTCCTGTAGGAGGGTGCCCTGTATCATTAGTGCCAGCTCCTCATCTAACTAGCTCCCTCCTTCCCCTCACCCATATCCCACCCTCCCAAAAGGCCTCCACATTCTTTGCCCTAGGCAGCCCCTTTTTTCTTTTCTTTTCTTTTCTTTTTTTTTTTTTTGAGACAGAGTCTTGCTCTGTTGCCCAGGCTGGATCCAGAGGCACAATCTTGGCTCACTGCAACCTCCGCCTCCTGGGTTCAAGGGATTCTCATGCCTTAGCCTTTCGAGTAGCTGGAATTACAGGCATGCACCATCATGCCTGGCTACTTTTTTGTTTTTGTTTTTAGTAGAGATGGGGTTTTGCCATGTTGGCCAGGCTGGTCTCAAACTCCTGGCCTAAAGTGATTCACTCGCCTTGCCTCCCAAAGCACTGGGATTACAGACATGAGCTACCATGCCTAGCCAGCAGCCCCTTTTTTCTAACACCCACCCCTTTTTCTCCCCTAGACCTACCTGTTTCAGGAGGCTCAAGATGTCTAGTTGGCTCTTGAGGGTATAGCCAGGCAACACTGCATCAAACTGCTTCAGCCAATCAGGGCCAGTGTCTTGGCTCTTGCCTCCCAGACCCTTTTCCTTCCCACCTGCAGAAAGGAGTGGATCAGAGCGTCCCAACAGAATCACTCCCCTCAAGTCCCAAAAGGCTTCCCTGCCACACTCACCAGGACCCTCAGCTTCCCCCTTCTTAGGCTCAGTGCCTGCCCGGGCGGGGCCCTCTGGGAACAGCACCTCATAGGAGTTGGGGATCTTCATGCTTAGCAGCTCTGCCACTGCCACCATCACACCATTCAGGTTCTGCCAGGGCCGGAGAAGGGACGGGAGAAACATGTCAGCCAAGTGTCTGAGGTGAGTTCTACTATCAGCTGGGTGGGGACAAGGACACCTAGAACCCACTCCCCAGGATAGGAGTTCTATCCTGTGTCACTCAGCTCTTTTCACACACTTCCCTCACAGCAGCCTTTCCCAAGCTGCTGTGGGCAATGACGGGAGCTCCACGAAAAGGGGACTACGTCAACTACGTTTAGGAAGTGATGCATGCTCTATCCATGACTTGGAGGCTCATGATACACGTCAGCAAATTAAAAGGACCTGAGGACTCTACTTGTAGTAAAGAAACCCATACTGTCATTTTAACTGTGTTTTCCAACTTTCTTTGACCACAAAAGTCCGTTAATATTTTCAAAACAGCTGACAGAGTCCCACCAAACATGACTGGGGCAACGCTATCATGTAGTACCTGTGGCATTACACACAGAGGCGCTCCTTAGTTGTTGACTTATCTGTCTTTACCATGGGACTATGAGCCCTGTGAGGGCAGGAATCATGCTTCATTTATCCAAATTCCACAGACTCTAGCCCAGGCTTTCACATACAATAGGTACTCAATACATGTTTTTAAACAACTACAATTTTTCTTATCCAAATTCTAGGGACTGCCCTCTGATCAGGTTCCCCTCAGCCTCGAGGTACCCCTAGGACACACCTTGGCTGCAGCAGCAGAGACTGTGAGCATGACTGACACCTCACTTCCTTTGCCCTTTTCCCAAGTTGTAGCAGGCAGCTTTCCAGGGACCTCCAGGTCAAGGGCCCCATAAGGTTTGGTATCTGGGAAGACTGAATGAGAAAGAGGGATTTGTGTAACCCCTGGCCGCCTCTCCCCCAGCTTTGGACAACCCAGGTGAACTGGGCCTGGCCCACATCCAGAGTAGCACATACCTGGGATGCTGGCCCGAGGAATGAGGGGGATGACAGGGGAGAGGGCCCGGTCCTCTTGCTCCCACCGGCCTGAGCCCAGATGAGGGAAACGAGGGGCCTCCTCCCCCAAGATGCTCTCAGGGGATGAAGCTGGCACAATGCTGTCAGGAGAATCGCTATCCTCATCACTCTCCATCCTAGGGACCAAAAGTAGACATTTGTTGCTACAGCCCTGCAGACTCCTCCTCCTAAATCTAGAGATGAATAGATGTCTTACTTGAAATCTGCCATTGGCCAAAGGAAATATGAGGCAACCTGTCCCCCACCCTTGTTCCTCATCCCCATTTCCAGCCCCACTCCTACCTGACATCCTCAGTCTGATTGTGAGGGGGTGTAGGCAAGGCGGCCAGCAGGTCTAGACTCTTCACCTCTGAAGTATCTGAGGGGTGGGTGGGGAGAAGAAAAGTCAGGTGAGGGTGGCCAGGGCTGATGGTACCTTCTCCCAATATTTTAGGCCTAATTAGCATGAGATCTCAGCTATCACGATTAACTGTCCTCCCACCTACCAGTTTGGGACAGACAAGCTATATTTACTGAGTCTGTCCTGCATGCCAGGCACTGGCTTTATTTATTTATTTATTTTTTTCATAGACATGGGGTCCTGTTATATTGCCCAAGCTGCTTTTGAACTCCTGGCCTCAAGCAATCCTCCCATCTTGGCCTCCAAAAGTGTTGGGATTACAGGCTTAAGCTACCATGCCTGGTGGCAGTTGGCTTTAGATACACTCTTTGGAGTTTGTTTAGTCATTTAACAACTCCATTAGGTGAGTACTACAATAGCCATTTTACAGTGAGGAAACTGAGGCTCACACAAGTCAATCAAGTTACGTGGATACAGTAACACAGTTGAATGAATGCAGGAACCAGAATTCAAATCCAGATCAGTCTAGCTCCACACTCACTAAAGCTGGACTGTTCCTTCTATACAAAGCTTCATAAAGATGCTCCCTGCCACCCATCTCCCCTATTGCGTTTGCTCTAGACTCCAAATGTCCATTCTGGTCCCCAAGAAATCAGTCCTGAAGGGGCCCTTCCTACCTCAAGTGCCCTGTTATGTAAACACACAGGACAGCAGGCAACCCACTCATTTCTAAACTGTACAGCACACTAACTGGCTTGGACTCCAGCTACCAAACCCCACCAGGGGTGGCATCTGCTCTTGACTTACCCCTCAGTGCCCCTTCGGTATCCCGGGCAGAGGCAGCATCCTTGGGGTGCTCCCCCAGCTCTTCAGATGGAGTGACACCATTCACCATCTTCTGCTGCACCGATGGGGGTGGGGTGGGGGGCAGCGACGAGGGTGGTGTCGGCGGGTTACTCAGGTTATTCTGGGGGGTGGGGGTGGGGTGTTGTGTGCAAGATGGCATAGGGAGACTGGTATAATCTCCTGGCCCCACTCTACGTCAGCAATTCCCTCAAGTTTTCCATTCCCACCCTCACCTTCCCAAGAACTTCACTATTCCCAAAAAATATTGCCACTTTTCTGACCTTGGTAAGCAGCTGGGAATAGTAGTCAGGGCCAGTGGGCAGTGCCCCACTTCCAAAGGCCCCCCTCAGCTGGCTCTGCCCATTGACTGGGCAGCCACTGCCAAATGGGGCGAAGAGGCTAAAATTGGCGGTGATAGCAGGCTCCGTTAGAGGCAGCAGGGACAGCTCCTACAAGGGGCAAGATGACAAAGTTGAAAACCTGGAGCGTTTGCGTTGCTGTCTTGCACAGCTGGGGGACAGGGTGCCCCCTATCCTGGGATGGGACCAGGGGACTGGCTCCTGGGGGTCACCTGTTTCAGCTGTTTCAGCAAGGCCTCGCTGGCCCTGACCCCGTCCTCCTTCCGCAGCTTCTTTCGGGAGCTCACCAACCTGTCGCTTGCCTTCTGTACCCGCTTGGGCTTCGGTGTCAAAGGCTTCCTTGCTGCTGCATCCTAAGCCAAATAAGCCCAGTGAAGGCTGCTACCCTCCTCCTCAGAGCCCTCATCTCTTCTGTCTGACCCAGGTTCACTCATTCTGCCCCCCCGCTGGCTCTAGGCCCCACTCTACCTGCTCTACTGTAGCCAGAGTACTCACCTCCTTATTGCTGGGGGTACCCTGTAGTTTCTGCTCCAGCCCAGCCAGCTTGCTGTCAATGTGCCCGTTGATCTCAGCTCGCAGCCCCTCGGACCCCCGCCCAGTGCTGAGTTGCACATTCTTTGCCCGGAGTAGCTTCTGCAAGAGCAGATGCCCAGCTTCTGAGCGAGGGCCTGCCAGCAGGAGGTGGTTGCTGGTTCCTGGTGCCCCTATTGGCTCCCCATTGGCCTCCCTCTTCACTGACTGGGCTCCCAGGGCACATGGCTCTTCCCGAGGTTCCTGCTTGATGCTGAGTTGGGGTGCCTCAGGCACCACCTGTCCATTCACCTGGTCCAGATGCCCAGGTACCAGGCTGCTCTGCTCTGGCTTCTGGGTTTCTGCTAGGTTGTCTGGGGGATCCCAAGGTCCCATACCCTTGCCAAACAAGGTATCTGCAAGCTGGGCAGCAGCAGGTGAGACCCTCCCAGGAGGCAGCTCCAAGCTTGGCCCCTGGGGCTTGGGGGTCCCTGGATGGGCAGGAGGGAGCTGGGCCTCAGTGGGAAGCTGGGAGCTGGGGGAAGGTAATTGTGAAGGTCTCTTTGGCTCTTGAGGGCTGGATGGTGGAGGTGTGGGATGGACAGGGCCAAGGACTGGTCCTGTAGATAAGGCTCCTGGTGGGGCAGGGAGCCGGGGTGGGCCCTGAGGTCGAGGCCCTGCCCCTAGCTCCTGGTGGGGGCCTGTCTGTGATCCAGGGAAGCCCCCAAGTTGAGGTTGGCAGCCCAGGAGGCCCTGGAGGGGAGAGGTCTGGGTCCCAGGCTCCTGGTAGGGTGGGGTCTGGCGTACTGCCTGACTCTGCTGCAGCTGCCGCTGCATGAGGAGTGCCTGTAGCTGCTGCTGCTGCTGAGGACTTAAGTGTCGCAGCTGTGGGTTTTTGGCCAGGACTCCTTGGAGCTGTGCTCGAAGCTGACCCACTGTAGGCATGATTCCAACCCCAGGCAGACCCTGCCCAGACTGGAGGACAGGTCCTGGTTTGGGAGGTTGTGGCCCTGTATTATTTTGCATGGGCCGCTCTAGCATGGGCTGTTGGGGGCCCAGAAGGTTCTGGGTCATGGGCCCAGGCTGCTCCCCTAAGGAAACAGAGGGCTGAGCAAGCAGGTGGGGCATAGATGAAGCCTCAGAAGATGATCCACTGCCTAGCTGCCCATGGCTTCCTCCACCTGCTGTGTGGAGCAGGCTAACTTGCTGCTGCTGTTGTCCTGGAAGCCTCAGAGGTGGCTGCAGCTGCAGAGAGCTAGACTGAGGCTGGGGCTGGGGTTGGATAAGCAGAAGTTGTGAGTCCCCAGAGAGTGAGGGCTTTACCTCTCCTGGTTCAGTGGCCATTGACTCAGGGGTAGTTCCTATTGCTAACGACCCTCCCTGATGTGTAGAGGGCCCCTCAGTGACCTCTGAAGAAACAGCCGGGTCTACGGTGTTTTGTTCCTTGCCCGTCAGGAGGAGGGTTGGGCCCAGGGCTCCAGGGCTAGAAAAGTGTTGAAGAGGCTTTGCTGGCATGCCAGGGCCAAGTGCCACCTGCTGCTGCTGTTGTTGCTGAGGAGACAGTAAAGTTCGACTCTGGTTTAAAAGGCCCATCTGCTGCTGCTGCTGCTGTTGTTGCTGTTGCAGCTGTTGCTGTTGCTGTTGTAGCTGCTGTTGCTGCTGTTGAAGCTGCTGCTGCTGTTGCTGTTGTAGCTGCTGTTGTTGCTGTTGAAGCTGCTGCTGCTGTTGCTGCTGCTGTTGTTGAAGCTGCTGCTGCTGTTGCTGCTGCTGTTGTTGAAGCTGCTGCTGCTGTTGAAGCTGCTGTTGCTGTTGTTGAAGCTGTTGCTGCTGAAGTTGCTGTTGCTGTTGTAGCTGCTGCTGCTGCTGCTGCTGAAGTTGCTGTTGCTGTTGCAGCTGCTGCTGCTGCTGCTGCTGCTGCTGCTGCTGCTGAAGCTGCTGTAAAGAGCCCATGGGCTGAGTGCTCAGTTTAGGCTGCCCACTGTGTGACATCAGACTCTGCTGAAGATGGGACAGCCCTGCCATGGACCCTTGCTGTTGGTGCTGTTGTTGCTGCTGCTGCTGCTGGGCTGTGACCAGCCTGTGTCCCATAAGGCCCTGACCCTGCTGTGCCAGCTGGGGGGAACTGAGCACCCGGGACTGGGTCATAAGCACCTGTCTGTGAGGGCCCTGGGGGCCCAAAGCTCCAGGGTGCTGCTGCTGCAACACAGCCACCTGGGCAGGGCCCAGCATGCCCTGGGGCCCCTGGGGTGGTTGAGGGGACAGCTGCTGGACCAGGAGGCCTTGGTGGCTGCTGGGAGGCAGAAGTCCCTGGGGCTTGGGACCCAGAGCTTGGTTTGTCTGTACTCCAGGACCCTGCTGCTGTTGCTGCTGGATTGCTACCTGTCCTAGAAGGTGCTGCTGCTGTTGCTGCTGCTGCAATTTCTGGGCCAGCTGCATGCGTTGCTGCTGCAGCTGCAGCTGCCTTTCCTGTAAAAGTCTTGAATCAGGTCCGAGGCTTCGAAGAGCAAGGTTGCCAGGAAAGAAGCCCCCTGAGGGGCCAGCCAGGGATCCAGCCCCACCAGAATGTTGCTGTTGTTGCTGTTGGGCCAGAGCTGTGTTAAGGAAGGGGCCACCAGGCTGTCCAGGTAGTGCCATACCCCCAGGGGGCAGGCGAAGACCTCCAGCTTGCCCACCCGGAGGCCCCTGTGGTGGCTGCAACCCATGGCCAGGGAGCAGCTGACCAGGGAGCTTGGTGAGCAGCCGGGGACTTTGGGAAGGGCTAAGAGCCAGCACAGCTGAGTGTTGTTGCTGTTGCTGCTGCTGCTGCTGCTGCTGCTGTTGTTGCTGCTGCTGCTTGTTCCGATATTCCGCCATGAGATTAGTGTGCTCCTTCTGCTGTTTCCGGACCTAACGCGGGAGGTCGGAGAGGTCAGGCTGGGGCAGGCTCCCCCCATGCCATCCCTCTTCCCTGCCTTCTAGGTGCTAGGCTGAAGTTTGCTTTCCCCCACCTGATCCAGCTGTTTCTGGATCTTGCTCTGCTGCTCTGTAACCAGCTTGAGCTTCTCAGCATCAGCTTCTGGGAACTCACGGCCAGCTTTTTTGGCAGTGCGCTGCTTGGCACACAGAGCCTTCCGGGACTTGCGGTGTACACCAATCTGCTCCTCTAGCACCTTCAGCTGCATCTGTAGGAGCTGCTGGGTATGGAACAGCCACTCCTCATACTGCCGCTGGTCAGCTTCATCTGGGAAAAGAAGCTGGGTGTCAGGACCTGCAAAATGGTAATCCCAATCCCTTTTCCTCCATATGTCCCAAACCACTTCCCTGCACCTTCCTCCCATGCCCCATACTCACTGATCACTCCCTGAGCAAAAGTGGGCGGGTTGGGACGAGGTTGGGAGGGATCACCAGCACTCCGCTCCTGCAATGAGAGAGACTGCTAAAGGGTCATTGTTTCCTGCTAGGCCCTAAGAAGGATGCCCCAATGGCATAAGACACAAATTCCTACTCCCACCTGACCACTTACCTGGCCACTCCCAGGTGCCACATGGTTCTGCAGATCACTGCCGGGTCCCCCCGAGAGCCTCTGGGCTAACAGAGACACCTGCTGTCTGGAGTCCACCAAAGCACAGAGGATAAGTGTTGGCAATAAGAAAGTTGGAAGGCAAAGAGACGTGGGACAAGTAGGGAGGGCGGCCAAGAAGGGGTGTGACTGGGAAAGAAAAGGGCCAAACCCATTCCGGCCCTGAGTCTTACCTGTTCATACCAGGTGCCACCCCAATGCTGCCCTGAGCCATCACTTTCTTGATGCCTTTCAAAGCCACCATCTTGGCCTTTGCAATAGGATCAATGATATCTTCTGCAGCAAATTTGTCCAGGTCTGGAAAGGGGAGAACCAAATGAGCTGGGCTATGGGGCCAATGCTTCACTGAATATCTGCGATTCCTTTCAACATCCTGACCTCAACCACACCAGGCAGAACAATGGCATGGCAAGGCAGAAAGAACACTGAATTAGGAGCCAGTCTGCCTGGGAGAATCAGCTCTAATTCACAGGACAAGTGGTCCTGTTTTAACTTGCACTGTGCTAGAAAAAGTGGCTCCGTAAATATTTGTTGAGTCAACCTGCATTATTTCACCTCAGTTTACCCTTTTATTTGATACAGATGATGATCCCTACTCCGTCTACCTCAGAGGTGTTAAGAGGATCAAACGTGACAAGAATATAAGTACACTTTGTAACTTGGAAAGCATTCTTCAAATGCAATGTTCTTAGTGCAACTAGCACAGCCCAAGAACCCAAGATGCTGGCACTGTTGCAAAGCCCTAGATTCCAGAGCTGTTTTGGGTACCTGTAGTCCACTCTCCTGTCTGTCTAGAATGCTGGGCAAAAAAGAAGAAACAACCAACTATCAAAAAGTTAAATCTTCCTAAAATCCCACACTTTGTGTATTTCTCCACTGCTCAGAAAACTTAACTGAGCACCCACTTTTTCTCCTTCCTTTTTTTTTTAAAGATAGAGCCTTGCTCTTTTCACCCAGGCTGGAGTGCAATGGTGCAGTTTCAGCTCACTGCAACCTCTGCCTCCTGGGTTCAAGCGATTCTCCTGCTTCAGCCTCCCGAGTAACTGTGATTATAGGCACCCACCACCAAGCCCAGCTAAGTTTTGTATTTTTAGTAGAAACGATGTTTCACCATGTTGGCCAGGCTGGTCTGGAACTCCTGACCTCAGGTGATCCACCCACCTCAGCCTCCCAAAGTGCTGGGATTAAAGGTGTGAGCCACAGCACCTGGCCAGAGTTCCCACTTTCTTAAGGACTAACCAAACTCCCTCTCCTGGAATTCTGAGGCAGTAAATAGTTAAGAGGAGTACCGACCAGACTTCAGATCTAGCTCTGCTAGCTGCTGTGTAATCTTGGACAAGTTACTTAACCTCCACTTCTGTTTCCTCTTCTGTAATCAAAGATAATAACAATATCTATTTAATGAGTCTGCTGTAATGATTAAATTGGACAAAAAGTGTGAAGTGCTCAGTAAACTGCTTGGCAAATAGTAATTACTCAATAAATGGTATTATAATTTGAGGTCTTTTTCAATCTGGCCCCCATATTACCTCACCAAAATTATGTCACTTACTTCACACTAAACAGTTTACTCCAGCCTAACTAATTCACTCACTGTTCTTAAAACACCCCATAGGTTTTCCCGCCATTACAGCCTCAATGAACTTTTTCACCTATCCCAATTTTTTTTTTTAAAAGACAGAGTCTCGCTCTGTTGCCCAGGCTGGGGTGCAATGGCATGATCTCAGCTAACTGCAACCTCCACCTCCTGGGTTCAAGCAGTTCTCCTGTCTTAGCCTCTCGAGAAGCTGGAACTACAGGCATGCACCACCACACCCAGCTAATTTTTATTTATTTATTTATTTATTTTTGAGATGGAATTTCGTTCTTGTTGCCCAAGCTGGAGTGCAATGAGGCGATCTTGGCTCACCAAAACCTCTGCCTCCTGGGGTCAAGCAATTCTCCTGCCTCAGCCTCCCAAGTAGTTGGGATTACAGGGATGCACCACCACGCCTGGCTCACACCCAGCTAATTTTTGTATTTTTAGTAGAGATAGGGTTTCATCATCTTGGCCAGGCTGGTCTTGAATTCCTGATCTTAAGTGATCCACCTGCCTCGGCCTCCCAAAGTGCTGGGATTACAGGCATGAGCCATCGTGCCCGACCTCAACTGCTTTTTTTTGCACCACTACTCTTCAAAGTCCTAAGCTTTCAACTTCACTACAGCCACAAAGGCTCTGCTACTTAGGCTTCATTCATACATTTATTCCATTTATTCAAACATCTGCCATATGCCTAGTATATGCCAGAACTGTTCTCTCTTCTTAAAAGCTACAGTGTTTCTGCCTCTACCACTAGTATGATATTTAGCCAAAGTTCCTTGTGTCCCATCTTAAGTAGGGATTATTTGAGGTCTCTAGCCTCAGTGCCCATTTAGTGATAACAACGATCACCCTGAGTAACTTGGCTATGTTACTAGCCGAGGTTACCTGTATCTGGGAAGAAGCTGTTTGCCAGCTGCTGCTGCATTGCCAGTTGCTGTGGCTTCATGCACATGGAAGGTGGCATGGTGCCCACGGGCTTCTGTGATAGCACTGGCTGTGAACTCTGCTGGGGTACCAAGCCTGCCTGCCCTCCATGCTGCCCACTTAGCATATGCCCTTGATTGGACACCATAGCCATGGATGGAGCCACGCGCTGTTGGAGGGCATGAGCTGGTGGCTGGGTAGGCATCAGTGGTTGGGGCAAGCCTGGCTGTCGGGCACCTCCAAGACCCAGGGAAAGCTGCTGCTGGGACCCAGCCAAACTGGGAGAAGAACCCTCATGTGGCAAAGACATGGCCTGGGCAGGGCCTGGTGCAGACAGTAGGGAATGCTGCTGCTGCTGCTGTTGCTGCTGTTGTTGGGCAGGCTGCAACTGTGCTGAAAGTTGCTGCTTCTTCTGCAGCTCCTTCTTCTCATGCTCCAACAGGTCCTCAATGAGCAGGGGTAACTCGCTGGCTACCAGTGAGCTCTCCATCTTGTCTAGCTCATCCCCAGATGCTACAGGTCCACCAGGCAAGGTCAAAGCCCCACTCTCGAGCTCAAACTTTTCTAGCAGGGAGGATCCTCCTGGGCCACTCAGTGGGCTGGGGGTCAGCAGGTGAGCTGGTGGTCCTCCTGTGGCCCCAAAGGAGCCCTTCTCAGCTGTGTGCCCACTGCTAGAAAATGGCCCTGTGCCCATCCGGGTATCCCGGCTGCCCATCACGCTCTGTCCTGGCTTTAGCCCCAGGCCAAGGGAATTGGCAGCAGGTGCGGGCTCTACCTTGGGGGTAGCAATGGTGAACTGGCAAGGGGAAGGGTGGCGTCCACCCTCCTCCACCTTAGGCTTCACCTCAGGGAGCACAGATGCCAGGCGGGGCTCAGAGGCATCAGCAGCAGGAGGAGGGCGCTCCTCAGGGCCCAAGGGTCCTGGCTCCACCCCACGCAGCAGGGCCTCCCGTTCAGCCTTCTCATTAGCTGATTCTACCAGCCTCAGGTGCTCATTGAAGATGTCCTTCTTGTCCCCAGTGTCCAGCTCAGGATCAGTATATGCCAGCAGGTCAAACTCATCACCATTGAGCAGGTCATCCAAGTGGGGGTCATTCGTCTCCAGGTTTTCTAAGGTGCCCAGTTCATCATCACCCTTGGCCACATCCACACCCAGACCCAGGTGAGCAAGCTCTTCATCATCCTCTAGGGCCTTGTGGGCATCAAAATCATCATCCAGCTCGGGATCCTCACAGGGCAACTTCCCAGCTTCCAGGGCCAGAGGAGTGGGGCGGCCAAGCTCAGTGCTCGAGGCAGGTCGGCTGACCAGCTCCAAGCCAGTTGGCAGGGTAGGACCCTTGGTGTGGGGTGTCGGATGTAGACTGTTGTTCAATTCAGGGGCCGGTGGGGCTGAGGGTTTCTGTGGGGGAAGACCTGATACCGCCAGGCCCCGAAGCCCTTCAGGAGCCAGTCGGTGGGGGTCCTCACTTACAGGGTAAAAACGGGGTCTCTGAGGTGGGCCCTGACCAGGAAACGGAGTGCCCCCAGGTCCCAGTCCTTTCTGTACATTGTGCCGCAGCTCAATGAACTGGGCAGGACCAGCTGGACCAGGCACTGGTTCACCAGGGCCTGGCAGACGGGTGGGAATTCCCGCCAATGGGGAACCTAGAGCTTGGCGGCCAAGTTCAGGTACAGGAGTTGATGGAAAGCGAGCTGACATGGCAAATCGCATGGAGGTTGCTGCTGTTGCCTGTTGCTGCTGCCACAGTTGTTGCTGTTGCTGCTGTAAGGGCAGGGACCCAGGATAGGGTGCTCGCTGATAGAAAGCTTGGGAGCCTCCTACCAGTTGCCTGGAAGAATATACAGTAGTCAGTGAGATGAAATCAGATGAAAAGGAGCAAGAACATAGGCTTACGGCAGTGAGGAAGGATAGAATTAATGCAGTGAGGAAGAAATGGAATGAGGAAGAAGAGAAAGTGATACTGGAAAAGGATTAGTGCTACAGGAAAATCACAAGAGCGTGCGACAGTGATAAAATTCATACCCCTTGGTTTACCCCCAGGGAACCTCCTGGAGTCTCACCGGCTGTTCACATCCATAGAGGAAGGCGTGGCTGGTGGAGGTGGCCGGGAGAGTCGGTCATCGCCAGGGAAGGACCCTTGCCCCAGGATGGGGCCACTCAGCTTGCCTGGGGGCAGCCCCACAAGGTTGCTCTTGTCCTAGAAGAGACAAGGTAGATGAAGGTGGGGCAACCTTCAGTTTCCTGGCCCCACTATCCCTTGTCACTCTACCTACCTGAGTCCCAGCAAAGGCGGTCTGGCCTCGACTCAGCTGCTCAAAGGCAGGGCTGCTGGGCTCAGCACCCCAGCTGCCTGGAGGTCCCACTGCTCCTGCAGCTGCTGCAGCTGTTTCCTTCTCCTGCCGCAGCGTGTTGCGCTGGATCTGCTGCCGAATCAGCAGCTCTCGTAGTCGCTGGCGCTGTGCAAAAAAAAAAAAAGCAGAAGAGGAATAAGCCCATTCTACTCTAATCATGGGGCTGACCCAGAGACAGCAGTGATATGTGGGGCTTAGCTCCACAGTATCAACTTACTTGCCGTTGCTTCTCCAGCTCTGTTTGGCTAAGGCCGGACATGCCTGGGTCCTGGGTACCTGGGAGTTCAGGTGTCGCCAAAGAGCTACCCATTCCAGCCCCTGGGTCTTCTCGCTTTTCGACAGGAGAGGTGATGCCTGATCGCTGTGAGGCTCCATGGGACAGGTAGGGGAGGGATCCATCGGGTGCAGGTGGTGGCAGAACTGACGGGGGGCGTAGCGGGGACAGCCCATAGCTCTCCCCTGTGGACCCGCTGCTGGGCCCCAGGGGGCTGCCCGATGGGTGGAAGTTCCCTGTGGCTACTGCGTAGTTTGTGCTTTGAGGCTTGCCCAAGGTGGGGCCGGGCCCAAAATGGCTGTTGATCCCATGGGGTGGCGGGAGACCAGGCTGAGGGACAGGGGGCTTTAGGGAAGGCTCCCCTACCGCCTGAGGGAAAGTGAAACGCATGGGAGAGGGGGTGCCCACAAATGCTCCCGTCCCAGGGGACCGGACAAAATTGGGGGGCTGCCCACTTGGGACCTTGGTATGGAGCTCACCTGCCGGCCCCGAGGGCAGGGCTGCTGGGAAACCCCCAGCCCCCAGCGAAGTGTGGGCTAGAGACCCAGCCTTAAAGGCAACTTCAGGGGGCTGGGGTCGGGGTGGCTTATGCAATGGGGCAAATGGGTCACGGGACTGAGGGCGTGAGGGTGGGCGAGAATAAGGGTCAGGGGACTGGAAGCGAGGGGTAACGGGGGATGGGCAAAAAGCTTCAGCAGACAGAGGACGGGGTGTCAGTGGAGACTGGGAGCTGGACTGGGACTGAGGACTGGCAGGCACTCGGGAGAAAGGGTCGGAAGGCAGTGAGCGAGGGGGCAGAGCACAGCAGCTCTCAGGTGGCGGAGGCTGGGGCCGAGGAGTCAATGGGGGCTGAGCATAGGGGTCAGGGTAGGAGCCAGTGCGAAAGATGTCCGGGTGACTTGGAGGAGAAGGGGCCAAAGCCTGGGCAGGGGGTGGGTCCTGGGGCCTTAGGCCCAAGCCCGGGCTCTGGGGCTCTACCTGAGATGCCCGAGGGGTCAGGGGGGCTTTGAAGACATCAGGTGTCTTTAACTCCAGGCCACCCAGGTGGGGGCCTGAGGAGGGTGAGTCAACAAAGCCCAGGTTTGGGGGCCCATAGCTAGGAGAGGATGCCCCAAGCTCTTCCTTCTTCACCTCTAGAGCCTTCCGGGACTCCCCAAAAGGTGGGGGCGAGAGCAGGGGCTCGGAAGCCTTGCCTCCCCCTACCCCAGGGCTCTCAGGCACAGCCAAGTTATCCAGCGAGGGGCAGCGGGGTTTGAGGAATGGGTCAGGTGTGGAGGGCTGGTGTCGGGGGGTGCCAGGTGGGGTAGTGTGGAATTCCCCTGGCTGGCCAGTCCCAGGACGAGATGAGGCGCCCAGCATCGGGGGCTGCGCAGGGGCCCCCGTCGGACTAGGATAGGGGGGATAGGTGGGTGGTGCCGTGGGGAAGCGGGGCTCCAGGGGATAGGCGGGGGTCAGTCCAAAGGGGTCCTGTGAAGGCACTTGGGCGGGCACCTGGGGTGGGAGCTTGAGAAAGAGCTCACCAGGCGAGTCAGGGCCGGGCACCGAGCCCGCCGGCGGCTTCAGGAACCCGTCCGCAGAGGTAGACAAGCCGGCGGGGGTAGCGGGGCTGCCAATGAAAATGGTGGGGGCAGCAGCCGGGGGCGGGCTGCCCAGTGCCCCTGGCTGAGGGGGAATGCGGAGATGTAGGGCCGGTCGGTCAGTCTTACGGGCTACGTCGCCCACCTTGGTCTGCTTGTTGATCTGGCTCTCAGCCTGCTACAGGAGGAGACCAGGCACAGGGCAGTCAGGCTGCTGCAGGCAGGCCCCACAGCCCTCCACCCTCAAGAGAGGCCACCCACTAGAGGACTGCTACACCCCAGCCCAGCCCCACTCACCTTCTGCACCTTGTTGATGCGGTGAGCTGCCCGATTATCTTTGGCCTTTTGCTGAGAGATACAGGACACAGCCTTAGGGCCTAGTGCTTGGTCTCATGCCCCGCCCCCATACTGTACAGTGTTTTCACACTCCCTACCCAGAAGCTGATCCCTTCGGGCCCAGCTGCTTTAGGAGTGGGGAGTGGAAAGAACTGAAGTAAATTACCCAAAGATCCCTTCCTCCCTCTCAGTTCTCATGCTAACCCATGCTCCTTTCTGTCTCACCAGGTAGGGGGCTTTGTCAGCTGCTGGAACCTTTCTCCAGAGCTTCATAATTTGTTTGCAACGGCTTGACCAGTCTGGAGGGCAGAGGGAGTGAGTCAGAGGAGACTTGGCAGGCGACCCTTCCACCTGCCATGTTGCCAGGCTGTCTCCTTTGCCCTCGTCCCACAGGTACCTGGGTAATCTTGCTTGAGATTAGGAAAATTAATGTTGGCATAGAGCACGGGTGAGATGGTGGACAGCTGGCCCAACTCCTCATCCTTCTCCCAGCGCTGAAGACTCCGCTGGTTATAGGAGAGTCCGTCGCCCTCACCCTCCGTGGTGGGGGTTGTGGGGGTGGAGGGCGTGGTGCCACCTGAGCCTGTCCAGGGGCTGTCGGGCTCACCGGGTTCCGGGCTAAAGAAGCCCCCGCGCTCCCTGGGGCGCAGGGGCAGAGAGTCACAGGGCGCAGGGATGCCAAGTCCCACCCCAGACCAACTGCCCAGAGCCTCAGGCCACTGCCCTGCCCCAAAAGAGGAGGGCCACTAACAAGGGAATGGGGAGGAACAGGGGAAGTGCTGCAGGAGTCCGAAGGAGGCAAGGCATGAACTCAGATGGAGGGAAAGGACAACGGGGACTGCCCACGAAGTTTACACAGAGACACCAACCTAGAATCCAGGAACGGGGACTGGCAGAGGCCTGGGTAGGAGTCCATTGGGCTGCTGGAGGGCAGATTGCCCAAAGGGAGTCCACCTACAAGATGAACAGGATCAGAGAAAAGAGAGCGACTGGATCATCCTGGAGGCAAGCTTGGTTATGTCAGTCTTCAGACCACTCCCACCCGTATCACCTTGAAGAAAGGGTCTCTGCAGTGGCGTACGGCTGCCTTCTAGGCCAGGGGTTCCACAACCCAGATGCTGCTCTCGTTCAGAGCCCAGAACATCCTTGAAGAGCTGCTGCAGGTCCTTGGATTCCATCTTGGGCAGTTCTGTGGGGGAATGAAGGATACTGCTGAGGAAGACTGGGAAGTTCAGGTGACACAACAGGTCTACAAATGAGGTAGGTGCCCAGGACTCCCCACCAGAGAAGCTGTACAGATCATAGTCCCACAGATAGGACCTCCTCCTTCTCCCACAGAAAACCCTTATACACAAACAGGTGTGGGTCACAGCCTCACCTTCTGTGGAAATCCTGTCTAAGTCAGAGCTAAGCATCCCTTCACCCGGGGTGCCTGGCTTCTCAGGGTCACTGGGCACTGGAGATGCCTTCACGCCCCCATCCTCAGGTCCTGTAAATGCCAGGAAAAACCCATGGGTCAAGGCCAGTATGGGTCATGGCCACTCTGAACCACAGAGGGCCATGGGACAGTTTCCAGCCTCCAACCCCTGACAATGCTCAGGGGCATAGCAGAGGGACAGAGGCCAAGGCCAAGGCAGGACACAGTCCCCCTGGCAGCCCTCACCTGGTGTATCAGCTTTGCCCTCGAGGCCACGGGATTCTTCATCTGCAATATCTGGACCATCATCTCCTATGAGCAAGAGGCCCCACTCCAATCAGAGATGTCCTACATCTGATGCCCAGAGCAAGTCTCCAGTCCCACAGCCCTACAGGCCAGGACCCTTGACCCCACACTTGACTCCTGGAGGCCAGTCCATTTCCCATCAAATAAGCTGCCAGCTCCTAAGCCAGAAGGAAGTCGGATTCTCTCAGACCACTTACTCCCACATAACTAACCTTTCTGCGATGTGGGGAGTTCCTTCCTTTCTGAGCCTCCATCTCCCTTGGCTTTTGGGGTTCCTAGTCCAAAGCTTGGCCGGCCCACCCCAACTGCAAAAAGGGCCTTACGGCTCAGGTCCAGCAGCTCCTTCCCAAAGAAGGCTTCCTGTGGGGCAGTCAAGGAGAAACAGGTTTCTTCATGCCCTATAGGGCACAGACACCTCCCTCACTGCTTGGAGCCTGAGACCCACCTGCAGGTAAGCAGGGAACATGTCCTCCAGTTTGCTCTTCTTGCGCCCTCGCCGCTGTTGCTTCTTCTTCTCATCCCCTTCAGCTAAGCTCTGCTCCACGGTACCCTCTGCAGGCAGGTCAGCAGGTATCACTGTGGACAGAACAGAAGTGTCACACTTGGGTTGAGGGCATGCTGCTCCCAACTTGCAGGGTGACACCTTGTGCCTACACTCTCCCACAACACCAGCTGGGTCTACCACCCTCTTGGCCCTTTCAATGAGTCCACCCACTGGGTCTCTCTAGCATTGCCCCACCTTCTCCCAGGCCCCACTGGTGCCCTCACCCGTCTCACCCTCGTCGGGCTGCCCATCCCCACTCAACACCTCCGCCTGTGCAGCTGGCCCCTTTTTCGTGCGTGTGTGGGATTTCCGCTGTCGCACCATGAAACCACCAATGCCTATGAGGAGGCAGAGCTGCGGATGAGAAGCCGCTGGGGGACCTATTGAGCTGCACCAAACCACCCCACCACCCCACACACCCATCCCAGGACCTCACCAGGCCGATAGGGTTTACGCTTGCGTTTTTTGCTTTCCTCGGTCTCCTCTTTGCCAGGCTCCACATCAGGGCTGACAGGGCCCTCCAGTTTAATTTCGCACTCCATGTGCTCCACACCACCTGCATATGGTGACAGAAGAGATAGAGGCAGATCAGAACTATAGGCCCTTTTAACCTTGTCATCCTGCCATGGAGAGAGCTGAGGACCTTGCCTCAGAGCCACTTAGACAAGACCAGCAGTGCTTAAGGGTAACTGTGAGTGGCAATGTAGCCCCCACCCAACATCCCACTCCCAGAGGCATGTTCCCACTATTCTGCCGCTCCCTAAGATTCCCCAAGCTAACCTTCACCCTTGAGCAACTCATCGGTGTCCAGGTCCCCATCCTTCTTGTCATCAGGACCAAGGGCCTCTGATGGCTCAGAACCCTCCAATCCTGCCTCGCCTGGGAGGCCAAGCCGTCCTCGCCGCTGGCGCCGCTTGTGCAGTGGTGACATGGTCAGGTTACGCAGCAAGGCCATGCCAGTTTCTGTCAGCCACACACCTTCGAAGCGAAAGTACTGGGGCTCTGCATTAGAGGAGAGTGTGTGATCCCTGGATGGAAGACCCAGGGAAACCAGAACTGCAAGTTTCAACCTACGTCCTTAGCTGAGACAAAGACAGTGACAAAAGTCCAGCTTAGGGTCTAACTGCTGGGGAGAACAGACCACCTAAGGCACTGGCTGAGGCCCGAGTTCTCTGTCAGTGACCCAGGGAGATTCAGAGAGGAACTGTAACTCAGAAGCCTGCCTTTGCTCACGATTAACCCTAGCGTCACTAGGGTGATTATCTTGCTGTCTGGGGCTATGAGGGCCCCTACTTGCTGAACGCCAGCACACAGTGTCCTAGATGCTAGGAGCAGTGCCATATCACGATAAAGGAGATGTCCCTGGCCCCTTTCACTGATAAAAAAGAGTTATGTTCTCGGCCGGGCGCGGTGGCTCACGCCTGTAATCCCAGCACTTTGGGAGGCCAAGGCAGGCAGATCACAAGGTCAGGAGATCGAGACCGTACTGGCTAACACAGTGAAACCCCGTCTCTACTACAAATACAAAAAATTAGCTGGGCATGGTGGCGGGCGCCTGTAGTCTCAGCTACTCGGGAGGCTGAGGCAGGAGAATGGTGTGAACCCAGGAGGCGGAGCTTGCAGTGTGCCAAGATTGTGTCACTGCACTCTAGCCTGGGTGACAGAGTGAGACTCCATCTCAAAAAAAAAAAAAAAAAAGAGTTCTGAAGATGAAATTCTGGCAGTAAAGAGGCCATGGTGCCTGATGAAAGGAACACTGCCCAGGAAGCTGGAGAACTTGGTTCTAGTCATAACTTTGCCACTAACTCACTAGGTAACCTTGGGCAGGCCACTTAACTTCTCTGGGTCTGAGTTTCCTCCTCTTAAAATGAGGAGATGAAGCTGGGGGGTTGGAGTTAGACCAGATGATGTCTGACGTCTGGTCTGGCTTTGGCATTCAAAATTTCTGTGACTCACCAGGCTCTTTCACCTTCATGGGCACCAGCTCTGGAGGTGCAACAGGTGCTATGGAGAGAAGGACAAACGGAGGTGGCTGAGGTCCTGTCCCAAAGCAAGGTACCCCTGCCCGGACTCCTCCCCCTACCCAGCAGCTGGTACTCACCCACAGGCTTTACCACGTAGGGCTGGCAGGAGATACAGTCAAAGCCTTCATCGGCTGCCTGCTCCACATCGTCCTCTGTGAAGAGGCTCTCACAGCCAGCATGCATCCACCTGGAGAACAGAGACTGGAGGAAATGAGCTCAGGCAATGCGAGGCTAGCAACAGGGCCAACATGAAGAGAAAGGGATGTTCTCACCGTTCACAGTGACGGCACTGGATTAGTAGGTCCTCTTCTACATAAGGAGCATGACAGATAGGGCAGGTCACCAGGCTGGCACAGGGCCCACAGTGTGTGTAACTATTCTGCCATTCACAGTGGAAGCCAGGGGAGGCAGCCCCACACTGCATACAAGACACACACCTGGTAGGAGCAGGAAAACAGAGCCTGAGCACCCAACCTATCCAAAGTACCCAGAAGTCCCCTCACCAGGAACCCAAGCCACCAGCCTGGCCTCCTAAACCCAGCCTCTGTCACATACTCAACATCATATCCACTTTAACATCTCAAGGCCCCAGGGCTCCAATAAAGATCACAGTCTCCTTACCACTTGCACTTCCAGCCACCCTTGGGGACGGTGAGCAGTGGGGGGTCCAGGCAGTATGTGTGGTAGCTAATATCACAGTCATCACAGAGCAGCAGGCGTGAGGGGTCGGAGGCCTGGCCGCACACCTCACACACAATACACTCCACACAACGCCAGCCCTTAAGCAGCATCACCTTGGTGATCTGAGGCAGAAAACGGGAACTTCTCAGGGTGTGAAGTGGAAAGGAGGTGGAACTTCTTTTTTTTTGGGGGGGGGGACGGAGTTTTGCTCTTGTTCCCCAGGCTGGAGTGCAATGGCGCGATCTTGGCTCACTGCAACCTCCACCTCCCAGGTACAAGCAATTCTCCTGTCTCAGCCTCCCAGGTAGCTGGGATTACAGGTACCTGCCACCATGCCCAGCTAATTTTCTTGTATTTAGTAGAGACAGGGTTTCACCATGTTAGTCAGGCTGGTCACAAACTCCTGACCTTGGGTGATCCACCTGCCTCAGCCTCCTGAAGTGAAGTGCTGGGATTACAGGTATGCGCCACCATGCCCAGCCTAGGAGGTGGGACTTCTAAGGGTGAGGCTGGAGGAACCTCAATGCAGAGACTAGGCCTCCATTTGAGCACAGGGAGACTTAGACAGAGCACCCTTGTCCCCAAAACAGTGACTCTAAACTTAGATTCCCAATGATCTCTGCTGATCAGAGAAGAGCTGCACTAGCCACTGCCTCATTGTGAATGGAATGGCAGTCTTTCCACTAGCCAAGTCCCTAAGAAGAGACTGTAGACAGAATTAGGTCCCCCAATTTTTCTTTTTTCTTTTTTTTTTTTTTTTTGAGACAGAGCTCACTCTATTGCCCAGGCTGGAGTGCAGTGGCACGATCTCAGCTCACTGCAACATCCGCCTCCCAGGTTCAAGCAATTTTCCTGCCTCGGCCTCCTGAGTTCCTGGGATTACAGGCACATGCTACCACACTCAGCTAATTTTTGTATTTTTAGCAGAGACAGGGTTTCACCATGTTGGCCACGATGGTCTTGAACTCCTAATCTCAGGTGATCCGCCCGCCTAGGCCTCCCCAAGTGCTGGGATTACAGGTGGGAGCCACCATGCCCGGCCATGTTGTTATTTTTTACAATGGACTGAATTATACCAGCAGGTCAGGGTCTACCACAAAGAAACTATGAAGTCCACCATGAGTTCCAAAGTATTTTTCCCCAAGAAAAGTTTGATAACCACTGGTGACTAATGAACAACATCCATGACCAATGGCCACTTTAAGAGGTCGTATGGCCAGGACAAGGAACTAAGGTAAGAAATAACTGACCCTATTTCCCAGCCTACACCTCTTGGGCCCGAACTCACCTTGCTGTTGACACAGTAAGGGTGATAGCACTGAGAGCACTGTGAACAGGCAAGGAGGTGGCCCTCTGCTCCCCGGCCAAAGCTGCCACATACCACACACATGTCCTGGGGAAACACAGAGAAACCCGAATGTCCAACTAGATCTCCCCATCCTACTCAGATCCAGCCTACTATGATGCTACAACACTGATTTGCGACCAGAGAGTGAGGAACCCCATCTCACAGCATTAGGACGCTGTAAGCTACCAAGGGACCCTGCTCCTTCCTAGGATGCCTCACTCACCTAGTCAGGTCACTTGAATTTATAAAGCCTGACATGGGTAAAGGTAAGAAGAAATTAAAGGAAGATAAGATGGGGTAAAGACTGGTCAGGTGAGAATCACATATGTGACAAAATTCTATCAGCTTAAAGACTATTCAAGTGAGGACACATGTAAGTTCCCTAAGCTATAAACTTCAATAGGGCAAAGACTTTTTCACTGCTATTTCTCTAGCTCCTAGCTTAGTGCCAAGTTCAGAGGAGACACTCAAGAGAAATGTGATGGATGGACAAACCAATGAACAACATGATTAGAATTCATGGTCTGTTTTCTCATTAGCTGGGTATCCCCAAAAGTAGGTCCAGTTTTCCCCATCAATTCTCTCATCAGAACACAAACATACACAATGTTCAGTGTGCCACGTCTCACTGTATGGTACCTGCATTAGGACAAATTTGTCTGTGTTGGAGAAGAGAACCACGGTATTCTGCATGGTGTCGTCATCTTCCTCCTCCTCCTCCTTACTGGGAGAGCTATCAATGTCAGCAACCTGATGGGGAGAGAGTTGTAGAAAGTGAGGCAGATAAATCTGCCCCCACCAAGATACTTTCCTCTTTGGTGTTGGGGGAAGAAAGTGTTAACCCCTGGCTAAGATGAAGGCCAAAAGCCAGAAATAACGGACAGAACACCCCAGCTCCCAAACTGGGCCTCAGCCTGATAGCAGAGATTTCAGAAAAACCTGGGGGCCAAGTGGACAGGAATTCAGACATAGCCAGACAGGCCCTAGACAAGCAGGCAGGTAGGCAAGCATGCAAGGGACTGGAAGGACTCAGAGGGTGCTAAAGCATGGTCGGGGGATGGGAGGAATAGGAGGCATCTCCTTACTACCAGAGTCTCAATGGAAGAAGCAGTTGACTTTAGTCGGGCCCGTCCTCTACCACGTCCTCCATGGGCTCCTCCACGAGGCCGGCGTCTTCCTGGGAAACTGCTGCTGCGACCCTGAGTGAAAGAAAGGGACAATGACAGGAACATGTCAAGGGTTAGTGTGTTGGGTTTACACACTTGAACAGAAGAAGTGACAAATGGACACAGTAAGACAGGTAATAAGCCCAGGAGTCCCACTCAGGGCAGGGGAAAAGGGCAAACTCCCAGATATCAACAAGTGCATAGCTGTAGCCCAAACCCATTCTTCCCCTCCCAAGAGTGGCCAACATGGACATGGAGAAAAAACGGTGACTTGAAAGAACCAAGTTTCTGGTCCCAATTCTATTACTGAGTAATCATGAATCTGGGCAACTTACTCGTCCCTTCTATGTATTAGTATTTTCTCCTTAATAATTGGAATAAAGGATCTCCAAGTATAGGATTCACAAAGCAAGGTGGGAAAGTATCAGTGACACAGGACTATACCTCTGACAGGGCTAACTCTGATCACATCCCGCAGCTAGATAGTCCCTCACCTGTTTTATGCGGGAACGGGCTGGGGAGCTGCGTCGCCGCCCCTTCTCCCCCTCGGTTTTGCCTCCGCTGATAGCTGTTCCAGCATCGCACAATAGTGAATCATCAGTCTCTGGCAGTGAGTCGGTACAGAGCCGTAGGGAGCCCTCATCTCGGGCTGGACTAACATCTGTAGAGACCCCCAGCTCCATGGACAGGGAGCCACCCCCCTCCGGGTCAGGAGAGCCCAGGAGGGGCTCTGAGCCAGGAAAACTGGCACTGGCATCACCCTGGCTCAGATTAGAGATCTCATTAACAATGTCGGATTTGATGAGAGTGGGTGGTGTGGGGGCCACTGGTGCACGTGGCTCTTCCTGTTCTTCACATGGTGAGCCCTGCCCTGCTGTTTGCTTGCATTCGGGGTAGACCTCCATAGGGGTCACGGGGGCCAGCTCCTCAGGGTCCAGGAGCACAGGGGAGCCTTTAAGTTCACTAGCCAAACTGCCAGGGGTCTGTCCAGCCTCTGGCTGTGAACCCGGAGCATCAATCCCATCCAGAGGGGCTGTGTCTTCCCCTAGGCCAGAGAAGTCATCCAGGGCTGGGGCAGGGCTGGGGGCAGGGCAGGAGAGGTCCCCCATCGGGGAAGGGAGAGGACTGGTGGCACTGGGTTCCAAGGCTGGGCATTCAGGTTCTGGAACTTTCTCAGTCTCCATCTCGTGCAGCTCAGGCTCATCTGAGACCCCCACTACCTTCCCTATGGGACTCAACGGGGAGGGAACGGACAGTGGCAGGGCAGGAGGGGAGCACTGGGAAGGAGGGGAGTTTTGGGGAGCCAAGGAATGCTGAAGGAGTGGCGAACACTGAGGGGGAAGGGGCTCCATCAGGATGGGAGAAGCCGGCCCCACTGGGGAGCCTGGAGATGGAGGAAGGATCATAGGGGGGACAGGCTCAGGGTCAGTGCAGTTAGCTTCTGGTGGAGGGCTGATGGGTGTCTCCAGGATGGGGGCAGCCAAGGGTGACTCAGGGTCACTGTCCCCTTTGGCACCAAAGGGGTACTCTAACTCCCCCAAAGGAGACAGAGCCGGTGGGGCCACAGCTGTGATAATGGGTGAGAGCGGAGGAGGAAGGGGATCTGGAAGGAAAGAGAAAAAAGAAGGGCTCTTAGATCAGACATGCCATGAACAGTTACAGCTGTTCCAGAGTAAGAGGGTACTAACTTTCCCTTACCTGGTGGCATCAGCTGAGGCGACAAGGATGGCTCCCCAGACGGGGACAAGGGCAGCTCCTCAGGCAGAGGGGACAGAGGTGGTTCCCCAGGCTCAGACAGGGCTGGCTCTCCAAGCAAGGGAGATAAGGATGGTTCCCCGGCGGGAGGGAACAAGGGCAACTCCTCAGGTGCAGGGCATTGGCCTGGCTCCTCGGGGTGCTCTTCAGGCCGAGGGGACAGAGGTGGCTCCTCAAGCTGAGGGGACAGGTGCGATTCCTCAGGCCGGGGGGAAAGGCATGGTTCCTCAGACTGGGGGGACAGGTGTGATTCCTCAGGCTGGGGGGACAAAAATGGCTCCTCAGGCACAGGAGACAGGTGTGGCTCCTCAGGCTGGGGGGATAGGTGCGGCTCCTCAGGCCGGGGGGACAGGTGCGGTTCCTCAGGCCGGGGTGACAGGTGCGGCTCCTCGGATGGGGGGCAGAGTTGTGGCTCCTCAGGTAGTGGTGACAGGGGTGACTCCTCCAGCGGCAAGGACATAAGCGAGTCCTCAGGTGGTGGGGATGTGGGTGAGTTCTCAGGTGGTGGGGATGTGGGGGAGTCCTCAGGTGGTGGGAATGTGGGGGAGTCCTCAGGTGGTGGGGAGAGGCGTGAAGCCTCAGGTGGAGGGGACGTGGGAGACTCCTCAGGCGGTGGGGACAAGGGAGATTCCTCAGGCGGTGGAGACAGGCGTGACACCGCAGGCAGCGGGGACAGGCGCGATACCTCAGGTGGTGGGGACATAGGTGATTCTTCAGGTGGTGGGGACATAGGCGAGTCCTCAGGTGGTGGGGACAGGCGTGATGCCTCAGGTGGTGGGGAGAGGGGAGACTCCTCAGGTGGAGGGGACAGAGGAGACTCTTCAAATGGTGGGAACAGACGAGATGCCTCTGGTGGTGGAGACATGGGTGACTCTTCAGGTGGAGGGGACATGGGTGATTCCTCAGGCGGTGGAGACAGGCGAGATGCTTCAGGTGGCGGGGAAGTGGGCAGTTCCTCAGGTGGCGGGGACAAGGGAGATTCCTCAAATGGTGCGGACAGGGGCGATGCTTCAGGTGGTGGGGATAGAGGCGTCTCAAGTGCAGGAGACGGGGGTGACTCTTCCAGTGGAGAGAAGGGCGACTCCTCCAGTGGAGAAAAAGGTGATGATTCAGGTGGGGGAGACAGAGGAGACTCCTCAGGCGGCGGAGAGAGGGGCGATTCCTCCGGCGGCCGGGACAGGTGCAATGCCTCAGGAAGCGGGGATGCGGGCGAGTCCTCAGGTGGTGGGGACAGGCGTGATGCCTCAGGCGGTGGGGATGTGGGTGATTCCTCAGGTGGTGGGGACAGGGGTGACTCCTCAGGTGGGGGCAGCAGTGGCATCTCCTCATTTAGGGGGGCCTCCAACTGGGGCTCAAGTTGGACCCCTGCTCTCCCTGCAGACACAACAACACGATGCTCCTATCTAGCTCAGATCTACCCCACAGGAAGTGCAGGGTCTGGGGCAATGCACAAACTGTCTCTTGTCACAGAATAAAAGGGGATGAATTTCAGGGACCCTCAAACCCTACTCACCTAGTGGTTTGGCTTCACATTGCAGGGGCCCCGGTTCCTTGGGTTGCATAGAGGTCACGTGCCCACCCTTTGGCTGCCCTTGGCATGCAACGTACAGAGCATCGGGCTCATCAGTGGGGGTATCGCCAGACTCTGGGGGTGAAAATCTGCAGAGGGTACAGGGGAGCAGGCACTGTGGCTCTCACCAGCTAACAAATCCTAGAGAGCGCACTGGGGCAAGGCACGAATGCTGTGGATGACACTGCCCACCTTAAGGCTCTCCTCTCAAAGTCCACTCAATTTAAGAAGAACCCTGCCAAACTCAGTCCTTCCAACCTGCCAGCCCAATCTCAGTCAGTCCACACCACTTACCTGCTACACACAGAGGTATGCTGCTCAGCAACAGAGCTGACAGGCTGACCTCCCTGGGCTCTGTGACAGCGGTGACAGAGAGAGTAGTTCTCAAACCACTCCGAGTTGGGATTCAGTTCTGCTGAGCCCGCCCCACAGGCCCGGCACACCCGGCATGCCTAAGGGAAAGGAGTGGGCAAAACAGGCATTGGTCAGACAGCAAAAACTAAAGAAAAGTACAGGACTTGTCAAGACAGAGAATGCTGTAGGAGGCAGAGTTAGGGACAATAGGGCAGAATCAGGGTACACTCACCTTGCACTTCCAAGAGTGAGCAGGCAGTTCCTCCATGGGTGGTTTTAGGCAGAAAGTATGGTATCCTTTGTCACACGTCTCACAAACCAACATCTTAGAGTCATTCCCAGGTTTCCTGCAGAGGCACAGGGAACATTACAGTGTCCTCTCTGCCCTCGTTTCTTTTTTGTTGTTTTCATGTTAACAGGTCTTCTCCGACTGCCCTCATTTTCAACCCTAACCTGTGTTGTGCCTAAGACTTCCCTCCTGCCCTTCCATTCCTACCTGCAGGCTTGGCACACTTTGCATTCAGGGCACTGCCAGCCAGCACGTTTGCGGGCAGTCAGAGCAGTGTCCAGGCAGGCCCCGTGATAGTGATGCCCACAGCTGGTACAGAAGAACAGGTCACACAACTCCCCTGGCCCCTCACACACTGCACAGCGAGCCTCCTCTGCAGGGGGTAGAGACACCACAGGTCAGCTATGGATTCCTTGTAAGCCTCAGCACAGTGCCGTACACAAAACAGGCACTCCATGGGCACAGAATGAACAAATAACAAAGTTACTGAGTGCCTGCCCAACGTCTGCCAGCTGTTCTAGGCACTGGAGACACAACGGTAAACGAGACAGGCAAACCCCTGGTGCTCATAAAGTTCACACCTATTTTAGTGGGGCAGACCAACAGTATATAATTCTATACTTTGATCAGTGCTCTGTAGAGTACAAAAATCCAAGGCACACTTGGTCTCTCATTTGCCCTATGACCAAAGATCAGGACTTCTCACCCAGATGTGCAGCCCCCTCACTGTGCTCTGGGCATAGCAGCTGCAGTGTTTTCATGGAAAGGAAGGAACCGCTGGCAGTCGCGCAGGGGAAGTGGTAAAGCCGTGGACATCCAGGTGAGCGGCAAGGGATGGAGGCACCGAGCCTGGTGCAGTGGGAGCAGCGCTGCCAGGGTGAAGAAAGAGCCTCAGTGTCAGCCAGCTCTCCCCAAAGGAACAGTTCAGGCACTAGCTCTGCCCCAGTATACCCACACTCCTTCTCATTCCACCCTGACTTTCAGAAGCCCACCAGCCCTACCCTTCACCTATGCAATCCCTTGGCCCCAGCCCCACCTGTGAGATCCCTGAGAAGATGGCCTTGTCCACACCACATAGTTCTGGGCCCTCCTGCCCCCATACGCCTGCCGACCACGCAGCACACCAATGGTGAGCCCAGCAGGACCCTTTACAGGTGGGAAGAGGTAAACAGAAAGGAAAGAGTTAACAGAAAGAGGATCGCTGGCTCAGGACTACCCAGTCCTTCTCCCATTTGCTGCCCCATTCTCCTCACTCACCTCCAGGTTCTCCTAGGTGGGCAGGTGTAAGGCCCTCAGGGAAACCAATCTGTGACAGGTCCTCACTGGGCAGCACTGCCTCATTGGGCCCTGGGCTCCCCCCAGGGGATACCACTGGACACCGGGGCCAATCAAATGGCAACTCAAAGCGCCGTAGCTCCCGCTGCCCATGCAGACTGGGCTCCCCGCAGTTACAGAGAGCACAACGCCGCACCGGACCCCCACTGTGGACACACAAGCATCAGTACCACGCCAGGCCCCCAGCAACCCCATGATTTGGCATGCCCATGCTTCCCCGACACTCATTTTCCTAATTTCTCTTCCTTGAAAGCCGTAGACTCTCAAATCAAATCCTTATGTGCCCTCAAACAAGTTACCTGCAGTCCTGAGGAGCCTCCTGAAGACTGGGACTCCCAGAACTAGGGACAGAGACCTCTCCCACATGTGGGTTAGGCAGGTCTGACTCAGTGGCACTTGGGTCCTCAGAAGCTGCAGGTCCATCAGCTGAATAAACAGACAAACAGCATGTGTCAGTCATCATCCCTATTTAATACAAAGTCCACTCACCAGATACATGAGATTATCCAAAACCTGAGTGGATCAGAGTGATGATATTTCAACTGTTGTCCCAAAGAACAAAGTTGTTCCATTACTTATCTGCTGCATAGACTTAGCTCATGTCCTTGGGCCAGGACCAGAAATGTAAGGTTGCCTGTGAAATCTAAAAGCAAACAAAGAATTTGTCCTACTCACCTGCCGGTTCTGAATCTTTATCCTCACCAGGCAGCTTCTGGCTGTCCATCCCTCTCTCCGACTGGGCAGGGCCCTCTCGGGGAGACCTGTTGGTGCCAAGAAAGAGATCTATATGCCTAGTAAGTCTTCCCAAGAAGCACTTCTCCCAGAATCCTGGGAAGAAGGCATCCAGACCCTCCAGACATCAGAGCAAGCCATACTACAAACTCCTATACTGACAAGAAAGTCATTCTCCCTAACCTGTAGGGTCACTTCCTCCCCAGATAAACACATACCCTCTTCTCGCACTCTGGAGAGATTCTCAGGGGATCCATTTGACTTTCCCACTTCCTCTGTAAGAGTTCCTGGGGCCATAGCATCCAACTAGAAGCATATCCATTTATATCTAATACTGCCGTTTGCCTTGCCTCTGGGTTTTTGGCTTTTGGTGAGCCCTATTCCCACACCTTTTCTTCAAGTCTCAAGTAAGCTGCCATTCTAGAGGCCAGTCCGTGCCAACCCAGGGGTAGTCATGACCCAGGAAGCCTGAGTCCAGCAAAAATCCCTCTCCCAGAGGCAGAGTCTGAGGCACTGTAAGAGATGGAACACACTACTAGAACTATAGCCTAGCTATGGATGGATCTCCCCCACCGCCACTTGTTTCTACGAGGACATCACCATCACAAAAGAAGAAACTCCCTAATTTCCACCCACTTCCAACCTAAATCCAGCTCAGACGAACCCCTGGCCCATGCCCTAACTGAGCTCAGGGTCTCACCCAGCCTGAAGGTCTCAGGTCATTGCCCTTAGCAACACCAACTGCCCTTCCTTTTCAGATATCCCTAGTAGTTAACAGAAGTGGACCTTGAGAGTTACTGAGCATGTGTAGCCAGGCCTGAGGCTAAGCATGCTGGGAATTGTAGTCTCAGGAAGCATACAGTCACTCAGAGGAGTTCTAAACAGGGCAGGACATAGCACAGTAGAGCCGAGTAGCTTCCTTCCTCTTCCCTCAAGCAGGGTTTCCACACACATACATGGGGGTGGGGAATAACGGTCCCTTGTCCCTTCTGAGAAATGCATGCCTGTATCAGAGCCTAATGAAACACACTAAAGTTATACCTAAAAAAGTTGAGACCTACACCTTTGGGTATTATTTTCCTAGACCTTACAGGGAATTAAGCACAGCCGGGCGGGGGGGGGTGGGGAGAAGAACAATAATTACAGACATGAGGAATAGGAAAGGGACCCTATAGGAGGAGGAAGAAAGGGATAAGTGCCAGCAGCTTGTAGTGGGAAGTATAAATCCTTTCTCTTAATCAGAGAAGAATACAGTGTTCCTAAAGAAAGTGGTGGTGAGGTGGGGGAAATCCCTAAAACAGAACTCTAAACAATAAAAGTTTGATAAATTAATCTCTCACCTTTTCCACTCTTCTTGGCTAACCAGAGTGACCACACCACCCTTAGCAAGGACAGCCTCTCCTCCCAAACTGGAAGGCAAATACCCCAATCAGCCACTTAGGGTTGAATGACTGGGACAAACAAGACAAGGGGGAACCCTCAAAGGTGCCTCAAATCAGTAAATCAATTCCCTAAGAACTACAATATCACTCCTCCTGCTCTGAACTCACCCTTTATTTCCAGATACTGGCTATGCCCCTCTGGAGACATGTCACAGGAAAGAAAATTCCTTTTTCCCCTAACACTCTCAGAACCTACTGGATAAAGTAAAGCATCACCTGATACACATCATCTCCATTCCCAAGCCATCTCTCTTTCCCAAACCTGCCACACAACCACACCTGAAAGGAAAGCAGGGTGGTCATCTGGCCGGCTCATAGAAAAGCTGCTCCAGAACTTCAAGGAGTCCTTAGAAGCTACCATGGGAAGTGGGAGATGGAGGTGAGGGCAGCAGCCAGGCCCCTCTTCCATTCAGTCATTCAAGGCCTGACCACACCCAGAACGTCCAAGGGGCTCTTAAAGTTTTCTAATTGTTTGCATCTTACTATATCTTACCACTACATACCCCCAAAGATCCTCTACCCGCTCTGCTCTCAAAGTTGAGGCCAAAAGAGTCACAAACATCAAGAAGTAAAAGGCAACAATGATAATACAGTAGGTAGGAGGAGAGCTGCCTCACACAAGGCCAGAGGGGCAAATTCCTCAGCTCTCCCCCAAGCTCAGCCCTCTCAGCTGGTAAGGCTGGTACTGCTCAAGAAGGTAAAGAAACCACCTTCATCTGGCCTTGAGAGACATCCTCCAAAGCCAGAGCCCATGGATGGGGCCATGGAAGATGAGATATTAAGCAGCAAAGAGAAGAATGTCATACAAGTTGTACCAAAAATAATCTAGGGGGCACCTCCAAAAAGCCTGAGCCCTCAGTCCCTATTTCCCCAGCCCTGAAGTCCAGCACCGGGATCCCAATGCTGATTCCCAGTTAACAGGCCCCTGAACGTATCTAAACAAAGACCCCAGGTTACCCAGTCCCATCATTCACAGTCAGTAAACCCACACACATACACACCAAAGAATTTTTCCCTGGATCTAAACTGGACTAGTGTCTCGCCAGGCTTCCTCCACAGAACTAGAGATCCCAGACAGTAGGTACAGATGTGGGGAGTAAAACTGTGCTGGCACCCCTCAGTCCTATACCTTAGAGGTCCAAAACAGCAAAGAAAAGGACAGGGATTTATCTCAACCCACTCTCCTTCCTGCCTCCCTCCCAGACCAACAGCTTTCACTCCATTTTCCCAGGCAAGGGGGAAATGGACACTTGGAGAGGTGTAAGGCTGCAGCAGGCCCTTGAGTGAACAGCTCTTCAGTAGGACTCAGGACTTCCTGGTTCCCAGCCTGAGACTCAAACCACACCTCTTCCCACCCCCATTTTGGGTCAGCCCTCCGAGATGGATCCAAAAGGAACACTGGCCCTACAGACCCTCTGAACTGTGTCCCTGGCTCATCTTGAAGGCAGGCACAGCTAACAAGGTGCAGTCCTACGTAAGGAAGTTGTTTCAGGACAAACAGGAGGGACTCTCCATAGAATGCAGGAGTGGAGAGCAGGGTTGACAGCTCACCTCACTCCACTACCCCATGCCACCTCTCACCTTTGAGAAATCTTTAAAAGGCAAAACCTCTATTTTCTCTTTTTCAAAACCAGACTCAAAGAAATCTAGCATATGTATGTTGGAGCAGATAGAGGGAGCAAAATGCACCAGCCAAATCCCTGCTGGGCAGCATGACAGGTGTGAGAGGGGCAGTCCCAGCCCAAGCAAGGCCCACAGGATTGAGGCTCAAGCTGCAGGCACATACACACTCGTTCTCCCCAATACCTTCTGCCAGGGGTAGAATCACTGGTTTCCAGGAGAAAAGAGCTCTGATCAAGCCATTTCTCCTCCAGAGAGCTACAGGCCACCCCATTCTGCACAGTTGGTACAGGATCAGAAAACCAGTTAACAATCCCTGGTCAAAAAAGGGTTGGAGAGGTCTGGGAGGGGCTTGCAGGACTGGCCAGGGACTCACAGCAGCCAGCTCTCCATACCAGGCCGGGAGAAGGCAAAAGACAAAAGCCATTTTTTGCAGCCTACATTCGCAGGGAGCAAATCTCAACGGCCTCTTCTATAATCCTCTAGAGATTAGATCCATCCCAAGAGGAGGGGAGGCAAAGCAGGCTAAGACAGCAGTAGGCCTCACTGGGGTCACTTTGCCAGGCAGGGATAGTTTAAAGTTGAACAGCAGGGCCAGAGCTGCCCCCAGCCCCGCCTCCTTCTTGCCCCAGCCATCCACTTCATCACAACTAGTCAGTTTCCACACACTCTCCCTTTGCCCAGTGAAAGAAGGCCTGGTGAAGGATCTGGGGTTCCCTGAGTTTTCCAGGGACTGCTTTGGGTGCCCAACTCGGTAGGAACAACCTTAAGGTCCAACTGGCATAATAAGTCTGACCTGGCAGTGGCACCCTCCCCCACCATCCCAAGTTGCTCTGTCCCAAGGCCCACAAGGAACCCTGAGAAGAGCAGCAGCAGCCTGGGATTGGTGCTGGCATCAGGGCCTGGGTCCTACTTTAGTCGAGCTCCCCCAACACAAAAATAAACAGGCAGAGAGGCTATCTGGCCAGGTTCCCAAACTCCCGTGGTTCTCTGAACCCCCAGTCTTTAAAGAGGCACACCCCAAGATACCAGGCCTCAGTTCTGCCCTGGTGACTGGCTCAGGTTCCCTTGACAGACCCTGCCAAAGGAACGCTCCCCAGCTTTGGCACCCCCTTCTCCAACCTAAAGGCCAGCCCCGGCTAAGATAGTCCATCTGGCTCTGCCCCCAGTCCAACCCTTTCTGGGCCCTGGCCGGGCGGACTTCACTCACCTCTTCACAGGGCGATCCAGAAATCCTCATCCGAGAACATGGCCAGAGCCCGGGCCGCTCCCCGACCTCCAACCGCCAGAGCGATCACAGCCGCCCCCCGCACGGGGGGGCTTAGGGGGGCCAAGAACGGTAAATCCAGGTCGGAGTGGCCACCCTCCCCCCACAAAAAACAGCAAGAAGCCAAAGAGGGGTTCTCTGCCTCAGGTTCCAGCAGTTTAGGTTTCCATGGACAGCCCCAGGGCGGCGAATCCCGAGCGGACACAAAGAGAGCACCGGTGGCTTTGATCTTGGGCGAGCAGGCTCCGCATCCGCGTCGCCGGGCGGCCTCTTAGTCCTAGGGCCCGGCCAGCGCCCCGGCCGCCCGCGCCGGGCTCGGGCGGAACGTCGAGGCTCTCCAGATGGAACGTCGAGGCGCCTCCCCAGCAGCCCGGAAGGAATGCCGCGCCGCCCCGCGCCTGGCCCGGATGGAACGTGAGACCCTCGCAGGAGCGCCGAGCCCCTCTCCCCGCCCCGGCCGGCGCCCGGGGCCGCGCGAGCTACGGCGACGCGGGGCCGGCGGGGCCGCGGGGCTGAACCTGACACACACCCAGCGCCGGGCTTCTCGACCCCGAGCGCTCACCCTCGGCGGCTTCGAGCCCCCCACCTTCTGCTCCCCCCGGGGAAGGGAGGAGGCTAGGTGGGCGAGGAAGAGGAAGGGGCGGGCGGTGCGAGCCCTCTGCCCGCTCCCCTCCGGCCGCTCCAGGCCCTGCGCTCGCCTCCCTTCCCCTCTGGCCTCGGGAGCTGCCCCGCCCCCGGCCTGGCCGGCTTTGGTCGGTGGCACCCCCTCGACCCCCGGCTGACTGTGATCGCAGGGGGCCTAGAGGTGCATGGCCCAACCCCGGCTCCCGGCACCGGGGGGTCAGGAAACTGAGCGGAAAGTGGGGAACGAGGCAGCCATTTGCAACCGGAGAGGAAAGTAGTGCAGCGCGGCGCCGCTCCGCCTCCCCCCCTCCGCCTCCTGTTCGGCCGGTAGGGTGGTTCCTGCGAAGGGGCTATTTCCTGGCCCGAGAGCTGGGCAGCGGTCGTGAAGATTCGTGAAGCCTTCGGCGCGAGATCCGGGGGGGCCTTTTGCCCGGGGCACCCCACTCCAGAGGGGGAGAAAGGAGAAGAGGCGGCCCTATTTTGTGTTGGAGCGGAGCGGCGGAGGGATCCCGCCCTCTCGGAGGAAAGGCTGTGACTCTGCAGTTCTACGCACACGCTGCGGGATCCTTCCGCTCCGGGTTAACCCCGACCGCGCCGGGCCGGCAGCCGGGCAGACACGTGGGAACGAAGCCCACCTCCTGTCTGCCGCGGCCCTGGAGCCTCTTCATTTACCGCCCAGGCCGCGAAACTAGGACTCCGGCTGCTTTTTAATTCCATACCCTTGCAGTCATTGGTCCCTGAAACTCCAACTGCCCCCTCGCTTTGGCCAGGGGCAGTCTTTCCCGGGAGGGGGATGGAAGAAGAGCAGGAGATTGGCCGCTGCTTAGCATCCTGGGAACTGGAGTCCGCAAATGGAGAAAGTGAGGTACGGCGCTTGGCGCTGCAGAGGGTGGGTTCTTGCCACGTTTAGGGACCCGAAGAAAACTGGACTAGTCCCTAGTCGTTCCTCCTGGCTCCCAGTCCCCCGTGTGAGGAAGGACTGTCGGTGCCCACACAGTCACTACACACACCTCCCCATCGAAACAAATGTGAGAGCCTCCCTTCCTTTTCAGGGTGCTCCCATTCCCACCTCCAGTCCTTTCAGATATTCAATACCCCTGTCCCTTTTTTAGTAAACTGAAGTAGCCTCGCTGCTACCTGGCCGGAGTACTGTTCTAGACAAGATCGCAAAACATACTCTTTGCAGGCACCACCCCCCCACCATAAGTCTGGATGAGAAAGGATTGGAATGCCTCTTCTGCATCAACTGCACATATGGGGTGGACAAAAGGAGACAAATTAACTATGTCCAGATACTTTCTATATTCTTAGTTATTCCTCACCTTCATTATGAGTTACATGGAATTATCTCCATATGACAGATGAAGATTAAGGCTACAATAGGTAAGATTGCCCACAGAAATACATCTAGTCAGAAGTTGAGCCATTATTCAAACCAAAGGCCACGTTTTCCCTAGGATTACAAATAATACTACGGTTTTTTAAAGGAAGATGTGGAGAAAGAGGCAGGCCGATTCGATCCAATGCCAGCTTTGTGGGGAAAGGGTTTACGGTGCTATCCAACAGAATTTTTTTTTTCTTTTTTTTTTTTTTTGAGACAGAGTCTTGCACTGTCGTCCGGGTTGGAGTGCAATGGTGCGATCTCGGCTCACTGCAACCTCTGCCTCCCGGGTTCAGGCGATTCTCCTGCCTCAGCCTCCCTAGTAGCTGAGATTACAGGCGCACACCACCAGACCCGGCTACTTTTTTGTATTTTTAGTAGAGACAGGGTTTCACTATGTTGGCCAGCCTGGTCTTGAACTCGTGATCCGCTCGCCCTGGTCTCCCAAAGTGCTGGGATTACAGGCATGAGCCACCGCGCCCGGCCCAGAACTTTTCTACAGTGAGAGAAATGGATTAAATCTACACTATCTAATATGGTAGCCATTAACCACATGAGCTCTCGAGCACTTCGAAATGCAGGTGGTACAAGTAAGGAACTTTTTATTTTAATGAAATTAAATAGCCACATGTGACTTGATGCTTTTATATTCGACAGTGCAGGAGACCTTAATCCCTACTGGTCAGAGTCATAGGAGGGATCAGGACTAGATTTGTCCTACTCCAGCCACACATTGGCATCATGCTTTCTGCACTGACCATTCACACATATTTAAGCAAAAAACCTCCAGCAGTGATCGCACACCTCTTTTGGTTACAATAGAATAAGTTAACCAAGAAACAAGTTGGAAAATGGAAGGCCCCTCCCAGGTTTGCACCCAGAGGCAGGGAGAGGCAGACCCTCACCAGAAAGACCTCCAGTAATAACACAGATAGCCACCCACTATTTCGGGTTTTTTTTTTTTCTTTTTTTTGAGACAGAGTTTCGCTCTTGTCTCCCACGCTAGAGTGAAATGGCGTGATCTTAGCTCACTGCAACCTCCGCCTCCCAGGTTCAAGCGATTATCCTGCCTCAGCCTCCCTAGTAACTGGGATTACAGGAGCCCACCATCACACCCAGCTAATTTATTTTTAGTAGAGATGGGGTTTCACCACGTTGGCCAGGCTGGTCTCAAACTCCTGACTTCAGGTTATCCACCCACCTTGGTCTCCCAAAGTGCTGGGATTACAGGCGTGCCTGGCTGCCACCCACTATTTCTTAAGGACTTACTATGTGTGAAGAACTGTAGTAAGCTTTGCATTTATTACCTCATTTAATTTTCATCTCAACTCTATGAAGCACACTTAGCCACTCTTCATAAATGAGAAATGGAGGCGCTGAGAGGTTAAGTGACTGCCCAAGGCCACACAGCTAAGTGGAGGAGCTATTAACCGCTATCACTACTGTCCCCACGCCTTGAGATTATTGATAAACTAGAAAACTTCACGTTTCTAAGTCTACCCCAGACCTCGTGAAAATGGCAGCAGGAAAGTAGGCCCCTGTAATGAGTATCCCAGGTCAGATGTGCAAAAGGACTTAATTTTAGTATAAGGAGAGAGGTTAGTGACCTCCCAGAACCTCCTAAGCCAGTGAGATTGTTGTTTGGAGTATGTTTCTTCTAGCAGCCCTTATTTCTTTTTAGATTCTGGATCAGAAAAGCAAAAGCAGCTGTCAGGACTTTTGAAAATCAGCATGACAAGCCATATCCCCACTGTAAGCCTGGAGCCAGGCACTGACAAAGTCACAGCTAAAAATCACATCTAGGTTCTGTCAATCCTTCCCAAGTAAGTACATTGACAGGTACCTCGGGCTCCCCCAGTTGTCAGAAGAGGTCTGTACCTTCCCTGTGAAGATCTACCATTAAAGTAACCCTTACACGTCCTTGGAGGAGGTATTAGACTAGTTAGGCAATCATGCTGGTGGCAGGGTGGGGATCAAGAAAAGCGGAGGCAAACAGGACCAAACTTTCCTAGCTGAAATATCAATCCTACTGAGGTGGTAGGTCCATAAAAGCAGAACCAATAGCCTTTGACACCTGAAAAAAGTAGACCACCAAAGGTGTGAAAAGTACAAAAAGATTAAAGGTATGAAAAGAGCAAAGGACAGCCATTTTAATGAAAGACACTGGGGACATGGAGGGCCGGGGGGACTGATAGGCACCAGATGCATTATTTCTTACTTTACTCAACACTCTTGGGAAGTCAAAGTCTTCACAACACTTTAGTCTCTCTGCCTCTACACTTCTCTCAATTCTTACATCATTAGGAATGAGGGGCTTCCTTCTCCGGAAACCCTGTATGCTTTGAGTCCAAGCAAATGCTGAGGCCCCAGGAAGACAGCTAGGTCAGCATGTTGCATCTGGCCACTAGAGGGTGGTGTTTCTGTAATTAAGGGGATCTTGAAAGGCTACAAAACTTGGACGGGAGTGGCAGCCAACTGGACTCAGTATATGAGGAACCCAGCAGAATAGAAAGGTAGGAAAGGCAAGTTAGGATAATGGTCGTTAATAAGTGAGGAATAAGGAATAGGAACAAGGTAGGAGGAAAGATTTCCCACCAAAGACCAAAGCCATGACTCCTTGGAAAAAGAGATACTGGCTCTGAGCTCTCCCTAGATACACAGATGTCAACAATAAGGCCGGGAGTAGTGGTTCACGCCTATAATCCCAGCACTTTGGGAGGCTGCAGCGGACGGATCACTTAAGGTCAGGAGTTCGAGACCATCCTGGCCAACATGGTGAAACCCCATCTCTACTAAAAATAGCCAGGCGTGGTGGCGGGTGCCTGTGGGAGACTGAGGCAGGAGAACTGCTTGAACCTGGCAGGCGGAGGTTGCAGCAAGCTGAGATCGCAGCACTGTACCGCTCCAGCCTGGGCAACAGAGTGAAACTCCGTCTCACACACACACAGGAAAAAGAAGTCAACAACAAAAGATTTCTCAGTTTATTTGCATATATACATTGTCACCCCAGGGAGCCAGCTCTATTTCAGAAGTCCCTGGCTCCCCTTACCCAGCCAACACCCAAAACTCACCCAAGAGGATGGGTCCTGGATAAATAATGCCCAGGACTCATATCCTGACCCCACAGGTTATAACAGAATTCATCTAGCAAAAACAGAGGGCTAGAGGCCAGTGTCCATGAGAGGTCCTTGCCCCTTTGTAAACATTGACATCCAGGCCACTAGAGCCTGGGGAAAGTGTGCAAACATGAGGATGCCACACTGTGTGTCCAGGGGTCAGGAACACAGCTGGCAACCATACCCGTGAAGTCCTGAGGGTCTGACCCCCCACTGGAACATGGCAAGTGCCAGAGGCAGAAACAAGGCAGTTACACCACACCCAAGGGCTCACATGAGATGGCAGCGACGCTCTTGCCCATAGGAATTCTCCACACGGGCAATCTCCTGGATGACTTTGGTGAAGATGCCTTGAGTCAGCTATAAGGGGAGAGGATTCAGGGCAAAAGTCAGTTCAGTGCCAATACCACCCAGCTCTGGGGTGAAAGCTCCATTCCTGCAACATTCCCACCAAGCAGTACAATAAGGAAAACACGGCTACCACCACCACCCTTCTAGTCTTCGGGCCGAGCACCTGATTCTCTCGAGCAGATGACTCCATAAATGTCGCACCCCAGGACTCTGCCAGCTTCTTCCCTTCAACTGCCTGTACCTCTCTGGAAGCAAATTTGGGACATAAAGATGGAGGATAGAAATGTTGGTAAGTGCTCTGAAAAATCTTCAGAATCAAGGCTTCCTGGCCAGGCTTAGTGGCTCATGCCTGTAATGTAGCACTTTGGGAGGCCGAGGTGGTGGATCACTTGAGCTCAGGAGTTCAAGACCAGCCTTGGCAACACACATCTCTATTAAAAAGAAAATGGGCTGTGCGCGGTGGCTCATGCCTGTAATCCCAACACTTTGGGAGGCCTAGGCGGGTGGATCACAAGGTCAGGAGATCAAGACCATCCTGGCTAACATAGTGAAACCCCGTCTCTACTAAAAATACAAAAAATTAGCCGGGCGTGGTGGCATGCGCCTGTAGTCCCAGCTACTCGGGAAGCTGAGGCAGGAGAATCGCTTGAACCCAGGTGGCAGAGGTTGCAGTGAGCCGAGATCACACCACTGCACTCTAGTCTGGGCAACAGAACAAGACTTCATCTCAAAAAAAAAGAAGGAAGAAAAAGACTTTCTCTGACCCACGCCATTTCCCCAAGTTTTGGGAGGAGGGCTGTGGAAGGAGAAAATATAGGTAAACAAAGGAACAATGGGTGAATCTAGGACTGAGGCTTGAAATATGAAATCGTGGCTTTTAAGATAGAAGTATTATCTTCCTTAAGCTTCAGGTTAGAGACAAAGAGAGGTGAAATGACTTGTTTGAGTCAGTGGCAGAGCCAGGATGAGAGCCTGACTGATTCCCAGTCCATTTCACTTCCTTTTCCTCTAAGTAGCAGAGATTTACATACCTCTCTGGAGAGAGATCTGCCTTGTTCCCAACTAGAACCACTGGCACCCTGTGAGGAAACAGCAGTTATTTCAGAATCCCCTCATTCCCCAACTCCTTATATCAAGGCTGGACGACTCCTTATCAGACCAGGCAGGATCTATATCCGAGCCTCTCTAACTTGACAATTCTCCCCTCTGCTCTCTCCTACTCCCTCATGCCCACACTATGTCCCTATCCCCCAAGGCCACTTACCGGGTTTTCCCATGGCCTTCGTGTAGCTTTTGGTACAGACTCTCAATGACTTGGAAGCTTTAAACACAAGAATTGGAGCTATAACTTTATGAGACAGTCCTCAGGTCTTCCCAAGTCCCACACTCACAACCTTGGTCACTTACCTATGTAGAGAGGTGACAGAATACACAAGCACATAACCATGGACTCCAATGATGAATGAATAGGGCAGAATGCTGTACTCATCCTGTCAAGAAATGGAAACATCAGTACCTAGATCCAAACCACTCAGATGGCAAAGGTTGGTGGGACAACATCCAGGTGACCCTCCCTGGGGCACACCCTACTATAGTCACTTCAACAAGTATTTATGGAGCAGCTCCAATGAGCCCTGCATACTCTTAACAGGTAAAATGCTTTTAATACTACTTTACAGATGAGCCACAAAGACTACCAGACTTCATCTCTGAGGGCTGAACTGCCACTTTTGGATACCATACCCCAACTGGTACCTGCCCTGCTGTGTCCACCAGGTGTAGGTGAAACTCATCTTTGCCAAGAGTCACTATCTTGCTGTAAGCTGAAAAGAAAAGAAAACTTGACTGTGAGGTGCCTTATAGGGCCAGCAATGTATGTACCCTGACTTTTTTTTTTTTTTTTTGAGACAGAGTCTCACTCTATTGCCCAAGCTGGAGTGCAGTGGCTCGATCTCGGCTCACTGCAACCTCTGCCACCTGGGTTCAAGCGATTCTCCTGCCTCAGCCTCCCGAGTAGCTGGGATTATAGGCGCCTGCCACTGCACCCAGATAATTATATATATATATTTTTTTTTGAGATGAAGTCTTGCTATGTTGCCCAGGCTGTAGAGCAGTGGCTATTCACAGGTGCACTCTTAGCACCCTATAGCCTGGAAGTCCTGGGCTCAAGCGATCCTCTCACCTCAACCTCCCAAGTAGCTGGAACTATAGGTATGCACCTCTGCACCTGGCTGTCTTATCTTCTTTTTTTTTTTTTTGGCAGCTTTTTTTAAAAGTAGATTGTTGGTTGGGCTCAGTGGCTGACACCTGTAATCCCAGCACTTTGGGAGGCCAAGGTGGGCGGATCACTTAAGACCAAGAGTTCGAGACCAGCCTGGCCAACATGGTTAAACCCTGTCTCTACTAAAAATACAAAACATTAGCTGGGCATGGTGGTGCATGCCTGTAGTCCCAGCTACTCAGGAGGCTGAAGCATGAGAATTGCTTGAACCCAGGAGGTGGAGGTTGCAGTGAGCTGAGATTGCGGCACTGCACTCCAGCCTGGGTGACGGAGTGAGACCCTGTCTCAAAAAGAAAAGAAAAATAATTACTTTTGTTTTATTGATGAATAATAGATGCACCAAGTTTCAGGGTACACGTGATAATACATTCATATAATTTGTAAGTATATCTGCAATATTCATCACCTTAAATATTTGTGTTTTCTTTATGCTAGAACCATTTGAATTCTTCTCTTATAGCTATTTTGAAATGTAAAATAGCTTATTGTAAGCTATAGTCACCCTACTGATCTACTAAGTCTTACTTCTTCTATCAAACTATATATCTGTACCTATTGATCAATTTATCTTCATCCCTCCCACTCCCTTCCCCCTGCTTACATTCTTTTTATTCTCTTTTTTTTTTTTGACACGTTGTTTCGCTCTTGTTGCCCAGGCTAGAGCACAGTGGCGCCATCTCAGCTCACTGCAACCTCCGCCTCCTGGGTTCAAGCAATTCTCCTGCCTCAGCCACCCGAGTGGATGGGATTACAGATATCCATCACCATGTCCAGCTAGTTGTTTGTATTTTTAGTAGATACAGGGTTTCACCAGTTGGCCAGGCTGGTTTCGAACTCTTGATCTCAGGTGATCCACCTGCCTTGGCCTCCCAATGAGCTGGGATTACAGGCGTGAGCCATGGTGCCTGGCCTTTTTTTTTTTTTTTTTTTTTGAGACAGTCTCATCCTGACACCCAGGCTGGTGTGCAGTGTCACAATCTTTGCTCACTGCAACATTTGCCTGCTGCGTTCAAGCGATTCTCCTACCTCAGCCTCCTTAGTAGCTCAGATTACAGGTGTGTGCCACCATGCTCAGCTAATTTTGGTATTTTTAGTAGCGATGAGGTTTCACCATGTTGGCCAGGCTGGTCTCAAAATCCTGACCTCAATCGATCCGCCCACCTCAGCTTCCCAAAGTGCTGGGATTACAGGCGTGAGCCACTGCGCCTGGCCTCCCCTTACATTCTTAACCTTGGGGTTGACACAGATAGATCAGCTCCAGGGAGTTATCCAGGTAACTGGAAAGACACACTAAGGTTCTTAATGTCTACATCTAAACTATCCCAGACTCAGTATCCTGCAAAATCCATACTCTAGCCATCCATCGAACAGGATTGCTGAAGAAGAAATTAGATGTAATGTGTAAATAAATCAGCCCCTTGGCACCAGAGAAATACATTATGGAGTTGGGTGGGCTATCCAATCCCTCCGGGTCGCGTCACCAGCACACTAGGGGAGAAGTCTACTCACTATTCTCCACTGTAGGATCGTAGCCTTCCGAGAACTCGCCTTCCACAAATTGATGTGCCAAAGATGTCTTCCCTGTGGGGAGCAGTGTGGCAGCTGTATCCAAATCATCCACATTCACATCCTCTGTCCTTTCGGACTGTGGCCCAGGACCAAAGGGTACCCCAAATTAACACCACAGTCTGTGAGTGCCTCAAGCAATCCTATCCCTTGTGTCTACCCTCACCGTCTTTTCGCCCGGGGTCTCCGCACTTTGGCTACCGGATGCATTCAGAAGCGCAGCAGGAAGCCTTTCCCGCCGCCTTCCCCACCCCATCCTACCCGCAGGAATATCCAAGATTCCCCAGGATCGAGTCCGCCCCGCCCCAGGACACCTGCGACTATCTGTCCCCACGGAGACCGCATCCCGGTTTTCAAATTGTGACCCCACCCCTATCCCCAAAGTAACGCTGGGACCACTCTGAGATTACCGCAGCCAGGTCCTCATTGAGCCTTAAGTGCTTGCGCTTCCTGCAGCCTCCACACACCACCAACCTTTATTCCTCCACTCTTCCAATCCTCGCTCTACAACCCCATTCTTACGATGTCACCATTCCTCCCTGGGTCGCGTTCCCACGGCAGCGCGCCTCTTCTGGCTACAAAGCTGCTGCGCGTCCGAGTTCTGCAGGGCGGAGACTCACCTACAGAGCGGTATCCGAGGATGACCACCTTCCTGTAACGGACCAGCGGCATGGCAGGAGCCCGCCCCAGGGGCTTGCGGAACTGCGGGCTGAGAGAGCCCGAAGACGAGGTCAGGGTGTGGGCAGGTGCCGGAAAGTCGCTCACCCAGAAGCTGCCGTGGGCAACTTAGAGGGAAACCAAAACAAGCGCCGCGCCCGGAGCTGCCCACGTGATCACAACACAGCACGTCTAACGCTAGGGAGCCCGGCGCCGGGGGAACTACTGTGCCGCGCCGCGCCGGGCTCCGCCCCTCAGGCCGCTCGCCATTGGTCCATTAGAATGGGTGAGGGCGGTGCCGCCCGCAGGAGGGAAGGGTGGGCCTCACGTGGAGCGGGAGTACTGGGAGCTGCGCGTGCGCAGACTGGAGCCGGTTCATTCATAAAGAAACAGAAAGGAACCCGGGGTCCTAAAGGCGTTTGCGCATTTGCAGCCTAGCTGAAGTGGCTGCGAAGAATTATGGATGGAAAATACCCGTTGTGTGGTTTCTGGCCATAAGATTCTAGCCCTTTGCATGGTCTCTGGGGTCCTTAGATACGAAGAAAAGGGCCGAAGTTCCAATATATTCCCTCTGCTTCCCCCAGCCTTCAGCCCCAGACCTATCAAGGTTTCCAGTCCTCCAGCATCTGATTTCAAACTGCAATTCTTGTTCTTGCGGAAATTGCTAGAATTTATGATCAAGTAGTCTGAGGTTTCTTCTTCATCCTCATGATCCTCAAACATTCATTTTTCAACAAATACTGAACATATACTACGTGTTTCAGGCATTGCTCCAGCTTTGGGGTCAGAACATGGACATGAAAGACAATGTGTCTGCTCTTATGAAGGGAGAAACAAACATACAACAAGGAGATATCAGATAGCGTTAAGTGCTATAGAAGATGGTGTGATAAAAGATGACCACTTTATTTTTTAAAGACAATACAGCATTTTAAATTTTTATTTATTTATTTATTTTGAGACAGGGTTATGAGACTGGCTAATTTTGTGTTTTGGGGAGAGACGGGGTTTTGCTATGTTGCCCAGGCTAGTCTCGAACGCCTGGCCTCAAGTGATCCACCCGGCCTGGCCTCCCAAAGTGCTGGGATTATAGGCGTGAGCCACCGAGCCTGGCTGAGATGACCACTTTAGATCAGTAATACTTTCTCCCATAGGAAACCCCATTTAAACTAAGATCTGAAGGAACCAGTTAGCAGATTTCAAAAGAAGAATCCAAGGGCCGGGCGCAGTGGCTCAAGCCTGTAATCCCAGCACTTTGGGAGGCCGAGACGGGCGGATCACGAGGTCAGGAGATCGAGACCATCCTGGCTAACATGGTGAAACCCCGTCTCTACTAAAAATACAAAAAAAAAAAAAACTAGCCGGGCGAGGTGGCAGGCGCCTGTAGTCCCAGCTACTCGGGAGGCTGAGGCAGGAGAATGGCGTAAACCCGGGAGGCGGAGCTTGCAGTGAGCTGAGATCCGGCCACTGCACTCCAGCCTGGGCGACAGAGCGAGACTCCGTCTCAAAAAAAAAAAAAAAAAAGAAGAATCCACCAATGCTAAGGCGTTAAGATGGAAATAAATTCAGTAAATTCCAGGAAGAGGGGAAGAAAAAAAGAAAGCCAGTTAGCCTAAAGCAGATGAAGTCTAAGAGAATGGCAGAGGCCAGGCCACATAAAGAAGTCTGGGCTAATTCTAAGTACTTGAAGGTATTTAAGCTGGGGCATGACATGATCTACATTGTCTTTCTAAAAAATCTCCCTGGCTTTGGTGAATGGATTGGGGTTTGAGGGGAACAGGAGCAAGAGGAAGCAGGGAGATTGGCGAAGAAACTGTTACCTGTAGTCCAGATGAGAGTGGCGTGGCTAGAGTGATCATGTTGAATGAAGTTGAGAATTCAGGATATTCTGAAGCTAAGGTTAAAATGACTTGCGGAAGGATTGGTAGAGGAGGGAAGAAAGGAAGGAAATCACCTAGATTTATAGATAGTTCTACTATACTATGTGCCAGGTGCATTTTATTGTTATCTCATTTAATGTTCACAAAAGCCGTAGGCTGGGCGTGCTGGCTTGTGCCTGTAATCCCAGCACTTTGGGAGACTGAGGCAGGCAGATCGCTTGAGGTCAGGAGTTCGAGACCAGCCTGGTCAACATAGTGAAACCCTGCCTCTACTAAAAATACAAAAATTAGCTGGGTGTGATGGTGCGCGCCTGTAATTCCAGCTACTTGGGAGGCTGAGGCAGGAGAATTGTTTGAACATGGGAGGCAGAGGTTGCAGTGAGCCAGGATCACACCATTGCACTCTGCACTCCAGCCTGGGCAACAGAGTGAGACTCTGTCTTAAAAAAAAAAAAAAAGATATTCTACTTTGTGCCAGGCACTCTTACTATGTGTTGCACACTAGGATACAGAAATAGGCCGGGCACGGTGGCTCATGCCTGTAATCCCAGCACTTTGGAAGGCCGACACAGGTGGATCACGAGGTCAGGAGATCAAGACCATCCTGGCTAACACGGTGAAACCCCAACTCTACTAAAAATACAAAAAATTAGCCAGGCATTGTGGCGGGCACCTGTAGTCCCAGCTACTTGGAAGACTGAGACAGGAGAATGGCAGACAGGAGAATGGCGTGAACCTGGGAGGTGGAGCTTGCAGTGAGCCGAGATCATGCCACTGCACTCCAGCCCAGGCAACAGAGCAGGACTCCATCACAAAGAAAAAAAAAAAAAAAAGGAAGGAAGGAAGGAAAGAAAGAAAGAAAACAGATGCCTTTTATACTGCTTGTACCATCGAGATGAACTCTCCATTCTTTTCCACCCAGATTTGTGTCCAGGAGGCAGGCCTTGTCTCCTGGCTTTCAGTGAATCTCAACCAAAAGAAAGCACACACAGGAGATTCAATGGAGGGAGGAGAGTGTCTCTGTCCCTCATTGAAGGTCACAGCACCTCTCAAGGCAGCCACCTCCTCCAACACACACACACAGCTGTCTCCTAGTTTTCAGTGACTCCCCTCAGCCTTCAGGCCTATAGCAGTATCAGCCTCTTTTCTGTTATTCACCTTGGGGCATTGCTCTATCCCTTGTGGTCTCCCTATACCCTGCCCACAGCTTTGTAAACAGTCTCCTTATTAAACCATCTTAATTCTCCTGTTTTGAATCAGCGAGAAAGCAAAAGAGCCAAGACAAAGGGCTTTCTTTTTTTTTTTTTTTTTTTTTTTTTTTTTTGAGGCCGGGTCTCTCATCGCCAGGCTGGGAGTGCAGTGGCGGATCTCCGCTCACGCAGCTCACCCCGGAGTTCGCCATTCTCTCCTGCCTCAGCCTCCCCGAGTAGCTGGGACCACAGAGGCCCATACTGCTTGACCTAGTTTTTTGTATTTTAGTAGAGCGGGGGTTTCACCGTGTTAGCCAGGATGGTCTCGATCTCCTGACCTCGTGATCCGCCCGTCCTCGGCCTCCCAAAGTGCTGGGATTACGAGCTTGAGCCACCGTGCCGACCTTGCGACAAAGAGACTTTCTCCTCTTGAGACTTTTTCTTTTTACCTGGCGGGGAAGATCTCACAGCAGATATTCCTACATCTCATTGAATAAGATTGTTTATATAATCATCTCTGGCTGTAAAGGAGACTTTGGAAATTTTAGCATTTCTTTTCTAGCATCATAGTAAGAAAGGCAAAGACAAGGTGATTAGAATAATGTTTTTGGCCTGGCGTGGCTCAGGCCTGTAATCTGAGGACTTTGGGAGGCCAGGCAGGTGAATTGAAGTTGACTCAGGAGTTCGAGACCAGCCTAGGTAGGCAGCATGGGTGAAACCTGTGCAAAAAATACAGAAAAAAGAGAGAAAAATTAACCAGGCATGGTGGCGTGCCTGTAGTCTCAAGCTTCACTTGGAGGCTGAATGAAAGTCACCTGAGCCCAAGGATGTTGGGGGCTGCAGTGGGCATAATGTTGTGCCAGCCAGCAGGAGCAGCAAGGACCCCTGTGTCAAAAAAAAAAAAAAGAGGCTAGGCACAGTGGCTCGCAGCTTGTAATCCTAGCACTTTGGGAGGCCAGGCAGGCGGATTGCCTGAGCTGAGCTCCCAGGGTTCAAGACCAGCCTGAACAACACAGTGAGAGCCAGTCTTTACTAAATATAAAAAGTTAGCCAGGGCTGGAGCATGGTGGCTCCGCGCCTGTAATCCCAGCACTTTGGGAGGCTGAAGTAGGATGTGGATCACCTGAGGTCAGGGTTGAGACCAGCCTGGCCAACGTGGTGAAACCTGTCTCTACTAAAATAAGAAAAATTAGCCAGGTGTGGTGGTGTGTGCCTGTAGTCCCAGGTACTTGGGAGGTGGAGGCAGGAGAATCATCTCTGGACCTGGGAGGCAGAAGGGGTTGTGGTGAGCGAGAAATCATGCCACTACACTCCAGCCTGGGCATGGAGAAGCTGAGACTCTGTCTCCAAAAAATAGAAGAGAAATGTTTCTGAACCAATCTATAAAAAGGCACCGCACATTTTAGGACCAAGGTATTGGTTGATTAAATATTCATTAAAAATAACTTTAAAAAGGAATGCATAGGCCAGGCACGGTGGCTCACCCATAATCCCAGCTTGCTTTGGGAGGCTGAGGCGGAGGTGAATCATGAGGTCGGGAGTTTGAGACCAGCCTGACTAACATGGTGAAACCCCATCTCTACTAAAACTACAAAATTGTGGTGGTGGGAGGCACCTGTAATCCCAGCTACTCTAGGAGGCTGAGGCAGGAGAATCCCACTTGAACATGGGAGACAGAGGTTGTAGTGAGTCAAGATTGCGCCACTGGCGGTAGCGGTGGCTCAGGCCTGTAATCCCAGCACTGGGAGGCCGAGCGGGTGGATCACGAGGTCAGGAGATCGAGACTATCCTGGCTAACATGGTGAAACCCCATCTCTACTAAAAATACAAAAACTAGCCCGAGGCGTGGTGGCGGGCGCCTGTAGTCTCAGCTACTTGGGAGGCTGAGGGAGAATAAGTGAACCGGGAGGTAGAGCTTGCAGTGAGCCGAGATCACGCCACTGCACTCCAGCCTGGGAGACACAGCGAGGACTCCGTCTCAAAAAGATTTTTCCTGCATTCCAGCCTGGGTGACAGAGCGAGACTCCATCTCAAAAAAAAAAAAGTAATGCATAAATGGTTTATTTAGTAAAGATCACAAAAATAGGATCGAATAAAGGAAGAATAGAACTTGAGTATAAGTCAAAAAATAATATATATTAAAATATATAATATATAAATATTTTATATATAATAAACATATTTATTATATATTATTTATATAATGAAATAAAGGAAGCAATTCATCCTAATGTTAGATAAATGGGATTGGAATAACATTTCTTTTGTTTTTTATTATTTTTATTTATTTATTTATTTTTGAGACAGGGTCTCACTCCGATTGCCTAGGGTGGAGTGCAGTGGCATGATTTTGGCTCACTGCAGCCTCTACCTCCTCAGCTCAGGTGATTCTCCTACCTCAGCTTCCTGAGTAGCTGAAACTACAGGCATGCACCACCATGCCCAGCTAATTTTTGTATTTTCAGTAGAGATGGAGTTTCACCATGTTGTTCAGGCTGGTCTCAAACTCCTGGAGTCAAGCAATCCACCCACGTCAGCCTCCTAAAGTGCTGGGTTTACACATGTGAGCCACCGCACCCAGCCTGTTTTTGTTTTTTAGAGACAGGGTGCCACTCTGTCACCCAAGCTGGAGTGCAGTGGTGCCGTCATAGCTCACTGTGGCCCATAACTCCTGGGCTCAAGTGATCCTTTTGCCTTAGCCTCCTGAGTAGCTGAGACTGTCTGGTATGCACCACCGCTTAATAATCCCTTTTTTGTCAGAGGCAGGGTGAAGCTCCCCAGGCTAGTTTTAGACTCCTGGCCTCAAGCAATCCTTCCTCCTCAGCCTCCCAAAACACTGAGATTACAGATGTAGACCACCGAGCCTGGCCTGAAATAACATTTCTTTTTTTTTTTTTTTTTTTTTTGAGGCGAGGTCTGGCTGTGTCGCCAGGCTGGAGTGCGTGTAGGCCTTGATCTCGGCTCACTGCAAGCTCCACCTCTCCCGGGTTCACGCCATTCTCCCGCCTCAGCCTCGAGTAGCTGGACTACAGGCGCTCCCGCCCTGCATGGCCTAGTTTTTTGTATTTTTAGTAGAGAGCGGAGGTTTCACCATGTTAGCCAGGATGGTCTCGATCTCCCTGACTTGTGATCCACCGCCTCGGCCTCCCAAAGAAGTGCTGGGATTACAGGCTTGAGCCACTGCTTGACCTGAAATAACATTCTAAGACAACTGTGTATTGCTATGTCTCAAACAACTGAGACAAAAATAAAGATAAGATGTTCAGAAAACTGTCTTAAGTATCTCTGGAAAAGTGAAAAATGTCTCTACTCTGTTTGCATCAAATTATATGGCATGTCTTTCTAATGGACTCCATTGCACAGGTATTCAAAGGCTTCTTTGTTTTTCCACAGTCATGGGTTTACCTCCCCTGCTGATGTATCCAATTACCTATTGTTGCATAACAAACCACAACAAACTTTGGTGCCTTAAAACAACAATGTATTTTTCTCAGTTCTGTGGGTTGAATTGATGGTTCTTTTTGTTTTGTTTGTTTTTGGGGGAGGCGGAGTCTGGCGCTGTATCACCAGGCTGGAGTGCAGTGGCGGGATCTCGGCTGCGAACTCAGCCTCCCAGGTTCAGGCCATTCTCCTGCCTCAGCCTCCGGTAGCTGGGACTACAGGCCCGCCACCACGCCCGGCTAGTTTTTGTATTTTAGTAGAGCAGGGGTTTCACCATGTTATGGGATAGTCACCGATCTCCTGACCTCGTGATCCGCCCGGCTCGGCCTCCCAAAGTGCTGGGATTACAGGCTTGAGCCACCGCGCCCGGCCGAATTGATGGTTCTTATGTTGCCTCCTCTGGACTCACTCTTGTTACTAGTCAGTGGAAGCTCCACTGGGAATGGAAGGTCTAAAATGACCTCACTCATGTCCGGAGCCTTGGTGCTGGCTCTTGGCTAGGCCTCTGTCTCTCCACATGTCTCTCATCATTTATTGGGGCAGCCCGAGCTGCTGCTTCTTGGGTAGCAGAAGCACCCAAGAAGGCAAAGTTAGGACAGTGCATGGTCTCTTGAGGCCTTAGGCTTTGAAACTCATTTAACACAAGTTCTGCCACATGTTAGTAGCCTAAGCAAATCACAATGCCATCCCAGATTCAAGGCATGGGGAAATAGACTCCATTTCTCCATGAGAGAAACTGCAAAATACTGTAGCTCTGTTTTTCAATCTGCTACAGAGTAGATTGATTATGGCAAGAAGTCCAAGCTGGAGTTCTTCATTTACCAAGCCCCCAGGTTTCCACAGCTGTAGTTGAGACTTACAACTCCATCCTCACTACAAACATCACCCTGGAGCACTCAGATTGCACCTGCATGGGAGACAATGAGGCCATCTGTGACATCTGTCGTAGAAACCTTGATTTTGGGTACCTGACCTACAGTAACCTGAACTATCTGATATTGAATCTGTTGTTGTAGTCAGTTGAATATTAAGAACACATTTGGCTTTAGTAACAGAAAAACCAAGTTGCAATAGCTTAAACAAATAAGGATTTATTTTTCTGAAGTAACAAAGCTGGAGGTAAGCAGCATCAGTCCAGTTGCTCCATAATGCCAGGGCTGGTACCTGCAGTCCTCTTAACTCTTCCCTTATGCTTGTCACCTCATGACCACAAGATGAGTTCACCTTTAGGTATCATATCTAAATTCCAAAAGAGGATCTAGTAATCATAAAGGCACTTATATTGAAAATGAGTATTTTAGCCAGGTGCGGAGGCTCATGTCTCTAATCCGAGCACTTTGGGAGGCCAAGGCGGGTGGATCATCTGAGGTCAGGAGTTCGAGACCAATCTGACCAACATGGTAAAACCCTGTCTCTACTAAAAAATTAGCCGGGCATGGTGGCGCACATCTGTAATCCCAGCTACTCGGGAGGCTGAGGCAGGAGAATCGCTTGAACCTAGGAGGCAGAGGTTGCAGTGAGCCGAGATCACGCCACTGGACTCCAGCCTGGGCAACAAAAGCAAAACTCCATCTCAAAAAAAAAAAAAAAAAAAAGAGAGAAGAGAAAAGAAAAGAAAATGGATATTTTCATATCAATATACAAGTTTGGGGCCAGAAGCAGTGGCTCACACCTGTAATCCTAGCACTTTGAGAGGCCAAAGTGAGCAGATCACTTCAGATCAGGAGTTCTAGACCAGCCTAGGCAAAACCCCGTCTCTACAAAAAATACAAAAATTAGCTGGGCGCGGTGGCTCACAACTGTAATCCCAGCACTTTGGGAGGCCGAGGCAGGCGGTTCACAAGGTCAGGAGATCGAGACCATCCTGGTTAACATGGTGAAACCCTGCCACTACTAAAAATACAAAAAAAAAAAAAAAATAGCCGGGTGTGGTGACGGGTGCCTATAGTCCCAGCTACTTGGGAGGCTGAGGCAGGAGAATGGTGTGAACCCAGGAGGCGGAGCTTGCAGTGAGCCGAGATTTTGCCACTGCACTCCAGCCTAGGCGACAGAGCAAGACTCCATCTCAAAAAAAAAAAAAAAAAATACAAATTTGGCCGGTGCGGTGGCTCACGCCTGTAATCCCAGCACTTTGGGAGGCCAAGGCGGGTGGATCCCAAGGTCAGGAGATCGAGACCATCCTGGCCAACATGGTGAAACCCCGTCTCTACTAAAAATACAAAAAACTAGCTGGGTGTGGTGGCGCATGCCTGAGAATCGCTTGAACCCAGGAGGCGGAGCTTGCAGTAAGCAGAGATCGCTCCACTGCACTCCAGCCTGGTGACAGAGTGAGACTCCATCTATAAATAAAATAAAATCCAAATTTGATTAGACGACTCCTCCAAGCTGAAACCTAATTAAATTAATTTATTCGACTAAAATGACTGCCTATGTCTCTAGAAAAATATCAAAATCCTTAACATAGTACAATGCCTAATAGTATTTGCAGAGGCTTAATAAATATTTGTGGAAGGGAGAGAGTCAGGTTTGGATCTGGGAGGAACTGCCTTGTGCCTTCCTGTGTTGATTTGCCTTGTTTAAATCTCAGAGCATCTCTTCATTTCCAACTTCATGGAAGTACCTAATGGTAGCCTTTGTTAACTCAAGACCACACAGCTGGTGAATAGGAACCAAGTAGAATATATAGCCCTATTGTTTTTAACTGTAGAATCACAGTTAAGTGAGAAACAATCAGTTTTAAAGTGATAACCACTGGCATGATGTTTGATCCTCCCCAGACACCCTGCCAATAGTTTCTAGGCCTTGGTACAGTCTTTCAGAGATAAAGGAAATTCTCCTTCCATCTCAACAAAGAAGTCCCTTCATCTTTGGACAATTCTGAGTTATTGAAAATCAGGCAATTTAAAGACTACTCTATCCTAGTCAATTTATTGAAATATATAGAGAGTCAAAGAGGGCTGAGAGAGAGCGAGAAACCTATATTCTCCTTTCTGTAGTGGTCCCAAGGTGCTTTGGGCCAGCTGCTTCCAAGAGGAGAAGGTGGGTGACCTTGTCTTCAGCCTATTTAAGGAAGAGATCTGCAATATCTGTTCTCAAAGATTCTGCAAGATACTATAGACTAGCCAGGGACTAGAACGAGGATGGGATGTGTGTGGAGGAAATGGGATTAATCCCAGATCAAATGTTGGGTGGAATCCCAGCTGCTGCAGCTGCTGGGGGCTTAACCAGCTGTTCCCTGGGCAGCTGTAATGTTCACCCCAGGCCTGGTTCTTAGGATGACAGCTCTATCTCAGCTTGTGGCGGTCAGCTCCAAGCTAAGCCAAGGCTCTGCTAGATGGATGGCTGGAAAGCAAAAGAGAATAACAGAGAAGAAGTACCCAGTTCAAAGGACTTCTGTTTGGACATCATATGGTTTGAAATCAGACAACTGTGTTCTTAGGTTTTGCAGTCCCAAAGAGAGAAGTTAAGACACAGTTCAAGTTTCTGAGAGAAGCAAAGCCAGGGCTGGTGGTATCACCTTCAATTCTGTTCCATTGCTATCCTATCCTATCCTATCCTATCCTGCTCCAATTTCTCTACATGGCTCCCACCATCTGCTCCCACAACACACTCCGTGTGGGAGTGGGAGCATTTCCTTCTTGTAATTGAAACTAGAGCAAGGACATTCAAATGCTCAACCGAGGACTAATCTACATAGGGATAAGGGCTATCTAAAAAGTCCTATCCGACCAGGTGTGGTGGCTCACGCCTGTAATCCCAACACTTTGGGAGGCTGAGGCGGGTGGATCACCTGAGGTCAGGAGTTCGAGACCAGTCTGACTAACATGGTGAAACTCTGTCTCTACTAAAAATACATATTAGCCGGGCGTGATGATGCGTGCCTGTAATCCCAGCTACTTGGGAAGCTGAGGCAGGAGAATCGCTTGAACCCAGGAGGTAGAGGTTGCAGTGAGCCGAGATCACGCCATTGCACTCCAGCCTGGGCAACAAGGGCAAAAAAACTCCATTGAAAATAATAATAATAAATAAATAAATAAGTCCTATCCAATTGCTAGTTTCCCCTAATAGCCTAATAGCTGGGATTATAGGCACACGCCACCACGCTCAGCTAATTTTTGTATTTTTTCAGTAGAGACAGGGTTTCACTATGTTGGCCAGGCTGGTCTCAAACTCCTGACCTCGTGACTCGTCTGCCTCAGCTTCCCAAAGTGTCGGGATTACAGGAGTGAGCCATGGCACCCAGTCGTGTTTTTTTGTCTTTGTTTTTGTTGTTGTTGTTGTTGTTTTGTTTGTTTGTTTTGATACAGAGTTTCACTCTTATTGCTCAGGCTGGAGTGCAATGGCATGATCTCAGCTCACTGCAAACTTTGCCTCTGAGTTCAAGCAATTCTCCGCCTCAGCCTCCCGAATAGCTGGGATTTCAGGCATGTGCCACCACGCCTGGCGAATTTTATACTTTTAGTACAGACGGGGTTTCTCCATGTTGGTCAGGCTGGTCTTGTACTCCCTACCTCAGGTGATCCGCCCACCTCGGCCTCACAAAGTGCTGGGATTACAGGCGTGAGCCACCATGCCCAGCCTCAGTTTCCCTTTTAAAATGCAAGTTTGATTATTCCTCTCAGCAGGATTTTTCCCTTGCTTCAAATATTACCATTACTTTTCATCTTTAGGACAATATTCAAAATCCTTAAAGCAAGCTGGGTGCACTAGATCACACCTGTAATCCCAGTGCTTTGGGAGGCCAAGGTGGGAGGATTGCTTGAGACCAATAATTCAAGACCAGCCTAGGCAACATAGTGAGACCCCATCTCTACAAAAAGAAAACAAAGTTAGTTCATGCCTGTAGTCCTAGCTACAAGTTACTCAGCAGGCTGAGGCAGGAGGATGGCTTGAGCTCAGGCATTCCAGGCTTCAGTGACCTATGGTGGCACCACTGCACTCCAGCCTGGGAAATACAAGACCCAGATCACATCACCCTCTAGCTATACTGAACTTGCTGATGCTCCTTTGATCTCCTCAGATTCATCTTACTCTTGCTCCCCAAATCCAACCTTTTGCACATGCCGTTCCCTCTTGGACAACTCACACTCATCTTTCAGGTCTCAGTCTAAGTGTCACTTGTTACCACATTCAACAACCTCTAACCATTTATGCCTGTCTTGCCAGATGAACTATAAGAGCCATGGGGAGAAGGGATTGTGTCCCTGTCTGCCTCTATTGTCCTATCTCCATCACACAGCACAATACTTGACACATAGTAGGTACTCATGAAATTTTAATGAACTGAAAATAACCTCCTCTCAGGGAGATGCTTATTTGTATACATCCACCAAGTCATATACAGAGACAACAACAATGACAATATGCTGATTGGCCACAAAATTCCTTGCAGGGAAATAGACCCTGACCACCTTCTTTCCCATGATAGCTGCCTCAGTCTTCCAACCAAAGAGGAAAGCTCCCTCCAATATTACAGAGACCACAAAAGCACAGTCAAAAATAAACATGTAGGCAAAACCTGGTGGCTCACGCCTATAACCCCAACACTTCGGGAGGCCAAGGTGGGAGGATCACTTGAGCTCAGGAGTTTGAGACCAGCCTGGGCAACATAACAAGACCTCGTCCCTTTTTTTTTTTTGAAATGGAGTTTTGCTCTTGTTGTCCAGGTTGGAGTGCATGACGCCATCTTGGCTCACCGCAACCTCCACCTCCCTGGTTCAAGCGATTCTCCTGCCTCAGCCTCCCAAGTAGCTGGGATTACAGGCATGCATCACCATGCCTGCTAATTTTGTATCTTTTTTTTTTTTTTGAGACGGAGTCTTGCTCTGTCACCCAGGCTGGAGTGCAGTGGTGTGATCTCAGCTCACTGCAAGCTCCGCCTCCTGGGTTCACACCATTCTCCTGCCTCAGTCTCCGGAGTAGCTGGGACTACAGGCGCCCGCCACTACGCCCAGCTAATTTTTTTGTGTTTTTAGTATAGACGGGGTTTCTCCATGTTGGTAAGTCTGGTCTCAAACTCCCGGCTTCAGGTGATCTACCTGCCTTGGCCTCCCAAAGTGTGGGGATTACAGGTGTGAGCCACCATGCCCAGGCCTTTAAAAAAAAAATTAGAATAAAATAAAATAAACATGTAGGCTAGATGCAGTGGCTCATGCCTGTAACCCCAGCACTTTGGGGGGCCAAGGTGGGAGAATTGCTTGAGGCCAGGAGTTTGAGACCAACCATAAACAACATAGTGAGACCCTGTCTCTACAACAAATACAAAAATTAGCCAGGTGCGGTGGCATGCACCTTTAGTCTTAGCTACTCAGACGGCTGAGGTGGAAGGATCATCTGAGCCTGGGAGGTCGAGGCTGCAGTGATCCATGATTGCGCCCCTGAACACAGTGAGACTCTTTCTCAACAAATAAATAGCTGGGTGCAGTGGCTCACAACTGTAATCCCAGCACTTTGGGAGTCTTAGGCAGGGTGACTGCTTGAGTCCAGGAATTCCAGACCAGCCTGGGTAACATAGTGAGACCTCATCTTTACCAAAAAATCAAAAAATAAGGCGGGAGGATCTCTTGAGCCTGAGAGGTTGAGGCTGCAATGAGCTGTGATCATGCCACTGCATTCCCACCTGGGTGATGGGAATGAGAACCTGTCTCAAAATAAATACATAAATAAATAAATAATTTTTTTCTTTCTTTCTTTCTTTTTTTTTAAAAAGGCTCGGCGAGGTGGCTCACACCTGTAATTCCAGCACGTTGGGAGGCTGAGGCAGGCGGATTATTTGAAGTCAGGAGTTCAAGACCAGACTGGCCAACATGGTGAAATGCAGTCTCTACTAAAAATACAAAAAAAATTAGCCAGGTGTGATGGCAGGAGCCTGTAATCCCATCTACTTAAGAGGTTGAGGTAGGAGAATCACTTGAACCCAGAAGGCTGAGGTTGCAGTGAGCCTAGACCTTGCCACTGCACTCCAGCCTGGTGACAGAGTGAGACTCCATCTCAAAAATAAATTAATAAATAATTAATTAAATTAAATAACCATGTGGAGTTTCTAGGTCAGAAATGCTCACTTTTCAGCCGGGTGCACGCCTGTAATCCCAGCACTTTGGGAGGCTGAGGCGGGCAGATGACGTGAGGTCAAGAGTTAGAGACCAGCCTGGCCAACATGGTGAAACCCCATCTCTACTAAAAGTACACAAATTAGCTGGACGTGGTGGCAGATGCCTGTAGTCCCAGCTACTTGGGAGGCTGAGGTAGGAGAATCGCTTGAACCTGAGAGGCGGAGGTTGCAGTGAGCTGAGCCATTGCACTCCAGCCTGGGTAACAAGAACGAAACTCCATCCCAAAGGGAAAAGAAAGAAAGAAAGAAAGTAATGCTCATTTTCAAGGACAGCTGATTACTTCCACTAAGTAGAGACCCTGTCTCAGCACTAGCCTCTTTCTACCTCAAATATTTCTGGAAGCTTGAACTAGTTTGCTAGAGCTACCATAACAAAATACCACAGACTGGGTGGCTTAAATAACAGAAATTTATTTTCTCACAGTTCCAGAGGCTGGAAGTCCAAGATCGAGGTTCTAGCTGATGTGCCTTCTGGAGAGGGCTCTCTTCCTGTCTTGTAGACAGCCACCTTCTGTCTATGTCCTCACATAGTCTTTCCTCAGTGCATGTGGTAGAGCTAGTACCTGAGCACTCTGGTGTCTCTTCTTATAAGGGCACTGATCCTGTAGGATCAAGACCCTACCCTTATGACCTCATTTAACCTTAATTACTTCCTTAGAGTCCCCTTCTCCAAATACAGACACAGTAGGGGTTAAGGCTTCAATATATGAATTTGAGCTGGGGGGAGGATACACAAACATTCAGTCATAACAAAGTTCAATCTTCCCTCTCCTTCTCTAGTCCAAAAAGAGCTAAGGGTCTTCTTATGCTTTCTGTGTTGGCGTACCAGCCTGCCATAGATTCCTGCCAGAAACCTGTATCAGTATATGTATTTCCTTAACTGGATGGCTAGATAGCTTTAGGGAGCTATCTAGCTATTTAGTTAGGGAGCCAATGAAAATGAGAGAGAAATAACTGTCAGAAAGCTGGGAGGACTTTATAGTGACTCAGTGAAGGGAAGGAGAAAAGGTGAAAAACAGCTAAGGTCCAACAAGATGCGGCCCCATTCATCAAGGTGGTCTTCTTTCTTTTTTTTTTTTAAAAATTATTTATTTGTTTATTTATTTTGAGCTCTTGCTCTGACACCCAGGCTGTAGTGCAGTGGTGTGATCATAGCTCACTGCAGCCTTGAACTCCTGGGCTCATGCGATCCTCCCATCTCAGCCCCCCAAATAGCTGGGACTACAGGCATGCACCACCACACCTGGCTAATTTTAAAAATTATTTTTTGTAGAGACAGGGTCTCACTATGCTGTCCAGCCTGATTTTTTTATTTTTATTTTTATTTATTATTTTTTGTTTAGATGGAATCTCACTCTGTCACCCAGGCTGGAGTATAGTGGTGCAATCTCAGCTCACTGCAACCTCTGCCTCCCAGGTTCAAGCAATTCTCCTGCCTCAGCCTCCCGTGTAGCTGGGATTACAGGCTCCCGCCACCATGCCTAGCTAATTTTGTACTTTTAGTAGAGACAGGGTTTTGCCATGTTGGCCAGGCTTGTCTCGAACTTCTAACCTCAAGTGATCCGCCCACTTTGGCCTCCCAAAGTGCTGGGATTACAGGCATGAGCCACCTGCACCTGGCCCAAGTCTTATTTCTTGTTACTCCCGCTTCATTTTGCCACTTACTGGCTGTGGTAACTTAGCCACATGACTTAAGCCTCTCTTTGTCTCAGTTTCCTCTTCTGCAACACCATCTCAGATTGTGATTGTGAGGATTAAATGAAAATGCAGGTAAAGTCCGGGTGTGGTGGCTCACGCCTTAATCCCAGTACTTTGGGAGGCCAGGCGGGTGGATCACCTGAGATCAGGAGTTTGAGACCAGCCTGGCCAACACAGCGAAATCCCGTCTCTACTAAAAATACAAAAAATTAGCCAGACATGGTGGCGGGCATCTGTAATCCCAGCTACTCAGGAGGCTGAGGCAGGAAAATCACTTGAACCCCGGAGGCAGAGGCTGCAGTGAGCCGAGATCATGCCACTGCACTCCAGCCTGGGCAATAAGAATGAAACTAGAAAGAAGGGAAGGGGAGGGGAGGGGAGGGGGAAAAGAAAATGCAGGTAAAATATCAGGGCAGGGCCTGGCATATCTTAAATTCTCAGTAACCATTAGCTACATATTGTTACACTTCCAGTCTTCTGCTCTAAATAAGTTGCACAGCTTCATCTCAGATTCTGAGTCCTTGCTCATGATGTTCCTTCTGCCTGGAGTGCCCTTTCCAGTCTCCTCCGCCTACACATGCTTCAACATCTTAGTCAGGCCCTCCTTTCTCCTCAAGGCCTTCTCTGTACTAATATGGCATTTACCACCGGTTCAACTCATCCAAATTAAGTAACAATGTTAAATATTTTCTGTGTTTATGTCTACTTCCCCAGGGAAGAAGCTGTTTGTTAACCTTTTGTGTTTTTCAGTGGGGAATTCAGGGCTACACTGCAGATGTTCAGTAAATCCTGCTTGAAGGAAGGAAAGAAGGAATAAAAGACTGGATTCTGGGCAGATAAACAAGTCACCTGAAACCTTTAGGCAGTGGTTCTCAACTCTGATTTCTCAATACGCAGACAGGTATTGCCAGGGTGATCACAAAATGCTTCATAAATTCTTAAAACAATATTACTTTTAATTATACTTCTTCAGAAAAGTAGTCTCAGGCACTACCTGGGACCCCATTATGTTTTCACCTCCTTGACTACTGAGCTCAAGGGTCACAAAGGTGAGGGACATGAAGAGTCAACTTCAATATGTAAAGAAATCTGGACTACTACAGAAATGCTGCTAGTATACCTCCAGCTTCTGAAAGTGCTGTGACACAACCCCAGAAAGTTTGCACGACTGATGCTTTTAGTGGAATGGTGAGGAAAGAAGCAATCGGAAGGCAGCAAAGTCAGTGAGAAGTGACCAAAGAATAGAAAATATTTACTGAGTGCCTATTCCACATCCAGCACAATCCTTGTCAACCATCCTGTCACAGAGGTATCATTATCCCCAGATCTGGCTGACTTATAAGCTGAATCATCATTGACTATTTTGTTGATGGTAAAATGTGCTGCAATTGGGAGGTATTGCATGGCCAAGTGAATATGCCCACCTGCTACACCGAGATGCTGCTTGAAGGCAAGTCATGCTTTTTTTTTTTTTTTTTTGAGAGCTAGGAGGGGACTCAAAGGAATAAAGATAATGAAGGGAGGAAGTGCGGGTTGAGAGGTAAACCTCAAGCCTAGAAAATTACTTACAGAATGTAGTTTAAGGGAAACCAATGAGTTCTCCTTGTCCTGAAACATCTCCCTAGCTAACTTATTACAGTGCTAGGAATCATCACCATTATGATTTTATGGTTAAAGGTTAAAACTGTAAGATATATGTATTACTGCTGGGCACAGGGGCTCACACCAGTAATTCCAGCACTTTGTGGGGCGAAGGCAGGAGCCTAGGAGTTCAAGACCAGCCTGGTCAACGTAACAAGACTCTGTCTCTACAAAAAATACAAACGTTAGCCAAGCATAGCAGCATGCACCTGTAGTCCCAGCTATTTGAGAGGCTGAGATGGGAGGATTGCTTGAGCCCAGGAGGTTGAAGCTGCAGGGAGCCAAGGTCGCACCACTGCACTCCAGCATGGGCGACAGAGCGAGATCCTGTCTGTTTAAAAATACATGTATATATATGCATTACCTGATTACCTGGGAAGGGCAGTAAAACCAAGGAGCCCATCAACATAGGAAAACTAATTCGTTTATCAGATTTGTCATCACCTGTGGTGACATGACAGGAAGGCACCAGATCTGATAAAAAGAGACAAGGGTAGGTTTAGAAAGTAGGAAAGGTCCACAGCTTGGGATGTGTTTCTGAGACACGGAAAAACAAAGGTGCAACAGACCCCCAGTGTGGGTTGAGGGCAGCGGTAGGTGGAAGGACACCAAAGGTAAACTTGGCCGGCTTCCAAATATTGCCTTTATCAAGCACTACCTGGAACCCTATTATGCTTTCACTTCCTTGACAACTGAACTCAAGGGTCATGAGGGTGAGGGACATGAGGCAGCAACTTTGATATGTAAGGAAGTCTGGGCTACTACAGGTATACTAGTAGGGCGTCTGCAGCTTCCAGGAACCACAGAGCTAAACTAGGCAGGAGGGATATAAAAGTGCCATGGTTTGGAAGGACTTTCCCAAGGAGAAGCAGGTGGACTCCTTGATAGCTCCTGATATGCGTGGCTTAGCACTGGCAGCTTAACAAGGCCCACCCATCATCCCTCCCCTCCTGGGAGCAGGCTCCTTTGCGCAGGTCCAGTACACCCTTCCATGTCTGAGGCCTCTTTCCTTCCGTTTCAGAGAACCACATGCATAGGCCTAGAATTATCTTGAAGGCCACCAGAGGGCGGTGTATAGCAGGGACCCTGTGCGGTGGGAGCGCACTTCTGCTACTGACAAGGGCAAGCTCCGGGTGGTACCAACAATCCCCTATTGAGGTGAGGCAGGGAGGAGGACTATTTCCTCCTCCCTGCCTCACCTCCACCCAAGACACTTCCCTTCTGGAGCAGCCCAGCTTCCTCCTGAGCTTCCATTCCTAACTCAGGGACACCCGCCTGCCTGGATTCCAGGTGTCTACTGCGTTGGAACCTAAAGGTTCCAAAAACACCCAGGCTAGGGAAGCACAGCTGGTGATAATGGGAGAGGGAAGAGGAGGCGCAGAAGACCAAGCCAGTAGAAACAACAATCAGGGCCAGCGATCAGGAGGGGAGCTCGGGTTGTAATGCTGATATGCCTTTGTTTAGGGAATCTACTTCCCCCACATACACCCAGGCCTAACCCATTCTCTCTCTCTGAGCAGCCCTTCCTAAGGAAATATTCCATCCCCTTACTGTGCTCCCCTTCCTTTTACAGGCCACGAGTATGTGAGGATTGCCAAGTTATTAGCCAGGTTTCCCATGGATCATCAGTTGGCCCAGTGGCATATCAGAAAAAACATCCACCCCATCCAGGCCCTGCCACCAGGATAGGATGGGGACCAGGACTACTGGCTAATAATAGGGGACTAGATGTTTTGAGTATCAGTACTCATAAGGGCCTGGGCCCCTGCTGGAGCCCCTATAAACAGAGAAGGGGTGTGCACAGTCTTTCCCACCCCAGACAACCCTGGCCCCTTCAGCCGCAGAAGCAAAATGCTGATCCTCTCTGGGTGGGAGATGGAAACAGCAGCCTGGAAAAGGGTACGACTCTTGTGGGCTCTGTTGCTTATGGGTTGGGATGCCCCCGAAGGGAGGAGAGGGGTCCCAAAGACCCTGCTGAGGAAGGAGGGGAAGCCGGAAGTAAGGTGTTAACTCAGGTTGGCCACCTTTCTCCCCCTCTCTGGAGGTGAATCACCCTCTGAATGGAGGTGTTTTCCAGTAAGCTCCTGAAAGCCTTCCCTTTATTAGCCCGCCTTGTAGGAAAATGTCAGATGTCAGACTGGCTGGCGGTGTCAGACAGTGTTAATGCCATGCCCCAGCCCCTCACCTTGGCAAGCTGGGCAAGGGAATCATTATATTACAATTTATAAATAAGAAATAAAATAAAATTATTGGGTGGGGCTGAGGCACTGGGGGAGAGGCTAAATAGTCCTTTTTTTTTTTTTTTTTGGAGACAGAGTCTTGCTCTGTCACCCAGGCTGTAGTGCAGTGGCGGGATCTCGGGATCTCGGCTCACTGCAAGCTCCGCCTCCCGGGTTCACGCCATTCTCCTGCCTCAGTCTCCCGAGTAGCTGGGACTACAGGCGCCCGCCACCACGCCTGGCTAATATTTTTTTCTTTTTTCTTTTCTTTTCTTTTTTTTTTTTTTTTTTTTTTTTGTAGTTTTAGTAGAGACGGGGTTTCATCGTGTTAGCCAGGATGGTCTGGATCTCCTGACCTTGTGATCTACCCGCCTCGGCCTCCCAAAGTGCTAGAATTACAGGCGTGAGCCACCGCGCCCAGCCTAAATAGTCCTCTTTAAGGAGTGCACACCATCAGCCCCACCTACCTAGGACCCGGGATCACCTCCTCTAAGTTCAAGGTTGCCCCTAAGCCAGGCATAGCCCCATTTTCTCCCTCCCCCTCCCTCTCCCTCCCTTCCAGTCGACATCGTCTGCTGCCCACACCCCCACATCTCAGCCAGCAGGCCCTCGTTTGCTCGGGCGCTTCGAGGTTTCTATGCCTGGGACGCTCAGCCCAGCAGCTCCTCTGCTAAGCGGTAGAGGAGCCGAGAGTACCAATGCATGCCAGTCGGCTGGGCGGCCCCGCCAGGGAGCAGCGCCCCTAGGGCGTGCAGCAGTCGCAAGGGGGCAAAAGCGCGGTGCGCCCACTGGTGACTCTCCAGAACCGCGTAGCACGAGGCCAGGACATCGTTCACCAGCAGCGTCCCGTGCGCTGTGAGCGGCGCGAACACCCCCACGGCTTCCTCCCGCGCCACACGGGCCACGCGCGTTGGCTGAAGCGCGTCCCCGCCGGGCGCCAGCACCGAATCCCCAGCGCGTAGCCGGCGCGCGAACACCGGTGCAAAGTCGCCTGGCGAGGGCGCCGGCCCTCGAGCCGCAAACACCAGGTGCCAGGGTGTGAGCAACAGTTTGCGTGGGGGCCGCTCGGTCTCCACAGCCACAAATGAAGCCCGGCGCTGCAAGTCCCGGTCCAGGAAGAGCAGCACCGGCGTGGGCACCACCCGGCCTGACGCATCGGCAGCCAAAACCCAGTCTCCGCGGTGCAGTTCCCGTAGCCCCTTCCGCTCGCCGCTCCACAGGCGCACAGTTGCATTTCCCGGAAAGCAGCCGCCCGCCCGGACCGCCAGTGAGTTATCTGCAGGGAACAACCACAGGGAGGATTGAATCAAGACCAGTGGTTCCAGAATGATGGCACCGAGTCTCAAGGCCAGCGCAGACATCGCCAGTCCTGGACAACACAATTTCCCATTAACTTGACTGGCCCCAACCTGGGCAGAAAAGGAAGGGTGGTTTTCTTTCTTTTCTTTTCCTTTTTCTTCTCTTATTTATTTATTTATTTATTTATTTATTTTGAGATAGGGTCTCCCTCTGTCGCCCAGTAGATGGAGTGCAGTGGCAGCATCTCGGCTCACCGCAACTTCTACCTCCTGGGTTCAAGCGATTCTCCTGCCTCAGTCTCACGAGTAGCTGGGATTACAGGCATGCGCCACCACGCCCGACTAATTTTTGTATTTATAATACAGATGGGATTTCACCATGTTGGCCAGGCTGATCTCGAACTCCTGACCTCAAGTGATCCTCCCGCCTTGGCCTCCCAAAGTGCTGGGATTAGAGGCGTGAGGCACCGCCTCGGCCCCTGGACAGGTATTTTTCAACACTAAAGCCCGCTTGGTCTCCCCTAGGGTGGCAACAGGACTACTGCAGACTCAGTTTAACGGAGGGAGCCCCCTTTGGGCGGATTTTACCACCCTCCTCCTACTGTACCAGCTTTGACCGACACGTGGACGTGGTTGCGAGACTCGTAGTAGACCCAGTCGAAGCCGGCTTCCACTGCGAGGCGCGCCAGCAACCCATACTTGTTGCGGTCGCGGTCAGACGTGGTGATGTCCAAAGCACGGCCTTCGTAGTGGAGTGAATCCTGAGCGTGGTGGCCGTCCTCGTCCCAGCCCTCAGTCACTCTTAGGCGCACTCCGGGCCACATGTTCATCACCGCAATGGCCAACGCGTTCACCCGTTCCTTACAACGCTGGCGGGGGAATAAAGGAGTCAGTCTCCCACCACCACCCTGGGGGCAAAAGGGACCTGGACAGGAGGGCTGATTCTTTGTTATTCCGGCCCCACTCCTCCCCCTCCCAGCTTTTGAGTGTCCTGGAGAAATGAGAATCTGAATAGATGGTAGTCGCCAATCTGCACTCCGTTCCCAGGGCGTCGTTGGAGAACTGTGGGGTCACCTCTGAGGTTGAGAGTGGATGCCCATACCTACCTCCTTCCCCATTTTTAATGCCCGTCCCTCACCCCTATCGGTTCTGGGACAGCGGCTTAACCTGGGAGAAGGCCAGAGTTGGGAGGGCGAATGGAAGCATGGTCAGGGAGGGCCTGGTTGCTCCCGGGGAGCCCCTGTTTGAGCCTGGCCCCCGCCCCAGGCACCGGCTCTCCTCCCTCCGCCTGATTCATCTTTTGTTTCATTGCCTTCCCTGGCACCGGGCATCGCTTCCTTCCTTCCTTCCTCCTCCTCCTTTCGGCCCCTAGCATTAACCCCTTCGTGCTCCGGGTGACCCCCACAGAGGTGCCCAAGAGGAGCTGTGCGGGATCAAGGCTGCTGGAAAAAGGATTGGGGTGGCGGGGGTTGCGCGAAGTACAATGGCCATTCTCCGGGATGACTTAACCGAGCGAGAATCCTGAGCCCAGGCCGGGGACGCGCAGGGAGAAGCGGACTCAGCAGCTCCGGCCACAAAGGCGCTTTTCAGCCGCCCCGGCTCAGGGAGAGGAAAGGGCAGAAAGCCGCGCCCCCCATCCCTGCTCCGTCCGGCTAGGTCCCCTCCCCCCGCGTGGCCAGTCTTCCCAGTTCCAGCTAAGGCTCTGCCAGTCCGGAGAGCCCCCATCTCTCCCATCTCTGCTCTAAATGCAGCCCAGAAGGGCGTGAGAATAGCACCTGAGAATAACGGGATCCTTGCGCGGATCTGGGGAGCCCCCTGCAGGGTGAGAGTGGAGAAGAGGAAAAGAAGCTGCGGCTGTAAGCCTGCACCTGGGGGAGTGAGACCACAGTTATCTTGGCCGCTGCAGCCTGGGAGCGGGAGACCTTGGCGCACACCATAGCAGGGACACCGCGGGAGGAGGCGCAGAGGGACAGCTTCCTTTTTTTCTTTCCCCTCCGACTTCTCACCTCGGACTTGGTTTCCTCCTAACAGAAGGACACTTTTCCCCCTCTCCTTCTCTAGTCGCCTCCACCTCCGCAGAGTTGGGGGGTGGGGGAAAAACAGGAAAAGTGGTAGCTCCTTCCAACTTTGTCGTTTCGTCCCCTAAGGAGGCCCCGAGGCCCTGACCTGCGGGGGCAGCAGCCCAGTGCAGAGCCAACTCAATGGAGGCCTTTTGCAGCCAGGGTGTGGGAGATAAGTAAGGCTGAGGGGGCTCCCAAGCCTGTCGGAGCCCCTCCTGAGCCTGTCCCTTGTTCTGCCCACTCTGCTGCAGGTGGCAACCAGAGAAAAGGGTCACAATGTTCCATGGCCAAGGAGGAAAGAAGAAATGCCCCTTTTCCAATCTCTGGGTAGGAGGAAGGCTTCAGGGCAGAAGCAAAAGGAATTCTTTCTCCCCTGGACAGGTTTTCCTAACAAAGTAACCTGGAAAACTATGGCAATTAATCAGAGGAAATCCGTACCCCTCCCTCTCCCCTCACCTCCCCACTCCATACACAATTAGGTGGTGTAATGGAAAGTATATAGGGCTCAGAACCAGGAGTCCTGAATTCTAGTCCCAGCCATGCCACTTTAAATTGTGAGAGTTTAAATGGCTTTTCCTCCTGGGGGAAGTCCAGCTCTCAGATGTAAAATGAGGGTGGCAGTCAGGGTGGGGAGGGTTGGAGGAATGTGATCTCCCAAGTTTTCTTTCAGTTCTAACATTCAAGATCACTGGCCAGGCTGGATGAAGTGGCTCACACCTGTAATCCCAGCACTTTGGGAGGCCGAGTCGAGAGGATCCCTTGAACTCAGGAGTTCAAGACTAGCCTAGGCAACATGGCAAGACCTCATCTCTACAAAAAATAAAAAATAAATCACTGGCCAGAGGTGGTCCTTCTCTTCCAAGGCATTGCCCACCTCACTCTAGGCTGATTCAGTTCCAGTGCTCAAAAATGGTAGTTGAATTTATCTTAATTGTGTAATTCCAAGGAAAGCCCCTGAGATAGGCAGAGCTTGGAAGACTTAGGAGCCCTCTGATTCTCAGGTGGGCCCATCTGTTATTCTCACTGAGGATGACTTTTTACCCCAAAATTGTCATTTAGACCCTAGGATAGCCCTAGAATAGACCCTAGAATAGATGTGTCCTGGTTCTAGGACATGTTTCCCATGCCAAAAGCAATTTCTGCCCAGCCCCTCCTCAGGTACATCGTCTGGTGACCTGACCCTTGGCCACCCCTGTCCCAGCCCTTTTCAGTCTCTTCTTTTCGGCCCACAGAGCTTTTCTACAATCAGGTCAGGAGCCAGGCTTCTGTCTGCTGCCTAGCCAGCTCCTGGCCCCCAGCTCACCCCAGCCCTTCCTGCCTGGCTGGGTGGCTGACCCCCGGTCCACGCCTCAGCCATTTCCCGTCTCGCCTGCCGCCATCCTCCTTTCCCCGCCCTCGCTGCCTCTCCCAGCTTCACTCTCACTAGTCAGTCCCTCCTCCCCTCCCCATCCCAGACTCTTCTAGTCAGGATCCCTCCTAACCACTCTGTCCAGCCAGTAAGGATTCCCTCCCCCCCCTCCCCCGGGGCTGGTGACAAGGAAGATCTTTAAGGCTTTTAAGTCTCTGTAGGTGAAGCTGGACTCACCCTCCTGGGCTGCCACAGGAAAACGGAGGAGCTGGCAGTGCCCTGGCTCAGGTAGGGAGAGGCCCTCCTTACCTCGGTCATCAGACGGTCCGCACCACTGTTCTCCTCATCCTTGAAGATGATGTCGGGGTTGTAGTTGGGCACGAGGTCCCGGAAGCGCTCGGAGCCCCTTGCCACCTTCCCCTCGGCAGGCCCACTGGCGCCCAGGGTCCGCTCAGGCACGCCGGGCACAAATTGCTTGTAGAGTAGCGGCACGAGCTGCTTGCGCGCATAGCGCCGCCGGCCAACCGGCCCCCGGCCCGGCCCGCAGCTCTGGGCTGGCAGCGCCAGAAGTGCCAAGCAGCACAGGGGCAGCAGATTGGTCAGGAGAGCCATGGATACAGCGGACCTGGGCCAAGAGCGAGCGTTCCTGTCCTCACTAACCCTCCTGTCAGTTAAGCATCTCCACAGGCACCAGAGAGGGCAGCAGGCAGAGCTGCCCCCAGAGTGCCCTAGCGCTCTTGTGGCTCAGTGCACCTGGCTGCTGCTAGCTCTGCCCACGTGCCCCCGGGTGGGGGGGTCGTCTAGGACCTGCTACTGACGAACCATCATAGCAGGGAAGGGGGGTCGTGGGTGAGTGCCAGCCCAGCCCGTCTCTGCTGCAGGACTCTGGTGCTGCCAGAACGCCCGGACTCCGGACTCCGCCTTAAGTGGCCCCTGGCCCCGCCCTCCGCCCTTCTCCCAAGATCGTCCCACCCCCTCTCACCCGGGCGGGGGATCTAGCCGGTCACTGCTAGTCCATTTTGCGACTGAAGTGTGTCCCATCCTGGAAACCAGGCAAACACCTGCCTAGGAAATCCTTGTAGCTTTACAGTCCTTGGCTGCCTAAACATCCTTCTACCTCCAAGCCTAAACTTGGAACCACACCACCGTCCTCTGATACTCGAATTGGAATTTTTGCTCTCTCAAAGCCTACCCTGGCAGGCCATGCCCTCTGCTGTCATCCAGGAAGTATGGGTTCCAATTTCTGCCCAAGACCAGCCAAGCCCTTTGGGCAGACAACCAGAGCCTCCCTTCTCTGTGGTCCTCCCCAGATCTCCCCAACTTCCATCTCTCCTCACACTCAGCATTAAGCAGGACTGGGAGGTGAGGATACCAGGGGCCCATTTCTCTACTAACTTTACAATCTCCTTTGGAACTTCCCCAGAACTAGGGACAGAGCTTGGTACTTATTGTCTGGTTTAGGACTTCCAACTTTTTTCCCCTTCTCTTCTTTGCCAGGCATCTAATAGCTGCTGCTTTTCAAATGAATAACTTGTCGGTTGGAAGCTGCTGAAGGGCAGTGGACATTCAAAAGTCTTTGTAAGAGGTGAGGATCGCTTCCCTTAACCGTCCATCTAGGCACTTCAGCTTTCTCCCTCAGTGGACTCCCCGGGCTCCATTTTCAGCCACTCAGATCTCATCTCAGAGGCACCACATGCAATTTCTTTTGTTCAGAAGTCATTTCTTCAAGAAGCCTTCCTTGATGTCCCAACACTGCCCACCTGTGTTCCCTCAAGAACCAGTACTTAACTGCAGTGGTAGAACAGTATTAGAATTATTTGGCACCTTACTAGACAAAGCAATCTTAAGCACACACATATTTATCATGTATCTCCAAGGTTAAGTGCCTACTCTACAGAAGGGTGCTCTGCAAGTATTTGTGGAATCTACACTTTGTGTTTCATACTCACTCTCCCCTCACCCCACTCTATGGCTAGTACTCATAGCAACTTAGCATACATTAGAAAAAAACCAGGCCAGGCACAGTGGCTCACTCCTGTAATCCCAACACTTTGGGAGGCTGAGGCAAAGACCGCTTGAGGCCATGAGTTGAAGACCAACCTGGTCAACATAGTGAGACCCCATTTCAAAAAAAAAAAATTAATTAGTGGGGGATGGTGGTACATGCCTGTAGTCTTAGGTACTCAGGAGGCTGAGGAAGGAGGATCACTTGGGTCCAAGAGTTCAAGGTTGTAGTGATCTAAGATCATGCCACTGCACACTAATCTGGGTGACACAGTGACACCCCCCCCAAAAAGATGGCTGGGTGTCGTGGCTCACCCCTGTAATCTCATCATTTTGGGAGGCCAAGGCAGGTGGATCGCTTGAGCTCAGGAGTTCAAGACCAGCCTAGGCAACATGGCAAAACCCCATCTCTACTAAAAATACAAAAATTAGCCAGGCATGGTAGCATGTGTTTGTTGTCCTAACTATTCTGGAGGCTGAGCTGGAAGAATGGCTTGAGCCCAGAATGCAGAGGTTGCAGTGAGCTGAGACTATACCACTGCACTCCAGCCTGGGTGATAGAGCCAGATCTTGTCTCACAAGAGAAAAAAGAAAAGAAAAAAGCACCCCTTCCTCAAGATGCCTGACTTTTATGAGAAAACTATCATAGTAACTATCCATACAATGACTATGAGGTGAATGGTGTCCCTGGAACTTGTGCAATACACAATCTGTATAACTCTAAGTTTTGTGCTCTTACCACCAGCATAGCACATGGGCTCTTCAAGAAACTGATGGCCTCTAGTAAAAAGCTAGGTTCTTCTCTCAGGTAGGAAATGAAAATCCTTGTCAGCCAGCCACTTATTTTACTCTATATCCAATAGTTAAGGCAGGGAGGATAGGGCTGAAGGTGTGAGTGTACCGGGGGAGGTTATCCTACTCCTATGCCCATGTCCTAAGGCCATGGATATAAGGAGTCAGGGGACAAGCCAGCTTTAAGCAAGGCTGAGGATGGAGGAGTTTTCCACTGCCCAACTGCATGGCCTAACACCAGATCCAAGTCCCCAAAGGATGCTAGTAATATAGATGAAGGGGAAGGAAAAGGATGGTGGGCAGGACCCCTCTGCTTCTCTTACTGGGCAGACTCAGGACTGGTGGGAGCAAGGCTGTTCAAATACACACAGAGACAGGCGCTTTAAAAAAACAAAGCAAATCCTGGGATCAACTTTATTGCTGATGGGTGAAGCCTCCTCCTATCCCCTTAGTCTTTCAGGTGGTCCAAAGCCCCTCCAGGATAGCACAGTGCTTAGGCTCTGCTGGGCCAGAAGCAAGGGAGACAATCTATCTCCCAAGCCTGGCCTGGCCCAGTCCTTTCCCTGCCCCCACCCCACCCTATTGCACATCAAATCATGTAAACATGGCTATGGGCATGGCCCAGAACAGCAGTGAGGCAGATTGATGTGTAAACAGATTTGGGACCAGGGGCTAGACCCAGTCACCCAGCTCTACCCCATGCTGAGGCCACAGTTAAGTATGGAAAAGCAGGAGGTCCTGGTCCCAAACTCTGGCTCAGATTATGCAACAGTGCAGATGGCTCTGCTCCCCTCTGCCACCCACCCTCTCAGATTCCAGGTCCTGAGGTCCAGCTAGCCTTGGGCTTCCCTCCAGGCCTAGGCAGCAGATGGCAGTGTCCAGTTTTCTCCCTCCCACCCCCAGATGGAGGTCACTGGTGCTGGGTCTTCCTAGATGCCCGGGGGAAACCAGAGACGGGCAGTGGCAGTCTGTCCAACCCTGGAGAAGAGGAGGAGATGGGCAGTCAAAAGCAGGTCAAAGGTCCAGTCCGTTAGGGACCAGACAGCCAAGCCACAGAATGTGTGGATGAGGTATGTTACCCACAAAGCAGGAAGCACACCCTCTCCCCTGCTGGGGTGACGGGGTGACCCGTGATCCAGAGTGTCCTAGAATAACTACCACCCCCCAACAGCCTGCACCCTCACTCCCTCTCACCGAAGGCCCGGATCAGCTCTGCCCGCACAGCTGCAGTGAAGGTCTTCACCAGACAGAGTGTAGTGAGGCCTGCAAAGGCTGCGTTGTAGAGGAACACAATGTAGAAATTGCCCAGCCAGTTGAAGCGTCCAAAGTCACCCAGCAGGTCAAAGCGAGTGAGCCCTGAAGTACAAAGGCCAGGATGAGAGGTGGGCTCTCCAGGCCCTTTTCTGCTACCAGTCCAACTTTGTGCTGCCTCCTGGTGGCCACATTTCAACACTGCAACTGATAGGTTGGCCTCTCCCAATTCTACTCGGCAAGCTGACTAGCAGTTCGGGACTGTTCAAAGTGTCAGCAGCTAGGCTTGCTTCAGCTTCGCTTCCAGAGTCTGGTATCTTCTCCTCCAGTAAGGGGCCTCCTCTGGCTACTGGTGTTCCCAGGAACTCCCAGGGCCTACTACTTGTTCCTGGGCCTGGAACAAGCAGTTCACCAAGTTTTTTTAGTAGACAGAACAGTGTGGTTGCTGAGCGCTCAGACTGATCAGGCTGCTTTGGTTCATGTCCCAACTCCACCCCTAACTAGCTGTGTGATCTGGGGCAATTTCCTTAAATTTTCTGTGCCTCAGTTTCCTAAGAATTAAATGAGACAAAACACATAAAGCACTGTCTGTGCCAGGCACTATTCTAACATTTACTGGGCCCCTCATAATACTATCATAAATCAAAAAACTCTGCTCCCCACCTGTAAATATTCTTACCTGCATCCACCCTGAAGGAACTAACTGGAAGACTCACAAGCCTACTGTCTTACAAATTCTCCTGGCATAAATACAAATGATAGAGTGGAAATAATATAACGTTAAGAATTAAACAGAGCTGTTTTTTGTTTCATTTAATTTGGTTTTGTCTTAAGACAGGGTCTTGCTCTGTTGCCCAGGTTGGAGTGCAGTTGCACAATCTTAGTTCACTGCAGCTTCAAACTCCTGGGCCCAAGCAATCCTCCTGCCTCCGTCTCACACATAGCTAGGACTATAGGTGTGCTAATTAAAAAAAAAAACAAAAAACTTTTTTTTTTTTGGGTAGAGATGGGGTCTCACTATGTTGCTCAAGCTGGTCTAGGACTCCTGGCCTCAAGTGCTCCTCCCACCTTGGCCTCCCAAAGTGCTGGGATTACAGGCGTGAACCACTGTGCCTGGATCACAGCTGATTTTTTTTTTTTTTTTTTTTTTTGTTCTGAGACAGACTCTTGCTCTGTCACCCAGGCTGGAGTGCAGTGGTACCATCTTGGCTCGCTGCAACCTCCACCTCCCAAGCTCAAGCAATTCTCATGCCTCAGCCACCTCCCAAGCTCAACAATTCTCACGCCCCAGCTGGGATTATGGGCATGTGCCACCATAACTGGCTAATTTTTAAATTTTTCATAAAGATGGGGTTTCACCATGTTGGCTAGGCTGGTCTTAAACTCCTGGCCTCAAGCCAATCCGTCCACCTTGGCCTCCCAAAGTGTGGGATTACAGACGTGAGCCACCAGGCCTGGCCCCAGAACCGATTTAAATATGAAATCACATATAAAACACAGAGGGTGATGTGGTATTTAGGGGGAGGTAGGAGGGCGGTTGTTACCTCTGCAGCTCACATACTACCTTGGGGTGAACTAGTTACATTCTCAAACTTTTTTTTTTTTTTTTTTTTTGAGATGAAGATTCGCTCTTGTTGCCCAGGCTGGAGTGCATGGCATGAGCTCAGCTCACTGCAACCTTTGCCTCCTGGGTTCAAGTGATTCTCCTGCCTCAGCTTCCTGAGTAGCTGGGACTACAGGCATGCGCCACTACGCCTGGCTAATTTTGTATTTTTAGTAGAGACGGGGTTTCTCCATGTTGGTCAGGCTGGTCTCGAAATCCCAACCTCAGGTGATCCGTCCGCCTCGGCCTCCCACGTGCTGGGATTACAGGCATGAGTCACTGCGCCCAGCCACTCTTGAACTTTTTAACCAGTTAATTATAGATATAGCTCTTAAGGCAGGAGAAGGAATGAGTGTATTATCTGACACCCCAGTGTAGAGAAAGCACTAGCCTGGGGTTCAGGAGACAAGGGTCCTAGACTGACTTGACCTTGCCTCAAACTAGCTGTATAATCTGGGTCAATCAGGTAGCTTCTCTGTTTATCATCTTTCAAACAGGAACATTTACTAGATTACTCACCCAGGAGAAAGATTTAGAAAAAAGTGTGCTCCCCGACCAAAAGTAGAAGTAAATAAGAGAGGCAGTAGCAAATGGAAAAAGTATGTACTTTGCAGCAACAGTACCCTGAAGCTCAGTGTAGGCACTTTACAGAGCCTCGCTTTCCTCATCTGTATAATGCGGATAATACCTACTCACGGGTTTGTTGTGGGAATTAGAGAAAGCATGTATATAAAGTGCCTGCTTTACATCAGTAAGTACTCAAAAAAATCCAATTCCTTTATTTCCTCCTTTCAATACTTACCTAGGGTTCGAGAGAAGACAGGAAGTGCTGAGCTTAGGACCAGGAGACAGACACAGTTCCCAATTATCTGGGTGGAAACAGGGAAAGGAGTGGTGAGGGTGGAAGAGCTGCAGGCACCTACCTAGTGCCCATCCACACCCCAGAGGAGGCTTCCCTTACTCCCTCCCAGCTACCTGCGTCATGGCGGTGTCATGCCATCTGGGCCGCAGGCTCCGGAAGAGTGGAGAGCTATAGAAGCCCACAACTGAGGACACCATTAGGTAACTGCCACTGCATTAAGGAAGAACTGGCTGGCTCCTAAGAATTAATAACTCATCTCAAAGGGAACAGAGCTCTCTCTCAGCCCACTTCTTATTTATTTATTTATTTTTTATTTATTTATTTTTGAGACAGGATCTCACTTTGTCACCCAGGCTGGAGTGCAGTGGTGCGATTTCAGCTCACTGCAGCCTTGACCTTCTGGGCTCAAGCGATCTTCCCACATCAGCCTCCCACATAACTGGGAATGCAAGCACGCACCACCACGCCCAGCTAAGTTTTTGTATTTTTTGTAGAGACCGGGTTTCACCATGTTGCTCAGGCTGGTCTTGAAATCTTAAGCTCAAGAAATCCACCCACCTCAGCCTCCCAAAGTGCTAGGATTAGCACTGTGTGAGCCACTGCATCCGGCCTCTTTTTTTATTTTCTTCTGATCAGATTCTACTGAACCACTAGCTCTCCTTTCAAAATTAAGTATTTTCCTTCTTTCTGAACCCGCGGTTGATGAAAACTTGCCCCATTTCCCATCAGTGTTGCTCAGAGTCCCAAAGGAGACAAAGTCCAAGAAGTGCTGTCTAGAGTCCCAGGAGACAGGTTTTTGTATTCCAGAAGGATACAAGATGAGTACAACCTGAACGACGGCACCAAAGGAGCCCAGCTTGGAGAAGGAGACCTGGCCTAAGGAGGCACCCTGAGGAGTGGGGCAGTGTCACTGTGAGCATTCCCCACCATCAGCACTACCCGGCACCCAGCCTTCCCACTGTCCTCAGCTTCTGCCTCCTCTCCCCAGCTGTTCTTAGGCCCTCCCCAAAGGATATGGTGGGAGGGCAGCCTGGTACCTGCATGCCTCGGGGCATGGCAGCCTCATCGATGAGCAGCTCCAGGATGTGGATGGCCACAATGAGCACAGACAGGCCCTGTGTGAGGCAAGGTCAGACTCCCATCCCACCCCAGACCACAGCTCGATCCAGAGCTAAAGGAATGGGCAGAGACTCTGGTCCAACATTTCCAGTTTCCAAGACTAGCTCCGCTTCCAATGAGCTGTATGGGACCTCATCAAAGCTGTTATTAGCAACAGAGTGCCTTTGAGGACATTATAAGATACATCTCCTCTAGGTGGATGGATTGCGAAAAGGATTAATAGGAAAAGGCATCTCTCTTCCTCCAACTGATAAGATATATTCTTGAGTCCATAGGGGAATCGACTGCTTATTCTCATGCCAGGGCAAACCTGCACAACTACTCACTGACCCTGTGTGACCCTGGGCAAGTCACTCAACTCTGTCTCTTTATCTACAAAATGAGGATTGATGTGCTCAACATTTGTGCTCAGCACAGGCAGGACATAAAAGCAGGCACTCAGTGAGAAGCAACCACTATTACTGATGATAACTAGATCCCCTCATCGCCTCCCCTCTCCCTGAGAAGGCCTCGAGTACTGAGGGTCCACTCCCCACCTCTAGGGCTGGTATACCCACCGTCAGCACCAGCAAGCACAGCATAGCCAGGGGGTAGCCTAGGTTCCGTTGCCAGGCTGAAGCCTTCCGCCGCTTCTCTGTGCAGGGATGGGAGGCTGTCAGCAAGCACCTGGAACCAGGGGCTACTCTCCTTGGGGAAACCCAGGTATCCCAAGCCCTACCAACCCACATACCCAGCAGGACCCTCTGTGTCTGCAGAGCCAGGAGCTGTCTGTGTAGCAGCTCCATGTCTAAAGGCAGCCAGCAGGAAGTAGGATCTGAGGGCAGAGAAGATGGTGTTGCTCCCAAGTTGGGCAGTCTCTGCCCAGGCCAAGCCCACCACCCCATCAGGGAAGAACTGCAACTCACTACAGATCCTGCGGGTCAGGGCTGCCTCCTCAAAGGCTGAGCAGTACAGCTGCTCCTCCAGGTCTTCCAGCAACTAGGGGCAGGGGAAAGGAAGAGACTGACTTTCAGAGGCTCCCTGACCCAAAGGCCCCAGGAGAACCCTGTTCTTCCCAGGGCTCCGTAGTCTCAGGCCTCCCCCAAACCCTCATTCACCACCCTGTGGCCCGCAGCTTTGCTCAGTCCCTCCCAGTTGTCCTGTATTCTGCCCTGCATGTCTGGTGACCAGCTCTGCATGATAGGGGTACAGGATACAGGAACCAACAAAGGCTGCAGCCCTCTGCAAGTTGTGCACTACACAACCATAGGGTTGTTTCATTGTTTGGTTCCAGCTCTGCAGGAAGCTCACCCTGCAGGATCAAAGAGCAAGGAATACCACATACCCGGGGCTTGACCAGCAGCTTCCCAGTGACGGAGAACATGCGGGCGAGACCCAGTGGAGTACACACTGTGAGAACAAGAGCCAGTCACCTGCCAGACCCTGCTCTCCACCCCTTGCCTAACATGCCCCTCCATTCCCCCTCCTTCCAGCCTGGTTACTCTGGTCCAAGGACCCTACCCATTCCCTCCCAGACCCTGTACACTCACCCAGGAGCAGCAGAACCCCAAGGAAGGAGATGCATGAGTAGAGGTAGGGGAGATAGTACTCCCAGAAGTCTAAGGATAAAAAAAAAAGAGGATGTCAGCTCATCTCTTCTTGCTTACTGGGGGCTGACAGGCCTCAGAGTCTAGACAAGGGCACAGTCCCCACAGCTGTTAGGCAAGTAATACAAATGAAGAAAGCTGGCCAGCATCAGCAGAAGAGGGAATGGCAGGGCCTATAACCAACGGGAGATCCTAACCCCTAACTAAAGGGTATAACTGCTGTTTGGCCCCCATCACCAGGGACTAATGTAGCCAGATCTTCTCCTTGTCAAGCAAAGTTAGATATCTAGATGTTAATATGAAACCTCCCAATTTAAAATGTTAGCAACTGAATAATACATATTTTAAAAACCATTGCATAGGCCAATGAAACATTTCTGCAGATTGGATTTGGCCAGATGTCTATCAGTTTGAAACTTCAGTCAAAGGGAGAAGGTGCCAACCTTTTCCACTTTAGTAGGTTATAGTCTTTCCAGGCAGGTGGACATGGGCCAACTGAAAAGCCACACAGCCTGGAGGAAGCTGGGCCACTCACCATAGAGTGACTCTCTGCTGGCCTTGTTGTTATCCACAATGGCTGACGCCACCCACACCATACCTAGCACCAGCAGAGTGAGGAGCATCAACATCACCACTGTCTCATAGACCCGGCCCAGGACACCCTACGGAAGGAGGCAACAGGTGAAGGAGGTTAACATCAGGGCAGTGTGGGGATGGAAAGACATCAGAGATGGTGGCCAGCCTGCGGGAACCAAAGAGGTCTGGATTCAGGAGATAAGAGAGAGGGTTTTCCTCTTATTCTGCTAAGTTGCTCTGTCTTCCCACTCCCCAGTCTAAGGTCACCCCACATACCAGGTGTTCTTCATTTGCATCTCCTTTTCCCAGACCCATTCCTTGTCGTTGTCTGCTCTGGGAGGCTGACCTCTGAGGTCTGCATCCCACAAGCTCTTTGCCCTCTAGTTTCGCATCCAACAGGAGAATGGAAGGTAGAAAAGAGGTGAGGGTATGTTTCCTGTGAGTCCTCCCACGTCTGCCACCATGGTTTTGGCAGTAATTATGACACAAAGACAACAGCTCCTCTCTGGGCAGCTTCACATCCCTGGCTTCAGCTATTAGTGGGTTCTAGAAACTATTTCCTCCCTTTGTCTCTACAGGCCTAAGGGTGGTAATGACTTCCTACTGTCACTAGAGCCTCAAACTTCCTTTAACTAAATCTCTGCAAATAGCCTCTTTATTAAAATCTCTTCAGTTGAACCATGTGTGTGGAATTCCGTTTCCTGCCTGGATACATATCCCCTACTTACCTTTCTGGAGCCAGCAAAGCCCTCGGACTCAGTGAAGAAATATGCAAAGGGCATGAGGAAGATGAGGGACAGGTTGGAGAAGAGAAAAACAAGGTTCCAGAGGCCTAGAGCAAAAAAGGAAAAGCAGAGATGGTCAGTAAAGGGAGGGGCAACCGACAGGAGACTGACCATTTGCAGGAGAAGCGGAGAGGGAAGGTGCGACACATGACTGATTGGCCCACGGCTGCCTGAGTCTGCCCGACTCTATCTGCTCTCTGCTCCCTATCCCCACCCCAAGCCGCCTCTAGGAGCCACAAACCATGGATGAGGGAGCCGTTGAGCCACTGGATGTAGTAGTTCCGAGGCAAGGAGAGTAGCACCTCATTGCTGATGATGGAGAAGGGCAGGAGCAGGACAGCACCCAGGGCAATTGCCAGGGTAAAGGTGCACAGCTCGAGCCTGGGCAGAGAAGGGGAGAGTGTCCTTGCTTAGCTCAGCACTCACTACTCTGTGCTGGAGAAGTTCTATTTGTCCTGAGGGCACCTGTGGCTTCCAGAACCAGCTGTAGCAATGACAGAGCTAAGGAAGGAGCCGTCCAGCTGGGGTTCTACCCACTGCCGGCTGGCCCTAGCCCTTTACCTCCAGGGAAGCCCCAGCTCATGGGATGGGCACAGCTTCGGGCATTCATGGGAAGCCCGTCACCTGCCATGTCACATACCCAGGCTGTCCCCAGGAATGTGGTCCTCCCATACATGCCTATAAGTTATGCCAGGTATGATGCCAAAGCTAGGGGGCCTGGCTTCTCTTCTTTGCTCAGGGATATGGATTTCTGAGCTTACCTCTTTTTGCCCAGATAAGCACAGGGTCATCCTATGTGGCTATACCCTGCACAAAGGCATGAGGGCAAAGGAGGACAAGGGGAAACTGAAACCTAGCTTCATAGCCAAGGTCTATGCCCTGGGCTGCATACACTGAAGAGGGGCACTTCTATCTCGTTGGTCCATCAAGGGTGGAGGGCTACCTTCTGATCTACCAACTCAGAGGAGTCATCTCTCTCTCTTTCTCTGTATGTGCTAGTGAACATTGGCAGCCTGGAATATGGGCCTTCCTCTCAGAACCAAGCATGCCCCTTCCTCAGGGGTTCCCATCTTCCCCACACCCTGCTCTTTGTCTATCAATCTGCATCCCCACTCTGGTCGCTGGGAGGTGAAGCCAAGCTGGAGCCATTTCCAGTGACTCAGGCCCCAGCGGATGTTCCTGGCCATGAGGCTCCCACAACCTCCTGGCCTAACCAGGAAGACAGGAACAGCAGCTTTTCTGAGCGTCCCCAGGATGAGGTAAAGCCGGAAGCCAGAAATGGGGTGGAAACAGAAACTCTCTCTTCACCGTGTGAGACTTCCCCCTTCTCCCTCCAGCTCTAGGCCTCCCTAGATCCCAGTTCCTAAAGACCACTGGTGTTAGGTGCTGAGGCAGGGACACTTACGCAATCTTGTTGACTGTGGCATCTGCATCATCCACTGTAAGAGACAGAGGCACGGGGAAGAGGCAGGACATCAGGGGGCAGCTCTGAGGCCGTAAGTATTACAATGTGCTCCCCGCCCCATCCCTGCCCCCTCAAAGAAGGCAGAGCTGAACAGAAGGCTCCAGGAGACCACACATTATGAACTCCATAGCCTATTCTCCAGCCATGGTGGCAGCTTAAAAATCAGTGGTCCCAGGTGAAGAGAATACAGGCCAGACTTTCCTATACTTCTTTCCTCCTCCCTAGATCTCTCCCATCGCAGGTTCCTCTTTATATGCTCAAAATATTAATATAATAAACAACTAGTCTGTGAGGTTGGTTACATCAGTGGCTGGGTCTAGCAAAGGGAAAAGAGAGGAGGGGGAAGGGAGATTCACAGAGAAGGTCCCCAAGGGAATTACTCTAGGGTAGCTGCCTTGTTGGGTGGGGACTCATCCTGAGCCATCCTGAGAGGAGGAAAGGCTGGGGCTAGAAACTGGGGCAAGTGTGCCCCCACCTCCAATTACACAATGTCTAGGGAAGGAAAGTTGCAATCTGAGCATACTCAGGCTCCCCATAAAGAGAAAGGCCACCATCACCGGGTGCCCCAGTCATCAGGGAGGTCTCTGGTCCTGGCTGTGGGAGCACTAGGAGAGGAGATGACACAGAGACTGTGCCCGTAATGACATTCACCCGGCAGTTGCTCACTTCAGGTTCACAAAGGACTTTCACATTAACCACCTCCTTTGGTCCACACAATGGAGTAGGTAGACATCACTATGCCCATTTTGTAGGATGAAACTGAAGATCAGAAATGTTATATGACTTGCCCAGAAGACACTTCCATCTAGCTGCCCTTGCCCCTGTCTGTGCAGAAAGGGAGGCTGAAGAGGCAAAGGCTCCAGAACAGCCCCACACAGCCACTGCTCCTTTCCCAGTGGGCGCCATAGGCCCATTCCCCTGAGGCTGGTCCATGGCAACTGGAACTCTGGCAGGAGGGAGGGAAATCACAGTACCTGTGGTGAACTCAGCAGGCTTCTTAAAGCGGGTCAGGAAGATGTGGCAGAGGATGTACAGTGTTGCAAACAGAAGTGTTGAGATCTGTAGCAGAATGTGAGCTGGGATGAGAAGCTCTAACCTTTAGCACATTCCACAGCCAAGGGCCTCTCTGTTAATTCCATGGCCATTACTTCCTTAAGATAAGGCTCCATACTTCCAGGGGTTCCATCTGGAAGTATGTTCTGTTCTGATCCCCCAGGTACTTCCTTCTAGTCAGAGCCCCAGGGACCTCGAAGAAGGGCCAGACAGGGGCTGCCCCATGCACCTGGGGAAACAGCACCATGCCCAGCCCTACAAGGACTTCACTGGGAGAAAATAGCTTCAGCCCAACTCTGGTTGGTAAATGGGCAAAGAAAACTCCTAGAAATGCACAAGCACACACATTTCAAACCAGTTACACAACCAGAGGGAATTTACTTGGAGCACATTATTGGGAAGGGAAGCAGGTTTGAGGGGAGGAAGACGTCTGCATTGTCCTGGCACCCCATCACTACCCTACCCTCCTACCTCCACCCACACTGGTGCCTTGACCCAAAGTAGGTGTCATGTTTCTAGACGAAGTCACAACTTCTATTCCATGCTTATTCAGGGGCCTGAAAGATCAGGTCTGCTGGGCCAAACCAGAGCCTCATTTAATCCTCTACCCCTAACAGTGGGCTTTAGCTAGGGCCCAATATCTAGTGTTTCTAGAGCTGGCTAGACTGTCAAGTGACAGTGATGGCGGAACTCCGCCACGTTAATCTGCATATTCATTCCTACTCTATTCCAAGTAAGCTTCTACTGCCCAGAGGAGGAGCCATTGGCCAGCTTGGCTCTATAATCAAGAACAGAGAGTCTTGGCAAGGCACAGTGGCTCACGCCTGTAATCCCAGCACTTTGGGAGGCCAAGGCAGGTGAATCAATTGACGTCAGGAGTTCGAGACCAGCCTGGCCAACATGGTGAAACCCTGTCTTTACTAAAAATACAAAAATTGGGCTGAGCGCGGTGGCTCACACCTGTAATCCCAGTACTTTGGCAGGCCGAGGTGGGAGGATCATGAGGTCAGGAGTTCGAGACCAGCCTGACCAACACGGTGGAACCCCCCCATCTCTACTAAAAATACAAAAATTAGCTGGGTGTGGCGGTACGTGCCTATAATCCCAGCTACTTAGGAGGCTGAGGCAGGAGAATCACTTGAATTCGGCGGAGGTTGCAGTGAGCCATGATCGCACCACTGCACTCTAGCCTGGGTGACAGAGCAAGACTCCGTCTCAAAAACAAACAAACAAAAAAATTACAAAAATTGGCTGGGCGCAGTGGCTCATGCCTATAATCCCAGCACTTTTGGAGGCCAATGCGGGAGGATCACGTGGTCAAGAGATCCAGGCCATCCTGGCCAACATGGCGAAACCCCATCTCTACTAAAAATACAAAAATTAGCCAGGTGTGGTGGTATGCACCTGTAGTCTCAGCTACTCGAGAGGCTGAGGCAGGAGAATTGCTTGAACCCAGGAGGCAGAGGTTGCAGTGAGCCGAAATTGTGCCACTTTACTCCAGCCTGGCGACAGAGACTCAGTCTC